>NC_090440.1:832315546-832943879 GCF_031143425.1 Pleurodeles waltl | reverse complement strand
GACCGCCGCGCTGTTTGTTTATACCGCCGTGGCGGGCGGTGTGTTAAAGTGGCTGTCTTTGTTGGCGGTTTCCGCCAGGGTCATAATTCCTTTTTTTTTTCCGCCGGCCTGTTTGCAGTATTACCGCCACTTTAACACCGTCCGCCAGGGTTGTAATGACCCCCTATATGTTTTGTTCAGTTTAGCTGCCTGTTGGCTTTGACATGATATTAGACATTGCATTTGATATTTAGGTTAGCTGCCTATTGGCTTTGACATGGCATTAGCCATTACGTTCTGTATTCAGCTTAGCTGCCTATTGGCTTTGACATGACATTTGATATTTAGGTTAGCTGCCTATTGGCTTTAACATGGGGTTAGACATTGCAGTTGAGTCATTGCAGATGAGCTGTGTTTTTCCAAGCTGTGTTTTTCCACAAGATGGACCAGGCTGTTTTCTTCACACCAGACCTTAGCTGATAAGAGCACGTAAATTTTGTGTTTACCTCGCAATCCAGTCTGAGAACGGGGAGCTCAGGAGAATTGGCCTCTCTCCAAGGTTCTTCGGCTCTCACACTGAGTTTGCTTTTAAGGATGACTCTGGGCTACGGTGAGGTAGATTAAATCTGCTTGACTTCAGACAGGAACTAGACGTCAGTTGCCTGTTTCCCGTTTGGGTGGAGAATCTCTTTCTCGCAGTTGACCGGAGTCATCAACTTGCAGACCCCAGAAAGGTGAGGCTGAGCTATAGGCCCTACGGTGATTAATTTGGACTTTTATGCTTTGTTTTGAAGTAATGCTATAATAAATGTCTTCACCTATATTTGCTGTGTACATTGCAACTGAGAAGTACTTTGATATATTTTGCTTTCATTGCTACGACTACTTTTGAACGTGTGCTTCCAATCTACTAATTTTGTCTCTCAGGAACTTGTGGGTGGGAAATTAATAACAATAAATGTCTTCTTTAAACTCAGAAGTGCATTCCAGAGAGCTTCTGTAAGCTCGGTTATGAGATAAGAGGGAAAGCAGAACACCCCCGTAGCAACCCTATTATAGTGTCATGATTATCAGCCCATCCTGTGGTGGTAACTGGAGAATCCGGGTTTGGTAACTTATAAATGTTGCGATACAAAATGAGAGAGAGCAAGTATCTCAGAAATGACAGTCATTTAAAAATATCCTTTATCTACATTGTGCAAAGCACACAAATTGACTTGCAAGTAATTGACCGGATTTCCTCTCATCTGCAGAAATGCCATGTGCTGACTTAATTAGAATACATGTGATGATTAAATAATCAGGTGAGGCCCATTTATAAATACCAGCACAACTGCCTGACTAATTCAACTTCTCTCCTGGCAGCTGGCTATAACTGATAATCTCCTGAATCTGCTGGTAAGCCTCCTTTGGCAATTGTCAATAAAAACTTTGTGATTTATATGAGAGGCATCGGAGAGTTACAACTCTGTACTTACTTATAGGCAGAGATTGTTTTGTGAAAATTAAGGAACAATTTACTCAATTTATTTTGTGAAAACGAACTCAATTTATTTTGTGAAAACTAGTAGGAATGTCAAGTCAAAGTTTATTTATAGAACAGATTGGTTCTGAGATGTGATAACAGAGCTTTTTGAAATGATGTCTAGTCAAAATTAATTTACAGAAATAGAACATTTCTGAGATGTGATAAAAGTTTTTTCATTTTAAGAATGTCAAGTTGAAGTTAATTAATAGAAATAGACTATTTCTGAGATTTGATAAAAGAGCTTTTTTGAAATAATATCAAGCAGAAGTTAATTTATAGAAACAGGATATTTCTGAGATGTGATAAAAGAGAATTTTTTAAAGAATGTCAAGTTGAAGTTAATTTATACAAACAGACTATTTTTGAGTTGTGATAAAAGAGCATTTTGAAAGACTTTGATCAGAGAATCACAGAACATTCATGTATTTTGGAGAACACAAGTGAATTTACAATGTGTGGACAAGCTTGAAAGCAACCAGTACTTTTGTTTTTGGTGAATATTCTTTTGGTGATATTTGACTTCTGGTATTTTAAAAGACTAAGTGCTGTTTTAAGGAATCCTGTATAATTTCTTTAAAGGTTAATACAGTATCTGAACTTTTATGTTACATGAATAAAAGACTGTATACTCTTGGGAAGATAAGAATAGAAATCAAATTCCCTCAACAATCCTAAATTACCCGGTATTGGAAAGTAATCCAACAAACTACAGATCTGGTTCATTCACCATAAATTTGAGACATGAAAGAAGGTTCATACAATCATATCTGTTGAGAGTATATCAAGCCATTTAATATATGACATCTGATTTCATAGTTTTTATGATTGTCACAGGTCTCCCAACCCGCAGTACCCTCCCCAAAATCCCTTCCCCTCATCCAGCCTGTCCGAGCCTCTGATAACTAATATAGTCACAGAGTCGGTCCTGCCAGAAGGAGGGCATTGGAGGGTACTGCTCCTGAGAAAAGTTCTCCTGACAGAATTACAAACCCAAAGATATTCTATTCCTCCTGAGCAGTATCTTCACAATGTAATCCTTAGACAATATTTGTAAAATATTAACTACAGTTCAAAAAGAGCTTGCATCTACTTGACTTGATACAAGCCACTTGCATGTCAGGTTAGCCAATTACAAAGTCAAGTAATGCCATTTGTCTAGCCACCCTCCCCCATTCATACGCCTGTAACCAGTCAAACAGTGGTTTCTGTCACAGTCCCTACTGTACCTCTGCCTCCTACCGAAAGATTCACAGGAGATCCCATGAAAATACAAACCATTCTTACTCAAGTGCAATTACACTTTATGGTGAGACCCACAGCCTTCCCAGATGCACAGTCTAGTATAACCTTCCTTATTTCATATTTAGGGGGAAACGCAGCTCAATGGGCGGTTCCTTTACTGCATGCTGACAGCCCCCTCTTTAACAATTGGAAGATTTTTAAAACAAAGTTTGAAAAAAGATTTGACCGTAGGACAATTTATGGTTTAACTGGCCGAGAATTGTTAGATTTGAAACAAGGTAGTAAAGATCTTGTCACATATTTAACGCAGTTCAGTCGCTTGGTTTTTTAAACTAATTGGCCTGAAGAAAAAAGAGCTGCCCTGTATTACCACGACCTCAGAGATGAGCTACAAGACAAATTAGCTCAAATTGACCCACAGCCACAGACTTGTGAGGAACTAATAGCTCTCACATTATGACTGGATCATCATTTAATAGATCGTAAATGTGATAATAAAAGTCTTGATGTTCATATTTATGTATGAACAAAAGAGAAAGGAGCTACCAACAGCGTAGACTCTCCCGAGCCAATGGAAATGGGAGGGGTAAAAAAATAAACCTTACCCAAGATGAGAAAGAAATGCCACAAAAGGGGGGGCTCTGCTCATATTGTGGCAAAAAAGTCATCTTGTTCAAGAGTGTCCTATTCGCCCAAAAGGTTTTGGAACCAGAATACCTTCAGCTCAACTTCCAACTAAAGAATAAGGAAACTAAATAACTCAAGCAACAAATTGGAGGTTTCCACGAGTCTACCTAAAAAACCTCCAACAAAACAAGATAAATCAGCCAATACATTACAAACCTTAACACCCATTTAATAATAAATGCACTTGCAGATTTTGAGAATAGTTCAGAGGAAGTAGTATTAATGATAGACTCTGGAGCAACAGGTAACTTTATTGGCATAGAATACTGTAACAAATTAAAGATACCAATAGAACAAAAAAGAAAACCAGAACCTATGCGAGCTGTAGATGGGACCTTATTAACCTCAGAATTAATTACTCACCATACAAATTCTTGTAAAATTAACTTGGTTGTCTGGAAATTGCATACATCAAGAACAGATTAGCTTTGATTTACTTGCAGCTCCTCAATTTGGTATGATTTTAGGAATACCCTGGCTTTCTCTGCATAATCCCTGTATAGACTGGGCTAAGCAAAGCCTAGCCTTTGACTCCGAATGGTGTTTACAATCCTGTTTTTACCACCAAATAATAACAGACAAAAGGAGGGTCCAAGTCCTTGTATATCGTTATTTATGGAGAATAATACACTGAACAAAAATGTGGCTACAGCCCTGAACAGGACACTCAACTTCCCATCGATTACCAAGATCTTGCTGATGTTTTTAATGCTAGTAGTGCAGAAACCCTGCCACCTCATTGTATCTATGATTGCCAAATAGATCTAATGCCAGAGGCCAAAATCCCCAATAGTCACATACATGCTCTTACAGAACAAGAAAGTCAATATTTAAGAGAATATTTGGATATGTATTCACAGAATGGTTGTATTTGCCCATCCAGATCTCCTGCAGCTTCTCCACAATTTTTTGTCTCAAAAAGCAAATGGGGAATTACAAACCTGCATAAACTATAGAGTGTTAAATAATATCACTGCAAAAAACAAAAAATAAATATCAATTACCACTAATTTCATTCCTTTTAGATCAGGTAGATCAGGTAAAAACAGCCACTGTTTACACCAAACTGCATCATCTAGGTGCATATCATCTGGTGCGAATCTGACCTGGTGATGAGTGGAAAACTGATTTTCACACTTGATATGGTTTATCTAAGTATTGTGTAATGCCCTTTAACTTGTGTAATGCCCCTGCGGAGTTTCAATTTTTTATAAATGTTGTCCTACAGGAATATTTAGACAGGTTTGTGATTGCATATATTGATGACATACTAATTTATTCATCTTCTCAAGATGAACATGTAAAATATGTCTGAATCATTTTACCTACCCTGAGATGCCATGGGTTATTCTGTAAACTCACTAAATGTGAGTTTCATGTTACACAAGTAGAGTTTTTAGTCTTTATTCTTTCACCCAAAGGAATCCATATGGCACAGAGAAAGATACAAGCCATAAAAGAGTGGCAGGAACCACACAATGTAAAAGACATTGAAAGTTTTTTGTGATTTGCAAACTTTTATCACAGATTCATAGATATTTTTTCCGCAAAGTCTGCCCCATTAACTAGATTATTACGAAAAGCAGTAAACTTTGAATGAACCACAGAAGATAGACAATCCTTCCGGTTATTGAAAGAAGCTTTTACTTCAGCTCCTGTCATGGCACATCCAGATCCAACCCAACCCTTCACAATAGAATCTGACGCCTCGGAATTTGCCATAGGAGCAATCTTGTCTCAAAGAGATGTAAATACGGTCAATAACACCCAGTAGCCTACTTGTCAAAGAAAATGATTCTTGCAGAGATAAATTATACAATTGTGGAAAAGAAATTGCTAGAAATCTGTTTATGATTTAAAGAATCGTGTAATTATCTATTAGGAGCAAGATACCTAGATACGGTACTTACAGACCACCGCTACCTACAATTTCTGCACTATGCACGAGCCTTAACTCCCCGACAGCTTAGCTGGTCTTTATTCTTTGTAGAATTTTACTTTATTATCACTTATCGCCCAGGAACAACAAGGTTCAAATTCCACCGGTATCCATGATTTCCCCAAATCAAATAGTAAGCATAACTATAAAAACAGTAACAGAAGATTTTCTAGGCCAGATAAAAAGAAAAATGTCTTCGACAAGAATGCAAAAATGGCAGATGTGTGACAGTACAAAACATATTGCAGAAGATTTACCATTTCAAGGAAAAAAGTTATATATACCCACCAACAAACTACAAACTCAAGTCTTGAAATGGAGTCATAACAATTCAAGAGCTGGTCATCCTGGCCGAACTCATACCTTGGAACTAATCAGTAGGAATTTATGGTGGCCAAACTGGAGACATGACACTATACTGGATGTGCACGACTGTGGTACTTGTAACCGAGCAAAGTCTGATAGAACAAAAAAAGAGGTCTTTTACAACCCCTACAAATACCACATTGAGCCTCGGAAGACGTAACACTCAATTTTATCACTGCTCTACCAAAAGATCAAGGAAAGGATACCATTTTGGTAGTGGTATATCATCTATCAAAAATGGTACATTTTAATGCCTGCTCAGGATTTCCAACAGCCGCAGAGTTAGCTAATTTATTCCTGACTCACATAGTACACATTCATGGCCTCCCGAAATTGATCACGTCTGATCGAGATCCACAATTTACGTCTAGATTTTGGAAGGCTTGGTGTTCAGCATTGCACATCCATAGTCAGCTTTCAACTAGTTTCCGTCCCAAAACTGACGGTCAAACCGAAAGGGTTAACCAAGTCTTAAAGTAATACTTACAATGTTACTTCACTAACTCTCTTGATTCTTGGATATCTCTTCTATGGGAAGGGGAATTTGCGTACAATAACCTACAACATTCTTCTATACAGATGTCATCATTTTTTGCTAATTTTGGTTATCATCCTCATTATGTACCTTGTCTAACACCTGTAGTTAACAAAGAGTTACCTACGCCTTCTCAACATCTAACAAGAATCCAAAATCTAGCAGCCAAATTACAACGGAGTGTATGTTCAGCTGTAACTAAATTCAGATCATTCACAGACAGGAAAAGACAGGAAAATCCTCCATTTGAAAGAGCAAAAAAAGTATGTTTGTCCACCAAACACTTTTGTTTCAAAAGATTTCATAAATTTCATTCCAGATTCATTGGGCCTTTTCCAATTAAAGACATAATCGACCCGGTAACAGTAAAATTGCATTTGCCTCCATCCATGAAAATTCATCCTGTATTTCATTCCTCACTATTAAAACCAGCATCCACAAAAGCACAATTTCGCCCTCCTCCCCCCATTCTCGTAGATAGCCATTTTGAGTATGATGTAAAAAGTATTAAAGATGTAACACGTTGTATGAATAAACTCTAGTATTTGATTTCTTGGAAAGGCTACAAAGGAAGACGTCTGGGTACTGCCGAAGTTTATTAATGCACCACGACTTCTCAAATAATTTCATGATACTCATCCTATGCCATAACACTCCTGCTTGTTGTGTTTGATGGGGGGGTGATGTCATGATTATCAGCCCATCCTGTGGTGTTAACTGCCAAATCCGGGTTTGTTTACTTTAAAATGTTGTGATACAAAACAAGAGAGAACAAGTATCCCAGAAATGACAGAGTCATTTAAAAATATCCTTTATTTACATCATGCTAAGCACACACATTGACTTGCAAGTAATTGACTGATATTTCCTCTCTTCGGCAGAAGTGCCATGTGCTGACTTAATTAGAATACATGTGATGATTACCCAATCAGGTGAGGCCCATCTATAAATACCAGCATAGCTGCCTGACTTGTGCTTGTAATTCAGCTTCTCTCCTGGCAGCTGGCGATGACTAATAAGCTCCGCTCCGGAATCATGTAAGCCTCCTTTGGGAATTGTCAATGAAAGCTTTGGGATTTATGTGAGAGGCATCAGAGAGTTACAGCCCTGTACTTACTTATAGAGAGAAATTGTTTTGTGAAAACCGAAGGAACAATTTACTCAATTTATTTTGTGAAAACTAACTCAATTTATTTTGTAAAAACAAATAGGAATGTCAAGTCAAAGTTAATTTATAGAAAGATTGATTCTGAGATGTGATAAGAGAGCTTTTTTAAATGATTTCAAGACAAAGTTAATTTACAGAAATAAATATTCCTGAGATGTGATAAAAGTATTGTCTTTTTAAGAAAGTCAAGTCAAAGTTAATTAATAGAAACAGACTATTTCTGAGATGTGATAAAAGAGCCTTTTTGAAATAATATCAAGCTGAAGTTAGTTTATAGAAAATAATATTTCTGGGATGTGATAAAAGAGCATTTTTAAAGAATGTCAAGTCAAAGTTAATTTATAGAAACAGAGTATTTTTGAGTTGTGATAAAAGAGCGGTTTGAAAGACTTTAATCAGAGAATCACAGAAAATTCATGTATTTTGGGGAAAGAGAACACAAGTGAATTTACAAGGTGTGGACAAGCTTGTTTTTGGTGATTTTTGTCTTTTGTTATTTTAGAAGATTAAGTGCTATTTTAAGGAATCCTGTATAATTTCTTTAAAGGTTGATACAGTAGGTAACCATTTAAGTCACATGAATATATATACTGTATATTCTTGGGAAGATAAGAATAGAAACCAAATTCCCTCAATAATCCTAAATTACCCAGGATTGGAAAGTAATCTACCACAGATCCAGTTCATTGATCAAAAATCCAACAGGTGAGAGTAGGTTCATACAATCATATCTGTTGAAAGCCACTCCAAACCTCTGATAACTAATATAGTCGCAGAGTCAGTGCTGCCAGAAGGTGGGCATTGGAGGGTACCGCTCCTGAGGAAAGTGCTCCGGACACAGTAGTGTCAGAAGTGGGATAAAAAGTTGAGTGGGAGGCTAAAACATCCCTGGAAGACATGATAACACAACTTGCAGAGGGACAACAGTACCTACAATTAGTGTGGGAACAGGTGAGAGAAGCGCAGAAGGACTGAGAGAAATTACAGAAGGCTTTAAAAAGCCAAGCCACCATTATTGCAAACAACCAGTTAGTCCATGAGACCGCCCTGCAAAGGCTTACAGACACAATTGCTACTACCAGGGTACACCTGAATGTACTGCAGAAATAGCAGGAGGGTGAGGATCCGGACCCCTTTTGTACCAACTTCGAAGAGGTAGCCACCTCTGCTAGTTGGCCACCAGACAGGTGAAAACAGTATGTAGCACCACTGTTAACAGGTACTCTACAAGCCGCCTATCAAGCCGTAAGCCTGGGTGGGAGTACTCCATATGGTAATGTAAAGAAGGCCATACTGGAAAGAGTGGGGTTAGTCACAGAACACTATTGATTGAAATTCAATATAGCAAAATGGAACCCCTCTGAGAATCCCAGGGCTCTCTTTTATAGGGTTCAAGACTTGGGACTAAAGTGGCCCCAAAGAAGAGGTTATACCGACCAAAAAGGAGGTTATATAGACCATACTGTTAGAAAAATTCCTAGAGGCCCTACCTGTTAGTACGAGGAACTGGATTAAGCAACATCTGGATGTTTCTGTATCCACCGCAATTCAATTGGCATGCGCTTTTCATAGAGCACCCGAGTTCAGAGTAACCCCTGTGAAGGGGTCATCCCTGGTTCTGAGGAGCAATACTCCTTCTCAAATGACTAGTCATTGATCATCCCTGGAGGGTAACCTTAATGTGCGCTTCCTGATCAAAGAACCCAGCTAAAGCCCTCAATGTTATAATTGTGCTGAATGTGGCCATATTGCTCTGAACTGTCACCATAAGCTACCCAACCCGGAACCGATGGAAATAGGACTGACAAGGGGTAGGGTCTTATGATCTGGAGGAAAAAACCCTCAGTATGTAAAAACAATGAAGGTCAACCAGATGACTGCCAGGGAATTAATAGACTCAGGGTGTAGCCAAACAGTGATTAATTAAAACCTGGTGTCTGACAACCAGTGGATTGAAGGGGAGACTGTGGTCATCAGCTGTGTACACGGGGATAGCAAGGTATACCCCATGGCTAAGATAACAATAGAATAGAAAGGACATGAAGAGAAGATCAGAGTTGGGGGAATACCGCAAGTGGTAGAAGATATAAACATAGGCATTGATTATCCAGACTTTCATGGTTTGATAGAAAGCATGCATATGCAGGATCCAGTAAGCTTCTGGATGGCCAACACCCCTTTTTCCACTAACAGTATTGAATCGGTAAGGACAAACAAGATTAAGTAGACAACAGAAAAGAGAACAGAGCAAACACTATCACGAAAACACAACCCTTGACCGTCTTACTCCTCTTTCTGCAGGGAAGAGAGTCTTATTTACCCCGGTACGATTCAGAGTATGCAAGAGGGAGGACCCATACCTGAAACATGCCTGGGCTTCTCGGCATTCCTGAACCAATAGGACAGATGGGTCCCTATTTCCTTATAAAAAATTGGCTTTTATATAAAGAAAACCTGAAAACCCAATTGGTTGTTCCCAACCCATTCTGTATACAGGTACTTCATCTGGGGCATGGTCAGGTGAGGGGCAGCCAATATGGCAGGGAAAAGA
The DNA here is from genome assembly GCF_031143425.1 of Pleurodeles waltl. Taxonomy (NCBI): domain Eukaryota; kingdom Metazoa; phylum Chordata; class Amphibia; order Caudata; family Salamandridae; genus Pleurodeles; species Pleurodeles waltl. Next base: position 832,933,884 of record NC_090440.1, on the reverse strand, counting down.
TGGAAGAGTACCTATTGCGCCACTTTTATTGGCCTGGGGTTTTTGCAGATATAAGGAAGTTCTGTAGCATATGCCCTAAATGTCAGCTAGTAAACCCGTCTAACGATCCCAAGTCACCACTGTGTCCCTTGCCCATCATTGAGGTACCTTTTTCCAGAGTAGGTATGAATCTGGTGGGCACCCCTGTATCCTCGTCAAGGGGATACCAATATATATTGGTATTAGTAGATTATGCTACTCGTTATTCCGAAACAATCCCACTCACCAGTATGACCGCCAAAATTGTAGCATATGCCGTGATTGGATTATTTTCTATGGTAGATTTTCCTCAGGAGCTCCTTACAGAACAGGGTACTCCTTTCATGGTACGTCTCCTGTCCCTGATATGTCCATTTTTGGGGGTAGAACAGATACGTACTTCTGTCTACCATCCCTAAACTGACGGACTGGTAGAGAGGTACAATAGAACCATCAAGACCCTGATAAAAAAGACGATTTCAGAATCAGGAAGGCACTGGGATAAAAAGTCACCCCAGGTCCTGTATGCCATTAGAACCCATTTTCAGGCATCAAGTGGACATAGTCCATTTGAGTTGGTCTTCGGCAGACAACCAAGGACTCTCCTAGATATGGCAGCAGAACAGTGGGAGGAAAAAGATGAAGAAGGCCAAGATATGCTTAACTATACCCAACAATTGAAAGAAAACCTACACACGGTATGGGTGGATGTGAGGGTGCACCTAGAAGAAACCCAAAAGAAACAGACGAAACAGTATGACGTTGGGAAAAGACTCAGAGACTTACACATAGGTAGCAAAGTCTTGGTTCTGTTGGCATCCTTGGAAAACAAATTGCTAGCAAAGTGGAAGGGCCCAGATAGGATTGTAGAAAAGGTTACCCCTGTTACTTATAGGATCGAAATCTCCCACACCCCCAAGAAAAGCCAGATCTATGATATTAACCTCCTTAAAGTCTGGGAAGATGGAGAAGCCCTACTGACTACAGATAGCTCAGTCCGCCTCATAACTTAAACCAAACCCTTATAAATACCTCTGCTTCTTTATCCTGGAGAAGGGGAGGACGTTTTACTCCAGTTTGGCCCATATCTGTCACAGGAACAGGGAACCCAGGTAATAAATCTTATCACAGGACACAAGGGAGTCTTCTCAAAGACCCCAGGGAGAACTATATTAATCCAACATAGCGTCAAAACTGAGGAAGGGAAAATGATACGTCTAAAACCATATCGCATCCCGGAGGCCAGGAGAGAGGTCAATGAAAAAGAGGTACAGGAAATGTTGACGGCAGGCATATTAGAACCGTCAAATAGTTGCTTCTGTTCCCGGTAGTCTTAGTACCAAAACCAAATGGGTCCATTCAGTTCTGTATAGACTTTCACCAACTAAATGCTATATCTAGTTTTCACACCTAACTAATGCCCCGGGTGGATGAGCTAATTGAACTATTAGGCTAAGCACATTGTCTCTCTACCTTAGACCTGACAAAGGGTTATTGGCAAATTCCCCTGACTCCTGCGGACAAAGAAAAAACTGCATTTTCTACCCCCTCAGGACTTTATCAGTTCACGGTATTGCCTTTTGGGTTACACAATGCCCCAGCTACCTTTTAGTGCCTCATGGATACCATATTAAAGCCCATTCGGGAGTACGCAGCGGCCTACCTCAATGACATTGTCATCTACAGTCGTACCTGGGAACACAACCTAGAGCAATTGTCAGCGATTCTACAATCCCTAAAGAATGGTGACTTGATGGCTAACCTGGAAAAATGTAACATTCCCAGGAGTTCTGCTAACCATCTGGGGTACGTTATCTAGAAAGGCTAGATACTGCTCCAATTGGATAAAGCTGAGGCAATCAGAATGATACCACCTCCCAAAACCAAATGCGACATACGTTCCTTCTCGGGAATGGTGGGATACTATAGACGGTTTATTCCACACTATTCTACCCATGCAGCCCCACTAACAGAACTGCTAGGTAAAAAACGACCAAACAAGATAGCCGAATTGACAGGCTCACAATACAACAGCTATCAAAGACTCAAAGAGTTATTGGTCACCAATCCCATTTTACTGTGCCCCGACTTTGATAAACCTTTCACATTACAGATAGATGCCTCCGATCAAGAATTAGGTGCCGTCCTTTCACAGAACGATGAGGAAGGGCAATCACACCCCATAGTATACATCAGTAGAAAACTGCTACCTCGAGAGAAACACTATCCAACCCTGGAAAAAGAATGTTTGGCCATAAAGTGGGCTGTCGAAGCCCTACAGTATTATCTGCTTGGCCGCTCCTTCACGTTACTTACGGACCACGCCCCATTGACCTGGTTAGCACTCCATAAGGATACCAACCCGAGGGTATTAAGATGTCTTTTATCCCTTCAACCATTTGTATTTTAAGTACATCACGCACCTGATACCACGCAGACCGCACAGATTTCCTCTCAAGGTATCCCCTGGACTCATAACTGAATCAGCTACTCACGGGGAGAGCGAATGTAACAGGAAGTCGCCTCCTGCTATAGAGGGAAACAGGCTGGAGAACCCTGAACATTCTGGCCTGTGCCCCAGGGATACGATCAGAAGAATTACATTGGTACGCATCAGGAAGCGTACCGACGTCTGGGGGGAAGAAAAGGAACCGGAAGGGAATCGAGAAAAAAAGAAAGATGCCAGCTCGAGAGTGCAGGGACTGAGATTGCCCGGCGAAGGAGGACTCAAGGAATAAACAGACCGCATAGAGAGTGTTCTGCTGGCAGACGGAACTGTGGACCTACCTCGGAGAGGCAGCAGAGTGGAGGAACCAAGACGGAAGGAGAAACCCTGGGAAAAGTGAAGAGGCTCACCACGTCCCTGGAGGGACGTGGCTTTTCCTAGTATGTCACTGCTTATGCTGTCGATTTATCCTGATGTTAAAAAGGGTAGAGGTAGGAGGGAGGAAGGTGTGGGGAACCAAGGGCACATCAGAGTAGACACTTATGTCCTCCCTGGCTTGTAAACAACACTAACTCATGGGGACCCTTTTTGAGGTGAATACTGTTTGGCTTGAGAGCCAGTGCACAGTGGTGGTGATTGCCTGTGTTTTTTTGCAGCGCATGAAGAACCCCCTCACACACAAACCCCTCCCCTTACCTAACCTTGGCCTTTGTTTTCTTTCCCTCCATGAACCCCGGTGATGAACAATTCTGAGGGCGAGAGAAGACCCTGGAAGAGAGGAGACAACCAATAAGAAAAAAAGTCTAAAACCAAGGAAGACCTACAGAGTGAACAGACCACTTACCTTAACACTAATTTAAAGAAACCCTTTGAAACTAACAGAATAAATAGGTTCTTGACGATTAACATCCCTTGACTGGTCTGAATATGTAACCGAAACCCTTAGGACATTGTGCCCTCCATGGCAACCCTATCACAACCCCCAAGAAACCCTGACTAGTCAGGCACCTGCTCAGCCTGAGTTGGTGGCTCCTCAGCTGACAGAAAAGAGAGTGGAAGGAAGGTGTTCCCTGCCGGATGTAAAGATCCCCCCTCCCTTACAGCAGACAGGCAACCTGAACCCAAAGCAGCCTATAAGTTAGCACTGTCCCCTGTGGGCATGGAGATGAAGGTGTGGGTCTGGCACTGATAGCTGACATGTGGCCTCTGCTAGGTGTTAGCCTTTATGGCTGTACTGTTCTTCACATGGTGGTCTAACCCAATACCAAATAGTAAGTTAGGCCCCGACCTTGTAGGTCATGTTGGGGTTACTCCAGTTATGGGTAGCCTCTTTGCGTAAGCTAGTGGTTGCCCTGGCTAAGATAGGGATAGCAGAGGTGGACACCTCTGACCCCAAGACTTAATGGAAAAGTGCAGACACTGCTGGTACAAGTATAAGACATTTCAGATTGGGTCCTATAGCTGTTAAGGTGGGTCAGTTCCCCAAAGGGAATGACCTGAACAGTGGGATGTGAGGCAAAGTAGAGCTTGCAGCTAACCAGCCTGTTTCCCTTCTCTTCCTCACTTGACAGACTAGGAAGCTTCTCCCAGATATTGGCTGAGTCTCCTGGTCTGTGGGCTGGAGGGGAGTTGTGTGGCAAACTGGCACTTTGTTGCAGTACCTCCACTACGTTTTGCTTGGCTTCTGGATGCAACTTGGACTGGAGTGCACTGGGATTCTGCTAACCAGGTTCCCGGTGCCAGTGTTCTTTCCTTAAAACATTGTAAAGGTACTTGGATACACCTTTAGCTACCACTATAAGTCCCTAGTAAAAGGTATCCAGGGCATGGGGTACTAAGGGTAGGCCCCTGAGGGCAGCAGTGCTGATTGTGCCACCCTCTAGGCCATGCTACCAGATGCACCCAGCACTGCCATTGCAGGCTAGGTGTCCTGGTGCAAACCTAAAACACAAACTAGACAAGGCACATTGCCTGCGTGCCCTGTCCACCATATACTGCATACACTATGGATAACACACCCCTCTGGCAGTCCTTCCAGCCCTAAGGCAGAGTGCTCCATATTATATGTGAGGACATATCTGAATGAGCAATATGCCCCCACTGTGTCCTTGCCAAACCTGGGACATAGTGAGTGAACAGGGCAGCCATTGTCATACGTGTGCTGGACACTCGTTTGCCAGCTGATTGATGGCCACTCTGGGTTGTTTGGTATCAAACATCTAGGAATGATAAATCCAAACTGGTACCAGTATTGGATTTATCCCTAAATGTACCCATGGGTCACCTTAGAGGTGCCCCCTGCAAAAGCTAACTACCCTTGCATGGTTGCTGACTGGTTCTATCCAGCCTACCACATCCAGACACCCAATCTACAAACCTTGAGGGAGAGGTCTGTCTCTCTGATTTGTAGAGCAATGCCTTTCCCGTGTGAAGGTACAAACACCCCTTCCCTCAGGAATGTGCACTGCCCTGGTGGTGAGCTTCAAAGGGCTTACTGACTTTGAAACTCAACCTTCAGGCCTGCTGCTAGCAGCAGATGGTCAACATCTTTGCAAACCCCCACTTTTGGTGGGAAACCACACAAAGGGTAGGAGGAGTGACCCCACCTGGCATGCACCACCCCTAAGGTGTTGCTTGCGAGGTGGACACTCATTTCATTTTCCTCTGTCTTAGATGGAAGGAAAATAGTCAATCAGGGATAGGAAAGTGACCCTTTTCGCAGGAACTGGTCATTGTAGTAGGTGTAGCTACCCAAAGGTAGGTGTCCCATTGGATAATAGGAGGTTCCCCCTAAAATTCCCACTAAATTCAGTATTTAGTGGACACCCCTAGACCAGGTTATCAGATATGAAGGCCACAAAGAAGACCAAGAAGATCCAAGGCACAAGAACTGTGCACCTGCTGCACAACAAAAAGACACCAAACCCTGGCTGCTGCACACAGGACGCAATAATCACTCCTGTGAAGCTGCTGGGCAACTGGACTGACCTCAAGAACCCCAGAGGATCTTCAGGCCTCACCAATCACCCAAGAACTCCCTCTAGAGTGGAGGGACAACTCTGCAACAAAGAAGGAACCAGCAACCCAGTGAGGGTCACTTCATTGACCAGCCACTAACTACTGAACTGGAAGTTGCAGCTAGACCTGAAGACACACCGATGACCACAAGGAACAATCCTGCAAGTGTGCCAAGTTTGGCAGCACTGCACACTCCAGTGGTCAAACCGTACCAATTCCCTTTGTATTGGTCACCTGACTTTGGACACCAAGAAGAACATGCCACCCAAGACTGAAAAAGGACCAGGAGGAAGCCCCAGTTGAGGGACTTCAGTACAACCTGGACCTTCTGCCAGAATACTCCTGTTGTCCTGCAAACGACCGTTGAACCAACCTACCTCCTGCTTTTGAGGGCATTCTTGCACGCAGCTCCTGGATCACCGATTCGCTCTGCACCTGGCCGCTCTGTGCCCTGCAATGAAGAACTTGCTGAGCCCTAAGGATCCCTTACCCCTTACGACCTTGGCACTCCAAGGGGACCACAAGGAACCACCTCTAAACTTACCTGCACAGACCATTTCCAAGTGGTGCCCCGCAGTGGCCCTGCACAAGCTCCAGAGACCTTTCACCGCTGTTCCTGCCAGAACCGGGAGCCACCCTAACTCCTCCAGCTGGCACAGTGTGGCCACTGAAGATCTCGACCAACTTACAAAAGAAAGAACTTGGTAAAGTAGCTGTGTGATTTTATATGTATTTTTAAAGGTGACTTTCTATTGATTCCTATGGTGGATAATTACGCACAAAAAGCCTATTTTTGTTAAACTTAAAAAATCCATATCTCAAAAAGTTCTCAACCAATTTTTATAATCTTGGTCTTAAAAATGACATACAAATCTGAAGCATTTTTATAAATTGGTCTCAAGTTATTCCTTTGAGTGTGTGAGTGGCAAGTTTGAAGCTGTGTATACAACAAATGCTTTGCACTTCTTCAGGATTGGCCTAACTGCTCGACCTAGCTATCTTAAAAATTAGAACATTTGGTGATCTAGTTTTTACCTCTGTAAACCAACGTGTGGACCCCCTGCACAGTGTGCCTAGCTTTGCACTCTACATAGAGGGCCAGCCTCCTACACCAATCGACTCCGCCAGGCAGTGCCCCCCGTGTCACAGACTTAAAGGCGTCCGTCTCCACCTTGAGGGTGGAGGCTGTCAATCAGTATCAGTAAAGCACAGCTACTCACCCGTGAGGGTCTCAAGGCACTATTCCCATGTTATCTACAAAGAAGCACCCTATCTTCTACCTGGTGGTTTCCTAAAATGTCAGGGCCTCCAGCTGGGAATCATAGGTCGAGGTCTATGCCAGTGCAGATGTAAGACCTCCGGATTGTGATCCGAGATGGTTCAGGTCAGGTTTTCCACATCCTGAAGCTGGGTATGTACATCAGTGGAGCATAGAAATGTATTAAGAAGTACATCCAACTGATGCACGGGGGCAAAATAGGGGTAATCCTGAACAGAGGGATTTCTGCACTGCCAGTGTCTTTGCCAGTCTAAAAAAGTGCGTTCTGTGCGATGTATCGGGGAGTCATGCAGCGGGGGATAGGACCGATTGAGTGTGGGCTTGGCAATGCAATTGAAGTCCCCACCAACTATACTATTGTGGGTTAGGAAAGGGGATAATTGGGATGATATCTTCATCAGAAAAACAGTTTGGTCTGTATTAGGTCCATATACATTTACAATGTTAAGGTCCCTCCCATCAAGCTTGCAAGCAATTGCTACGTATCTGCCCTCGAAATCTGTAATGGAGTTGACATGTTGGAATGTGACCCCCCCCACTCTAATCCAAATCAGCATGCCTCTTGCGAAAGCAGAAAAGAAGGTATAATAGACCTGCACTCTCCATTGGTGTTGCAAGGCTTCACCCTCCTTGGCCGTTAGGTGTGACTTCGTAGTCGGCTATGTGGACACCCCATCTCTTTAAATAGGAGAATACTTTGTAGTGTTTGGACATAGTGTGGATGCCTTGTACATTCCAGGATATTAGTTTATTGTCTTTAGTATTGGTCATGATCGTTGAGCAGGGAGCCCGAGTGATTCCATTCTCTATGGCGGTGAACAGAGCGCTGTGAAAGCTATATATATTGTCTCTTGTTTGAAATGAGCTGTCTAGTTGTTTCTGACTCAGACGTTACCCAATAAGAAAAATAGAAACGTGTAAAGAAATCAACAACTCTCAACACCCTCTCCCCAAGACAAGAAACTGAACCCCTCCCATCCAAACCTATAGTCGTAACTTGTCACTTATTATAGTTTTCACATTTTGGTGGGGTGAAGTGGTGCATTTGAACCTAAGGCCAGCCGCCTGAGCTCCCACAAACAGTCTGATACAGAAGTAACCTTGAGAGGTGATGAAGTGAGAGGGCAAGCCAATGTGTCGCACTCTGGGGAACGTCAATTCATCCCAACCTCTAATAATCACTTTCAGTTCCTCAACACATTTTAGGTTCATATACTTATATTAGTTGATCTCCGGTGTCAGGATCCACCACCGGGAGGGTGATACTTGATACCTCTGGGCTGGAAGATCCATGGTCTGAGTCATTGCCTACTTCTATGTATGGTGGAGGAGTGGGCAGACCAGTGCTAGACCCGCTTAGTGAGGCCACCGCCTCTACCGCCTCCTGCCTTTCCCTCTGTGCCTCCAATGTCGTTAGTGTAGAGGACTTTCTCGAGACTCACTGTCTACAAGAGCGGGTCTGGTGACTTGTCGCCTCTTCTCGAGGCTCTCCGCTGGTACTAGGTCTGGGCTGGAGGTCTATCCACAACTAACCATATCTCTAGTGGAGTTAGGAAAATGCATGTTCCCTCAGGGGCTATTACCCCAAGACGGGCGAATAATAGCACTGAATATGGAATATTGAGTTCTCAGAGCTTTTTCTTTGCTTTAACAAAAGCTGCGCACAGACACTGCACTTCTCAGGAGAAATCAGGGAAAATCATGACTTTGTGGTTGTCTATGGTGGGGTTCCCCCATAAAGTTCTTGTCTCAGGATGTGGTCATGGTCCTTGTAATAGTGTAGGCAAGCCACTATTAGTCTCGGGGAGACCCCTGGGGGCAAAGGCTGCACGGGTACTCTGTGGGCTCGCTCTATGGCAAAGAATGTTGAATGACCCTCTGGGGCTACTTCCATACGAAGCCATTTCTCTAAGTATGACACCATGTCTTTGACCTTGTTTCGCTTATTGAGCCCCGCAATCCAAATGTTGTTCCGCCGTGCTCTGTTTTCAGCATATCCTACCCTGGCTTCAAGCATTTTCAAACGCAATTCCATGATTGAGATCTGTTTGCTGGTGGCGGACATTGCAGGGGTATTCCAGTCAGTTCTCTCCCAGCAGCCGTGACCTGTTCCATGAGGTGTCTATGGTCATCCATCAAGAGCCCCAGATAGGCTCACAGTGTGGCTATTTTCATTTCTAGTGCCTCCTGGGAGGCTGTGATGCCTTGCAATACATCTTGTTGTGTAAGATTCATTGCAGGGCTCCCAGGGACAGGGTGGGTTGTATCTCTTTGTAGAGGGTCTTCCAGTTCGGTGTAGGCCACTTCTCTTGAGCCATGTGTACGTCTTCGGGTGCTCTTGTCCATGATAGTACAAGTGAGGTGTCAACCGGAGTTAGTGGAATAGCAAAGTCCCCCAGGTGGTCATGCCAGGGTGCTGTTCTTCTGGGTGCGCATGCCTGGATTGCACCCAGGGAGGCTACATTGCGAGGGCAAGTCCTCTCTGAACTGGAGTGAGGCAGCCAGAACCAATGTGATTCCGTAGTAGGAGAGGCAGCAGCGGCCACCCTACCATGGCTTGAGGGCCCACTGCTGCTTCTATTGTTTTTTATGTCTTTGGGGGGAAGCAAAGGGGGTTGGCCCCGTCTTCTTCAGGTCCACAGGGCTCCCGTTGCTTACCACTGCCAAGGCCCTACGGGGTGGGTTTTCCTGTGCAAGTTGCCTGTTCCAGGTGGTCAGGTCTCCTTCTCTCCTCATGTCCCTCACTCCTGCCGTGGCATGTGCTGTTGCAGGAGCCTTGATCCATGTCGACAGTAGGCAGGGAGAGAGTCAGGTCCCCACCTGCACAATTCTCTTGTGCTGCCCCAGGTGCATTTTGCTGTAGCCTAGCAGGTGACAGGCAGGATGGGTGGCTTCTGTTGCCGTTGTGGAGGTGGCAGTAGGCTCCCCACTGCCGACCATGGACCCACTGATACTGCTGGCGCCGGTTTCCTTATTTTTATGTGCGAGGGGGGAAAACCAGGCTCTCACCCTACATAGGGATCAAGACACCCCACCGCCATCTGTAATTATGTTCCTTTGCCTCCCCCTGGGGGTAACCTTCCCCTCCAGCGCAGCGGGTTCAGCACACACAGCTCTAAGTTAGGCCTCAATTATGCTGCGCAGCTCTCATCTCTGGTGCGGTCCAGTCAACTCATTGCATCCAGGCTACACGCCAGGGTTTCACGGCTCCAGGGGCAAGTTGATAGGGGTGTAAAGTGTGTGCTCCCAGGCAGCTTGAGGGGCCAGGACAAGCCCTTCCGCTAGTCCGAGGCTGGGCAGCCTGTCCATCACCAGGCCCACTGGCTTCTGCTCCGTCCATCTGCCATTTTACAGCCGGGGTGCCAGTCATGCCATGCAGCTCCGTAGGCGGGGTTCTTCCTGTTTTCACCACGGTAGACCACAGTGGTGGGGTCTGCTGTTTGTAGGGAGATTGGGCACCCTGCAAGGTTGTATTAGGGGTGCATACATTGGACAGATTGGTGTTGGATGGAGCTAGGCACATCAGGGCTCACAGGCAGGCGGCCTACTCCATTCACTGCAAGCCATGCCCCGCTCATCTTCTTTTTAACCTCTCTTCTTTTCTATATTAATGTGTGGGGTTCTTTCTGAAATAGTATTGTTAGCTAATGCAAGGGAGGCCATTTATGCTTTCACATAAGGGGAGTACTCTGCTGTCTTAAATGTAACTTTGCACTTTGGAGAACAGCATGATGTATTTATTTGAACACATGCAGTTTGGATTGCATGCATTAAAATAATGATTCTTTTTTAACCCTTTGCCCCTTTTGTGGTTAAATCACCACAACTCTGCCCACTGTGGGTCTAGAACTATTTCCTATATAGTGTTAGGTTAAATCTATTTTGCCACCTGTACTTTTTGCAAGTCAACATCACTGAACCCAGTGCTATAATTAAGGTTCAGGGTTTTATGGCTCTCTTATACTTCTCCCAAGCATTTACTTACATTTATTTTTTATTTACTTTTATAAATATTTATTCATATGTATTTTTCTGCTGCGTAAAAAGGACAGCTGCAGCTGTTTTTGCCAATTTTATTTTTGTGGCACACGTGTAATCCACTTCAACACATAAATTTATTTCTTGCATATAATCATTTTTCCTCGTAAAAGGAATTGTGGCAATAGCTCTGTTTTGAAGTTGCTCCTTGTGAAAGTCTGTTCTTTGATTAACATTGTCTCTCACAGTTTATTTTTTGACAATCTCAGATTGTAAGCATTGCTATCAACTGCCAGGTAAACTCACATTCCATCATTGATGTTTCTGTTATCGCTCCCCATTCAGTCGATGTATTTACAGGCAGTGAATGGCTGACAGTGTAGGAAGGTGGTGACAATGGCTTGCCTATATTTAAGCACGAAGAGAGAAAACATTGTTTTCTATCTGTATTCGTATGTAAAAATTATATAGAGGGTAAAACGGAAGCCTGGTTTGTATTATAGTTATTGAAGAGAACTACACACAAACCATTTCCGTGTGTTATAATATTAAATATATGACACATTATTCTATGTATCGGAATTGGTGACTCTCGAAATGAGAAAACTGGTTCACGTTACAACCTCTTCCTGTGACCAAAATGAGTGTTGCCATTCTAATCATTTTACTTCACTGACTCATCAGCGCAGTGGCGGCCCGTCCTTTAGGGCGGAGGGGCCATGCCCCCCCACCTTTTGCCCCTCATGAAGAGTGTCTGTCAAGCTGAACAAAGGTCAGCCTGACAGACACTCTCCATGTTCAGCTCAGGCAGCCAGGAGCAGACATGTGCGATTTGTGCACACTCCTGGCTACCTAAGCTGAACTTTGCTGGGCTGAGGAGGTCACAGCTCCTATGGGCGTGACCTCCTTGGCTCAGCAAAGGTGTCTCGAGGCCCTCCCCTGGGTGATGAGGAAAGTGTCACCAATCGACACTCTCCCTGGGCGCTTCAGGTTTAAGCCCTGAAGTGCCCAGGGCGAGTGTCAATCAGTGACACTTCATCACAGAGTGGGGTGGGGTCAGCAGTCTCACTGACCCCATCCCATTCTGTAACGAGGCTGGGACTGCTGCCTTCCAGCAGCAGTCCCAACCCTCTTGGGACCTGAAGGTAAGTGTGTGTGTGTGTGTATGTGTGTATGTGTGTGTGTGTGTGTGTGTGTGTGATGTTTTAAATTGAATGTTTGGTGCACATGTGCATGTTTGAGTGTTATGAGTGTTGTTAATGGATGTGTGTGTGTGAAAGAATGAGTGTGTGCGATCTTTTAAAATGAATGTTTGGTGCGTGCCTGCATGTTTTAATGATATGAGTGTTGTTAATGGATGTGCGTACGTGCGTGCGTGTCTGTGTGTGAAAGAATGAGTGTGTGTGTGTGTGTCCCGCCCGCCCCCCTCCCTCCTAAAGCTGCCGGCCGCCACTGCATCCGCGGCGGCTTTTCCCCCCAGCAGCTGCAAAACTTTAACAATTAAATGATAATAAGCTGTGTTTATTATTGTTTTGTTGTTAAAGCGGCAGGCCATGTGGGATGACGGTGATAAGGGGGAGTGCGCTGTGCACTCCCCTCAGTGCGCATGTATGTTTGGCCGGCAGTCTCAGGCCAGCCAAATACACATGTGCACTGTGCTCTCTCCAAACCTGCACTGTGTTGCCGGGCTGGAGAGAGCAGGCCCAGGCTACCAGTCTGCCTGGGAGTGCCCTGACTGGGTGCTCCAGCCAATCCTAACACTGGTCTGAGCAGCATCAGGAGTGGCTGCAGGGCAGGCTGGGAGCCTGTGCCTGCCTTCAGTGACCAGGACAGAGGAGCGGTGGCAAAGCAGGTACGTTTTTTTTTTTAAGTAAATGTTTTTGTCCCCCCCTTACTGTGTGATGTCCCACCCCTTTATCATGCAGCAAGCCGCACCTGTGACTCATTTTACTTTGTTGCAAAATTTGGGGACAGTTAAAAGTGATTCCATTTTGTTTGCTGTGTAAATCCTATGTGGTTTAATATACCTCACATTGCTCCATCTAAAACATTAATATTGGCCATTTAAACAGTGCACACCAGAAATAAAATTGGCTCATGGATTATTCATAGGATACTTGCCAAAAGCATTCTTCATTAAATCTTATAGACGTTCTTAGAAATCATGGATTTTTAATAACCTCATTTATAATGTAATCTTTTTTATTAAATTGAAACACATGAAAATGTCACCAACGAGGGAACAGTTTTTGAATTGTGAGGTTTTTGTCATGATTGGTGTTCTGATGGTTCGGCCTATACGGGTCTTAGCCCCATGTTTAAGAAAAAGTGGGGCATCAGAACTGATGCACCACTTTTTCTGCACCCCCCCTACAGGCACCTAATGACACCATGGTTGCACTGTATTTATAAGATGGCAAACCATGGTGCATGTTAGCACAATAGCATCAAAATTATTGGCGCTACTGTGGCGCTTTGCTACACTAGCATAAAAATCGTTGACGATAGTGTAGTAGATTGCCAAGAGGCCCATAGGTTTCTATGGGTGTGTCATTTTAACACCTGCTCTGAGCAGGCATTAAACATGCCGCCAAAAATGGCGCAGGTAAAATCTGCACTGCATCATTTTTGCAGGCCTCCTGGCGCCGGAATGCCCCCCTTGCATACACTATACCTGGTGCAGGCATTATGTAGTGTAAGGGTTTACAAACTGGCACAATGCATGCATTGCACCACTTTGTAAATATGGCATGTGGAAAAAGCCACTTAAACGCTGCCTTAGCATAAAAAAGAATAACGCTATGGCGTCGCTAAGGTGGCACTAGGGGCTCTAAAATATGCCCCTTAGTGCCAAGCAAGAAGCCTGTGGCATGGCTGTGATTTTGGTGGCTTGCACACCTCTAACTAATACCGGTAAGGCGTGCAGACCAACTTCCAGTAATACCGCTCCCTTTTCTATTCACAACAGGTTTAATTTATATATTGTTACAATTCTAGAGTCTATATTCAGTTCCTCCGAAAAAGGGCGAATCTATACCAGTCCAGAACGTGGTAAAAGTGTGGATGTTTAGATTGACACTGAATCATTTCGTCATTGCAGCTCATCTGGAGTACCCATCCATATACATGATCATACAGTGTAACTATATGGCAGCTTCACAAAACCTTTCAGTCCAGATAAAGTTATCATTTCCGCAGTTCCGGGTGCACCTTGGCTGTTTTCTTCCCACTATGTTCACACAGACTAAGCACTGTATAATTTCAACATCCAGATGATTACAAAAATATTGACAAATTCACTTCTTTTAACTTCTTATGGATTTTATTTTTGATGCAATGTTGTTCCTTTCAATGTATACTTTGTGGCAATGGGCGATAATATTTAATCTTACCCTCTATAGCCACGGTTTACACTGGGATCATCCGGGTGTAATGTAATGCGGTTATCAGTGGGGGGAATGCTTCGAAAAAGTGTTTTTTGAATGTCACACAGAGGGGCGTAATCTTGACCGTCAGTGGGCCAGCTGTTCCAGAGTTTGCGTTAGAGGTTGCGTCTCCTGCTCCAGCCTTGTTTGGGAGGGGAAATGACAAAATGTACACGGTATGTCAGCTGGAGAAATTGCATCAAGATCTTATCATGGAGATAGCCTGGTGCAGTGCCCGGGATGCCCTTGTAGGTGAGACAGATGAGCTTGATCTTGACAATGGCCTCCTGGGTTGCTCGAGGAAGTTGTGCAGGGGAGGAAAGTTTGTCTCTTTTTTTAATCTCGTGGCTACTCTAAAGTAAAATGATAAAGAAGGAGCAGTTTTAAACTGTGCGGTAAATTAACTGAAAATTAAATGATGTACTATGACGTAAAATAAGGAGTGCACGTAATGGATAGGGAATGGAATCTAGGGTGATGCAAGGTGGCCCTATTTAAGAGGAATCAATTTCAGGTCATTCGTATACTCCATCATCTGCCTCATTTCTTTTCCTAATTCCTATCATAATAAATGCTCATTCTGCTGGCCTGTGCTTAAGCCATCAGTGAAATGATGAAATCCATATACTTTATTTGCCTGTAGCGAGATAGCAGGGTGTAGCTTAACATCTACCTATCCACTTGATACATTTGGTGGGAAGAATTCCCCATCACACACAAAAGGTGATATTTTTTATACTTGAGAGGTCCTTATTTACACACTTGCCACACTTAGCCCTGATGAGACATCTAAAGTGAGTACCATTATTTTCGTCGGGGAAAAGTGTTAACCTAGCCCCGAGGGAGTTCATGGTGAGAGAAAGCTGTGCCCCACAGTCCAGGAATGTAAAGTATGTGGGGACTTCTACACACATTACAAAAACTACAGAGGCAGGGGACGTCAAAGGCTTTACCCTAAACCAACTGACAGGGTGTCAATGGACACACCCTTAAAGTATTCATTTAGGAAGCTCGAGTCATTCTTAAGTCACTGCTTCTTTATGCACTCTATGCGCTATGAGTTTGAGTTTAAAATTTACTTTCATGCAGTCTAATGTAATAACTTTGCACACTTCACTATACCACTAAAACAACTGAAATATTATCTCCCTTTTAGATTCATTTTAGATATGTAAAAAGGTCTGAAACTAATGAAATTAGCAGCTCCAGCCAAACAAGAGTCACCGCTGAATATCCAGAAATTATAACTTCAGTTTATAGCTGCTGAGTAAACCGAATATGGCCAGTAATGCCGAATTGAGTAGAAAACGGAAGTCCTATAAAACCGCTTCTGAAACATAGTGAGGCGCTGTCCATTACTATACAAGGTGAATATACAGCACATGCATACACATTGATCAGCATTATCTGGGACTTCCTGGGCTGCTTCAAAAATTCACATCCCTCTGTAGTCTGGGTCAAAGGGGTTAATGGTTAGTCCGATTCACCCAATTTATGGGGTGATCAAGAGTTTACTGAATCTCCTGAAATTTTAGGGTTTTGGCCAAAAAGTCCTCAGGGTATATCAGGCAGACATAGCAGCAGGTCCTGCAAGGTCTTTAAACAGTAAGAGCACAAGGTTCTTCTTTTCAAGGGGCTTCTACTGGAAACGCAGAGTGTTATAAGAGAAGGGAAGACAAACGGTTTACGAATCCTTTCTTAATTTATCCTTAAAATCAGGTCATTTTGAGGAAAAATATGACACACAAATTAAAATTGAAGGGCCATATAGTCAATTGGATTTTTATGTGAAGATTACTATTTGCACCAAATAGGTAGGCGAGTTATATGTTAAGCGCACAAAGTCATAATTTATTTTTTGGGAACATGGATTGAATTTGTCAAAAGCAAAAAAGATGTGGCTGGACAACATGTCAGCCTGGAAAGGAAAAGCGATTTTTTGAGACTCCCTTAATTGAGTCATAAAGCAAGATGCCAGATCACTCCTGTGATAGCAGGCAATGGTTTGTTTTAACTAAAGGAAGGTGATTGCTTGAAGCTTCTGTATGGTTGTTCTCAATGTCTAGCCAGGGTCAAGGTCCAGTATTGCAGCCTACGATGATACAAGGAATTGTTGACAGTCAACCACCAGAGAAAGACCAGATCCAAGGCCCAGCTTGGCTTGGTCAGGGATATTTTGCACTGTTGACTACACTACCGCATTTTAGATAAATCAATATATTTATCACATCTAATGTGGTAGCAGATTGTAATTCATACAGGCTGGTGGATAAAAATGACTTGAAAATTATCATGAAGGTGACAAATGTGTTTGTTTGCTCCACATCCTAAAGCACAGCTTGTCATTTTTGTCAGCTACATATTGATCTGGAGGCAGCTCCCGAAGGCATCCTCCAATTGGGAATACGCAAGGAGCAATTATGCTTACCCCACCCCTTGTCATTTCTCAGGGTATTCATATTACACACCACCTACAGGTAATGTGATCTGGATTTTAGCTCTTCTAGAACTTTTGAAGAATTCAGCATTGTGTGTCCCACATATCATTCCCCTACTAGGGGCAGGTCAGCAGAAGACTCACCCTCTTCTGATCTTGGTGTCTATCTTTTGCCTTTTGGTGGTGGAAGCAACAGAAAGTTGAGGACAAGAGGATGTGCCCCAACACTTTCAGAACATTCTACCGTCTCCATCAGAAGTCTTTTTATCTGCATACCACATACAATCATTGATCAACCTTTGCTTCATTAGGTGGCTAGTGTTTTGTTTGAGATTTACAATCCTCTTCTAAGTATAAAGTTTCATGGCGTGATATTTTGTTAGAGTGTAATGCAGAGGCAATCTTACAGAGCTGCCTGCACTTATGCAATCTCTTTGGAGCACAACTGTGTTGCAAAAATTGTGATGAGGAAGATTTCTTTGACGCCTGAATTGTCTTTGCACCCGAAGGAACTTTGGAGTGGCATACATGATGTGCAACACTCTGCAAACCTGAGCAATAAAGGATTGGCAGTATAGGTCTAGCCAGCATATACCCTAAAATGTCAGGGCTTTCGAGGATGATTAAGGAGTGGTCGACACTGAGTAGCAAATTCAAGTGGGGTCAGATGCAGTTCGGAGTTTTTGTAGGGAGCAAAGAACCATATCTATGACATTCAAATTCAGAGAACTCCTACAAACCTCTACAGGACTGTAAATGAACTGGAAGAATCTAGTATAGCATTAGCAGTGGAAATAGGATATCAAGAGACGTAGAAGAAAGCAAGTAAGTGTAAGTAAGATCTTCATTTGACAAAGCATTGAAATGAGTACTGAACCCTATATACAGTAGCAGCAGTCATTAGTGACAGGTGCTGGTGGAAGCGATGGGCACTACCATGATAGATTGGGAGTTTTACCAAAGCAGATGTATAATAGTGGACACCTTAGTTTGGCCTCACTGGCACACGGAGGTAGATCTAATTAGATGATTCTGCTTGCAATCATCAAAGCATGCTTAGGGTCTCTTGTAGATTTTCCCCAAGAAGCCCAATTTAATTCAGTTTGGTATTCCAGCAGTCCAGGTAAAAAAAGCATGCTTTCATGGCTTTGGCGGCAACGCAATAAAGTAGTGATCCAAAAGTGTGCCTTGAGCAGTTCCAGGCCATTCGCCCCCACACATTTGAATGTGTACTATCAGCCTAGGAATCTCGTGGTTGTAATCGAGGATCATCAGAGGCAAAGAAAATGTAGGTGCAAGCCAACGGCTGTCACCTAGGGGGTCTGTTGATGCTGACAGGCCACTGTCCAGTGGAGATACTGCCACCGTAGACGAGTTGAGTGTTGCTGGTTCAGGAGCCTGCCATTGTCAGGCCAGGACTTTCTGCGGAGGCTGGAAAACTGCAGTAATTTGAAATATACCTCTTAATGTGAGGTGCCCAGAAGTGTTTGCCAGATGGACCCACATAATTTTTTATAGGAGATGTTAACAAGGTCTTCATGCTTTCATGTCGGTAATTAGAGAATAAGTAGCTGCCAATGAAAGCCCTGTTAGTTGAATTGTGCATGATGTTATGTCTGTCGCCTTGCAAAGAGGGTTTTGACAATAATGCTTCACACAAGAGTGTTTAGCTCAGAGAGGTATGTTGGCTATGCCGTTTAGTGTCCAGTAAACAAGGCCCCCTTGGAATATCATGAAAAAACTGTGTAATTCAGGGATCAGAACATTCATTGGCTTCTGGCTGCCACTTAACTCTTGTTTATGCTAATGTACCTAGAAGGTTTCTCCCTTGTGGTTGCCGACAGCTGCTAGGAGCGCCCGCAGAAATGGTCTGTTTAGTTCTTCAGAGACAGAAGTACCGCGCTGAAACCTCTTTATTTGGTTTCATTTCCTTGCTGGAATGTCCTTGGTTAAATTCACTATTGAGAAGTAAAAACGTCCTTCCAAATGGTAGATAAACATTAAAAATACAGCTCAGTCTGAAAAATTGATGGTTAATGCTGAAACTGTACGGTTTATTAACGTATTCAGGTGTTTTCCGCATCTGCACTACCACCAGTGTTATAAGAATTCTTCCAAGATAAGATTATTTGAATATGTATTGGACTTCAGACTCTTAGCTTTTTGAAGATTAACTGTTTCCCCTAATCAATACCGGACATTTAGATAAGACATCTGAGACACATACTCCGTACTCTTCAATGACGCACAAAGCTATACCAAAGCAACAAGTAAAATAAATCTTGATGTATTACAAAGTGCTTTGATGTAGGTGGAGTGTACTTCAGACACAGGACGATAAGAAGGTGTGGTTCCTGTTTTTAGGGCTCAAGATGAAGAGGAATTATTTTTAAGCAGCGTTGAAGCTATAATTTCTCCCTCACGCTTTAGGACACTGTTTTTGTGACCATACAATGCAGCAAAAATTATTATTTACTCAACTAATGGCTTTTTTCGTTGCTTTGTTGAAGCAGGGCTTGAGTGTTCATTTCAAAGTTATTCCTTTGGAGCATCATCCCATGACTTGAGCATTGGGAAGGGCTGTCTGGACCATGAAATTTCACTTTAAAGGCATTGATGCCCCTGCTTATTCCATTTAACTCATGTCAATCGAATATTTGTTGGCCCTGGGGGGTGCATTTAGCTCCCGCTACACAAAGTCCTATTTTGACCCTGGGATTCGTGACCTGAAAGATCTTTACCACCTTTTGTGGGGTCTCTTTGTGTTGGCTTCAGTTATGTTTCCTGGTTGTTCGTGATTTCTACAAGTGTACAGTGCTACTTATCATTCTGTGTCACCACAACACAGGGAGTTCAACCAGATTTAACCAAATGAACATAATATTGCAGCTGAATATTTGATGGTACCTGCAGCAAGGAATGAGATAGCACATGATGGTCTGGATCACTATTTTTGATGCAATAGCACTTGGCCGAAACGTGATACAGTGACATACGTTTAATCACTCTGTGCTATTAATACAGCATAACACAAGGTGCAGCCCTGTATGGAGCGGAGGTATGGGGTTTCTCCAACTGTAATAAGATCTCAGAGGGAGAAAACAACTTTACGAGGGCCTTGATAGCGTGTCCACGCTCCACACCCCTGCTTCCAATATTTTTGGATCTGGGGTTAAGTCGAGCAGCAGATTTAGTTATTTTAAGACCCCTCCTGTATTGGATCAGGTTATGGACTACCCCTGAACTAGATAGATATAAGACCTCATTACTTGACCTATTAAAATGCCAAAATGCCAATACTCTCCCCTGGATCTGTCATGTGTCCCATTGGTTCCGCTTGTTGGGCTTGGGTGATTATTGGGAAAATACCCACAAACTAGAGAGACGGCATAAAAATGTTTTAAAGTTAACTTACCGGTCTTATGTTAGGGATAACAACATAACCTGTAAATCCCATGGTCGTTTAACTAATTCTTTTATTGATCTTAAATGGACTCCAAAGTTCAAAGCCTACTTGTACATTATACCGGATCTGCACGGCAAAAGCCTATATGCAAGGTTTCGTTTCGTCTCTTTGCCCCTGATGTCATTGATTCACAGGTGGGGGCCGATCAGTCTCCCTGATATATGCCCTGCTTGTTGCAGTACCTCCGAAACCATCGAACACTTTGGAGGTCATTACAACATTGGCGGTAAAAGCCGCTTACTGCCGTGCAGAAGACCGCCAATGCACCGCCGCGGCCGTTGAATTCCGCCACAGCTATTATGACCCACAGCACGGAATCCGCCGAAATTCAGACACCCACACAAGTCCGCCACAACAAAGGCCAGTGATAAACTGGCGAAAACAAAACCTCCACCGTCACACCAACAGAAACACGCCCATGCTATCATGACCCACGAATCCATGCGGCGGTCTTTCAACCGCGGTATTCCATTGGCGGTACACACCGCCGCGCTCAAAATACACACACATCTCTAAAACACCGCCACATTGGACAATTCAAAATACACACACCTGATACACATACAAACAACACTCCCATACACCCAACACAATATAAAATACACACCCACATCACCCACAAACCCCTATGACGAAAAACTGAAGACAAAGGCGACAGACAGAGACTACAGCAAAAGACAACCCCACCACACAGAGGCACACAACACCATCACCCATACAACATCCACGCTCAAAACACCCCACACCACCACACATCACCACACTCATCAACACATACACCACCCCACACATCACTTACACCACCCCATGTCACGCCAAAGACACCCCAGGTTTTCCGAGGAGGAGCTCAGGGTCATGGTGGAGGAAATCTTACAGGTAGAGCCACAGCTATTTGGAGCACAGGTGCAGCAAACCTCCATAGCCAGGAAGATGGAGCTATGGCGAAGAATCGTCGACAGGGTCAACGCTGTGGGACAGCATCCAAGAAATCGTGAGGACATCAGGAAGAGGTGGAACGACCTATGGGGGAAGGTGCGTTCAGTGGTCTCCAGGCACAACATCGCAATTCAGCGGACTGGCGGCGGACCCCCACCTCCTCCCCCACAACTAACAACATGGGAGGAGCAGGTCTTGACCATCATGCATCCAAAGGGCCTCGGAGGAGTCGGTGGAGGAATGGACACTGGTAAGTCAAATCTTAACTATCATATCCCCCAACCTACCTGCATGCTATCGCACACCCCCACCCTCACACCCTCCCCAATCACTCCAACTCCTCACTAATGTACTAATAACACAAACCACACATCCCAACACCAAGCCCTGCATGACACAACTAAGCATGGACACCCATCACTAAAGCATGCTCACTTCACATACCCATAACAACCCCCCAACCATCATCACACAAGCCCCCACACAGGAATGCTTGCACTGGGGTACACGCACACCCACCCATTGCACACCATGACACACACACATGCAATAATCATGCTCTTATACCCCTGCAGGACCACTACGTAACGTCACCACACAGGAGGGTCCAGACATCTCCACTCCACCCACAGAAGAGGCCCACAGTGACGACAGCAGCTCTGGCCAAATGGATCCAGATGACCAGCCCGGACCATCGTGGGCCTCGGGACAGTCGGTTCCCCTTGCACAGGCACAGCCCAACACTGACCTTCCACCCTCTGGTAACACCAGCACAGCACCCACCCAGCGGGCCCATACCTCCGTACCCAGGACACGTCAATCTGCTGTGTGTCCACCATTACAGGGAACCCAGCATAACCCACCACCCCAACAACAACAGGGACCTGGGGGTAGTGGTAGTGGGCACAGGGTCCAGGGGACGGAGGCCCAGG
Organism: Pleurodeles waltl; assembly: GCF_031143425.1. NCBI lineage: Eukaryota > Metazoa > Chordata > Amphibia > Caudata > Salamandridae > Pleurodeles > Pleurodeles waltl. Next base: position 832,911,949 of record NC_090440.1, on the reverse strand, counting down.
AACACAGGGGAACTGGGAGGGCTGCTGTGCGACAGGGGGCGGACAGGCCAAGGGAACCCACTCTCCACGAGGCCCTCTCCTCCATCATGGGAGCATACCACCACTCCCAGGAGATGATGGCTACAGTCCTGGCCAAGTTTCAGGAGACCCAGCGCCTGCAGGACGAACAGTATTTGGGGTTCAGGGAGGAGCTCAGAACCATCAGCTCCGCCCTGGGCACCATTGTAGGGGTGCTGAATGACATACAAAAGACCATGAGGGACACCGTGGCACTCCAAAGGGCCCCTGACACTAGCATGGATGATGAACTGCCCACCACCTTCGTCGGCGCTAGTGGACAGGACGCCCCGCCACAGGACCACCACACCAGCACCCCACCCCCTGGAGACGGAGAACCACCCCACAAGCAGTCCCTGAGATTCATGAACAGGACAGAGCAAGATGGCAATACCCTGCCAGGAAATGAGACCACCCTGATTGTCCTCCCACTGTCTCACTTTGCTAACCTGTCCAGATTGGAACTGCCCCAGCTCCACTTCCTATGCCCATATGGGCAGTGCACCTGTGAGACTAATAGACTGGACTCTGCCATGGACATTCCTCCACCATCACCCATCACCATTTTGCCACCCCCTCCAATAATTAGCACTTCAATAAACACCCTTGAACCACAAAACAATCTGGAGTCAGTCTGTGATTTTGAAAATGTGTATTAGCAATGACAGTGACAAAATGCGTTTTCAATTGTAATGCAAACATACCTATGTCACACATCACAAGTCCATGAAGGATGCAAGCAGATGACACACGTTGGTAACCACACCTGTGAAACCGTAATGGAAATGTACAACTCAGTTACCAAATACTGCTTCTAATTGACAGACAGGATAGAGGTAGAAGTGTGAAAGTGAATGTAATAGTAAAAAAGTTGTTCTCACCTGTGTGTCACTGGAAATATTGCTGTATGACTGACTCCCTGTTGTCTATGTCTTCTTCCTCAGCGTCCTCCTCATCACTGTCCACAGGCTCCACAGCTGCCACAACACCGTCATCTGGACCATGCTCCTGCAGAAAAGGCACCTGCCGTCGCAAAGCAAGATTGTGAAGCATCGAGCAGGCGATGATGATCTGGCACACCTTCCTTGGTGAGTAGAATAGGGAACCACCTGTCATATGGAGGCACTTGAACCTGGCCTTCAGGAGGCCGAAGGTGCGTTCGATCACCCTCCTAGTCCACCCATGGGCCTCATTGTAGCGTTCCTCTGCCCTGGTCCTGGGATTCCTCACTGGGGTCAATAGCCAGGACAGGTTGTGGTAATCAGAGTCCCCTAATAGCCACACACGGTGCCTCTGGAGTTGACCCATCACATACGGGATGCTGCTATTCCGTAGGATGTAGGCATCATGCACAGATCCAGGGAACATAGCATTTACCTGGGAGATGTACTGGTCTGCCAAACATACCATCTGTACATCCATCGAATGACAACTCTTCCGGTTCCTGTACGCCTGTTCACTCCTACGTGGGGGGACCAGAGCTACCTGGGTGCCATCAATAGCACCTATGATGTTGGGGATATGTCCCAGGGCATAGAAGTCACCTTTAACTGTAGCCAAATCCTCCACCTGAGGGAAAACGATGTAGCTCCTTACGTGTTTCAGCAGGGCAGACAACACTCTGGACAACACGTTGGAAAACATAGGCTGGGACATCCCTGATGCCATGGCCACTGTTGTCTGAAATGACCCACTTGCAAGTAAATGGAGCACTGACAGCACCTGAACTTCAGGGGGTATTCCTGTGGGATGGCGGATTGGTGAGATCAGGTCTGGCTCCAACTGGGTACACAGTTCCTGGATTGTGGCACGGTCAAACCTGTAGGTGATGATCAATGTTCCCTCAAATTTTTTTCCACTGTGTGCGGCAGTGTGCGGTCTCTGTGCGCTGCAGCCAAGGATACGTGCGCCAAGAAATTGACCATTCACGCGCGCGCAGTGCATAACTAGCCAAGATCTTTGGCATTAGCCTCTCCATACCACTAAAGCAAAAAAGGGATATCATTGCTCCATGCAATAGGGCATCAAGGCAGTTTTGTGACCTGGTTGCACACCCCAAGGACATGACCTGTTAAGTGCCACCTACACCCCAGTTAGAGAAAACAGAGTAACATTGCCCACGGCCTTTAAACGCTCTTTTCATTGACTTCAATCCAGATTAAAATATGAGCATTTTCTGCAATAGGAGAGCACGACTATCGCTCTAAAAGGCTTATTTGAGCTGAGAAAGTGATAATGCATATAAACAACTATGATGTATGACAATGATGGAAAAGTTGATAACAGCACATTTCCTACTGTTCTGAAGCATTTCCTAGCTCATTAACCATTAATTTTCAACATAAATATCACTTGCTCGCTTGTATGCTAAAGTACGCCAAATGATGTTTAAAACACTCCCCGCGGCCTTTAAACGCTGTTTTCATTGACTTCAATCCAGATTCAAATATGAGCATTTTCTGCAATAGGAGAGCACGACTATCGCTCTAAAAGGCTTATTTGAGCTGAGAAAGTGATAATGCATATAAACAACTATGAAGTATGACAATGATGGAAAAGTTGATAACAGCACATTTCCTACTGTTCTGAAGCATTTCCTAGCTCATTAACCATTAATTTTCAACATAAATATCACTTGCTCGCTTGTATGCTAAAGTACGCCAAATGATGTTTAAAACACTCCTGCGGCATTTAAACGCTGTTTTCATTCACTTCAATCCAGATTCAAATATGAGCATTTTCTGCGATAGGAGAGCACGACTATCGCTCTAAAAGGCTTATTTGATCTGAGAAAGTGATAATGCATATAAACAACTATGAAGTATGACAATGATGGAAAAGTTGATAACAGCACATTTCCTACTGTTCTGAAGCATTTCCTAGCTCATTAACCATTAATTTTCAACATAAATATCACTTGCTCGCTTGTATGCTAAAGTACGCCAAATGATGTTTAAAACACTCCCCGCGGCATTTAAACGCTGTTTTCATTCACTTCAATCCAGATTCAAATATGAGCATTATCTGCCTTAGGGGAGCACGTATATCGCTCTAAAAGGCTTATTTATTAACGTGCACGCTTGCCGAAGGGGCCTGCGCGATGAGGGAAGGAAAGGTGCGCGCGCGCTCGTGCGCGCGCCTTACAGGGAACATTGGTGATGAACAAATGTCGCTCCTCCATTGTTAACAGGTCCACCAGCGGTCAGTACACCGGAGGATTCCGCCATCTCCTCAAATGTCCCAGCTGACGGTGCCTAAGAAGGACAACAGCGACCACAGAGTCAACAAATTCTCAGGTATGTACCCACAGCTACACAGAACACAACACCAAATACAAAACTCTTCCTGTATGTGTGTTGAGTGTAGGCCTAGGTATGTGTGACGCAGTAGTAAATTAAGCCATGTGGGCCCCTGAAATGGCGGCTGCCTGACCTCTAAAGTAGGACAATGGGATGTGAGCTATCTGCGCTGGCGTTGTACACCGTCGTGATAGGCGGTCGTAGACCGCGGCGCAATGCTGCATTGGTTAACATTGGACCCTATGGGTCCCAGGAGCCAATGATGAAGTGCGCCGGCGGTGATGATACGCACCGCCGCGGACGTCACTGCCGCTGACGTGACCGCCATTTTCTATCTGTTCAATCACTCGATACCTGATCTTCGACAGGAGAGGACCTACACTGCAAGTGCTGCTGTGACCTCGGTCTGGAAGAGACAATAGCTGCTGCGTCTGGGGAAAGGGCCCCTGCCTTCACTGCTCAGGAGTTGGAGAAGCTAGTCGACGGGGTCCTCCCCCAGTACACGCTACTCTACGGTCCTCCAGACCAACAGGTAAGCACACTGGGAGCACGTTGTATGGGCTATGCTGGGTGGAGAGGGCTGGATGTCAGTAGGAAGGGGGCAGAGTTCTGCGACCATGAAGGACTGTGAATGGATGTGCCACATGGCAAGGGTAGGGATGGGGGCCACTCACTTCGACAGTGCAGTAGTTAATGACTTCTCTTCTTCCCCTGTCCATGTCATGTAGGTCAGCGCCCACCAGAAGAAGGACATTTGGCGTGCCATCGCCAAGGACGTCTGGACCCTGGGGGTCCACCAGAGACGGGGCACCCACTGCCGTAAAAGAGGACATTTGTCGCTGGAGCAAGAAGACGGCGGAGGCTCAGCTGGGGATGGCCTCCCAATGTGGGAGGGGTGCCCGTCGCACCATGACCCCCCTGATGTTCAGGATCCTGGCGGTGGCCTACCCGGAGTTGGATGGGCGCTTGAGGGCATCACAGCAGACACAAGGGGGTGAGTACACTCTCATTCTGCAGACTTTGCGCGCAGTGGAGGGGTCTGGGTGGTGGGGGAGGAGGGCTGTGGGTTTCCCTAGGCCATGGCGAGTTACGTAGGCTAGGCCCCTTCGTAAGGCATGGCCCTGTGCCCCTCCACCCCACCTCTGTAGAGTGCCAAGTACAGGTATACATGCCCCTGTGTCATCTATGTGTGCAGATGTCGACTATAGCCATGTAGGATATATCCCAGGAATTGCATCTGTAGAGCCCAACAGCGCGGCATAGTGCAGGGGGCTTCTGTGTCTGTCTTGTCCGCCAACGGTAGCGGTAAGCCATGCACTCAACATGTCTTTCTTCTGTTTCCCCCCCTTTTTTGCGGTCTCCCTGTTCTTGTGTGCATTAGCATCATCAGGCGGAGGAGCAGTGACACCGGAGCACGAGGGAGCTGCATCCCACAGGCCCAAAATGGCTGGGCGAGGCACACACCAGATACCTGATCAAAACGGAGAGAACACTGCCGGGGCATCAGATAGAAATACAACAGGCACCTCAGGGGGAAGGGAAGGGGGGGCACCTCAGCCGGATGAGTGCACCACGCCAGATCCACGAGGGGGCTCCACACCCATTGATGTATCCTGGGGAGTGCAAAGCCACAGTCTCTCCAGTTTCTAAAGTGGGTGGTTTGCCCACTGTACCATCCTGGGGAGTGCAAAGCCACAGTCTCTCAAGTCTCTACAGTGGGTGGTTTGCCCACTGTACCATCCTGGGGAGTGCAAAGCCACAGTCTCTCAAGTGGATAACAGTCTCCACAGGTTCTGGAGGGGGACTGGTGCCCAGAGTGCTTCATCCTGAGAAGGACAGATGGAGTGGATGCATGTCTCCACTAGTTCTGGAGGGGGACTGGTGCCCAGAGTGCTTCATCCTGTGAAGGACAGATGGAGTGGATGCATGTCTCCACTGGTTCTGGAGGGGGACTGGTGCCCAGAGTGCATCACTCACCGCGTGACGGTCCCAGTTGCGTCACTGCCCCTGCCGCCCATGGGCTAGCGGTGCTTGCGTTGGCGGTCTTTGCCCTGTTCAGCGGTGCTTGCCCTGTTCAGCGGTGCTTGCCATGGCGGTCTTTGCCCTGTTCAGCGGTGCTTGAGTTTGCAGTTTCTGACCTGTTCAGTGGTGCTTGCCCTGTTCAGCGGAGCTTGCCATGGCGGTCTTTGCCCTGTTCAGCGGTGCTTGCCATGGCGGTCTTTGCCCTGTTCAGCGGTGCTTGAGTTTGCAGTTTCTGACCTGTTCAGCGGTACTTGCCTTGTTCAGCTGTGCTTTCCCTCTTCAGCGGAGCTTGCAATGGCGGTCTCTGCCCTGTTCAGCGGAGCTTGCCATGGCGGTCCTTCATTGCCCAGCTGGGTGGGGCTGGCGGTCCTTCATTGGGCAGCTGGGCTGTGGCTGGCGGTGGCCTCCTGGGCACTGACTCTGGCGGTGGGCTCCTGGCCAGTGACGATCGGGCTGCCCACCTGGGCACAGACTCTGACGGTGGTCTCCTGGCCAGTGACGATCCGGCTGTCCTCCTGGGCACTGACTCTGGCGGTGGCCTCCTGGCCAGTGACGATTGGGCTGGCGGTGGCCTCCTGGGCAGCGGGGATGATGGCGGTCTTCTCCGCCGTGCTGCTCCTCCTAGACTTTGGAGATTTCTCCTGCCCCTTCCCCACCTTGGGAGGAGTCACAGCTGAGTTGACACTCCCGCCGGGACCCTTGTGAGCGGCTTTGCTGGCTGGAGTCTTCACCCTCTCCCGCCGGGCACTGTCCAACTTCTGGTGCTTTACAAGGGGGGGGGAGTGACTGGCTGTGCTGGGGCTCCGTGTCACACTGGCTGTCCTGGTGGCCGGTGCACTCCACATACCTGTAACAACAGGAACCACTGGTCCCGGAGATTTTTTGGCTGAGGTGCTAGTCCGGGACCTATGATTTGGAGGGGGGTGGGAAAGAGGTCAAGCTTGGTCAGGAAAAGTTTCTTAGGAACACTGGGTCGGGTAGCTGGATGGGGTTTGGGAGTGGAGGAAGAGGTAGTGGTTGTAGGAGGTGTACGTTTGGTGACTTTGGATGAAGGTGCATGCGCTGGAGGCTGTTGTGAGGTGGATGGCTGTTGGGTGGGTGTGTGCCTGCGGTTGTGTATCTTGGGAGGGGGCGTCACAGACACACTGGGAGAGGACACAGGGGACGTGTCAATGGGAGTGGTGAGTGCATGTGAGCGTGGTGTGGTGGTGGGTGTGCTGGTGCGGGAAGTAGTGGCTGTAGTGGTAGTGCATGCAGGTGAGAGTGTAGACGACACTGGGAGGGAGGAGGGAGACGACGAGGAGGGGGACACAGTGGAGGCAGTGGATGTTGGTGTGTCTGCATGTGTGTGATGCTTGCGTGAGTGCCTATGGGATGTGTGGTGCTTGTGTTTGCCTGAGCTTCTCTTGTGTGTTGACGTGTGTGCATGCTGGTCCACCATGACCCTGAGCTCCTCCTGCGAGAACCTGGGGTGTCTTTGCCGTGCCATGGGGTGGTGTAGGTGATGTGTGGGGTGGTGTATGTTGTGATAAGTGTGGTGATATGTAGTGGTGTGTGGTGTTTTGTGCGTGGAAGTATTGTGGCTGATGGTGTTGTGTGCCTCTGTATGGTGGGGTTGTTATGCTGTGCTGTCTCTCTGGCCTTCGTCTAAATTTTGGGTCGTAGGGGTTTGTGGGTGATGTGGGTGTGTGTTTTATATAGTATTGATTGTGTGGGAGTGGTGTGTGTATGTGTATCAGGTGTGTGTATTTCGAATTGTCCAATGTGGTGGTGTTTTGGAGATGTGTGTATCTTGAGCGCGGCGGTGTGTACTGCCAATGGAATACCGCGGTTGAAAGACCGCCACGTGGATTCATGGGTCGTGATAGCATGGGCGTATTTCTGTTGCTGTGACGGTGGAGGTTTTGTTTTCGCCAGTTTATCACTGACCTTTGGTGTGGCGGACTTGTGTGGGTGTCTGATTTTTGGTGGATTTCGGGATGTGTGTCATAATAGCTGTGGCGGATTTCCGCGGCCACGGCGGTGTGTTGGCAGTCTTCTGCACGGCAGGTAAGCGGCTTTTACCGCCAATGTTGTAATGACCCCCAAAGTGTCTTAAGTCGTTTAAAAGCAAACTAAGGGGGTCATTCCTACATTAGCGGGTGGCGGTCGCCGCCCGCCAAGCGGGAACCGCCACTTGGCCGCTCCGCGTTCAAAAGACCGCGGAGGCCATTCTGGCTTTCCCGCTGGGCCGGCGGGTGCCCGCCAAGGGAGCGCCCGCCGGCCCAGCGGGAAAGGCCCTGCAACCCAGAAGCCGGCTCCGAATGCAGTTGCACCCGTCGCGATTTTCACTGTCTGCTAAGCAGACAGTGAAAATCATGCTGGGGCCCTGTTAGGGGGCCCATGCACTGCCCATGCCATTGGCATGCCAGGGGCCCCACGACACCCGTTCCCACCATCCTGTTCCTATCGGTAAAAACCGCCAGGAACAGGATGGCGGGAAGGGGGTCGGAATCTCCATGGCGGCGCTGCTTGCAGCGCCGCCATGGAGATTCAGCCCAGACAGGGGAAATCCTGCGGGAATGAATGAAGCACCGCCAGCCTGTTGGCGGTGCTTCCGTTGCCCGCGGCCCTGGCGGTCTAGGACCGCCAGGGTCGAAATGAGGCCCCAAGTCTCTTTCAAGCACAAAGTACCTGGTTCATGTGAAAAATCTCCGTAAAGGGCCGCAAAGGAGGAGAAGCATGGAAGCAAAGGGGTGTGTGTTGATTTCTCGGGCAGCCCGCGGCTATGCATCGTTTAGTTTCCACACAGGGACAGCTGTGCATTGATTTCCTGTGCTCGGCCGTGGATCTTCTTTGGGTTCGGGGGTTTTCAGATGCTCCTGGGACGGTACGTGGATGTCCTGCGCTGGCAGGATGAAGTCATAGGAGCTGCACCGTTCCGGTGGGCGTTGCGTTGAATTTTTTCCTGCACGGCAGGTGCTGCATTGTTTCCCCTCTGGACGTCAGACTGCGTCGTTCTAGGTCAGCTGTGCATCGATCCAGTGGGCCGTGCGAATTTCCGGTTGCTACGCTGGCACTGCGTCGATCTTCTTATCGTGAAGTCAGGCTGCGTCCTTCCGGTTCGGCGTGCAGTGAAATTTTCACCACTGGGCAGGCTGTGCGTCGTTTCTGGCAGGCTGTGCGTCAAATTTCACTGTACAAGGAGTCCTTCTTGAAGAGATGAAGTCTTTTTGGTCCTGAGACTTCAGGGAACAGGAGGCAAGCTCTATCCAAGCCCTTGGAGAGCACTTCTTCACCACAACCAGAGAGCAGAAAGGCAGCAGGGCAACAGCAAGGCAGCAGTCCTTCACAGAAAGCAGTCAGGTGAGTCCTTTGGACAGCCAGGCAGTTCTTCTTGGCAAGATGCAGGTTCTAGTTACAGGTTTTTTCTCCAAGAAGTGTCTGAGTTGGGAGGGGCCGAGGCCCTGTTTGTATACCCAAATGTGCCTTTGAAGTGGGGGAGACTTCAAAGAGTGGCCTAGAAGTGTACCACGTCCCCTTTCAGTTCAGTCCTGTCTGCCAGGGTCCCAATAGGGGGTGTGGCAGTCCTTTGTGTGAGAGCAGGCCCTCCACACTCCTAGCCCAGGAAGACCCATTCAAAATGCAGATGTATGCAAGTGAGGCTGAGTATCCTGTGTTTGGGGTGTGTCTGAGTGAATGCACAAGGAGCTGTCAACTAAACACAGCCAGATGTGGATTGTAAGGCACAGAAAGATTTAAGTGCAAAGAAATGCTCACTTTCTAAAAGTGGCATTTCTAAAATAGTAATATTAAATCCAACTTCACCCGTCAGCAGGATTTAATGTCACCATTCTGGCCATACTAAATATGACCTTCCTACTCCTTTCAGATCAGCAGCTACCACTCAAACATGAGGACAGCCCCAATGTTAGCCTACGAAGGGAGCAGGCTTCACAGCAGTGTAAAAACAAATTTAGGAGTTTTACACTACCAGGACTTATACACTATATAGGTACATGTCCTGCCTTTTGCCTACACAGCACCTTGCCCTATGGGTTACCTAGGGCATACCTTAGGGGTGTCTTATATGTAGAAAAAGGGGAATTTTAGGCTTGGCAAGTACTTTTAAATGCCAAGTCGAATTGGCAGTGAAACTGCACACGGCCTTGCAATGGCAGGCCTGAGACAAGGTTAAGGGGCTACTTAAGTGGGTGGTACAATCAGTGCTGCAGGCCCACTAGTAGCATTTAATCTACAGGCCCTGGGCACACATAGTGCACTCTACTAGGGACTTATAAGTAAATTAAATAGTCCAATTGGGTATGATCCAATGTTACCATGTTTAGGATCTTAAAACCAGAAAACAACTGTGTCCAAAAAGTGGAGGGAGGCAAGCAAAAAGTTAGGGGTGACCACCCTAAGGCAGTCCGGTCGAAGAGGTAGGATCACAGTGTGCCACTTAGCAGTGTACCTGGACTCAAAAGTGGGTAATCTGAAAAGGTCTGAACACATACCATGGTGTGGGCCTGAGTCATATGATGTGTGACACTCTGCAGATCAACAATTCACATCAGAATGTTGGGGGGGAATGTAAGTGAGCCATATTACACAATAGTACAGAAGTCCATCCCCTCAGAGGTTAAACACAGTGCCTGTGAGAACAATCCCTTAGCAATGCAAATCTAGGAAAACCGTGCATCAATCCCCTTGGCCAACATGTGTAGGACACATCACTGTCCAACTCAGGGCCCCAGGTATTATGAAATGATGCAATGTGTTGCTGCATACCCGCTCACTGTGCTGTGCTGCATCATATTGAAAGTGCACGGTGTGGTTTGTTCTTGTAAATTATGGGACTGCACATTATGCCACTGGAGCATCAACATCAATGACACTCCAGTTGCTCAGTGTGCTGCTAGGGCCTTTGAAAATAGGCTTTAAAGTGCTCCCTTTGAAAACCTTGTTTGTAAACTTGATCACTCATGTCAACATTTAGTAGAGATCAGTATTAACTTACCTCCATTTCATTGCAGAGGATGAAACCATACCTCCTGGCTAGCTGCCTGTCCTGGACTTCTCCGATGGTGTGGATGATCAGCTGCAAACCATACATCTGGATACCCTCTAGCAAATCCTGGGTGCTATCCAGACACCATCTCTGGTTGCAGGGTCAGACAGGGTTGCGGGGTCTCCAGATGATCCACCCAACAGCCAACATGCACCACTTGCTAGCTCAACCCCAGCCCTGGACTCCAAGGACCCAGCACTTACATTTCAAGAAACTGTGGTAGGAGTCCAGCGGGAGATGGCTTATATAGTGCGTGTGGGGATGGAGACTGTGGCAGGTATCCTAGAGGCAATCCTGAGGTGCCTCAGTATAAATAAGGACAACTTGTCTTCCATAGGAGGCACTGACTCTCCGCTCTCTGGCTTCCAGCAGCTCCGTCCCGACATCGCTGAAGTCATGAGTCTGAGGCACTAACAAATTCCCAGCCCAAGTGCCACCAGCGATGTTGCCAATAGGCTGGGGGCAATACAAAATGTCTTGGAGTCCCTGGAGCAGAAGGAGGGCTCCTTCATTGTCACCTTGCATGCCCTTCACCGTGATGTTGCTGCAGTATTGCAGACCATGCAGGTCCTCCTTGCTGCTATGCTTCCTCATGTGTTCCCACAGATGAGAGCTGCTGTGGACGCAGCATCCACATCTCCAGCCCCTGATGTGTGTACCTACCTCTCCTTCAGCACCTACAATACCCCAGTCATGGGAGGCACCACATACATCAGAGGATGAAGATGTGAAAGAAAAGTCTTTCACCAAGAAAACTGCCCGGTAGCTTTTCTCTGTGGGACATGGCCCCTTTCTCCTTTGCTCTGTGCCAAAGATCATGCCATCCTCAATTGGAATATCCCACTGTTGACGTCTCACATATGTGGACTGTTATTGTGTCCAATCTTCCCTTATGGCAATGTGGGCCTCCTCCTCACTAAAGCACTCCTATTCAACACATGTCCCATGTCATGTTCAACCCCATAAACTCTGTCTGGACATACACTGGCCCTGCACACCTATTGGAGTTGTTGTCCCATGAATTGGTCCTGTCTACCTACAAAATATTTGCACCTGTAAATAAAATCACTCAGTCAAACCTCTCTGTTGTATGTGTATTTGAGTCAGGTCAAAATTGAACATGGTGCATTGTGTGAAGCAAGTACACTGACTTCTTACCAAAGGTCTATGTGTGGATTTAAGTCCAAGACAAAGCCACACAGACTGAGTGAACATACTTGAGAACTATGATAAGTACATTGGTAAACAAACAGCTTCTGCGACTCAAAAGCATGTATTGCAACAGGTATCATGTAGTCATTGTGACAGCTGATGTAACTCACACCACAAGTGGCTGGTCTACATAAAGATGTTATCAACAAGTCAGCATTAATGTGACAACTAATGATGCACGTTTATGTCTGTGAGGGGCAGGCATAAGTGTGTGAGTAACAGAGCCACGAGTTAGGGTGATGGCAAAAACAACAGCATTTGACCAATGCGTTCTCCATGTATTCTCACCAAGCAAAAGCACAGAAAACCTATTTTGGGATGTGTATCACTTAACATCAAGATTGCCACTTACAATCATCAATGCTCTTTGTCGATGACTTATAGGATCCCATTGCCAACATGACACTGACTTGCCCATAGGCAATACCCCTTGTCACACATATCAAAATATTGCTTGCAAAGCCAAAGCAATGTACCCAACACAACCTGTGAAGACATGCTAAATCCTAGTCAGAAACCATGATGGACCACGTAAGGTAAGAAACAACAATTTTAATAGGACTAATAACATTAAACTAAAACTACCTAACCTAACTAACCTAACCTACACTACCTTATCCTATTCCATCTATGACTAACTTAACTTATCTTAACTTATCCTATACATTTAATGCCACATGACAAACATCAAACCCTGTCCCCCTTAAAACACATCTGTAGACATGGACAGCAGCAAATAAACCTATATAGAAACAAACTAAACATCTAGGCCTAAACAAATATATATTTTTTGTGATTTGTTAAACTGTTTAGGTTTTTTTTGTATTTTATTTTTTATTACACACATAAAACATTATACCCCTAAAAACACCAAAAATATAAAAAAGCCTTTACAACACCCCACTCCTAATAAGAATCTCTATGTCCTACAACTAAACTACACTTGACTACCTTACCTAACACTAACTATCTAAAAACCCCAACAATAAAAACAACTATGTACAAGGGAAAGGGAGGTAAGTCTAAATTGGGCCAGTCAGCTCGTCAGGGCTTGCAGACGGCTGCCTTGATTGCACGGAGCATCCTTGTTATTTGCTCCTGTTTATGTTCCATGGTTACCATACATAGTTTTAGGTCAGCCACCTCCTGGCGCATGTCAAAATCTGCCCACTGGACCTGTGGTGGGGGCTGTGCTGGGGTAGTTAGTCGTTTAGTGGAGGGTGATGAACCTGCCCCTGCAGGCCCACCCCTGTCGGTGACCCAAGCCTTGCCATGGCACTGTTGGATGGAGGTGTCTGGTTACCTTGTGTGTGCCCCTTGGGGAAGGTACTCCATGACCCCAATGCACGTTCCCGCTCGTACATCTTGCCCATCTTTCTAAATGTCTTCTTCATCTGGCGGATGTGGGAGTATCAGTACTTGTGTTTTTGAAAAGCACGCCTCTGAGATGGGCTCATGTTACCTGAGTAGACAATAAGAATACATGTCAGACAAAGGTTTATTTGGCAGATGAACAACAAGCGTGTCATGTAAACATAATCAGCAGTCACTGCATGATGCACATCACATATCACAAGAACATCTGAAAGGGTAAAGCGGACATACATCTGCTAAATATCCTTCTCCACATTGATTATGGTCAAGCTACTAAGCCTAAGCTACTGGCACACTCTGGTAATGCCCCGTCTTCAGACATCTATGAATTACCATGTCTTCATAACTATGGTTATGAAAAATGTTGTACTGTGACCGTGGAATGGCAGATCCATCTCGGTGCATTGGTCATCAATGTCCCTTCTGCATTCTCAATTGCCCTTGGATTTATTGTCATTTATCAAAGTCATCTGAGCAAGGTCTGTGATTCAGATGACATGTCTAACAACATTATGGGCCTGATATGGCAAGGACACATTCTTGGACAGATTGCTACATGGAATCTACATGGGCCAGTTATCATGGGTGAGTAAAGAGGGTGGATAGTACACTTGCATCGCCCAGAGATGCATGAAACTACTCCCATATCCACTCATGTCAGTGCAGGGTGGGCCATGCCATGACTCCTAGCATACTCCCCGAGTAACTGGATGGGTCCCACTATGCAGCCCATTGCCTGTACCTATGAGTCCAAAATGAATGTCACCTTGCTGCACACCTGCACTTAGCACAGCTATTTGATTGGTGGGTGCATGCATGCCCTACATTGCACCTGCACAGGAATCTTGGAACAGCAATGTCAATTGCAGTTCATTGTATGAACCTGTTTCCATTACATCCTGTAGACTATCAGGGCCAGAACCACCCGAAGATGAATTGGTAATTGGCAGAGAGTCTCAAACTATCGTATGGACATCCCTCTAAGTCTAGCACACATTTCCTTATCTCCAATGCTGACAGAGGATAGCAATGTTGATACATACAACATAAAGTATGTGGCATCACAACTCATGAGTGGTCAAATCAACAGCAATTCCAGGCGTGTTATGTTGACCACTGTCTTGTTCACCATAGGGCCCATATCACATGGTTCTCAGTCCTGGGCATACATGATTTACTGTGGCATTCTTCAGGAACACACAGCAGGAACATGTGTTGAGAACCCCACATTGCCAGCCTGCCTGCATAGTGATGTTTGTGCCTGGACCTCAGACACATGTTCTCATTGTCAGCACTGTCTTTGGAATTATACACCATGGGCCCCATTTCCTAGGCCCTACCCTCACAACTGGAGCGTCTTTTTTGTAGACGCTCCAGTGGCTAAGTGTGGCAGCCCATATTTACAATGCCATGCCAGCCCACCTATGTGGCTTTTCAGGGCCTTGTCAATATGGGCCCTTTTCACACATGAAACAGCATGAAAGGGGCGTTCCATAGGTGTTGCTGTGTAAGTTCCTATGGAACACCCATGAAATGTCAAGGAATCTGATGCATTCCCAGAGTTCCCAAGTCTGGGAATACGTCATATTCCCACATAACCTCTGAGGTGGCATAGAAGTGAGACAACATGGAGAAATATCTTTACTTTGCCCTGTTTTTCACACATTCTATGTGTGCTTCAGAATGCAGCACACATAGTAAGACGAAGCCAACTCTTGTGATATTCCTGTAGAGGAACGTGTCCATTCTTGCACAAAAACAACCATCCCCACAACACAGGCATCCTTGCACCATGGTTGAAGAGTGCCTGCATTGGCGCTAGGCCCCAAATTGTGCGCAAGCACAGGTGGAGAGGACAGAAATTCCCCGTATCTTGTAGATACGCAGCATTTCTGCCCTTTTCCGGTGGTGCAGGGTGGCGCAGCAAGACACTTGCTGCACCGGACTGCGCCACAGAGATTGTTAATATGCCCCCATGTGTGGGCTAGCCAGGCACATCATACATGGATTACACAGTGAGTAACAACAGCCAATCTGTGCATCTGAAAATCTTTTCTCAACTTTACAGTGCCTTGCCATGTTCACTCAAGAATCCATTACAACATATGTTCACAGATCCTGGCATTGTGGTAATTTCTCTTTGCCCAATCCAGCAAATTGTGGGCTCTAATCGATAGCAATCAGAGCCTTCTTGACATTAGTCAGATGCAAATGCACATCCAGGGGTGAACCCTGTTCTTACTGTCCATAATCATGCATAGCCTATGGAGATTGACCGTGTATGCATGCACTATGCACTTGGCATTGCACACAGCCTACATCACACACAATCTTTGCGCTAGCCATTACACATACAGGATGACACTCACTGGTAGCATCGGTGTCGGGGAAGCTGTCCATCTCTCCTCCAGGTGTATGGCTTGGGTCCACCTGCAAGAAATAACAAGAGACATAGCACTGTGAATATTGCACAATGAACACTGTGGTCAGATATTGCACATTATGCATGACTTGCAAATGCCCATAAAAACATTATAGTTCTGTCAACTCAGTTAGGCCATTGGGCATATCTCAATGTCATACATTGGTAGGCCAGGCTGACGTACATATATATAAATATATATATATGTCACAGGAACATTGTTTACGGTTTTAAAATGACTTACTAGCCCAAGATTTTTCAAGGCAATCTGAGTGTGATGGCACTCTGCACGTAGCACACACTCAGATAGGACTCCCAATACTCCAGCCTCACTCTTATCATCACATGTCCACGACTATGCAACATACAACAGTAGTGAGACATCCTTTTCTTCCTATTTGATAGACATCCTTAGATGTCATTGGTGCATGGCCAAAGACAACGCACATATATGTTTTCTCCATTAGCAAAACACTAAATTCTCTTTTTCAGGTACAGATGTGTGTGTGTGACATACATGTGTTTGGCATTCCACATGTTGCGACTATGTACGGAGTCACATGGATCCTGCCTCATCTACATGAGACATGATCCACTGATGTGTCCCAAAATTGCATCCCTAAGGCTAAGGGACACCGCCCAGGGCAACACATGTTGACATGTGCACTGGTAGCAGGCCATGGTTTGGAAATGTGCCCACTTCCTCAGGCTGCGTAGAGCACATGAGTTGACATGTGGACAATACTGCCAACAGGAAAGTGTCTGACAGGTATGTTAGGAACAGTGCACAGTGTGGATGCAGGGCCACCCAGTATTCTGATACCTTTGTGTCATTCCTTGTCTCTGACATCTTATTTGGGGCGTGATGGCATGTGAGACCTAACATTTGCCAACCACTGACACAATGGACCACAATTAGCAGACCAGGTGTCATCCTGCACCACCAGAGCAACATGTCTGGTGAGTTTATGTGGCACAATGTACCTGGCCACGAGCACAAGGCTGGTAATGCACCAGAGTCATACGTAACCTCAGGGGGAGCATCCCGGTGGTCCATTGGAATTGAAATAGCTTATTTATACTTGTGTTTGAACTTCCTATGTGTGCTGCTGTCTACAGCACACATGGACAAAGGACAACACCACTAAAGATTGTATATGGGCAGGAAGGTGTCCCTTCCTGCAAATGTACACTCATCTCTGGCAACCATGTACCTTTGCACTATGACACAATGGTGCCTGCATTGTTTGGCGCAGCAACACGACTTGCTGCCCTGTGTCCTAACTTAGTAAAGGAGGCCCTATGGACACCAGAGATCTAATTGTAAATGCAATATAGGAATCACTCACAAAGACTGTGTACTTGACAACAGTTTCACCAACCTCGACCCTGAGGTAGTCCAGTAGGTCACGCTCTCGTGCCATGATGTCTGCCCACTGATGCTTCAGCTGGTGAGCCATCCAGTCACGCTCAAAGATCTGCAGGATGTGAAATTGGACTTTCCCCCGCGCTACTTCCGTGCTTCTGTCGGTAGCCCTGGATCATGCGGCCGCCCATGACTAGCATGTTCGGGAGATAGTGGCTGACCAACCAGATAAACACATCCAACTCCTCCACACTCATGCCACGGACCTTTCCCCGACATGTCCACAACCAAACCCAAAATGAAACTAATAACACAAAAAAAAACAGCTACCCAAAAGACTAAACTACCCCAAGGACAAACACCCACCAATACATACTTAAAACAATATGACAGACAATATATTAAACAGGATAAAACAGACACCTGGGACACAACAGTGACAGAAGACAGCACAAAAGACTCCTCCACCAGCACTCCTCAACACAGCTCCAACAACACACAACCTCTCTCAACCACAGACAAAAGGACTGTGATTGTACGAGAAAGTGAAAGTAACTTTGCAGTTCCTGATTTGCAATATGGCTGAGCCATTGTATCACTCCCTGGGCTGCTGCTGCAGATTTTCAGCCAATGCCTTGTTTTTTTGCTGCTCCCGCCTATGTGTGGATTTTTGGAGGATGCATGATAATGCACCATGAAGAAATTCTGATGTGTGCATGGCATGCATCAATTTTTGGCATACATGATGGCTGGAAAATAAATGCATTGGGACAAAGCATCGATTTTTCGATGCAGTGACTCAGATATGTATATGTGTATGGTGTCGTGGAAATAATTGTTCTAGTATTAGGGGTTGCTGCGTTGCCTGCGAATTGTTGTGTTTCACACACCTCTCTCAACATGTGTCCAATGTAAGTACAGAAGGTGTACATGGTGAAAGTACATGCATTGCAAGGATCAGACCACTCCTAGGCCACATTTCCTGTGCTTCATGGACACGACAAATTCAGAGGGTTGCCCCATGTGCCAACTATATGTTGGCACCTGAGTCTATTCCTTAGTTTACCCCCAGGGATGCCAGGGACTAGCCATGGAATGTGGGCTGCACACCGACATTTAGGACAGCACAGATGCTATACAATATTTGATGCATTCCAAAGTACAGACAGCAGGCCGTTAATCAAGGGGTGAGTTACAGTGTCCAGTGCAGGCAAGTGTTGTGATACTTAGTACACACGTATGTATGTATGGATATGTAAATGGTGCAATTTGCTCATGTTCCCCCCATCCAGGGGCCTCCCATCAGGGTACATATTGCCAGTTTGCCACAGGATATTGTATCTGCACCTGGCACCACATTTGACATACACCAGGCAGTCAAAACCTCGCTGCCCTATTATCTTTTGGGGACTTGTAGGTAGTTGGATTCTACCTTGCCCTAATATCTACTAGGGACTTATAGGTGGCTGGGTTCAATATTGCCTTATTATCTACTAGGGACTTATAGGTATTTGGATTCAACTTTGCCCCATTATCTACTAGGGACTAATAGGTAGTTTGATTCAACCTTGCCCTATTATCTACTAGGGACTTACAAGACTCTGTTGTTGGCAATTGTGCTTGTGCCAATATAGCATATGCCTTTTATTCATTGTAGTGGCCCTAGGCCTGATTAGCAATCACAGGGTACAGCCAGGGTCACTTAACACCATTTGCAGTGACTTATAATTTGTATATATGCAAACTGGATGCCTTTGTCCACTGTGACTGGACAGGTAATTTGGCCACACACTGGTTGTGATGCTATGTGTTATCTTACATAGGTATGTACCCCCTACAAGACTAGTTTTTGTTAACTCAGCAATGTTGCTGCTTTTGATGTTTCATTTTGTGCTTGCTCCCCATCTTCCATGTACTCATAGTACAGCTGTTCCTGCTCCTCATTGTCATTGGGGCATGGGATATTATGGCCTGCACATGTGTTCTGCTACATGCAGCACAGTATTGGTTTAGTGGCTGTTGGGGAGTAGGGTAAATGGTCCCAAAGGCTATTCTGACTCCAGGAGTAATACTGAGGTACTTTCAGAACTCCCTCCACAATGCAGCAGGTTCTGTTTAGGCAATCATTTGGACTCTGCTGGGCTTCCATGTGGGCGTGTTTGTGAGGAGTAGTCATCCACAGTTACAGACTCTATCCTTTGTCAGCTGCACAGTGAGTAGGGGTTGTTTGGGGTAATGGTCTTTACAGTTAATGGTCCCACCTACATATACAAGTCATTCTGTGTCCCGATGTACTCAGACCTATTGCCAACAGTATGAGACATGCTATGACATTGATTGGCATACATGCTAGATGATCACTGATTTGTCGGAAACTGTGCTACACATACAGATGTACTGTCCTCTATGATATATTTACATGAGTGCAAAAGATGTGGATGTGAGTTGTCAACAGTGTTATGAATCTTTCACCCATTGATTTGTCACATATCTTACACTAATCAAGTGTTGTAGTTCCTGACTCCTATTTACAGACCTTGATATAGAGTGTTGCCCTGATGCATCACATCGTGATTCCTATCTTTCTGTTTTCCTTTGGGAACAACAGCTCAATGGCAGATATGACTCTTTTCAGTAAAACAAGTTTGTTTGGGAGGCAATGCTAACATTACACACCACCTTTTACAGAGCTTAGTGCATTGTGTCCGGTACTTAGAGGATGATGACAGTGTTCACACTAGATTGACAACTCTTGGTGCCTACTCATGGTTTCCTGGATGTTTTTTCAGAAATGGGATTGTGCCAAACACTCCAATACATATGTTGTATAGGAATATTTTTTCACACGTTTAGCATTCATGCCTTACTCCACATATTTTCAGGTAAAGAAATGCTGCACAATGTGGGCACATTGCCGTGTACCAGCAGCAGTGTTCTCTATTTTTCGATGATTTGGCATGTCATCCTCCTCCTTTTCCTGGGGAGCCTCCTGCTCCTCATCCCAGGGGAAAATGGTTTTTACACAGATATTGTGCAAAATGGCATTTGCCAGGGTCATCTTGCAGACCATGGGTGGAGAATACAGCAGTCTGATACATCAAGGCAGTGAAAGCGGGCTTTTAGCAAGCCAAAGCAAGCGAAAGGTCTTTTCCAAAATGTTCTTATCCAAACATGTGCCTGGTTATAGGCCCTCTCCAGATCTATTTGTGGATTTGCAAAAGCTGTTATTATCCATGGCTGGATGCTGTAACCTTGGTCAGCTGAAATGTTAAAGGAAAAAATAAAGTGTCACTGCTTTGGTTTACTTCATTTGCATAAATCCTGCCCATGTGTGCCATGTGTAGTTGTATTGTAATGCACTTCTACCAATTAGGAACACATGATCTGTAAATCATGCCAGTGTAGTGCCGTTTCCAGGGACCTGTTCACTCACTCTTTGTGAGGTCAAATGCAGTGCATGGGCAGATATATCATACAAATCAACTTCCTGACTGGCTTATTTGTGCAGTAGGGTTGGATAGTGTCTGATTCCCATCAGTCTAGTCCACTCAATATTTTGTGTTGCATCTCTTTTATATGTCCAACCTAGGTTGTTGGTGACATGGCAGACATGTCCGACACAGACACGTCTGGGTCCATGCTCATCCCCAGATATTGGCATTTCCCTACATTACATTTGCCCATGCCTTTGATTGTCCTACATTGTCCATGATAGTTGACATGATGCTATCCACACAGTATGCCCTCAAACATCCCAACTGAGTGACATAATGTGACAACTGCCATTTCCCCATTCATGTTTGCATGCCATGTTGTTGTAACAGTGTGTACATGTGTGACAGAATTGTGCCCAATTTTTGCACCCAAGACATGTATCCTGCAGATTTGTGTTTGGTCATCTGTAGTCCAGCTACACAACTTCCTGCACTGTATTATGTATCTAAGAAGGGGAACTGGTACACATTACTTGGGTCCTCCTGCCAATGTGGGGCCCATACAACTGGACTTACATACAAGTTGCCTTGTGAGTACCCAGTCATACTTGCATCAAGGGTTGTAGGTGTATGTCTTAGCTTTCAGGATGGAATGTGTGTATGTAGAAGCACATTCCAGCCAAGGCTGCTGCCTCAGTAGCATGATGAGTGATGGCTGTGTGTAGCATTACACTTCACATATCTAAGATGTGAGTTATTTGACATAGCATTAGGCATTTGAACAGTTACATGTCACCTGGCTACGGGCAGTGGTTTTTCATCTATTTTCATCTAGCATCTAGACCTCATTTATATGGCCAATGACACAGGGTAGAGTAGCAAGTGCCTTGCTGTGCTGCTATGCATCACTAGTGGAGGCCAGGAATGCACTATATCTACAAGATATGGCATCTTTCTGTCTTCTCCCCCTGCACTGATGCACAAATTGCTGCCTAGCGCCAAGGCAGGCAGCCTTGCACCATGGTGAAAGGATGCCTGAATTGTGTGGATGATTGTTTTTGTGCAGGAAGGAACACCTTCCTACACATAAACCATCACAAGAGGTGTTTCTCTCTTTCTATGTGGGAAGATACAGAGTGATGAATATATTTCTCCCTGTTGACATGGCATAATATTGTGCTACCTTCCCAGACTTGTACATCTGTGAACATGTTATTTAGTTTTATCTTCCATGGGTGTTGCTTGGGGTATACCCAAGAAACACCAAGCATGAACAGCTGTACTATGAGTATTTGGAAGATGGGGAGCAAGCACAAAATGAAACATCAAAAGTAGCAACACTGCTGAGTTAACAAAAACTAGTCATGTATGGGGTACATGTGTGAGTGACACACAATGTCAAAAGAGCGTGATGACAAGAAAGAGTGTACCTATGTAAGATAACACATAGCATCACACCCAGTGTGTGGCCAAATTACCTGTCCAGTCACAGTGGGGGAAAGCCATTCAGTTTGCATGTGCTACAAATTGTAAGTCACTGCAAATGGTGTTAAGTGACCCTGGCTGTGCCCTGGGACTGCTAATCAGGCCTAGGGCCACTACTCTGAATAAAAGGCATATGTCATATTGGCACAAGCACAATTGCCAACAACAGAGTCCTGTAAGTCCCTAGTAGATATTAGGACATGGTTGTATCCAACTACCTATTAATCCCTAGTAGATAAAAGGGCACGGTTGAATCCAGCTACCTATCGGTCCCTAGTAGATAATGGGGCAAGGTTGAATCAAACTACGTATAAGTTCCTAGTAGATAATGGGGGAAGGTTGAATCCAAATACGTATAAGTCCTTGTAGGTAATAGGGCAATGTTGAAACCAACTACCTATAAGTCCCTAGTAAATATTAGGGCAAGGTAGAATCCAACTACCTACAAGTCCCCAATAGATAATAGGGCAGGGAGGTTTTGACTGCCTGTTGTATGTCAAAACCTGCCTGTTGTATGTTGTTGGTGCCAGGTGCAGATACAATATCCTGTGACAAACTGGCAGTATGTCCCCTTATGGGAGGTCCCTGGAACAGGCCCTTTCACCCAGTGTTATGCATGTAAATTATCCATACTTAGAAGGCCATGATACGCCATGCACGTTTGCTTTGTATGGCCTTGTAAATATGGACTGGCACACTGAGCCAGTGGAGCATCCAACAAATGTTGCCCATTTGGCACAAAGTGGCACAAGAACCTGGTAACTGAGTTCCCTAATCCCTGATGTATGAGGCATGACACGCTGATATCCCATGTGTGTTGCTTGTGAACACTCCCAGTGTAGATGGTACACCTCCCTTGCACAAAGGGATATAGAGCAGATTTCCTGTCTGCCATGCATGGCTGTGTTTCTTTACATTATGCAACATATGAAAAAGCGGCTTGTTGTGTCTTCACCTGTATGCCAGGGTGATTTGTATTAGATATGTGTACAGAAGCAGAGTGCATGTATTTGAGACAGGCCTCATTGCGCAGTTCCTATCCGTGGAGGCAGACAGTAATCTGTGTATTGTGTCTCCCACATCTATTTGTTCTTGTGGCTGATATACTTGCTGTTTGCTTACCTACAATCAGGTCATTCCTGAATTGTCCTTCCTGGAACCTCTGATGCAATGCAATGAGATTAAGCACAGGCAGGAGCTTGGTCAGCAGCGAGATGGTGGTGGACCACTCAACCAGTGGCTGCAGTTGTGGCACAAAGAGGCAGAGCAGCTATACGATTGTCTCCTGGTGCAGCTGGTAGATGGTGATCAACTCCTTCTCCTTGAAGGCAATCAAGGATGCCTGCTGGTGGTAGACACACTCCCTCCTCCTGCGCTACCTCTGAGATCTGGGTAGTGGTGACTGTGGTGGTGCAGGATGATGTGGTAGTAATGTTAGGGCTTGTGCTGCTCTCCTTGGTGCCCCAAATTGTAACAGGAGTAGGTCCATGTTGTTGTCCAGGTTGCCAGAGTGTTTTGTATGTGTTCTTCTTATATAACTGTGTCTGAGTCATTTTAATGCCTTGTATGACCAGGCATTAAAATGTTGTCGCTAGTCAGAGTTAGTGCAACTTTTCATAAGCGCGCGCGTCATTTTTTGAAAAACTTCTAAATTCGGTGCTAGCAGGCTAGCATCATTTTTTAGAAGGGAACACCTATATTACATACCATTGTTGCTATCCAACGCAGCCAGATCTGATGCTGATGAGAAATGACGCTACCCCAGAAAAAGTGAGGTTAAAGGCCTCCAGGGTCACTTTGTTGATCTGGAGTTAATTTAGCGCTACAGCAGCATTAGAAAACATGACACTGCAGTGCAAAGTCCTTGTAAATGAGGCCCAAAGTCTCATGTCATTGGTTTTAGTATGACAGGTGAGTATCGTAGGGCTACAGAGCTGTTTCCTAGCCCTGTGGTGGGCCAGATCTTACTGTGTTTTGTAAAGAATGCAAAACGTGGGTGAGTGGCTGGTTAGTTGTCTCCCACTCCCCAAAGTAAAAATAAGTTTTGGGGACCATGCAAAATCATTTGCTTTCCTGCAGGTTCCCCTCCAGTTCAAGGTCCAAGGAGAACTACCATCTGCAATTGTTCAATCTGCTCAAGGGTGATGTTCCACCATGAAGTAGGCCACAGTTTAGGTTTCTCCCTTTGATATTCTTAAAAATTTATTTATTTGCCATAACATGGCATTTTGTGTGATCTGTAGTTTTGTTAAATGGAAACCATCAATGAACCAATTGTTAGTGATTTTTGAGGATTTCGTACCAGTGGCGTAGCGTGGGTTGTCAGCACCCGGGGCAAGGCAAGTAATTTGCGCCCCTAACCCGGGGCAAGGCAAGTAATTTGCGCCCCCTAACCCGTGGATTTTAGCACTCGAGTATCTTCCAAGATGTTGCGCCCCGTGCAGCCGGCCCCCCCTGCACCCCCCACGCTACGCCACTGTTTAGTACTGAAGGATTTAGATGGAACCTTTGTCTCATACATATGTGTTGTTGTTAAGAGTAAGAATGCCACACTTAGTTTCAGTAGTAAGTACTTAGGATTCTGCTGTGCATGTTTAGAGCTTTCTGGATAGGTTTTGTTCAGACGCATGTGAGGCGGTTCAGCCCATGTTGGGTTTTGACTTGCTACCAATCTCATATTTGGTAATGAACAGCAGTGTCGCTCCCCCCGCCCCCTGCCAGCAGCAGAAGCTGCAAACCTTTTACAAGTAAACAATGTTTATTATCCTTTCCTTGTGAAAGGAGCCGGCCATATGGGATGACAGGGATGAGAGGAGTGCACTGTGCACTCCCCTCAGTGTGCATGTATGTTTGCCGGCCTTCTAGGGCCGGCCAAACACACATTTGCATTGTGCTCTAGTGCCAGGCTGGCGAGAGCAGACACAGGCTCCCAGTCTGCCTGGGGCCACGATGGCTAGGAGTTCCCCGCCAATCCTAACGCTGCTCTGAACAGTGTCAGGACTGGCCGCAGGGCAGACTGGGAGGCTGTGCCTGCAGTGATGAGGGAAAGAGGATCGGCGGCAGAGCAGGTATATATTTTTTTAATTAAATGTTCCACCACCCCTCCGCGCACCACACCCGGTAATGAAGTTCTTGCTGTTTTAATTCGACCATAAAAGCATACTGTACTCAGAAAGTTTCTGGTTTGGTAGCATTGACAGGATGATATCAAGGATGAGAGCATCCAAGTAGTTTGATTTCATTGGTGTAATCTGTCAGAACCTTGGACTGGTCACAGATTCTCAGGAAAGGAGAGAGAGCCAAATATGTCCCAGGAATTTGCAAGGTCTAGCAAGACCTTTGGGTTATGATATTGAAAGCATGTAACGCATGACAATGAGATATATAATAATCATTACTCTCTCCAACCCCCAAACCTCAAGGTTGTGCTTACCATGGTCAGGCAGGGAAGCAAAGTAGCTAGCCCCCCAAACACCAGGATATAGCCAGTAAACCAAAACAATAGGAAGCATCAGTCTTGAATTTCTTTGCTCTTTGAATATTTGGTAAGTGAGACAAAGCGATGGAGGAACGCCAAATGGCCAGTAGCACTGAACTGCAGGAAAAGGGAGTGAACTGATGCAGAAGCCTGGCAACTACTGTTACAAAGAACAGTCCTCCATGATTGCTGTGTTCTTAACAGGTACCACTTCTCATAACCAAGAAGTAAACCCAATTCCTGACTCCACTGTTCTGACCTTTGCAACACCAGGTGAAAAGGGACAATCCCAGTGTCCTCTTCCCTGTCTTCCAGACCTGACAGCCCTATGTATGTCTGTATCAATGCTGTAATTTGCTAGAGCTCTTGGAAACAGAAGTCATAACTGGCTATGGATGTTTTTTGTGTAGATTTTGCCCCTGGAGTATCCGAAGTCTGACTGTGACACCTGACATAAACCACGTCTGAGTGTCATAAAATATGATGATTGTCATAGATCAAATCATGCATGTGTGCAGAATTTCGGGTGGCACATCTAGACGTATGGTAGGGGAATTGAGGATGTCCTGAATATTAACTTGACATCTGAGTTAAAGAAAATGGGTAGTATTTCCAGATCTGATTGAAAACTGTAGTTGGCTTTAGAGCGAATGTCAGGTGGGGTAGTTTAGGCTCCTTAATAATCCATTAATAATGATGGATGTCCTGGAGAGGACTCTGGGCTTGTTAACAACTTTCTTTCAGCATGACAGCCAATTTCTTATTCAGGTGTTAGTAACCGGAAAGGCAATTAAGCAGTCCAATCTGACAGGTCAGTGAGTGGGCCGTTTTGTTTTGGCTGTTTGTTGACCTGTTTTCTGTTCTGGTGGGCTGGTGTTAAGGTGGATTTCCCTGATAATAAAACAAGCCTTGCCTGCAGCAAGCTCAAATCCATGCAGTCTTCCATACATTTCAAGACACTTATTTTTTAATATATTAATTCATTCCCAGTTCAAAGCACATTAAATGGTACAGTGCACTACAATTAGTATGAGATCCCTGGATAACAAATGTATAAAAATGCCTGCATCCCAGCAGTAGAGCGAATCAATGAGCAACAGACAGTCTGCTAGCAGTCACAATAAAGGTCAATAATATCTGTCTCAAATCACCTTGAGGTTATCATAATTGGCTCCAAAAAAGAAATATACACGTATTGCAGGGTAAAAAGCGAAATAAACATAATTTTCATGAACATAATATGAAACACCCTTCCCCTCCTCACAAGCCCTCCTCCCTTAGCATCTAGTCAGGTATTTTGTTACACATCAAGGGTTATTCTCGGTATTGTTTTCAGTTCTGCAGTCACAATATTTTGACTGTAGGTAGTCACTCATGTTTAGGCACACATGCCTTTTCTCCCAAGATCACTCTACCATCCCTGCCCCCTCAATACCCCATTCCTGGGCTGGTCTCCTCAGGGGGCTCCAGCAAGGCTTGTGTCATTGAACCCCAGGTCAGCATGACATCCGCCGCATTTACATCCCTGCGCATTCTTCTCAAATATACCACCCCTACCAGTCCACTCACGCAAGTCTCTTTTCCAGGCCTCTCCCACCAGGGGTCGAGCACTCGGCCAGCTAATTGCTATACACCTCTTTGCCACAGTGAGACCCAGTATTGTGTAGTGCCTGGTCAGTTTCTTTTCTGGGTTGTCAGGGAGTAGTCCCAGTATATACTGGGTAATCTGACATGGCACATCCCACCCGGTCGCACATTTGATTTGGGACAGTACCTATGTCCAGTAGGATACAGGAGCCGTGCTGTGCCATATTACATGCAAGAAATCTACCACCTCTGCACCACAACGGGAACAACGCTAACTCTAGTGGGGTAAATGGAAAGCAATCTCTGAGGGGATAACTACACCATATGAATTATAATATACTGTATCTGTGTAGGAGGCTTGCCCGCTATGTAGTGTGCAAAGCTAGGCACACTGTGCAGGGGATCCAGGCAACCTAGATCACCTAATGCTCTGATTTAAATTTTTAAGGTAGCTTGGTCGAGCAGTTAATGGAATATCTCAAGAACAATTTATAAAAATAAAAATACTTCAGATGTTTATGTATTTTTTAAGACCAAGATCATCAAAATTAGTTGGGTAGTTTTTGTGATACAAATTTTTGAAGATTACTAAAAATAGTATTTTTATGCGTAATTACACACCATAGGTATCAATGGAGGATCACCTTTAAAAATACATATAAAATCAAACATTTGGTTTGCCAAGTTCTTCTTTTGCACGTTGGTCAAGGTCGTCGGTGGGCACACTGTTCCAGCTCGGGAAGTTCATGCAGTTCTGGGGGGAGCAGTGGGTAAAGATCTCTGGAGCTGGTGCAGGGCCACTGCATCGGGCCACTTGGAAAAGCACTGCACAGGTAAGTTTAAAGATGGATCCTGGGGGTCTCCTTGGAGTGTTGAGGTTGCGAGGGAAGGAGACCTTAGGGCACGCAGGTTCTTTGGTGCAGGGCACAGGGCAGCCGGCTGCAGAGCGATTCAGTGATCCAGGAACTGTGCACAAGGATGCCCTCAAAAGTAGGAGGTAGGTCGGTATAAGGGTAATTTGCAGGACAACAGGGGCACTCTGGTAGGAGGTCAAGGTTGTTTCTGAAGTCCCTTGATTGGGGATTCCTCCTGGTCCTTTTTCAGTCCTGGGTGGACTGTTCTTCTTCGGGTCCTAAGTCAGCTGACCAATACTCAGGGTATTGGTATGATTCAGCCACTAAACTTATCACACTAGCAGGGTTTATCCTTGTGGTCTTTGGTGTGAAGCTGCAGCGTCTGGTTCTGGAGTTAGCATCGGGTCAATGAAGTGGACCTCACTGGCTTGTTGGTTCCTTGTGGATTTAGAGTGGTACCTATACTCTAGAGGGAGTTTTCTGTCAATTTGCAAAGCCTGGATGTCCTCTGGGGTTCTTTAGAGTT
Source organism: Pleurodeles waltl (assembly GCF_031143425.1). NCBI lineage: Eukaryota > Metazoa > Chordata > Amphibia > Caudata > Salamandridae > Pleurodeles > Pleurodeles waltl. Next base: position 832,883,783 of record NC_090440.1, on the reverse strand, counting down.
TCTTCAGTTGTCCAGCAGATCCGATCAGTGGCGATTGTTGGGTCTTGGGTGCAACAGGCAGAGTTTGGTACCTCTTCTTTGCCGCAGCAGGTCCACAGTTCTCATGCCTTGGATTATCTTGGTGCTGGTCTTCTTCTGTCCATCAAATCTGATTTCTTGGTCTAGGGATGACCCAGTGGTAGTGACCAATGGGCCATCTAACTTAGGGTGGCTATACCCACTAGGTGATCACTTCCTGTGGACAGAGGTCACTTCCCTACAACTGATTGGCTATTTTCTTTCCATCCAAGATGGAGGAAAATTAAATGGAGAGTCCACCACACATGCAACACCTTAGGGGTGGTGCATGCTAAGTAGGGCCACTCCTCCTACCTTTTGTGTATAGGAGGTGGGGGTTTGCAATGGGGACGGCTGTCTGCTGCTAGCAGTAGGCCTGGGGGTTGAGTTTCAAAGGTGGGAAGCCCTTTGAAGCGTGCCTCCAGGGTAGTGCACATTCCTGAGGGAGGGGGTGTTAGCACCTCCACCCAGGAAGGGCTTTGTCTGCAACCCAGAGAGAAGGTTCTCTCACCTCAAGTTTGTAGACTGGTATCTGGCAGTGGCAGGGTGGATAGAACCAGTCAGCAACCATGCCAGGGTGGTTACCTTTTGCAGGAGGGCACCTCTAAGGTGACCCCTGGGTACATTTAGTAATAAATCCATGTAGGAAAGTCCTCCTTTTTTGCCTGATCACCCCCACTCTTTTTGGATAGGTACTGGTGGTTACTGACTCTTGGCTGTGCCCTGGGTACTGCTAACCAGTCCCAGGGCCTGTGCTCTGTGTAAAATGGATATGCAAATTAGGCTCATTATAATTGGCTAAGTTAACCTACCTATAAGTCCCTAGTATATGATAGGGCATGTAGGTTTAGGGACCACAGCATAGGTGGTGCACACCTAGGTGCACTGCTGAGGTGCCCAGTGTCATTTTAAAAGCAAGCCTGCCTTGCTGGCTGCTTTTAAATTAAAGTTATATGCAAATTCGACTTTGGAATTAAAGGTACTTCCAAAGTCTTAAACTACCTTATTTTTACATATATGTCACCCCTAAGGTGTGCCCTATGTGCCCCTAGGGCTGGGTGCCATGTAACTATAAGCAGGGACTTTATAAAAATAGATTTATAAGCCCTGGTGAGGTAAAAACAGCCAAATTCGTTTTTCCCTCATTGAAGTAAATGGCCTTCATAGGCTAGAATGGGCAGACTTTATTTTAAATTTTAAAGTCTCCTTAAATGTTACATACCAAGAATTTGGTATCAAATTAATTGTTGTAATAAATCCCACAACTTCCAGTTGTTGGATTTAATATAACTTGTTCAGGTAAAAAGTTTAGACTTTACCTAAAAAGTTGCCAATTTCAGCTCTGCATTGTTTTTGCTGCTGTGCTCTGATTGGCCAGCCTGCAGCAGCTTCTGCCAGGCTACTTTGATGAGGTGTGAAGTGGCCTGGCTTCACACAAAGGAATGTGCTTGGGGGAGAGAATCTCCCCTCAGCAGATGGTGAGGCAGGAAGGGGGAGGGCTGCCAAACTGGTCTTCAAAGACAGAGAAGGACATCTGGAGCACCCAGCAACACCCCCACATCCTGCAACCCCAGACAGCTAGGTGCCCCCTTGATTAGATTAGGAGAGGGCAGGAGAGGGGTGTGTTTATGATTTTTAGCCACACCAGTGGGTGGGCTCAGCCAGATGTAACCTCCAAAAATTAGATTCAGCCATGTTGGATTTTTGGAGACTGTTGCCTTTTGGGATGGATTTTTGCCACACTTCCCAGGAAGTGGTCATCACAGGGGGACGACCCTGTACCTGATTGGAGAACCAGGGCCCCCCTGCTTTTCACCCAGGAGCAAGAATAAAACTGGCAGACCTGCCCCCACACCTCAGATCCCCGCCAACTTTCAAGAAGAAGGAACTTAAGGAGAAGAAGGACTGTCCTGCTGGACCCCTGGCCTGCACCTGGACCCTGCACTCAGAAGGACTGCACCAGCTGCACACTTGGGCTTCACCACAAGAAGGACTTTGCCTGGCTTCAACTGGTTCAAGGAGGGACTCCCTGTTTGCTACAGGTGAAAAATTGCTATCCAGAGTCCCCTGCACCAACTCCTAAAAAAGAGACCAGTTGACCACTGCCCAGTGGCCAAAAAGGAGTTTGCGCCAGGTGCATTCTGGGAGTTGAAGTCCGCACCCCCCAAGGACCATCACAGAACTTCTGGACCCTTGGGGTGAGCTGTGGACCCCAAAAGAACCTTAAAAGAACATCTGGGTGAAGCCCCAGAAGTTTGGAGAAGATTTGACAAATTTTGTAAAAAAGCTCCAGAGAGGGACCGACCCGCCGCTGAAATTCTAGCCGGCTTGCCTCAACCGCGACCCGGCCTGACTTCGTGGTTCGTCCCGGTAAAGAAAAACATCAGAAAAAGAGACTAAGTCCGAACGTAAAAAGTTGACCGGGACCTCCCAGCCATCGTATCCGAGAAGGGCTCCACGGACGTCGGATCAAGATCCAGGTTTACCCCGGTCGAAGGATTTTCATCTCGAAAAAACGACTAAGTCCGAAGGTAGAAATCACCACCGAGGAAACCCACATCGCGTATCCGGACAAGGGCTCCAGGAGGTCGGATTCAACTGGCAGGTTCGTCCCGGTGAAGAAAAACTTCAAAATAAAGACTAAGTCAGAAGGTAACTTTTCAACCGAGGCCTCCCGCGACTTGTAGCCGAGCAGGGCTCCATCGCGGTCGGCCTGAAACTTTGACTTTGTCCCGGTCCTGGTGCAACCAGATGACCCGATTGGCGCTTTTTGTTTCTAAGCGCTAGAAAAATAATAATACTTTAAAAATTCATATCTCCGGTTCCCCTGAACCGATTTTAATCGTTTTTGTGTCATTTTAAAGATAAAAATATAAACTATTTTTATAAATTGGTTTTGGATTTTTAAACTGTTTCCTGTGTTTTATTTAATTACTGTTTTGTGATATTTGAATGCTTTACACACTGTCTCCTAAGTTAAGCCTTGACGCTCGTTGCCAAGCTACCAAGGGTTGAGCTGGGATTAATTTACTGAGACCTAACTGTACCTAGGTGGAGGTTAGTGGCTTGTTGCTAGGTGTAGGTACCTACCTGCCCTTACCAATAACCCATTTTCCAACAATCCAATACTGGTAACAGTTTGGATTTATAATTTTGAGTCAGTTGGTACCAAGCAACCCAGGGTTCAGAGTGGCCATCATGTAGCTGTGAAACTCGTGTTGATGTGTGTCTACCACATGTTGTAAAATGGCAGTTCTGTTCACTTACTTTGTCCCAGGTTTGGCAAGGACACAGTGGGGGCATATTACTCTTGCAGCTATTCCCTCACAGACATTATGGTGCACCCCGCCTTACGGCTGGAAGGCCCGCCAGAAGGGTGTCTTAACCATAGTGCATGCAGTGTATAGTGGACAGGGCACAAATGCAGTGTGCCATGCCGAGTTTGTGTTTTAGATTTGTCCCAGAGTACTCAGCCTACAATGGTAGGACTGGGTGGCTCTGGGTGCATGGCACAATCAGTGCTGCTGCCCTCAGGGGCCTGCCTTTAGTAACCCATGCCCTGAGTACCTCAGTACCTTTTACTAGGGACTTATAGTGCCAGCTAAAAGGTGTCTCCAGTTGTGCCAATGCATCACAACAGTTTTAGGGAAAGAGCTCTAACCCAGGGAACCTGATTAGCAGGGTCCCTGGGCACAACAATTTCTAGAATACATCACACACCAGGCAAAATGTGTGGGGGGTAACCATGTCAAAAGAGGCCTTTTCTTACAATCTTTTTGATTCGAACGTAAATTGACACTGTATGAACCCCAGCATGAAGTTTGAGCCAGGCTTGTAGAGTAATAGGCTCATTGCTAACTCATTGCCAGGCCTCTTCTATTTTTTATTGGTGCTAGCCATTTGTCTGGTCACACTGCCCTATATAGGTGTGTTATTAGCCTACGCCCACCTGCCAGAGATAGCAAAGTCACCAGTGTATGTGAGGGCTTGGGGGCCTCAGATTTTAGCACAATGGAGAAACTGCCCACCTCCCAGGTTGAACGTCTCTCTTGCCTCCTACTTAGTAATAAAACCTTCCTTTGGATGAAGGTCTGATAGCATTATACAGCCACCCTCTTGCCATTTATTGACAGTCATGAGTCCTACTATCTAAGCAGGGAGTCGCATTATCCAGATGTCTAAGTCTGGGACATACAGTGCTCATCTGATTACCCGTTACAACGTCGCATTCAAAAGTCTGCACATTAGGCGGATAAAGTGTGAAAAGTTATCTGGTATGTCCCTCCCCCGCAGCAGCAGCTCTCTGAGCTGGTGTCCATCATGCATGCCCTCAAACAGAAACCTTTTCCAGTTGGGATCACCATCTAATAAGTGAATGGTATTCTGCGAATGTACCGCTAAATAATATAGCTCTAAGTCAGGGACCACCACCCTCCTTTGTCCCGCTCTCTCTGAAGAGTACTGAGGCCTACTCTACATCTCCTGCCAGCCTTGTGGAGCTCCACTAACAGAGAGTAAAGTTCCTGAAACACCCCCGAGGGATCTCATACATAGCACCCTATAGGACACAAAAGCAATGAGACAAAACCACAATTTTTATTAGTGCCATTTTTCGCGTCCGAGATGATTTTAGTGTGTTCCAGAATGTGATTGAGGGGCACAGATTGTCGAGCACTCTGCCCAGATTTAATTTGTATGTCCACTACTATGTGCAATCTATGTGCCAAGGTATTTAACACTGTCCACCTTCCATGGCAGGCCCTACTCTGGGAGCTGGTCTGTAGGCAGGCCCTTCAGATGACCCAGCAGGAACAGGGTTCACTTGGCATTATTAACCCACATCCCCAAGATTTCCCAGCCAGAACTCTTGCATAGCATTGAGCAGTATCGTGTCAGAGATATCTGGCTGTTGAAGGTAAATCATGGCATCATCTGCATACAGTGATACTATATTCCGTGCTTCCTATCTGTACACCCTATCTATGCAGGGCCTTCCTGAGTCTGCAGGCCAGTGGCTCCATTGTGATGGTGAACATCAGAGGGCCTAGGGGACATCATTGTTGGGTGCTCATCTGTAAGTCAATTTCCTCCAAGACAAACTGTTCTGTTCTCACCATTGGATTCTTAGAAAACTAATTTAACCCAGTTGATGTAAGTGCGCTGCAGTCCCATTCTATCTAGTACCTGGTAGCTATAATCCCAGTCTACCAAATAGAACGCCTGCTTGATATCGAGAAAGGCAAGTGCATACAAATTGTCTCCTAACATGAGCAAGGTGACGCAAGTTGTACAATATGTTCTTTTGTGGAATAAATCTCGACTGATCAGCATGGCTCAGGCCTGGGAGATGAGGGAGCAGTCTTGCCGACAAGATATGGCTAAGGGCCCTTGCCAACCCTTGGATTGTCTCCGGGCTAGAAAGTAGTTGTTTTTTTCTTAGTGCCTGTTCTAGCTCATTTTGCAGTTTAGAACTCTTTTCGCGAGCTGCTCTAGCTAGATGGGCTTTGAATGAGATAGCCTCCCCTCGTATAAAGACCTTGACTGCCCCCCAAATGTAAAAAATAGGGGCAGGCCCCTTATTTATCTTCAAAAAGTCAGTTACTAATACTTTGAGGTTAGTTACCCAATCTTCATCTGCCAGAAGTGACCTATCAAGGCGCCTTTGTGGACGACGATGCTGATTAGCCGAATCCTTGAAATCATCAAAATCGATCCAAGGAACTGAATGGTCTGAGAAAGAGTTTGCAAGTATTCCTGTTCTATGCCATTTTAATCTAAATGAGACCAGAATAAAGTCAATTCTTGACGCCATATTATACCTTTTAGAGCAACACGTGTACTCTTTAACATACGGATGGTCAGCTCGCCACGCATCTACTAAACCTAACTCTTGTATCAGTTTTGCCAAAAATTTAGAAGTTTTTGGTTTCTTCTGTGTGATGAGTCCCACAAGGTATTTGGCATAACATTAAAGTCCCCTCCTATTATAAAATACCCTTGAAGAAGGGAAAGATGCATATATAGTGTCTGCATTGGCTTTATATCTATCGGACCATAATAGCTTATGAAATGGGCCTCCTTAAATGCTATTATTGTGGAGACTATTATCCATCTCGCCTGTGGGTCTTGAATAACCCAATTTATTTTCCCTACGAATATCCTGGAGAACAAAATTGCCACACCTCATACTGCGGTATCTACTGAAGCATAAAATGAATTGACAATGTATGACTGAAGTCTTGGTAACTTAGTATTAAACTTTAAATGTGTGTCCTGTACAAGAAGCACTTGAACCTGTGCCGTTGCCAGCCAACTAAGCGCAGCACAGAATTTCACATTGTTGTTAGCCCCATTCAGATTACAGAAGGCTACTCTTAATTTAGATTCCATCCTTGCGCAACTTTTGTTCCTTCCTGGTAAATCCCATTGCCCTCGTACTACTGGTTTAACCAAATTCTTATCTTGTGTTTTTTCCTGAGGCAAGCAATTAAGTTGGATGACTAGCACCTGCATTTTTCGTTCTACCTCGCCTTTGAACCCCTCATCCCCCCTGTGAGACTCTCCCCCCCTTTCCCTCCCTACCCTGACGGATCAAACCCGTCATGAATCCATCGGACAGTTCACCACCCCCCTCCCTGTGCCCAAAGAATCCAACATTAGGGTGCATTGACGTGGCACCTGATAGAGCCTTGGCCTCAAGGAGCAGCAAGGAGGAGGATGCGTACTGACACTGGCATACAAAAGTTAATCGAAAGAAATACCTTGAGCGACTCTGACACTCTCCCCCTACCCTCCCCCGTCCCCCTCCTCGATACATTTCACAACCCCCTACACCTCATGTCAATATTTGCTATCCTTGTGCCCTAGCTTATGAAAAGAAACAGATGTGTGTTCCTACTAAACCATGAAAAGCATGCCATATTGAAATATCAAATATCAATACACAATATGTAAAATATGGCCTGGCACACTAAACATAGAGACTTCTACTAACTATTTCCTTGTTTTTTTATATGCTGCAAAAAGTTCCTTGCTTCCTAGACATTTTGAAAGACGTTCGCTTGACCCTTATACAATACTTTCAGTTTTGCTAGTTGCACTATACCAGCCGGGGCCCCCAATTTTTTTCAATCATCAATTAGTCCGATAAACTCCCGACACCGATGGGCTGCTGCCACTGACATGTCTGGAAACACACGAAATCTAGAACCATTGTCCAACTTAAATTCACATGCTTTCCTGGCTTGAGAGAGAATTTGCTCCTTTATTCTAAAATCGCCAAAATTAACCAGAATAGTACATGTATATTTTGAATTGGCCGGGCGCACAAAGGGTCCCCTATGGGCCCTCATGATAGATAAATCTCCTTCTGGGTTTCGTCTGTCCGGAAGAACGATTTTGCCAATGAGTTCAGACACCACCTTAGCTACAGATGTGCCAACTTCCATCTCCTCCGGGACCCCTACAAGTCTAAGGTTAGAACGTTGTGATCTGTTTTCTATCTCATCCAGCTTATTTTGTAAATCTTCTAGTATGGATTGGACCCGAGATGTTGTTGTCTCCACTTGGTTATTGGTGACCTCTAAATCCGAAACACTTTGTTCCACCTGTGATACTGTAGTCAAAAGAAGAATTAAATGAGTATTGAGTTGGTTCAGCTGTTCCTTTGTCTCCCTACGAGTTTCTTCCTGCAAAATTTTAATGGCTCGAAGTTCCACTAAGATCTGGCCCATCAACTCTTCCATAATATTTGTGGTACCTTCTGTATTCCCCGTAATGAGGGGGCTCTGCAAGGAGCTGGGTATCGAAAGCAGAATGTTGGTTGCTAGGTTCTCTGAAGTTGGATTAAGTATACTTGACACCCCCGCAGCGGCATCGATGGGAGGTGCTGTAATACTAGTTGCAGTTTCTTCTTCTGGCAGAATTGTACTCTTGGATCCTCCTTCTTTTAATGAGCCTCCTGCGGTCGCTTTAGGTGGTTCTCTAGCATTGCTGGAAAAAAGCAGATAGGCTTTCCCGTTGTATTGAGAGGATGTTGTAAAGTGAGAAGGAGGGAGATTGTTTGATAATACTGAGGTTGTTGATAAAGAGGGGGTAGCACCCGTCGAACAATCTTGAAAATGCAGGTTGACTGACCGCGCTGTCGATTGTACAGAATCTTCCCCTATGCCGAGCTCGAGCATGACAGAGAGACCTGAGAAGGAGGATGTAGAGTCCTGGCTCCCTGCAGAATCTCTAAGAGAGACTGACCCGTCTTGTTGATGAGATCTATGCCTAGACCTCCCCAAGGCAGGAGTCAAAAGTTTAGATTTTGCTCCTTTTGTGTGCTTTGCCACTGTCCGTGCTTTAAGGCCACCGTCCCGGGTCATACGTTTCATCGTACTCTGGGAGGGGAAGGGGCCTGTGATGGGGGTAAGTTGAGATGAGACTGAAGTGGAGTGATGAAACTATAGGGAGTGGCAGCCAGATAGGTATCTAGATAGGCAGCTTGAATGTCTTACGTGCAGGGGGTGTAGGACGCACGAACATAAGTGGCAGGGGTGGCAGGGGCAGCAGCAGCAGGGGGTGTCAGGGAAAAACAGCTGCTTCCGCAATCTGCTTTCATCGTACTCCCCAGACCCCTAATAATTTTGAAGGGACATCTGACAACTGACGGCTGAAGAGCGAGGAGAGAAAGAAAAAAAATGCCCTCTGCTCACACACTGTCCTACCCCCTGCCAACAGCTGTTTAATATATATTTTTTCCTTTTTCTCTGCAGTCTTTAACAGTCTTTTTTTTTTCCCCACTCCTTCAATCCATGCAAAGTTTCTCAAATAGTTTCCTTATGCTGGCCACCACAGCTTCTTATGCTGCCACCCCTATTCACCCAAACCACATGTCCCACTCCAGTACTCCACTTATCTGGCTGACTGTTGCGATCCGTGCCCTTTGTCTCCCTTCTCTCTCCTCCTCTTCTCTGCTAGTCCATACCTCCTGTGTCCTCAAAAAAGTATCAGCCAGTAGCTGGAAAGGAGGTGATATCAGGTGATATCAGCAGTGTGGCAGGGAGATCCCAAACTCCTGTTGTCGTAACGCTCTCTTCCTACAGCTTTTCGGTCCCGCAGCACCAATGCAGGAGCCCGCCGACTCGTGGATCACAGAAGGGTTTCACTCGGAGGCATCTCTTGACCCCCAATGGATCTCAAACAGGGGGGGAGGGGGGTCTATCGACAGCCGCCCAGCCGACAGCCGCTCAGTACCAACACTGCATGATTTTCTGTGCGCGTCCGCCCATCATTGCTTCTCCAGGCGGAAGCTCGCTAGTCATGGAGCTTGACGGGAGCTCCACGTGACCGTTTCCCAAGAATCTCGGGGGGCCCAGGCTAATCTGAGATTTTTTTTTTTTAAGGAAATACTTAATAGACGTACTAGTTATCAACGTCAATATGAAGAAAGTGAGCATGCCGGTAGATTTCTAGCTTGGTCAATCAAAAAGCGTGCCAGTATAAACTTGGTAAAAGCCATCTTCGATGAAGAGCAGGGTAGGATGGTCATGCATTCTAACGAGATTGAAAAAGTATTTCTTTCACATTACGTTAAGCTATATACAGAGGAAAAACAAGTAAATAATTCACAAATTCAAAAATATTTTGATACAATACTTCTACCTAGGCTAGATACGGAGGCACAGACTTTGTTACTATCTCCTATTACCTCTCAAGAAGTTACTAGAGTAATAAGGGAAGCTTCCAACGGTAAAGCTTCAGGTGAGGATGGCATCCCGGCAGAAATCTACAAAATACTAGAAGATCAAATTGCTGATATATTAACAAATTTATTTAATGCAATGCTAGAAGGAATAGAGGTTCCCTCCGAATTTTCAAGAGCAATTGTGGTCAGTTTTATTAAAAAAGTTAAACCACCAGAATATCCTGGTTCTTATCGTTCAATTAGCTTGCTAAACCAGGACTATAAACTTTTTACTAAGATTCTGGCAGTTCGTGTAGCTCAGGTTGCTCAAGCATTGGTACATGAGGATCAGTGCAGATTTCTGCTGGGTAGGCTACTATCCACTAATACTAATTTTTTGATACAAACTATAGATTATCTATCGCATAGCTGCCATCCGGCGGTAATTATGGTGCTCGACGCCGAAAAGGCGTTTGACCTAGTACAATGGCAAGTATTATTCTTGGTGCTTGCAAAGTTTGGGTTTCCTGGGAAATTCATTCAGATTATACAGACTCTCTATGCAGGGGCTCAAGCAATAATTTCAGTTAATGCCCAGATAGTAGGATCAGTACAAATAACTTGAGGCACGCGACAGGGTTGCCCTCTCTCTCTAGTTTGTTCACACTTTTTATTGAGCCGCTAGCTGCAGCGATTCGACAGGACTCAAATATTCAAGCCCCTCTACCTCTAGCTCCCAAAGTAAAACTGGTTGCGGATGATATGATCCTTTATCCTAATGCAGAACATCGATAGTTGTAGCTACAGTGGTAGCTTTATCACTTATCCTGCCGGCATGGAAATCACCAGTCCCCCCAACATATGCACTATGGCAGGCGAAAATTGAATCTACAAGGGTTAAAGAAAAGTTGTATGCTCAGAGGATAGGTCCCATGAAAAGATATCATGCGATTTGGGCTAAAATGAGTAATCCGGCAAAAGATCAGGCGGAGGGTAGGGGCAGTTGAGGAAGGAGAGCAAGCAATTTAATTATGAATTTTTGAACTATATGAAAGATGTAATTGTACGTTATAAGCTATTTTGTCATAACAGTCATGTATGCAATGGTGAAAGTTGGATTTATAGATTTATATATGTAATGCAAAGCTGCACCTGCAGGAAAAAAAAAAAAATGATATGGCTAAGGATCTTCTGGTCCACATTTAACTTGGAGAGTAGCCAATAAGAAGTCACATCCACTGGGCCCTTACCTGGTTTAGGTATAATTACAATTATGGCCTCCCTCATTGAATCTGGGAGGAGGCCTTTCTCCAGTACCTCAGTGTGCACTGGCAGTAGTTTATCGACTAGGGTGTCAGGGAAGAGTTTATAAAATTCTGCAGGGAGCCCATCACCTCCCAGTGCCTTAGCAGAATTCAATGCAGTCACTGCGTTGAACAATTCCTGTTTAACCAGAGGGGGTCTAATAGCTCACAATCCTCAGGAGAGCGCTGTGGTAGTGGCAGCTGCATGAGACATGTAGGTAGTGAGCAAATCTTGGTCTTGTGCCAATGGGATGCAAAGGCGTTATTACTTGCCTGCCACCAAAATGGGTTGTACCTCAGTCTCTGATCATTTCAGCCAAGCGAACAGACATCCTGCCTTGTCACTCCCCATGTACCAGCAGCATCACCCCGTGCTCAGAATATATTTTTCTAGTTGGTCCCATAGTTCACACACTGTGTGTCACTGTCTGTACCCAGGATCTCTGGCTTGGCTGACAGAGCTCTCTCAAGCACCCCCAGTTCTGCCTCATGCCAAGTCAAGTCCTTCTCCAGCGAATACTGACCATGGCAGCCAGACACACCCCACGGAGCACCAACTTCGTGGCATTCTATTCCGTCACCCAACTACTCGTACTGTCCCGGTTTTGTTCAAAGTATTGGGTGAGGACCTCTGTGAGTGTAGCCCTAAAGGCCTGATCAGTCAGTGTGTCTGCATAGGGCCTCGATAAGGGTGCCCTCGGATGCTGCGCTTCCAGTGAGTATGTGGCTAGTAGTGGCGAATGGTTTGATATACAGCAGGCCTAATTCTGTGCGTCCACCAATCCAGACGGCCGTACGTACCCACCGCCAGAGTGTAACAGGAGTATGTGAGTGAGTGTGAGGGTCGAATGCGCCATATAGTGTCCAGAGTCAAGCTCATCAGTGTCTGCCTAAGGGCCGAGGTCATATGGGACTTACTGTCATGCAGAAGGGGATCCATATCCAGCTGGCTGTCCAGCATAAAATTGAATTCTTCTGTTAGGATAACTTCTGGTGCGGGAGGGGCCTGAGTGGCTGCCAACACTTTGCCAATAGAGGCACCATCATTTGTGTTGGGTGCATAAACATTAATAAAACAGTTTGTGAGCGTCAAGTGTACCCTTCAATATAACTTATCTACTATCCCCATCCGGGGACACTCGCATGTGCGTGAATGGAACTCTGGGGGCCACCCATATTAGGGCTCCTCGGGCATAGCTAGAATAAGATGTAGCGTAAATCCATCCCCTCCATTGTTTCTTCAGATAATAAATACAACCTCCCCATAGGTCTGTCTCTTGGAGAAATGCCACTGCTAAACCATATCGTTGGCGATATCCGCGCACCCCATTTCATTTCTCAGGATTATTCAAAACCTGCACATTCCAGGTCAGCAGTTCATACTTGGTCCCTATGGTCATGATAAGTAATAATGTTTAGTATGGAGAACTCTCCCTTTTGAGGATATGTGCTGAGTCCCAGCTGGCAGCGCCTATGAAACCGAGAAGCTCTCCCATCCCACATAACTAACAATGTAAACATATTAGTGAACAAGAAAATAATAAAGACCCCCTCCCCAGTACCAGCCCTTGGGCAGTATTCACAAGTCCCTGCCGCACAACTAGTGGCCAAGAGGTAGCAAACCCTGCCTGAATCATCCACCCTATCCCTCAAATCCCAACTATGTAGTTAAAGGTATTCAATGTAACTTCTGTCCAGGACACTAAAACCCACGCTGTTCGCAAATCCCAGGATAGAGCTTAGCTATCTGTGCCGGCCCAGCCCCTGGTCTGTCTCAGCCAAGGAGTGTATGTGACCCATCAAGATTTAACATCAAGCAAAAATAAACTTTTTGTCCCCAAGAGAGAGTGGGCAGTTTATTAGTCTCCACTAGTGGCATGCCATCACATAAGCCCGCAGTAGTACCTTGGTCGTACTATACATACACATGGCCAATTTCTGCTCATCCCATTGCAGTTCCATCGCTCTGGGTCTCCTGGATCAAAAATAGCAGTGAGAAGTAGTTCTGTGTGTCCAGAGGCACAGTCTTCACCTGCAGGGTGCCGCCCTAACTTACCAGGATGTGTTCCTCCCATTTAGTCGTTGTAGATTTAGACTGCTTGTTGGGTGCTGAATGGTTCTGAACCGGTCAGCGTTCCCCCCAGAGTCTCTGTTCCCTCCAGTCTGAAATCAGGTCTCCTTGTTCCAAGCCTAAGGATTCTAACCAGTCCCCTGCCTCTTGTGGCAATTAGTAGAAGTGCACCTTGCCCTAATATTGAAGATGAAGCTTGGCCAGCAACAGTAGACTGTATTTAATAATTTGCTCCCTCATCGGTCATTTACTGTCATGAAGTTTTTTCCAGAGATGCAGGACTCTCCTCGTATTGTTGTGAAATATATGAATTGTTTTGTCTTGGTAGAGGAGGGGTGGCATGTGCACAGATGTGCTGGAGAATTGAGTGCTTGTCTCTATAATTAAAGAATCAAGCAATAAGTGCCTGGGCCACTCGTCCTATGGATAAACATTTTGAGAGATGTTTGGGTTTAAGCACAGTAGTAGTCCTCTTCTCAAGAAAGAGTTCTGTGGAAGGGCCCTACTCCTGTCTAGGGAACCCAAGAAGGGTCAGTTAATTTCTTCTTGAGCACCCTTCAGCGTCCTCCAGTTGTTCTTCCATTGTGTTGCACTACATTTTAAGCCCACAACCACTGCTTGGACTTCTTTAACATACTTTTGTAGGATAATGACCTCTTCCTCTGTATTTTTGCTTTGCTTGACATCCTTGCAGAGGTCCAAACTGAAATGATTTATGTCTATGGCCATCGAGCTCATCTTCTAGCACCTTCTAGTCGTGATATCTTGTAGGCTCTGGAGCTATAGTTATTAGTGGTGTATATACAGTGCACCTCCACCGGACCGGCCCCAAACTTCTGCCACAGGTCTACCTCAGGGCATCCGGTCCCTCGCAGGAATCACAAGTCACCACAGTTCAGCACAACCAGGGTCCCATTATTTCACAATCTGTGTGTGTATTCTGTGCATCGCTCAGGGACCGTCTCCAGCACTGTAAAATGTCCCCAGGAAAACCCCTGGCTCAGTCCGTACTCTACATACTGTGGTAGTTATATCGATCAGGTTTTCCAGGACCGAATATCACCTTCTCGGCCCAGTTTGGACTGCCATGTAAGCAACTGTTATCAAGGCCTCTCATCAGACTTGATAAGCCTGCTCCTCTATTTAGGCTTAGCCAATAGAATGTAGTACTGAGGAGTTCCGGGCTCTCCTCATCACCCAGGTCCTGCCGCACTTCGTGCGTGTGACTCTGTGGCCCGCCTCAAGAGGCTGCTAGCGCAAGTGTTTCAATAAAAAATATTAATGAGTGTTTATGTATTTTGAATAATAAGTTTATGTAGAAAATATAATAATGTAGCAAAATAATGCACACATTTGAAAATCTGATCAGGAAGAATGCCCACCAATGTTAACGAAGTGTATCAATCAATGATTAAATAGTATGAAATGTTGAATATATGTTAGACTAATGCAGTAATATGTCATATTACAGGTTATGCAGTAAGCATTAGCTTTATTAATTGTAGGCCTTAACTTAGCGAGTGTCTTGGCCTACTTGCTAGGCCTCATGTAGGAGCTGTATTTCTTAGCGCTTAATGAAATAGCTGACTAAGGAAGTTAAACTGTGAATTTCTATTGTACTGTTTGTATGTGCTCATAACAGAAGCTTCTCGTGTGAACCGATGGCTAGGAGATGATGTTCTTACTAATGCAACATTTTATGTGTAATGTGTGTGAGACTGATTTTCCCAGGACAAGAATAATGAAGATACTGACTAGAGTAGAAGCTGCAACAATATTGTTACCTGACAAGCCAGATGATGAGAACATCACAAGACAAACCAATCAACAATATGTGAATGGAGAAATATTAGAATTCAAGGATTTGAGATATTAGTTTTATTGGACAGAGTGTAAACATACGATCAAGTGACCAACAGGGATTTGGGGGGTAGTTTAACAGTTTTGACATAACAAGAGTACACAGAGAGAAGACAGATAATCTGCCCTTGCCTTTGTTCGGTCATTACTTGCCCACTTTCCTGACCGAGAGGTTACTACCTTCTTATTCGTCTTGACAAGAGACGTGCTTAACTTTGATGCTTAAAGACAGTGCCTTTCATAAACTCTGATGCTGAATCCTGATGCCTTGCTGATCGACTGATGTCCCGAGGACGAAGGCTGATTCTGCTTTGCTGATCCACCCTGAGGATAGGTATAAGCCTAAACGGTGATTATTATGCATATTCACTTTTCTTTCTAGGTACCAACTGCGCTGTTTTGATAGAACCATAGTTAGATGTTTTTCTAAATTTGTGTTACTAAATTGTTTTGCATGAAGCCCAACATGCTGATGCTAATCTTATGTTAGTTAAGGATTCTCATTATTGAATTATGAAAATGGGGACTAATGCTTGATAAATTTCTCTGCTGAACTTCATGTACTTCATTTTATTGACGCAGTTGACTTTGCTATTGATTTGCACCATAACCTTAGAATGTGTTGTCGTTCAAGCTTTGATTAGATTACGTTTCTTCCGCCGCTTTGGACAGCCAGTGTTGTTTTTGTAGGTGTTTCATCTGATTTTGAGATTAATCTACATGACCTTAGCATTGTTAATATAGGGAAATAAACATTCTAAACTTTTACTAAAGGTGTGGTTATTCATGACTGAAAGGTCATGGTGCGTAACAGTTACTGACTCCAATGATTATTGATTTATTGATCAATAATGATTATTGATTATTATGTATTGATTATCAATTATGTACTGGAGCTATGGTAAGAACATCTTAATTGCGAGTCAAAAAGTTCATCGACCTATTCGCGTCCCCTTCTAAGTTTACTTATTAAGGTCAGATGCGCTAACAAGGCTTCTCCTCTCCAGGCCTTCCCGGGACCCCCCTCCGCTCACATGCATCCCATTGAGAGGGGGGGAATATCAGACATTGCTAGGAGGGCCCGCAATCCCAGTTCGCTGGAGTTAGACAGCGGTCGCCGCTAGTGGCCTGTCTCTCCAGGGGCCGCCATCTGGGTGTTTGTCTCTGGGGCTTCCGTCGCATTCTGTGATCCTTTGCTGAGTGTCCACCTGGGGAGATGTTCCGGCCGCAACTCGCCTGCAATCACTTTAGTCTGGGATCCTGCGGGGTCTCACAGTTTCTGTTAATGCATTGGATGATCATGGGTATGTCAAGATATTGCTCCCTTTGGCGGGAGCTGTCTCAGGGCACGTCTATTTTGTCATCTTGCTTCTCTGAGCCCCCCACATTTCAATACACGTACTCAACATGTTTTTAGAAGTTCAAAACGGGCCCAGTTTGCAAACTTTTTTTTAGCTATCTAATTAATTAGAAAGGGCCACCTTTATTTTGGTGCGTAGGCCTATTTTCTGTCCCAGTCCGACCCTGATTCGGATTTGTTACTATGAGTACTTAACTGATTTGTGGTACAGGCTGGTGGCAGTACAGGAAGAACTTAACATCCACGTTTAGCTCTTTGCTGACGTCACCATGTTATTTTTGAAGGTGTAGTCCAAAAAAGATATTAAATCTCTTTTGATAGATAATAAATGCGGGTGACTGTCATTATACCACTAACTAAACACTAGGACATGAAAATATATGTTATTATATATTTGCTCCTATTAAAAAACACATGCTCTCCCTCTTGTTTCAGGTTTGAATTTAATGCCAAGTCTCGACATTAAACCATGGAGGCAATACGTTATTTAATTATTTCACTCGTTTGAAGGGCTTAACTCAACTTAATAAGAAAGGAATCTTCTGGAAGGATCCATCACCCAAAGTATTTTTGATTGTATTTAGTTATAAGCAGCCTTAACTCTTTCGTTGTTGTAAAGTCAATTCGAAAACAATTTCTCTTCTATGGATACTGTCCCAATCTGTGAAAGTCACCAAAGAAGTTATAACCTATCTGTTTGAAATACCGAAAATGGTGACTGGATGTTCAGGGTAAAACTACAATCCAGAAAGAACCAGCAGCCCCACTAAACATCCCCTTGCAAAAACCCAGCTAAAATATCCACGCGCAGGATGGGCTAGACCTTATGTGTGGATGTGCAATATGTGGCTTTGGTCTGATCACTATGAACCTGATTACGACCTTGGTGGATGGGACACTACGTCACAAACGTGACGGATATCTGCCCGCCGTTTTACAAGTACCATAGGATATAATGGAACTTGTAATATGGTGGGTGGGATATCAGTCACGTTTGTGACGTGGTGTCCCAATAACTCTAGTGATGCTGGACTTCCTTTGGCCAAGATCATCTTTTTGTGTTGTAGGCTCCTTTACGATGCAATACTCCTTTTTAATAACTTTTCTTAGTTTTAATATGGGGGGGGGTCTGCACAAGGAGAGGAATATTTTGATGTAGAAAGTATGTTTCTGAACAGCGTTATTTCACCGAAGGTCTAGAAGGAAGCAAAAGACCTATTAATTAGAATTTTAGCAGCAATTACATCACATAAGTTCACCTTTGGTCAGAAATCGACAATGCTATCGCATTCTTTATTGAAATGTCTGCTGCCCTTTGTTAATGAACAGTGATCGATTCCAGGCGCCACCAAATAAAGGGAGAATCAATTTTGAAATAGTTTTTGCATAGTAGCTGACTCGCTCACTTTAATTGCTAAAATAAGTTTAAAAATGATCTGCAACATTTGGTTGTGCTCGATTTTACAACTGCGCTTTTTTGCATAGTGTGCTCAGACGTTTTTCATGCACATGCAGACACTAACTACCTGGACAAAGCACTGTAGGCAAAACAGTGTGGTGAGGAAAACAACTTGCAAAACGAATGTATTTGTATTGTATTCCCACTGCACAACAACAAAGTTGTAAAAATAGACCAAAACCAACCCAATACCTTGCGCTAATGGTATATATTTAGTCAGTTTTTTCATCCTACTCAACTTCAGCGCTCAGAAGAACTGCCTAATGCAAATGGATAGATTCAAAGTTAGGGTTGCAAGCAGCTACACAGGAGTAGCAGCTGAAATCACTGACTACCTCTAATTGCTACCCCTGCTTCATAACCTGCACTATTAATCCTGAATTACAGTGACGACAAAGAGAAGTAATTACAATAACGATTGTGTTTAGAGTGAAGTGGATACATGAAACATGGTCAAATCTTTGCAAAACTCTACACCAATGCTTGAAAAAAAAGAGCAGTTGTAATGAGCACTGATTTTCCGGCTTGAGTTTTGGAGATCTGAGCAAACATATTTTGCCTCAGTCCATATTCCATAAAAATATTTACAGGTCAAAAGAAAAGCAAACTGATTTTGGATAACTTTGTTGTGTTTACCACCGACAAACTACAGTTCTATTATATTTGGTGTGCGATGTTGTCACAGTTAATCTCCTCCCTTTGTACCTGGGTCTAAAGACCTTTGAGTAGTGTGGACTGGATCAAACATTTTCAGTAAGCAAGCAGCAAAGCTGTGCAAAACTGAAACGCGCAGTTGTGTCAGCATTGGAAACAATGCATCCTATCTCAAATGTCAAAATCATGGTGGGTTCAGTGTTGCTCCATTTTCCACAAGACATGGAGAAGCACCCAGCAGACATTTGAAACGACAGTTACAAGAGTATGTGCCATAGACGTCTTTGTACACTGTCCTCACTCATGTGTGTTAACACACAGCTTTGTTCGATCAATTGACCATGAAAGCATAAATAATCCTTTTTGGTAAAATACAACATCTCCACATCAATAAATTAGTTTGAAATCATTAAAACATTAAAACAATAAAAAGCTCAAATTACACATAAGGCTCTAAGAAAAGATAATAACCTTAGGTTGCTTTTTGAAGATGGCAGCGTATGCGCCAGGCTGTCACTAAATACTTGCTCACTGGAAGAATTACATCAACTGAATTATGACTTTTTAACACCCGTAGAGCCAGGGAACAGTTCTTAAATCCCATAGCCCTACAAGTGTTGCAGATCTATTTTGATCGCAGGTTTCGCATAAGCTGGACAGAAGAACATAAAGGGGGTCATTACAACCCTGGCGGACGGTGTTAAAGCTGCGGTAATACCGCAAACAGGCCGGCGGACAAAAAAAGGGAATTATGACCGTGGCGGAAACCGCCAACATAGACAGCCACTTTAAAACTCCGACCGCCACGGCGGTACAGACAAGCAGCGCAGCGGTCACTGCCAACAGACAGGCGGAAGACAATGTACCGCCCACAGTATCAAAACCCGCCAATCCGCCACCTTTTCCGTGGCGGTTTCACCGTGGATAAAAACACGGCGGAAACAGCTTTTGCAATGGGAAAACACTCACCTTAACACATGCCACGAGGAAGGAGGCCACCATGGAGCCCGAACTACAAATACTCCCTGTGCTTGTCTTCCTGCTCATCTACGAACACCAGCAACGTAGGCACCGAAGACAACGGTGAGTACTGCACCTACGACATATGGGAGGGGGAGGCAAAAGTCAGGGACACACACACGCAACACCCCCACCCCCAACCCGACCCGCACCCACTACAACACACACACCAATAACACACACACCAATGCATTTCCAAACAGCACAGTAACAACCCACAACCCCCCCCGGAAGAATGCAAAGACAAAAGGAAATCAGTTCAAACATTGTAATGTATCAAATAACAATAACCAAATATATACAGATATATATAAACAGTCGAAAATCATACATCACGATTAGTACTGCAGGTATGCACATTTGAATGTCCGTGGACCACTGGGCCCAAAATGCATGGGCGAGGCCCACACTAGATACCTGTCCACAAACGGAGGGAACACTGCAGGGTCATCAGATAGAAATACAACAGGCACCTCAGGGGGAAGGGAAGGGGGGGACACCTCAGCCGGATTACAGCACCACGCCAGATCCACAACGGGTCTCCATGCCCATTGATGTATCCTGGGGAGTGCAAAGCCACAGTCTCTCAAGTCTCTACAGTGGGTGGCATGCCCACTGGACCTTCCTGGGGAGTGCAAAGCCACAGTCTCTCAAGTCTCTACAGTGGGTGGTTTGCCCACTGTACCATCCTGGGGAGTGCAAAGCCACAGTCTCTCAAGTCTCTACAGTGGGTGGGTTGCCCACTGTACCATCCTGGGAAGTGCAAAGCCACAATCTCTCTAGTCTCTCCAGTGGGTGGGTTGCCCGCTGCTTTATCCTGGGGAGTGCAAAGCCACAGTCTCTCAAGTCTCTCCAGTGGGTGAGTTGCCCACTGCTTTATCCTGATTAGTGCAAAGCCACAGTCTCTCAAGTCTCCACAGTGGGTGGGTTGCCCACTGTACCATCCTGGGAAGTGCAAAGCCACAATCTCTCTAGTCTCTCCAGTGGGTGGGTTGCCCGCTGCTTTATCCTGGGGAGTGCAAAGCCACAGTCTCTCAAGTCTCTCCAGTGGGTGAGTTGCCCACTGCTTTATCCTGATTAGTGCAAAGCCACAGTCTCTCAAGTCTCCACAGTGGGTGGGTTGCCCACTGTACCATCCTGGGGAGTGCAAAGCCACAATCTTTCAAGTCTCTCCAGTGGGTGGGTTGCCCACTGCTTTATCCTGGGGAGTGCAAAGCAACAGTCTCTCAAGTCTCTCCAGTGGGTGGGTTGCCCTCTTTTTTTATCCCGGGGAGTGCAAAGCCACAGTCTCTCAAGTCTCTACAGTGGGTGGGTTGCCCACTGTACCATCCTGGGGAGTGTAAAGCCACAGTCTCTCAAGTGGATAACAGTCTCCACTGGTTTCTGGAGGGGGACTGGTGCCCAGAGTGCTTCACCCTGTGAAGGACAGACAGAGTGGATGCAGGTCTCCACTGGTTCTGGAGGGCGACTGGTACCCAGAGTGCTTCATCCTGTGAAGGACAGACAGAGTGGATGCAGGTCTCCACTGGTTCTGGAGGGGGACTGGTGCCCAGAGTGCTTCATCCTGTGAAGGACAGACAGAGTGGATGCAGGTCTCCACTGGTTCTGGAGGGGGAATGGTGCCCAGAGTGCATCACGCTCCCCGTGACAGTCCCAGTTCCGTCACTGTCCCAGCTGCACATGGGCTAAAGATGCTTGATTTGGCGGTCTTTGCCCTGTTCAGCGGTGCTTGCCTGTGCTGTCTTTGCCCTTTTCAGCGGTCTTCACCATGGCGGTCTTTGCCCTGTTCAGCGGTGCTTGCCTTTGCTGTCTCTGACCTGTTCAGCGGTGCTTTGCCCTCTTCAGCGGTCTTCACCATGGCGGTCTTTACCCTGTCCAGCGGTGCTTGCCTTTGCTGTCTCTGACCTGTGCAGTGGTGTGTGGCATGACGGTCCCTCAGTGCCCAGCGGGGCTGTGGCTGCCGGGGCCCTCCAGGTCACTGACGCTGGAGGTGGTCTCCGGACCAGTGACGATACTGGTGCCCTCCAGGGCACTGACTCTGGCAGTGGTCTCCGGACCTGTGACGATACTTGGGCCCTCCAGGGCACTGACTCTGGCGGTGGTCTCCGGACCAGTGACGATACTGGTGCCCTCCAGGGCACTGACTCTGGCGGTGGTCTCCGGACCAGTGATGACAGTTCTGGCGGTGGCATCCCGGCCGGCGGTGAGGATGGCGGCCTTCTCCGCCGTGCTGCTCTTACCAGACTTCGGAGACTTCTTCTGCCCCTTCACCACCTTGGGAGGAGTCACAGCTGACTCAGCACTCCCCCCGGGACCCTTGTGAGCTGTTTTGCCGGCAGGAGTCTTCACCCTCTCCCGTCAGCCACTTTCCAACTTAAGGTGCTTTACAGGGGGTGGACTGGCGGTGCTTTGGCTCCGTGTCACAATGGCTGCCCTGGTGGCCGGTGCACTCCACACACCTTTAACATGCACCACTGGTACCGGACTTTTTTTGGCTGAGGTGCTACTACTGGACCTATGAATTGGAGGGGTGGGGTGGTGGGAAAGAGGTCAACGTTGCTGAGGAAGAGTTTCTGACGAACACTGGGATGGGTAGCTGGAGGGGGTCTGGGAGTGGAGGAAGAGGAGGTGGTTGTAGGAGGTGTAACTTTAGATGATTTGGGTGCAGGTACTGGAGGCTGTCGTGAGGTGGATGGATGTTGGGTGTGTGGGTGCCCGCGTTTGTGTACTTTGGGAGGGGGCGTCACAGACACACTGGGAGTGGACACAGGGGACGTGTAAATGGTAGTGGGGGTGGTGAGTGCAGGTGAGCGGGGTGTGGTGCTGGGTGTTCTGGTGTGAGTCCTAGTGCCTGTAGATGTAGTGCATGCAGGTGAGAGTGTAGACGACCCTGGGAGGGAGGAGGGAGACGACGACGAGGGGGACACAGTGGAGGCAGTGGATGTTGCTGTGTCTGGATGTGGGTGATGCTTGTGTGAGTGCCTGTGGTGCTTATGTTTGCCTGAGCTACTTTTGTGTGTTGAGGTGTGTGCAGGCTTGTCTGATGGTGTGCTTGGGATAGGCTGGGGTACAGGGGATTGGGTCTGGGTGGAGGAAGTTGGAGGGGGGAGGCTAGACACAGGGACAATGGCTGCCATCAGTGCTGAGGCCAGAGATTGCAGGGTTCGATGATGGGCAGCCTGACCAGAATGAATGCCCTCCAGGAATGCATTTTAAGAACCACCGCTTCAGAATGTTTTTAGCAGTAGGAGCACGAGCGGTCACTAACACTGCTTTTAAACAAGCCGGCAGTTTTCTTCTACCATCAGCGGTTAGATAAAACAATTATGTACAGAAAGAGATAAGATCGTTAGAAATATATTTTATTCTTTGTTGAAAAAAATACTTGGAATCACAAGAAAAGTGCCCATGGTATATTTGAATGTTGCTATCCCACACATATAGTAATCAAGTATCAGGAACACTTTAAGAATTTACTTTACGGTATTTGTCACATTTGGCACCACAATTGTTAAAATGGCTCTGGACTATTCAAAAAGCAGATGTAGGATCGAACTGTGAGCTAGAGATCCCATGCTATCTATGTTCTGAAGAAATATAGGTGTTCTGTTCATATTTACATATATACACTAATGTACACGTCTTTTAAAGGTTACAAAGTTCCATCAATATGATATATAGTATTTTGACAATTTAAGCACAAGTAAAATGTGATGCTCACAAAAACAAATTCTTTAAATTTACACTAATATTTTCTTCCCTTTTCTTGTGATAAGAATACAGACGAACCATGTTTCAAATCATAAAGTGAGCAGGACACAACTGTAATTTCGGTTTAGTACAAATACAACAGAAATGCAATAAGTATTGTTTGAAATCAATGGAAAACGTAACATAAAACAAAATGCCTCAAAAGACCTTCAACAGAAATGTCTAATGTGCTGAACCCACCCCAGATTTCTCACTTCATTTACATCACTAGCTTATGTAGAGTGGTCCGAAAACAGTACTTCTGATGTTACATCTCTCCCTCAGACACCTCATCAATTAAAAGCTGGAGGAATATATTGGTGTGCAAATACCATAGAAATGGTGTTCACACACTTATTGCCATGGTCATTCTTCGTGCTACAACTTGTAACTGCACAGTACTGATACACATCAGAATATGGTATCCCGGGTTTAATAGAAATTCAAATTGGAGGTAAACGGTTGCGGTTTCCGTAAGTCACTCAGGAACAGCGTCTAAGCCCGGAATTAAAAATAGAACCACTTGCAGAAGCTGCTATGTGAATCAAGGTTGGAAATTCAGAATTAATTCATAACTAAGTCAGGCTATGCAAAGCCAGCTCAGAAAGTTCTTAAAACTTTAAGGGTGTATCAGGCACTGCCAAAGCCAGTCCAGTGGATCTTTTCACTTTGGGAGTCAAGGGGTGAACAGTGAAGGCAAGCCCTCCTTTGAATGCCAGCATGCGGACAGGGCCTTGCAGGGACAGAAAATGAGCTAGGGCACCACAATTAAAGTGGCCCCCAATGGCAAATTAGAAAGCTAAATAATTGGCCCATGTTTGCAAATTGAGGCAGTTTTGAACTTGTAAAGACATACTGTATAAGTATTTTGCAAGGTATGGAAGACTGCATGTATTTGAGGTTGTTGCAGGTAATGTTTGTTTTAAAATCGGAGAAGTGAACAGTACAAATTGGCCGAGCAGAACCGTCCACCAAAAAAAGTGTCCCACACACTGACATGTCAGACCTGCCCCATGGCCACTGCCTGAATGCAATATAAGCCAGTCCAACCCTGCATGCAGGAACTGTCTGCACTTTGCTGTTTCTGAAGACAAACCCTCAAAGTAAGGGTCTGTTGTCTGAATAAACAAAACTAGGTCCCCCATATGCTGGAGTTTTCTCCCTCTATATGAAAGACAGTTTAGGTCTATCTTGATAGTTTTAGCTCTCAGCAAAACATTTTCTTTAAAAAAACACTCTTCAGCCATTAGTTTTCTGGATCAGCCCACTTCACCCACTGCCAATCATATCTTAGCTCAGCCCAGAGAAGTATTTTTCTCTCATTGTTATGCTATTGGCCATCATGTATCACTGCAACCCTTGGATGTTGTTTCCAATGGAACGCAAGGGGTGCATTGTTAAAGGAACCAGGGGCTGACCGCTTCAATGTCGAAGCTACATGTTAAAATGTAAACTTCCCCAAATAAAATGTAAGCTTCCCATTCTTAAATAAGACTTCTAATGTTTGGTGCCATTAAGAAAATCATGTTTTTTTGCATGAAAGGAAACTACATAAAATATATGAAACACAATACGAAACAGGAAAACCTAACTGTTAGAGGTACATTTCTTTCGGTAGCAGCTGCTATCTTTGAACCAATGCAGTTGCAACAGCTTGGATTGCTTGTTTTTAGGTTGATCTTAAGAGAATGGCATCTTGCATACTTTATACTTTTAGTAAACCTCTGTGGGCATAAAGCCATTTCATTTGTTCGTTTCAGTGTCACTTAGAAATCCTTGTTTGCTAATGGTCAGTCATGCTTCTTTGTCCCTCCTTTCTCTCTTTGGGAGCAGGGACTAACTACTCTATAACTACGCTTTGTCATGTTTATTATTCTTAGGGGGGACTTTTTTTCCTTGGTTTCCTGCTCATGTTCGTCAAAGCTTCTCTTTTCATTTGCAGAGCATTCTTACTCTCAGCCACCGTAACCATGTTCTTCCTGCTTACATTTCACATGCTTTACATAATCTAGCATTCTTTATGAGTGTGCTTTTTCCAGGATGTTGCTACTTATTTTTTTTTCAGCCAGCATATCACTCTTGTCTCCCCTTCCTCACAACATGAATGCACAGCATAAAACTTTTCACAAAATGGACACTGCGCTTCATTTTTTAGCACAGCACCCGAAAGTCATTGGGGATGAGTTGAAGTCAAGATTGCAGGGTGCAGTCCCTTATGTGTCCAAAAGGTCCTAAGGGACACCTAAGGACAGCCTGTTGTACTGCACCAGTTCCCTGCTTTGTGCACATTAGAACAGTAAAAGCATATTACAAGTGTAAAGCGTTAACAAAAACATATTCTTCCTGATTACATTTCACATGCTTTACTTAATCTTGGCTTATTTTGGTCCATGCTATCCAAAGCATTCCCACTGTAATTAACGCTGTCTGTCAATAGATGTCTCAAATGTGGCGTAGCGTCATAGCTGCTCCCTTAGTAACTGGGCAACAAGGTTTGAGAATCGGCGTCAGTTCACCATCCCGTTATTCTGGTCAATTCACCTAATCTCCCCTTGCCCCTCATAAAATGTATCAGCACTTGCGTAATAAAATTGGTACTCCTAGTGCTTCGATGCGTGCTGGTTGAGCTCACGCTATGTAAAACTGCAAAATAACTGTAGTGAATTTTAAGATGATTTTTAGCCATAAGTCATGCAGCACCAAGAATTCACACAGATACCGAGCTTGAAGTTGCTTAAAAATGTGTACCCTTTGGGCCATTGCCAGGGCACAAGGAATGGGGAGGACCTCCCGTATCCCTGGGGCACTGCTCAGGGTGCCACAGGGGAATTACAGCCCATACGTCACGACGGCTTCCGAACGCCAGAGGAGGAGACTGAAATACCCGGAAGACGCCAGTAAGGGAGAGAGACGACAAGAAGGAGGACGCACGAGGATGTGGATGAAGGAACTCAGAGCATCGAAAAGGAGGAGGAGATGCGGGACGGCGAACCCAAGGAGAAGAGACCAGAAAACGGACGTCGCAGAATACCGACAAGGAGACCGCCTTGAGACGACCAAGAGGGAGAGTGACATATGCAGAAGCCGGCCACGTACCAGGAGGAGCATGGCCGAACCAGCCCTGGAATACCTCAACCTGAAACAAAACATTTGAAGATATATGAGGAACCGGGATGAAGGAAAAGAAGGAAACATCCTAAAGACGTACAGCAAAAGTAGAGAAGAATTAAAAGAGAAATTAATTAAAGAAGAAAATAAAAAGCCTTAAACAAGTGTTATGCCTACTGACTTGCGTAACCATTTCACTTACCTGTCACAGTGCCTTTAGTCGGGTATGGTGCTGTGTCTGTTGGATTTCACCTGCAATTTTTGCAAACACGCAAAAACGCGTCCACTCTCTCTCCCTCTCTGTTTCGAAAGACAAGTCCCTCTCCTGCGCCCTGCTTGCCGTGTAATAGTATGTTTCGCCCACCGAAAGCGTGGGATGAAAAAGTGTGTTTACATTGATTAGCAGTTATAACGTTGATTAAAAGCTGCCCCTCCAGTTCCAACTTCTTCTTATTAACAGCAACGAAGAGATGTCAGCCATCAAGGCTCAATTTTGTCCCATGTAAAGCTCCATGTCTGTCATAAACTCTTTAGCAAACGCTTTTCAGGAGATGAACCATCTTCATAAGATACACTCTCCCAGCTACTGACAACTGCAGCCTAAGCCACTTCCCTACTTGTGCAACCCCATTTATCATACTTTTGCCCTAGTTTTCCTGGGGGCATCTTAAGGACTTTAGGGGCCCCTGTTTGTAACAGATTTGAATTTAGGATCCAGTTCCAGCTGTTTCTCGCCCTCTTTGGCCAGGTCACTGACATTGCACAGGCAGACCTGTCAAAATTCTTAATGTGCTTACATCTAATATTCAGGGATAGTGATGTGTGTTTTCGATACTTGCAACAAAGCAAAAACTCACTAATATCACTGCAAATAACCTCTGTGACACCCTCCCATTTCTCATATATCAGGCACCGTTTTTGGTCTTAAAGACCCTTTTTTATGGATTCTGCGTGAAACAAACACATTTCTCTGAAAATGTCAGTAACAGTCCCTCACACATCACCCACATTAAATATAAATCACCAAAAAACAGTACTAAAAACAATATAAGAAATGTTCAAGGTCATCAGGGCAAGACTTTGCAGTAAATGGAAGTGCTTTTTAATCTGTGCACCCAGACCTCTGAAATGCAGGCAGAGCACCATCATCCTGCTGTGTGATGAAAGCAATGCTGACGAGTAAACAGAAAAGAATCAGGACTGGGATAAGCATTTCCATTTATCCGTACTGCTGCCTCCATGACAAAAGAATGCCCGATTGCAGCGTTCCCATCTGCAACCTTTCTCTTCCAGTCTGCTTTGTTTCAATGCAGTTTGTTTGCTCTGCGTGTGCATAGCCTGTAGCGTAAGGTGCTGGATCTCCCAGCCTTTGTTCACATGTTCCTGAAAAAGCCTACTCATTACTCAAATATTAATGGTCTACGATATTCATTTGTATCATTCCCGTCAACCGCTGTAAACCGAGTATAAGCCATACCTCAATGTCGTTGAATAAGCACTGTTTTAGACAATATGTTGTGAAAATGAGAGGAACAGATATGCAGTGATCGCCCTTGTGCACCCCAATTTGAACCTTTGTGGTGAATTGAATTTTAGAAGGCCATGCTTAGACTGTGCTTAGATTGGCTCAAGGTCATGTGACTTTAATTCCACAGCCATATTCTGCTAATCCTTTAACCTTGACATGACTCATTAGAGGACCAGGTACTGATAATTCCCACATAATTCAGACATTGCCCTTGATCTCCCTTTGGTACCCGCTGCACTTTCCTCCTGACTTTTGACCCAGAGGCTCCAAGGGCTGTGCAACGAACAGAAAGTAAATAATGCTCAAGAGACATTTACTTATTGCACTGTCGACTCACTGCCTCTTCTCTAGCCGGTCAGGACAAGTAAAGCTGTCCAGCCGTAAGGGCTGGAAAATCCCACTCAATTTCCCGGATTTAAGCCCTCCGGAGTCTCCTATTCGCTTTTAAGGGTCGAGGTGGGGGGAGAAGAGAAGGAAATATTTTATCCTCTTCACAGCGTGACGAATTAAGGAAAAGACTGCTGTGGTATCAGCTCCTGGTGCAATGGGGGACAACATATCGGAATTTTGCCTTTACTCGACTTTTAGCCATTTTAAGAAATCTGATCTTACGCATCTTTCTCTTTTGCACATGAGGCTTTTTGAGTTCGGGCTGCTCATTGCATCCATAGTGTGCAGTGCCCATTTTGCAGGCGACGTTGTTCTCGCTCCAGGTCTAGATTCAGAGCTCTAGTATATTTCTGGCCAGTGAGATTCAGAAGGGCAGAGGCCTATTGCAACCAGGGTAGTGAGACTAATTTAAAGTGCAAAAAGTGCCAGCAGCTCCTACTTCCAACTTTCTTTCAGTCACTGGACTTAAAACACAACAAAACGTAAAAGCAGGCTGCTCCGCTGAATGTGAAATGCTAACACAAGCAGCGCCTCTGAGAGCAGAGCCGAACTAATGGAACTGCGCAACCGCCGGGCTGGTGAGTGTGCACTAAAGAGAGTTTTGGGGCCACACTAATATTACATAAATAGCATCTGGTGCCACAGAAGCGGCTTACCTGCACTGAAGGGTGGGCGGATATTGCCGTATTTGCACCATGTACCAGCTCGTACTTAATTCGAGCCAGTGGTTGCCCCTTGGGACCAGCAGAACTTATTTTTGGGGACCAACACTTGTTTTTCCTCATTAGATATTTACCGAACTCAAGAGAGGGAAAAACACAGTGATAAGTCAGACGGAGGAAGAGAAAGACGGCTAAACCGTGGCAAAGAGAAATACCGGAGCCTTTCAGAGTGAGATAAAGGGGCAGGGGGTGTCTGAGAGAGGATTAGAGGCGGTGGATTCAAGACTACACAGCCTTGGTATTAGGTGCAGCGACGTTTAGCTGCACTGGTCGGGACTTCTGAGCAGAGTTTCAGGTATTAACACTCACTCTGGTATCAATTAAGCACTGCAAGTTACTAATGCACTATTTTTTCGCCTCTCGCAGTTGTAAATGCGAAAGTCCCCTTCATATTCTCTGGAGGTACTTTCATTAAGCTTCACGAACACTGTCCCCAGCCTGTCCTCACATTCCAGATAATATGGAAATCACAGACAACATTGCAGTTGCTACAATTTTTTTGATTCCTTTTTTTCTGCTTCATATTTTTTATTTGAAAGGAAAGTACTTCATCTATTGTTAAGTGTCTTCCACTAGATCTCCAAGAATTCTCCCCACAGAGCATCTTCTGCAGCGGTTTTAAAAGCATATTCGGCCTGCAGCGAATGTTTTTGGTTCTATGCATTACAATAATACCACACCTCCATTTTGCCATCTTCAAGATATTTTTGAAAATGTCACAGCAGGAGAAGACCATTCATCAGTGTTGCAAGCATCCCGCATAAAAGGTAAGGTACAATGATCCGCAGTGCAAGCCGCCTTCACACCGAGACCAAGAATACACTGGCATCCACCCTGCAAGATTCCCTCATATTCAAAGCAGGAAGATTACCAACATTAATAGAACTAACTTCCCTCACACACAGAACAGGTGCCCTACAGGCATCGGTTCTTCAATCCGTCCCCACAAATAGACAGAAGTTCAAACACCCAGACTACAATCTTCACGAACAGAGAGCATGTACAGCAAAGGCATCCGCAGTGCAACCTTCCTTCACTAACAAGGCAGGTACAAAATAGGGATGCGTCTGTATTGCAAGTTTCCCTAACCCATATAACACACACAGGACACAGATGTTTGTCCCCAAGACGTGTCCCTACTTTCAGCATCCTTCACTTGTTTTCAGTCTTCAGACTTAGCTGGCACTGGCAATACCAGTATAAGCTTCCGTCACACACAGGCCCACACCACGCAGGCACACTACACACACCTACAGTCCAAGCTTCCTTCATACAGACACAGCAGATATTATACAGGTATGCTGCTGTGCAAGCATCCTAACAAACAGGTGCAGTACATTTACCCATAGTACTAGCTTCCCTAAAGCACAGACGAGGTATGATACAAGCATCTGCAGTGCAAGATTGCTTCTTACAGAGTAGACACAGAACAGGCATTCACAGAGCAGATACAGTACAGGCATACGTAGTTGAAGTTTGCCTCACACAATGCTACAGTACAATCACTTGCATGGCAAGCTTCAGGATTCCCTCACACACAGAGCAGAAATAGCCCCAGCATACACGCAGCAAGCTTCCCTAGCAAACATAGCAGGTACAATACAGGCATCTACAGCTGAAAGTCCCCTAGTTACAACAGGTTATTCTTCATATCATCAGATATTGCACTGGCAACAACATCTACGGAACAAGCTTCTCTCTCATACAAAGGATCAACAGTACAGTACAGACTTTCCTTATCTCACACACAGACCGCATAGAGCACTAGAGACAAAAGTGCACACAGTGGAGACTACAAGCGTTTACACACACTAGCTTCCCTTTGCTCACACACAGAAAATGCACAGAAACTACAGCAGTACAAGTTACAAAGACAGACTGGGTACATCAATGGCAGAGGTGGACACGACTCGTTCACAAAGACCAGGTACAATGAAATCATGCATAGCGCAAGCATCTCTTACACACAGAACAGGTATAAAAGCAAGTTTCTCCCACACAACAGGTACAGTGCAAGCAGCTGAGGTAATATCTGTCTGTCTATCTATCTATCTATCTATCTATCTATCTATCTATCTATCTATCTATCTATCTATCTATCTATCTTAATATTACAACAATCCAAATTATCGGTTTTAACTGTTTGTACAGTGCATTTAACATAGCATTTTAGACAATCCCATTGAAGACCAGACATAATGGGGTGTCAATGTCTTGTGCTCTTTGAGGAAGAGGATGTGAGCGGGGGTGGACAGAACAGTCATCAGTTTTTGCCAGAAGTCCTGTTAGCACACTCCATTAAATGATAACCTTAA
Organism: Pleurodeles waltl; assembly: GCF_031143425.1. Classification (NCBI taxonomy): domain Eukaryota; kingdom Metazoa; phylum Chordata; class Amphibia; order Caudata; family Salamandridae; genus Pleurodeles; species Pleurodeles waltl. The sequence continues at coordinate 832,852,515 of NC_090440.1, read as the reverse complement.
TGTTTAGTTACACTTCTCATTTTCAGTTGGTCGCTGTGGTTTCTTAAATTATGAGCTAGAATAGTATTAACTATATGTTAGTGCATATTTTCTCTCCACTAAAGTCCCAGTCTGTTGGTGCCAAACCTCACACAGAAAATCAGCCTCCTTTGTGCCTCTAGCTGTCACCACCAATTCACTGTTTAAACGGTAGAGGCCATTTTCCTCAAGTGTAAGTGTTTCTGTAGATTGCTCAGAGTCAAAGACAGTCCATCCTCTGCTCCACAAAATACGTATATCTCTGGGGGAAAATTCAGTCGCTGAACAAGACAAGGTAACACGTTCTCCATCACTTAGATTGTGCTTGTTGCATTTTATCTCCGACACCTGGGGGCTCATTGCTGCACATGCGGAAAAACAAACAAAAAAATCGACATATAAATTATTCTTTTATGTTTCATTATAATGGACGTCGACTGTGGATCAAACATAGAAAAACATATCCATTCATTTCTTTTCTGAAGCACTATACTTCTGCGTTTTTAAGTGGGTTTCAGATAATCGCTAGCATCATGCAAAAACATTGCTTAATGGCAACACACTGTGTGTCTCGAGCGGTTTACGTGGCTCCGGAGTTACAACTCTTACTTTTACTTAACAGTACATGAACATACAATCCTGGAATTTCTTAACAGTGGCAAACTGCACAATTTGTTACTATTTGTTTTCAGGGCGCAACGCTGCCCGCCTAATCTCTTTGTATATCTCGAAAGCATAGGTCATTTGCCACATGTTCTCAATTTGGCAAGTATCCTTAGCCGCCACAAAGTGCCACCACAAAATCACAGAAGGGGCTGGCATCCCATTTGTGACCAGAGCTCCACAAAAGGTTCTGACAAGCAGAACCTTTCTGTGCCACCGCTGACTGCAAATGCCACGTACATGAGTGACACTCCAGTCTGTGATCGTGTCTGAGTCCAAAGCTAGACTTGATCCTCTGGTCTGCAAAGACACAGGAGCATATTAGTTAAGACAGCCCCCAATTATCCCTAGACATTTTTCAGTGAAATACCATGCCCTACTACATTTACTGGACTCGTCCCTCTGACCGTGATGTCGAGGCTCAAACTGTACTCACCCACAGCGTTTAACTTCCTATCCCATTCTACCCAGTATTGTTCTAAGTTTATCACTAATGAGGTCTGCCTTATATTCCCTCCCTTCAGCCCCCGAATGAGCCAAAACTAGTCCCCTCTACGTTTAGGAACCCAATGACATCACATCTATCCGTTCTTTACATTCTGAATATATATGAACATACAATGTGCATCGGAGAGTGTTGTTTAACATGGATGCATGAGTGAAAAGGGGATGGATGACAAGGTGACTGGTGGAATCCGTGAACTGATCTCACCTGGCTAAGTTAAACTGCAACATCATTTTGTGGTGTCAGCAACCGCAACACCATGAATCTGGATATAACGAACAAGCATATCGCCTGGATTCCCTCTCGGGTGATTAGTGAGCTATACAAATCAACATAATATTAACATTACATGGGCCTCTCTTCACAAAAAATAATACTTGTGACTGTATTAAGAGTAATAAATCCAGGGAATTTATCACATCTTGCTCTAAGACGACGGAGCAGAGATTTCTTGCACTGTATAAGGAATTTCCATCAATCATTAGCAAAGCTTCAAAGGTAAACGATAAACTACAGTTTGTCAAATTACAATATGGAATGTGATTGCAAGATGACTGAAAACAATATCTAAAGTGGTCATTTCTTGTCATCTAATCTTTTCGAATTTGCTGCAGAGAGACATGCTAAACATAAGCCAAATACCATCAGAAAAAAACATAAAATAGCCACCATTTATGCAACAACCTTTGTACAGTTCTTGCAGGCTGAAGATGACAGAACATGCATATCACTGTTTCGATATTCTCATAAGTATGAAGAGTCTGTCCGAACTATCATATAACATGGAAAGAAGCTGCAATTATTAGGCATGCCACAACTCCATAATACTGTATTACAGCAGCACCGTCAATAGGACGAGGTGGAAAATACATATTCAGTTAAGCTATAAGAATTCCAACCAAGCAAGCACCTGAAAAGGAGGAATCTGTGTAGGTTTACCTTTTCGGGTGACTCCGTCAGAAAACATTTAAAATAGCTAAAACAAATGGAGGAGGGGTGTAACCACCTTGTGTAGCTGAGGTGGTTTAATCAAGGTTTACATCAATCAGATACACTGATACTATAATTTATTATTTATTTTGTTGGGAGTCTTTATAAAGCATAGCTCTAGCCCCACAGAGCAAAAGAGCGTTGTACCTTGCAAAAAGACACATAGCCCATACGTGAAAATAAAAGAGATGTGAAGATATTTTTTATAATGAGACGTCAATCCAATATAAGTGAAGAAGATGCCGAAGAAAACACAATATCTCATGAGAAGGAAGGGAGAAGGGAAGCTGTTTACAGAGACAGGGAGTTTGTAAAGGGTTGGGTTTTAAGATATTTTCTCTATTTCAACAATAAATGAGAAAGCTGAATTTGTGGTAACTATGTCACAAATGTGGTTTATGAAAAAGTTGTTCATCTCCTCGGACACTGTCACCACGCTGGTTCTGTCATGTTCTCTCTCTTACAGTGACAGCTATTAGATTCTCCGGCTCTGCCGTATAGGTGTGAAGTGGCTCTTTGGGAGAAACATAGACCTCTGGCAGCAAATGGCCTGCTTGCAGAACTGGACCAGGAAGTTAGGAAGGAGGTACATCTGCAATATCTCCCTCATCCACACTAACTGGCAGTTTAGGAAGGTGAGGTGAAGGTGAAAGCAAAGATGGGCACATAGAAGAGACAGGAACCGCAAACTGTGGCTCTCCCACCCCAAAACAGGGATATGGTGTGAGCCTACTCTGAAGAAGACCCGACCAATACAGAGCTTGGCTCAAATCACTCAAGGAGTTAAAGAGGTTCAGCACAAATTTCATGGGGTATCTTGCTGGAAGGACAGAGATTTCTTATTTCCATAACCTAGCACCTGGGAGGGTAGGAAGAGAGCCACATAGTCCTTCAGTGAGCCTGCCATCTCGATAGACTCACTTTATGGGGTTTTCTGGGATAGTGTGTGGTATATAAAAAAGGAACTGTTGAAAAAGAGAGTTGAACTAAAGAGTGTGCACCTTCTGAGGAGAGATCTGTCTTATCAGCAGTGGCTAGTTAGCGGTGGCTGAAACAGCTCCGACCCCAGAGATTTCAGAACACAAACGAACTTTGAGAAGATCAGAAGAGGATGAAGCTGCTGCCTCTCTGCCAGTGGAGGGGATTGCGGCCTAGCCTGTTTTCCTTTTTTATCCACCCACAAACTGGAAATGCTCTCAAGGCTCAGGCCAGCTGGCCTCACGACGGTCCAAGGGGCATTAGGGACAAAAGGGGATCTTGTTGAAGAACTAGCTAACCAAATTACACTGCCTCGGATGAAAAGAGTTGTAGAGTTTGGCTCCCACTGCTGTCTGCCCCTTCTATATTGGAAGCTGTCCTCTCCACTCTAGGAGCTTGAGAGCGGGCAAAAAAACATGGCTTTAGCATCTAGGCAAAGTTGGGAGTTAGAAAAAAATCGACCTGCATAGAACCAGCACAAGTTGCCAAAAGAAAAACAAAAAAGATGATACGTGGAATGCCTGATTTAATCTCAGCCACTGGTACTCAGCCTGCATTTCAGTTAATCATTTTTTGCCCACCATGCTGTTCTAGACTGAGACAAGTCATATGCAAATCGACCATGGATTTGCTCCAATAGCAGAAGTCCAGCATGAACTGCCTGGCCAGGTCTCCTCCAGATTGGAACTTATACAACTGCAGACCAGTTTTGGCCTCACTACAAAGGTATAGATTGATTTGTATACTATAGTGAGCATGGAACCCACGTATGAGTATATATGTCACACTTAGGGCGTGGCAATGAGAAACAAAAGATGATGATGGGTGGAGTCCTTGAATTGATCTCATCTACATGTAATTACTTTGGGTCACATTCGAGTCAATTGTTTTTTAATGCGCCATGCCTCTCTAGACGAGATATCAGCCATATTCAAATTAGCCATGAAAACACTTCAATAGGAACACAGTCCTACCCAAATTGGGAGCTCAGGTACTCTCCAGAGACGAAACAGGCAATCCCAGACTGGTTACCCGAGAGAAGACAATCTTCAGTGAACAAAATTCCACGTTTGGCATGTGCCGAGTGATTAACTTTAGCACGTTGACAATTCTTGGTCCTTTCTAATATCAGAACTTTAAAAATTCTTATTATATTGCTGGTTATCCTTATTCAAGTTTGATCATATTTTGGAATTCTTTTTTTTTTCATTTTACTAAATTGATTTAGATATTTTACTGGATGACTTACCGACTTTAATGTTGTTTTGGTACAACTTGCTGAAATGCTCTATATATGCATTACTCAGCTGAAAAGCCTACTGCTTTGTGCCATTGCTATCATGAGTAAAATAGGGGTTTCGTCAATGAAAATATATACCTAACAAGTCACTGATCTATTAATTTTGTGAGGGTTTATGCCTTGCCCTTCTCCAGTTAATAATGCAGGATCTCATATTAGCAATCATAGTTTCCATGTTTTAAGGAATGGTACATGCAGCGGGGAAAATGTTCCTATGTTTTAGGGATAGGTACATGCAGTTGAGAGCTGTTTAGCTGATTCTCATAGCTTACAAGCCCCAATACCAATTATCAAAGCCAAAGGAGCAGGGGGACTTCATAGCAGAGGGTTACTCTTCGGGTCACATGGTAAGTTCAAGGTATGTAATAAAAAACTGGAAACTAAAAGGAACACATATAACGATCTCTATAAATCCTGAGAAACTTTAAGACTGAATTGAATGGCCTTCTTAGCAAGAAGGCCAAGTGAATTTCAGTTTTCAGATACATCCATGCTTTTTAGCCCCCTCACAAGATCATATTTTCTCTAGAGCCCCAAGTTCCAAGAATTTCACACAATGGCAGGGATGCCACCTATCTCTGTTCCTCTTCTCTGGTGCCCTTGGGATGCTTGTTATCATTACTTAAAGAACCTGTCAGTCAGATTTGCATACTGCCACTATCAATGTCAAAGTGGAAAACAAAAAGCAAAAATGGGATCAATTAGACATGGCTGGAATCTGACTGATTAAACAGGGCATAAAGTATGGTGCTTTTATGTCAATTGAGGATCTCAAGCGGTCCCCTAAAACTACCAACAATGATTTCTAAAATAATCTTAAGCTAAGAATTTGTTTATCTAAAAATTGAAAGAATACTAGACAAATATGTAGGCCACTTGGCAGATGATAAAGTGTTATTCACAGACAGATATTGTAATACAAACCCAGGTTGAAACCCAAAACTTTTGATACAAAGTAAATGGGTCTTGGAAACTCCTTTGACCCTGAAAAATATAAAGTGATCCAAAGACCATGGAAATCCATACACCGCACCCAAATATAAAATCAATCTCGTCTAGAGTAACACAGCAGAGTGCTGGGGTGGCAGCAAAGGTTAGTTGCACACACATTATGGTAATATATATCAAAAGTATGAATTTCCAGTAACATGTTTTAACAGTCTAGACAAAGTATTTTCCCAAAAGACAGGAGACCTAGCAGCACTTAATACAGACACTAAATATTAAGGGCCAGGAGTTGGTGTGGAAAGTGAAAAATTGCGACTGGCAGTGTAGTGTTAGAGTTAGTGCAACAAAACAGTCACACAGATATGTACTATGGATGCAACCATCTAATGACTCCAACTGTTGCACACAAGAAACAATTTGCCCCCAATTGTCAGAAAGGATGGACTTGGGTGAAGTCCTTAGGGGTGGAAAGAGAAGGGGATATGAGGCCTAAGCACAAAAGGAAACAAAGCCTACATTAGTGGCATGTCTATTTATAAAAAAGTGAAAATAATGCTCTAAAAAAGAGTCACTTTCTAAATGTCTGCAAGTACATGGGAAGCATTGAAACTCAGCAAGACTGACAGTTTTGAGATTTCAAAGTATCAATGATTAACAGTGGTTTTTGTGTGTGTGTATTGTGACAACTTCTTTACCTACACTCATCAGGCCCTCCCTCACTATGCTTGCCTACCCATTATTGCTTCTAACAAGAAAGCCTCTTCCACAATCTAGTGCCTATTTCCATGACACTCAACACCATGAAAGTCCCCACCAGCTGGTATAACAAGCTGCAATATCCCCTCGCCAGGTAAAAAAACACAATAGCTAATTGCTAACAGAGACTGTAATAAATGCGATTTCTCAGGTAAAACTAAGACTACCACGATGTTCTTCTTCTTCAAAGGAAATATACATAATATATCTATATGCACCTCAATCACTGACACCAATCATCGAGAAAATGCTAAAAACCTGTCTCTGAGACTGTAGAGCAGCAAGGAGAGGACCAAACTGATGATTAACAAGCTTGAAGTCATGCAAAATGTGTTTACATTATACAACAGGAGGCAACTTTGTCTCCATCAGTAAAACTAATCCTCCAAAGGGAAAGGAAGAAGAGACAACGACACATGATTCAACCTACTACTTTTCCCTACAGATACTATGGAAACACGGATTATCTTCTTTGCCAATGCAATGCTTAATCATACCCTTATTGGATTTAAGAGACACACACTCCAGAGAAATGTTCAGTGTTTTGTGCAACAATAAGATGTTCTCCCAGTGATGGAGGAGAATCCAGGAGCTGTGCAGAGTGGATGGTTCAACTCTGATGTCGATGGAAATACACAGATCCACTGACTATTGATATGACTTTTAGCATGCATTTTCGAAACAATTACAATATGCTTGGAAAAACGTGGAAAAAGACATAGACCACAAGGAAGCCATGCATCACCTTGGCATTCAGTGGTGACCATGCAGCCAAGGCCAGGCAGTGGTACATATACGGGAAGACAGGCAGCACAGTAGCAATATAAATGTTATAAAACAGCACGGAAGTGGTGTATTATTCCTAGCACGGACATATTATCTTGTAATGTCCCTAAATACACTGAAGTAGTAACTAGCAAAATTAGAATAAAGAAATAAAAACAAAAATAAAAGTAACTACTACTGTCAACACGTATTTGAATGAGTGTTGAAACATCACCAGTCTTTTACATAAACCATGCTAAAAATGTAGCAAAAATTCACTCACATCCCGACAAACGCCACTTCTACCTTCAACTGCATTTTACCACATTACCTGGGCCCACTGCAAATGCTCCCACGGATATGCTGTACAATAGGCTTTTTTTAATATCAGTTTTAAACATATTTTCCAGGTATTTCGAAAGCGAAACCAACAGTGGCAACTTTTCAAGCTCGTATTCCGCGATTTTAACTCAGTCTACCAGACTCAGGATTGCAAACGCTGAGGAAGGCACGGACTTGGTGCAGTTTATCATTAGCCAATAGAGTCAGAGCAAATACAACAATGTATTTTGGACAATACACTTAGCAGCACCTTTTTACCAGCAAGCAGAGCAAAGAGTTATTCAAAGTGTAAAAGTAGTCTGGCAACAAAGTGCTTCGCGTTTACCTTCCAATGGAAGAATCATGGGGTGCGTGTAGGTTTCTCGTGTCCCCTTGTTAAAGAGCTCGAAAATAATGTCCTTTTCAAAGTATTCGGCCGTCACAATGAAACGAATAACACTTTCTATCGTGTAACCCCGCTCAGTTGATGTTGGTCCATTATTCTGAATTTCTTCTGAAAAAGGGCAGTCTTTTTTCGTCCATCGAACAGCAAAATCTTCACTGTTAAGCTCACTCACAGTGCATTTCAAAGCCAGCATCTTGCCATACTGGGGCTGCGGCGGTTCCATGGAAAAGGGAGAAAACAAAGGAAACCCTGAAGAAGAAAAGAAAGAAAAAAAGTCACACTCAACTTGAGAACTCCTACCACATACAATTTTAGACACTTTAATAGAAATGATCACATTGAAAGAAATTTCTTCGAAATATTTACTTGTTCAATTGAAGGCTAAGAAAGAAGTGGTGAAAGTCTTTAGAGTCTGATGAGTATGGTTTGTGACAAAGATTGTATGAAAGAAAAAAACAAGACAACAGGCCTTTCCCATCTATGCAACCAGGATCTGGAACATTATCTCGTTTCCATCAAGGCTGCCCAACCCTGCTTCAATTTAGGAAAGAGTTAAAAGCTCACCAGGGCCGCTTCAGACCAGTGCGACCTGTGCAGCTGCACTGGGTGCCGACTTTGGCGGGAGGCGCTGGGTTTAAAAATAACTTATGTGCTAATGTTCCGACTGTGGAGAGATCGGTATCTTGTCTATTGGCAGATTTGACTCATCAGAAAGGACAGAGGGTTACTGTGCTTGCTGCAAAGAACGTGTACCCTGCAGATCACAGAACTAAGTGAGTGAACTGAGCAGCACTATAAAAAACAAAATGTATCTGTATAAAAGTCATCCTTTTAGCCCTGAGCACCCCAATTTTTTGACTGACACCGGTGTTACCGACTCTGAAAGTGCCCTGGGCTCTGCTTACCAGACCCAGGGCCAGTGCTCTGTCCTCTAAATGTACAAGGTATGTGTTAAATTTCTAATTTGCAAAGAAAACCTACCTGTAAGTCTCTAGTATATGGTAGGGCATGTAGGTTAAGAGACTCCAGTGGGCTTAATTCACTTAAGTGCGCACTGCTGTGGTAGCAGGCATAATTTTAAAGCCAGACCTGCCTTATTATGATAGCTGGTGACCGGGTTAGGATTTGAGCATCACTTCTATTTGGTTGATATTTTTATTGCCCTTTTGCACTAGCCTAGAACTGGACTGGTGTGCAAATGAAAATAAAGCTCCCTTGGTAAGTATGTTTACACTATTATGTTTGTTGGTCTGCTGCATTAATCATTTTGAGTTGTATGATTTTTTAACTGTGCAAGTGTGCAAATGAAAAATATTCTTAACTGTTTATACCTGGTTATATTCCTGCGAATACTGGATTTAATTTGCTTGATCTGTAATCTTGATATATTATTTTAATGTACTACAACTGTCTGCGATGATTATGTATCTATGGAAGGCCCCTGATACTTCATTTTCTCAGGTGGAATGAGAATAAAGTCCCAGACCTCCTACAGAGAAGTATGGCACATTGGAGCACGGGAGATCCTGCATCTTTACTGCCATTGAGCCGAGCCCTGCTGGAGGTGCTGAAGGAGGGCGGTACAGTAGCAGAGAAGTGGTGGACATCGAATAGGGCTGGTAATAGCCCCCTAGGTAATGGACGAGGGCACCGGTGAAGCGGTGGGCAGCCCCTGCAGTCGGGATTAAAAGACTGCCTAAAGGCCGCACTTGCATTCCCCAGTTGCTCCTGATACGTGCAGGGGCGGCTCCTCCGCTAGGCCAGAGGAGCGTCGCCCGCCCGTCTGCAGCAGGAGCTGCAAAAGGTTTATAGTAAAAACATAATAAACTCTGTTTATTAGGTTTTTACTATAAAAGAGGGCGAGGCCACAGGCGTGACGGGGTGGACTCATTGCCCATGTATGTTTCGCTGGCCGTCTCGGCCAGTCAAACATACTTGCGCAGTAGGGTCTCTCCATCCTGACACTGGGTTGCCGGGTTGGAGAGATCAGGCAGAGACTCCCAGTCTGCCTGGGAGCGCTAGGCTGGGCGCTCACAACCAGTCCTGATGCTGCTTTGAGCATCATCAGGATTGGCTGCAGGGCAGACTGGGAGCCTGTGCCTGCAGCGATGGAGGAGAGCAGAGCGGATGGAGCGGCGCGGCGTGGAAAAAAGGTAAGTTTTACTTTTATTTTATTTGTCCCCCTCACCACGTACGTCCCACCCCTTTTCCCTCCCGCAAGCCGCGCCTGGATACATGCCGCTGCACTTCACGCACCCTTCCCGGGTAGACACAAACACAAGCTCTGGAAGAGCCAGCTCTCAGCACACTTGGAGCTTCTAGACTTCTGTTCATCGATGAAAACCATCCGTGGGAAACACAAGCTGCAAGAAACAACCACAGAATACTTGAAATGTCACATTACCTAGTGCCAAGTTAAAGTTTTATGACTGCAGCATTTATTACACGGCCGCTTATCAAGAAAAGGTTCAGTTTTACAGCCCTATACTTAAAAAAAACGAACACACAACAGTGCATTCTGGGAGTTGTAGTTTTTACTCAATGTAACAGAGCTAATTAAAGTAGCACATTTGAACAATGTGCTGGATTGAATATTTGAGCATCTCCCTGTGGCTACGCGAGGTGCTGCTGCTGTCTTTAGGCTGGGGTGGCATTACGTCCCCCAGTCTTCCTTGGAGAAAGGTAAAGAAGAGCCCTTAGAACACAAGCTTCCTGCTGACTCCCGCAGGGCGGGACGCGCTGGATTGCACATTTGAGCATTTGCCTGCGGCAAAGCAAGGGGCTGCTGGTGTCTTCTGGGTGAGACTACATCCCCCAGTTTTCCTTGGAGTAAGGAGAGGTGGAGCTCTTACAACATGAGCTCTTTAGTGCCTGTTGACTCCTGAAGTGAGGGACCTGACCTATCTTCGGCAGCCATCATCCTGATGAGGCTGGGTAGGGCCACAACTCTTGGTTTCCGTCTCCATATCATCAAATAGTACTATTTTGCAGCTTTCAGCAGGAGGGCAATGTCTTGCTGACCCAGATACATTTTAGACTTAATCAGTTCACCCGTTTGACTGACTTTTTTTTCCTCTAAATTGTCCTTACCCTATTGGTCGTATAATGGGGAAAAAGAAAATAGCTGGGAGTTCTTCCACCTCTATACCCCCTGCTAAACCTACCACTATTGACCGTATGCCCTAGCATGCTGTGGTAGTCATTAAGACCAAAATCGCTTTTGCTGAGAGGAGAATTTCATTAAACCTTGGGCGCGGACTGGGTCCAATTGTATTTAGCCATATGAGGACTTTACTGTTGAGTTTAGGGCAGCTCTCGCCAATAGCCCTACTTCTATTATCACCCCTCGTGTAAACAATGTTATATCATTCAAACCAGTTAGTTCAATACTGTCGACTAGATGTTCTTTATACCCTACCCCGCCACTCCCTGCAAATCTAAACATGCTATCCGGCCAAAGAATTCCAGCATCATTGTAACAACATCAGTACAGGTTGCGGACTTGACAGCTTCCATTCCTTCCTCGCACTTACAACGCTTGATAACAAAGGAGGACATTGTTAGGGCGGTGGAAGGCAGTGTGGCCTGTCTCTGTGGAGGTCATTTTGAGAGATTAACAGCACTATTGAAGGCAGAAATATGACCCCTAGTTTCCTATTTAAATTTTATTGACGAAAACTAGCACTTCTTGTGTCTGAGCCCATTCCATCCATACATACAGACATGAGTATTAGACAGCTAGAAGGTCGCTGTATATGGCTAAATGTCGATGAGGACCCCATTGAAGGTCAGGCCACAGCATCTAAATGTTTTGGAGCCGGGGCTCCTGTACATACTAATGTCCATACCTGTGATAATCTATCAGCCTAGCCTTTCTCATCCTGTTCTGTTACAGGAGCACTGTTGGCACTGGCAGCGAAGGCTGCATTTCTAGGGAGCAAAGTAGGGAGGGGCTTACGAAGGGTCCCTAACTTTCCACATCTGACCAGGCTGTTGTCACGCTTACCCCCGCAGCCTGCTCCCCTTCGGCAAAGAGTGAATGAGCCTGGCAGTGAGATTTTTAATAAGACCTTAGATTGGCTCGCACGACACAAAGGGTTGCCTCTACACCTAGCTAAAGATATCTTGATGGTTCGGAGATGCGTGTGGGTAGGCCCCAACCCCAGTGAAACCCCTGGTGATTGCGTCATTGTGAATTTTAGATTCCGATTTTTGGTGCATAACCTCTTTTTTGGCCTGAGCCACTGTACTACAGGGAGAAGTAAGATTTCTTTGGTCCCTTTGGCTACTTTTATAAGCCTCCCACCCCCTGTCCCCAAAGACCTATTTATCCCCAGATTTGTCAACTATCCTGCCCGGACACAGGGGTTCAGCTATGGTCTCCTTTGCATCCTTCTATAGCTCCCTCTAGTAACGTAACTACTGAGAGGTCAACAGGTTTACCATCTAGGATAGTCACCTCACCTGCTATCCTAAAGACTAAATGACCAGATGTACTCTCTGACACAGACTGACTCCCGATAAAGTCCAGCAAAAGTATTGATCTAAACCCTGCACTAGAAGTCACCCCATCTAAGAATGGCCGGAGGGCAGTATGGCTAGCCGGTTTGAGGCTCGACCTTTCACAAAAATTAGCTGGAATTTTGTAGGGCTTATGGCAAAAATGAAAAACAAGAATTGGCTAACCTTTATTTCTAGGTTTGACTCTATTGACCTGCAGGACACATGGGCTACTGAACCAATATCCCGCGAAGGCTACATGTTCTATCGCAGTCCAACCTTGCCCTCCTCCGTGAGGGGTAGAGCTAAATGAGGGCTCGCTATTTAGATTAGTTTGAGCCTACAGGTTGAAGCTACAGTTATTGATTCAGGAAGTCTGGCCTTGCTACCCCTGCGAATACAGGATACATTTTCATGCTTTCCTTTCTATAGCGCTAATTTTTACAATAATGATTTTGTGAATAGTATTTGTAGCCATTTTACACATTCGTTTAATTTCCTTTCCACATTGCAGTCTGTAGGCAACGCAAAAAAAGCCTAGCTGCTTTATTTCTTGTGTGGGATTTTTAATGCCAAGCTGGGCGATTACAACTTGGTTTCAGGGGGTCAGACGGATGAGCCACTAGGGAGGGTTAAAGATGGTAGGGGGCAGAGCTGGTGTTATATACTGCTGCATTGGATTTAGTTGATTTAATTAGTAGTAGTGATAGAGAAAGCAGTTCCATCATGCCCTCCTTTAGAGGTCTGGAAGTGACTTGATTATTGACTATATGTTTGCTTGGTGGCGAGATTGTTCAGACTGAGTGAGGGAATCACAATGCCCTCCCAACCACGGGGTCACTCCAAATAAATATATACTGTAGGAGGCTGGCCTGGCTTATAGTGGGTACCAATAGTACTTACACCTTGTGCCAGGTCCAGTTATCCCTTATTAGTAGATTAGTAGTGTTCTAGCAGCTTACGCTGATAGAGGTGGCTATTGCAGAGCAGCCAAGGCTGAACTAGGAGACATGCAAAGCTCCTACTATACCACTTATATCATATAGGTACTATATCATAAGAAAGACAATACTCAGAGTTACTAAAAATAAAGGTACTTTATTTTAGTGACAATGTGCCAAAAATATCTCAGAGGATATACTCCCTTAGGAGGTAAGTAAAGTACAAAAAGTATACACAAGAACCCAAATCAGGTAAGTAAAGCAGTCAGAAAGTAGTGCAAACACTGTAGAATACAATAGGATGCAATAGGCCTAGGGTCAACACAAATCATATACTAAGAAAGTGGAATGCGAACCACAAATGGACCCCTAGGCTAGTGCAGTGTGTAGAGGGCCGCTGGGAGTGTAATAAAACACTAAGGGTGTCCAAGATACCCCACCCCAAAACCATGGAAAGTAGGAGTAAAGTACTACTATTTCCCCAGAAATACACTAAAGTCATGATAAGGGATTTTGCAAAGACCACAACAGACTGCAAAGCACTGAAGACGGATTCCTGGACCTGAGGACCTGAAAAGGAAGGGGACCAAGTCCAAGAATCCCAAAAGTGTCCAGGGGGGCAGGAGCCCACTACACCCCAGATGAAGGTGCAAAATGGCTGCCTCCGGATGGAAGAAGCTGAAGATTCTGCAACAACGAAAGGTGGTAGGAACTTCTCCTTCGTGCAGAAGATGTCCCACGGCGTGCTGGAGGATGCAGAAGTGTTTTCTTGTCAAAATACCACAAACAAGTCTTGCTAACTGCAAGATTCGCTGTTGGAGAAAAAGGGTACTGTCCGGGCCCAGGAAGGACCAAGCTGTCTCCACTTGGGAGAGGAGACAGAGGAGGCCCTCAGCAACATGGAGAGCCCATGCACAAGCAGTAGGCACCTGCAGAAGTCCTTGAACACGGTTTCAAGAAGTCTGAACAAGGCAGTCGTCTCAACACTGCAAAAGGAGGTCCCACAACACCGGAGTTCAACTCAGGGAGCTGAGCATTGCAGGACAGAGTGCTGGGGACCTAGGTTTGGCTGTGCATGCAGGATTTCTTGGAAATGTGCACAGAAGCCCTTGTAGCTGCAATTCACGTGGTGCACAGGATTACTGTCTGGAGAGGGGAGGCACGGACTTACCTCCTCCAAATTTGGACAGTTGGACCACTGGACAGTCTGGGTCATTTGGGTCCACCACCTGTGTTCCAGGGGCCACGCTCGTCAGGATGAGAGGGGTCCCAGAGTACAGGTGAAGCTGAAGTTTGGTGCCTGCTGAAGCAGGGGAAAGATTCCGTCGACCCACTGGAGATTTCTGCGTGGCTTCCAGTGCAGGGTGAAGGCAGGCAGCCCCCAGAGCATGCACCACCAGGAAACAGTCGAGAAAGCCGGCAGGATTAGGCGCTACAATGTCGCTGGTAGTCTTCTGGGTACCTTGTTGCAGTTTTGCAGGCGTCCTGGAGCAGTCAGCGGTTGATCCTTGGAAGAAGTCGAAGACAGAAGTGCAGAGGAGTCCTGCTGGATTCTTGCAAGTTGTTATCTGAGGAAAAGCCCACTGGAGAGACCCTAAATAGCCCTCAGAGGAGGATTGGCCACCTAGTCAGGTAAGGACCTATCAGGAGGGGTCTCTGAAGTCACCTGCTGGCACTGGCCACTCAGAGGCCTCCAAAGTGCCCTCACACCTCTGGAAACAAGATGGCAGAGGTCTGGGACACAATGGAGGAGCACTGGGCAGCATCCCTGGGGTGGTGATGGACAGGAAAGTGGTCACTCCCCTTTCTTTTGTCCAGTTTCGCACCAGAGCAGGGACTGGGGGTTCCCAAAACCGGTGTAGACTGGCTTATGCAAGGAGGGCACCATCTGTGCCCTTCAAAGCATTTCCAGAGCCTGGGAGAGGCTACCCCTCCCCAGCATTTAACACCTATTTCCAAAGGGAGAGGGTGTAACACCCTTTCTCAGAGGAAATTCTTTGTTCTGCCTTCCTGGGATTGGGCTGACCAGACCCCAGGAGGGCAGAAGCCCGTCTGTGGGGTGGTAGCAGCGGTAGCTGCAGAAAAAACCTCAGAGAGCTGGTTTGGCAGAACCCAGGGTCCATATTAGAGCCCCGGGGATGCATGGAATTGGCTCCCCAATACCAGATTTGGCATGGGGGACAATTCCATGATCTGAGACATGTTACATGGCCATGTTCGGAGTTACCATTGTGAAGCTACATATAGGTATTAACCTATATGTAGTGCACGCGTGTAATGGTGTCCCCGCACTCACAAAGTCCGGGGAAATGGACCTGAAGTACATTTGCTAGTGCAAGGGTGCCCTCACACTTAGTAACTTTGTACCTAACCTTCAGTAAGTGAAAGTTAGACATGTAGGTGACTTATAAGTTACTTAAGTGCAGTGAAAATGGCTGTGAAATAATGTGTGCATTATTTTACTCAGGCTTCAATGGCAGTCCTGTGTAAAGGTTTGTCTGAACTCCCTATGCGTGGCAAAAGAAAAGCTGCAGCCCATAGGGATCTCCTGGAACCCCAATACCCTGGGTAACTAGGTACCATATACTAGGGAGTTATAAGGGTGTTCCAGTGTGCCAACTGAAATTGGTAAAAGTGGTCACAAGCCTATAGTGACAAATTTAAAGGCAGAGAGAGCAGCATAAGCACTGAGGTTCTGATTAGCAGAGCCTCAGTGACACAGTTAGTCACTACACAGGTATACACATCCAGGCCACAAACTATTAGCACTGGGGTCCTGGCTAGCAGGGTCCCAGTGAGACAGATAAAACACACTGACAAATAGGGTTTTCACTATGAGCACTGGGGTCCTGGCTAGCAGGATCCCAGTGAGACAGTAAAAATACACTGACATATACTCACAAACAGGCCAAAGGTGGGGGTAAACAATGCTAGAAAGAGGCTACCTTCTCACATATACTCACTACGCAAAACATACCTGCATGTCGCAACATTCTTCTAATGGCTTAAGGCTTATTTGGCACCTTAAAGATTGAGAAGGGGCCCTGAATCTTTTGTTAAAGTCATTAAAGGGCTTATTTTTAAATTGTTAAGAAAGTGATAGTGGGGAAGGTAAATCTGCACATTACGATAGCTTAACCCAGGGGATTAGTTATTCTCTACTCAAACCTATTCGGCCCGATGAGGGTGGGCAGCGATGGTTTGATGTGCACTGCTTTGCAGCTAATCGTAGGTCAAGGAAGGCACTGACTACTACCCCCTGGGTCGGGATGGAAGTTCGAAAGGCCCGTTTGGCTAATAATTGTTCTCTGAAATGTAGAAAGGACTCCTGTTAAAGCAGGACTGGGAGCTCTTGGAGTCTACTGCTGTGGGAAAAAAAGTACGTTCTTTTGGGACACCATTAAAACAATTTGAGATAGAAATGCCCCTGAAAGTCCGCTTTTGCAATGTAATGTCCTCGGATCTGACTTTAGCACCTTATATTACAAAGAGGAGTATGCTAGTATGGCCAGTACCCTGGAATTTGGATTACAGTACTCTCTGACCGTCTGAATTTTCTTAACCGAAGTTGAACTGGCAATATATCAGTGTGTGGTGGGAAAGTTCCAGGACCATGCGGGGTCCCAATGGACCTTATAAAATGTAAAGTCGATTTGTGGGGCCCATTGATTACAAATATGTTTAATCATTCCCTGAACAAAAAGATTTGCCGCTCTTGGGCTTGGCCTACTATTGTACCCATCTTCAAGAAGGGAGACCAAGCCTCACCAAAATTTTAAAGACTGATTTCCCTAATTGATAGCACAGTAAAAATCATATGCAGGGTGGTATTTAAACGCATTTCCACATGGTCCTAAAAATACAATGTCCTTGTCCATTCCAGTTTGGTTTTCAGTCAGGACTGAATACAGGGGAACAATGCCTAAATTTGAGTCTGATACTCAATAAATACATGTTTGTTGGGCACTGCCCAATTTACCTGGCCTTTATGGACCTCTCCACAGCTTTCGACCATGTAAATTGAATGAAGCTGTGAACGATGCTATTGGGCTTGGGGGTGGAAATACCTGTACTTAACTTCCTGCAAACGCTGCATATAGATCTGGCAGCCAAAGTAGGCTTGAATGCCCATGGAGATAGGACATGGAATTTCCTCTTAAACAAGGTGTCCATCAGAGTTGCATAATGGCTGGTTGCTTTTCACCATCTACATAAATAAATTATGCTCCAAACTGATTTTGACTTCTGTGGATACTCCTAGGATTGCCCACATCCAAGTTCTGAACTGATTTTGACTCCTGTGGAAACTCCTAGGATTGTCCACTTCCAGGTCCCTGCGTTGCTATATGCTAACAACACGGTTTTACTGCCGCGCACACACAATGCATTACGGTTGCTGGTTGACCGTTTCATCTCTTTTATCAGCAGTTTTGGACTTACCTACTAATTTTGGGAAGTCTCACATAATGGCATGTGGGTCAGGTAAAAGTAACATCCCCAGACTCACACTAAAGAGTCAGTCCTTAAGTAGTGTGAATGACTTCAGTTATTTAGGTGTTATTTTTAACTCAAATGACTCTTGGTAGCCTCATTGAATCAAGCACAGCTTAAACTTAGTAGAGCGTCTGGCGCACTGTTTAATCTACTTCGAGGAGGGGGGTGGAGGAGTGACAATTCTCCCCCTCTTACAAACATTTATCATGCACAATGCGTCTCTGCTGCCAAGTGCGGGGTTGGGATTTGGGGTTATTATAATACTATGACCCTTCCTCATGGATTTGAAGCTTGACTTAAAATATATACCGGACAAGGTTAATGTGGGCCCTTTGCTTTTGTGGGTCAGTGTGTGGTAAAATCCTGTGGCGTCTCTAAACAGGGACATAATGTTGGATTGTCTCATTCTAGATAAGGGCCGATCTATCTCCTGGTTAAATCATATCTCTAAAACCCACACTGGGGTTGATGGATTTTTTTATGTTCCTGGTGACCATCCCAAAAAAGTGACAAGCTGGATGTAAAGTATCACTTCCTTGAATACTGTACTGCTAGAAGTATGAACTCCGAACAATGCAAAGTGTTGTTTTTAAAATTGTATATATCATTTGGAACTTCTGAACCTGCATTATATTAATCTGTGCCCCTTACAAACTGGGAGATGTATCTTTTGTTTCAATTTAGAGCAGGCATGGTTTGGCGGCTCCTGTGCTTTTGGGGCACTAGTCCTTCTGAAGGCTTAGTCCCGTATTGTCCACGTGATGGCCAGGGGGAACAGTCGTTCTTACATTTTATGGGGGTCATTACGACCTTGGCGGGCGGCTACCGCCGCCCGCCAGGCGGTAACCGCTGTGCGGCCGCCAATGCGGCCGCACTCACGCGGCCCCCATTATGACATTCCCGCTGGGCCGGCGGGCGCAAACCAAGTTTGCGCCCGCCGGCCCAGCGGGAATGAGGCCGCAACATAGGAGCCGACTCCTAATGGAGCTGGCGGTGTTGCGGCCGTGCGACGGGTGCAGTTGCACCCGTCGCGCTTTTCACTGTCTGTTATTTATGGTGTCTCTCACTTCGCACATCAACAATGCTATCCATGGATGGTTGGTGTCCACTGGAATTGGTCCCTAGATGGGCGATGAGGAGAATTTGACTCTTCTTTTTAACCTGTTGTTATATTTTTGTGGTTTTATCGTGTTTGTACTATACTTTTAAGGTTGTTTAAGACCCAAATAAAGTAATTTGATGATAGAGTAACCCGTCTGCATCTGCCAAACTGCAAGTCAAGCCTTAATTTGTGTAAAACTGAATGTGTCCCTTCTTATTTTGATGGATGTTTAGACGCAAATGTTTACCAGGAGCTAACAAAAAGTCTAGTGATTTAGACTTATTTTTATAGACATCTCTCCAACGTTACAAAGTGGAAACAGATAAGGCTACATAGCAGATATCTGGAGACTGCCTCTCACTAAAGAAAGAGGAACCCTGAATGAGACTGTCTAAATCACTCTTGCCAAGTTACTGCAACTTGCTGCCGTAACTCACAATGAAACCCTTAACACCTACCATTCTCCCCTCACACCTTTCACCTACTGCCTTCCGGAATTTCAACTGCACAGAATCACACCCAATTTGCCCATGCACTCACCACTTGCGCAAGGCCAGCAACTAATAACTTACATCACCAAACATCACAGGCAGCGTATAATGGTTTAATGAGAATTCCCAACAAACATAACATTAGCCATCTTCTGAACTCCCTAAGGCCAAAAAAACGTACACCATGCTTAGTGGGTCTGCCACTGTACTCAAGCCTGGCTGAATCAATACTGCCCTCAACATTCCAAACAGAGCTCCAGAAAGAAGGGGCAGGTTAATAATCTAAAGGCCAGTCCACATAACGGACCAGATTAAAGTTTATTCTCTTGGCTATCAACAACAAATATAAGGATCTCCGCAAAATAGAGACACTGTATTGTTTCCTTTTTTGGTAGGCCGCTTAGAATACAGGTCACTTTGTAGCCATACTACCAATTTTTACCAAAGAATGTCGATGTGGTCTAAAAAAATTGCTATGAGATAAATTGGGCCCGACCATAAATTAATTCACCTCCATTTAAAAAAAAACTGAGCTCTAACCAGTTCCAATGCGTCCAAGTCTCAAGTTTTCAAGTTTATTTACATTAGGCTACACACTGCCTTCACTACAAAAGCCTAAATCTTACAAGGAAAGTTTACATGATATTCATGTAGGCATGGGATGCATCAAATGCATAGGAATGGTTACATAATGTAGAGATGATGGAAGCATCACATGCATGAAAACACTGAGATTTACATCTCACAAGGTAGAGTTGCATTTTAGAAAGATAGGGTCACATCAAATACACAGAAACGAGAGCTTTGAGGTTATTGGGAAACTAAAAACCTGACTTGGATTTCAAACGAAGAGGTAAAAGTCTTACTGGAAGTGAGGTATGGCACTAGAACAGAATTATTAGAAAAGATTAGTAGTTTCCAAGAGATGGTGGCAGAAGATATGCACCCACTTGCTAGAAGGGAAACCTCTCAGACTTGGACAAGGGGCAGAAAAGCATACAGAAAGGCAGTGCCAGGAAAGAAAAGGGGTGAGGGAACCTATTCATGAAGGGGTAAAAGTGGGCAAGAGGGCAGCTGTAAGATCCATTTGAAATCAGGAGGGGACATTTTGTCTCAGGGGTTTGTATAGTCCCCCAGCCTCCGTTATGTATTGCTACTTACTGATCTGAAACCTAAAGAAGATGGGTTTTTAATCCCAATTTGAAATAGCTAGACAGAATTTGGTGAACACTGAACCAGAATAGAGACTGTGTTTCCTTTCGGTTGTCTATTGCCAGAGCTTGTTCAAACTGGTTTCGGACCTATAATGGGACGGGTACTGTACAATTCCAATTAATGAGCAGTAGACTTCTTTTACTACAGCTTATAAACAGGTTTTAGGAAAACATGCCCAACCCCATATGGACCCTGCTACATTGATCAGTGGAGCTGGGGGACGGTTGGGTAATTAAGAAGGAGTAAAATACAGGATCGGCACAAACTTAAAGGCAGAGAGGCCCCTTGACCCTACTTCTTTACAGACATAAAGAGTGCCTGTCAGGCTGAGCAAAGGTAGCCTGATAGTCACACTTTGTGTTCGGTCAGGAAGAAAGTTGCTAAAAATGCACTAAATGCATATGCACCTGGCTGCCGGAGTTAAACTTTGCTAGGCTGAGGATTTCACAGCCCTGTGGGTGTGTCATCCTCTACTTTGCAAAGCGCCTAAAGGTCCTCCCCCTCATGACAACAAGGCATGTCACAGACCGTAGCACTTCAGTCCGCTAGTGCCCAGTACCGAGGGTCTATCAACGACACCTCACTGCAGAATGGGTGGGATCAGCATCTCTCAGGAACTGTGAATTGGCTGCCAATAAAAGGAGGCAGCAGTCCCAACTCTAAGAGGCATCCCTCCCACAACTTGAGAGCACTACTCCAGTTTAGTAAGTTTAGCTTTCTTTTAATGTTCAGTGCGAGTGTGTATCTATGAGTCTATGTGTATTCATGCACGCAAGCATTGAATGGGTGCGCCTGTGTATATGCTTATTCGAAATGGGGTCTTTAGTTGGCAGAGGTATGCACCCTGTTCAAGCAGGGACCACCACTCTGGTCAGGGTAAGTCAGATACACCCCAAATTAACCTGTGCTCACCCTGTGGTAACTTGGGACAGAGCAGTCAGGCTTAACAGAAGAGGTAATTTGTAAAGAATTTGTGCAACACTTAATACAGTAAAACAGTGAATACACGAAACAAAAATAATCCACACCACGTCTGAAAAATAGATCTTAATTTAAGGAACAAAACAAGACCAAGTGTCAAAAATCCAATAAGTAGAAGTCAATATATGAATTTTTAAAGGCTATCTCCAATTGTAGAAATTAAAAGCCTAAAGTGGCAAACTGGGCTATCTGATTGTGCTAGACTAGGATAAATTCAAAAGTTCAGCCCAACCGTGATGGAGCGTGGGCCAGCTACATGGACCAAACTTGTCCGGCTAAAAGAGTACCTTGTTTGGAGGGTTGCGTCGACATTGAACGCCCGGTGCGAGGAGCAGGAGGGCCAATGCGAAGATGATGCTTCAGTTCCAATCTGCGTAGTTGGGAATGCATTGTCATCGAGTCATGCAGTCGCTGATGCAATATCCTTGAGGTGTGGTGCCAAACCCTATGGTACGAAGGCGATGCGTCATTATCAAGCTGCACAGCCGGCAATGTGAAGGTGATGCGCTGGGGCTGATGTTGATGCATCGATCTTGGGCTGCGCAATCAGTGATGGGAAGTTCCCGTCCTCAGCAGTAAGGCATTGAGGAGAGATGTGGTGGTTCCGATCAGCGCAGTGATGGCAAACATAGCGGCAGAACCCACTTTCAAGGACTGGACTGGCACCACTTGGCAGGGCAAGACCCACAGATGGAAGAGTCCAAATGGCAAGCGGCGAACAGCAGGGGGAGAGGAATCCAAACTGTCTTTCCGTGTTTCAATAACGCGGTGCCGGCATAAACACGTCTGCCTTCAAGCGTGTGTCCTTCCTGAGCCGGTGTTCAGCCGCAGAGCATGACAGGAGCTCCTACGCGCCCGGCGTTAATAAAAATTGAAAAAAGGAAAAAAAAAGAAGAAAAATGCCCAGTGGCATGGGCAGTGCAGGGGCCCCCAGGGGCCCCAGGACACCCCTTACCGCCAGCCTCTTCCTGGCGGTGCAAACCGCCAGAAACAGGCTGGCGGTAGGGGGGTCATAATCCCCAGGGCAGCGCTGCTTGCAGCGCTGCCTTGGCGGATTGTCACCGCCGGGGCTAAAACAGCGGGAAACCGCCGGCCCCAGTGGTGCGACCGCGGCGCTACCGCCGCGGTCATAATAGGCCAGGAAGCACCGCCAGCCTGTTGGCGGTGCTTCCGTCATTTTAGCCCTGGCGGTCTCGGACCGCCAGCCTCAAAATGACCCCCTAAGTCTTTTGTAAAAATTGTAATCTCCAGTTCAGATATTTCCTCATACCTTTGCTAAACACGCTGGGGCACTGCAAATACAGAGAGGCGCTATTCCAGTTAAAATTGTTGAACAACCATCAAATATGCCGAAAGTAAGCTGCTTCTTTGAAGCCGCTGTGAAATGAAGAAAGTCAATGAAGCGGTAGCCGGGGATATGGGCAATTTTATGCTGTCTATCTACATAGTTTCTTAAGGGTATTTGCTGGTGCTTTAATAAAATGTTTGGTCTTTTAGCTAATTTTGTGTATGTTTCATCTTTATATTTGTATATTTAATATAGGCGTTTGACCAGAGCTATTGCCAGCCTCTTTGTAAATGTGGTTGTTATGATTAATGATGCTGGAATGCGTAATTATGAATTACTGCTGACTCAGCTACATGTTTTGGTATGAAATTGTATGTTTTAAACTGTCTCGAATTCTCTTTTATGGTCATAATCTGGCTGATTAAAGATTTGATGATCATGATGAATTTGAGGCTGTAATTAGAATATTTTTGAGTTCTTGGACTCTCGCACAAAATCTATATTTGGACGCTGACAACCCTGTGGTCTTTATTTATGGTGTCTCTCACTTCGCACATCAACAATGCTATCCATGGATGGTTGGTGTCCACTGGAATTGGTCCCTAGATGGGCGATGAGGAGAATTTGACTCTTCTTTTTAACCAGTTGTTATATTTTTGTGGTTTTATCGTGTTTGTACTATACTTTTAAGGTTGTTTAAGACCCAAATAAAGTAATTTGATGATAGAGTAACCCGTCTGCATCTGCCAAACTGTACGTCAAGCCTTAATTTGTGTAAAACTGAATGTGTCCCTTCTTATTTTGATGGATGTTTAGACGCAAATGTTTACCAGGAGCTAACAAAAAGTCTAATGATTTAGACTTATTTTCATAGACATCTCTCCAACGTTACAAAGTGGAAACAGATAAGGCTACATAGCAGATATCTGGAGACTGCCTCTCACTAAAGAAAGAGGAACCCTGAATGAGACTGTCTAAATCACTCTTGCCAAGTTACTGCAACTCGCTGCCGTAACTCACAATGAAACCCTTAACACCTACCATTCTCCCCTCACACCTTTCACCTACTGCCTTCCGGAATTTCAACTACACAGAATCACACCCAATTTGCCCATGCACTCACCACTTGCGCAAGGCCAGCAACTAATAACTTACATCACCAAACATCACAGGCAGCGTATAATGGTTTAATGAGAATTCCCAACATACATAACATTAGCCATCTTCTGAACTCCCTAAGGCCACAAAAACGTACACCATGCTTAGTGGGTCTGCCACTGTACTCAAGCCTGCCTGAATCAATACTGCCCTCAACATTCCAAACAGAGCTCCAGAAAGAAGGGGCAGGTTAATAATCTAAAGGCCAGTCCACATAACGGACCAGATTAAAGTTTATTCTCTTAGCTATCAACAGCAAATATAAGGATCTCCGCAAAATAGAGACACTGTATTGTTTCCTTTTTTGGTAGGCCGCTTAGAATACAGGTCACTTTGTAGCCATACTACCAACTTTTACCAAAGAATGTCGATGTGGTCTAAAAAAATTGCTATGAGATAAATTGGGCCCGACCATAAATTAATTCACCTCCATTAAAAAAAAAACTGAGCTATAACCAGTTCCTAAGCGTCCAAGTCTCAAGTTTTCAAGTTTATTTACATTAGGCTACACACTGCCTTCACTACAAAAGCCTAAATCTTACAAGGAAAGTTTACATGATATTCATGTAGGCATGGGATGCATCAAATGCATAGGAATGGTTACATAATGTAGAGATGATGGAAGCATCACATGCATGAAAACACTGAGATTTACATCTCACAAGGTAGAGTTGCATTTTAGAAAGATAGGGTCACATCAAATACACAGAAACGAGAGCTTTGAGGTTATTGGGAAACTAAAAACCTGACTTGGATTTCAAACGAAGAGGTAAAAGTCTTACTGGAAGTGAGTTATGGCACTAAAACAGAATTATTAGAAAATATTAGTAGTTTCCAAGAGATGGTGGCAGAAGATATGCACCCACTTGCTAGAAGGGAAACCTCTCAGACTTGGACATGGGGCAGAAAAGCATACAGAAAGGCAGTGCCAGGAAAGAAAAGGGGTGAGGGAACCTATTCATGAAGGGGTAAAAGTGGGCAAGAGGGCAGCTGTAAGATCCATTTGAAATCAGGAGGGGACATTTTGTCTCAGGGGTTTGTATAGTCCCCCAGCCTCCGTTATGTATTGCTACTTACTGATCTGAAACCTAAAGAAGATGGGTTTTTAATCCCAATTTGAAATAGCTAGACAGAATTTGGTGAACAGTGAACCAGAATAGAGACTGTGTTTCCTTTCGGTTGTCTATTGCCAGAGCTTGTTCAAACTGGTTTCGGACCTATAATGGGACGGGTACTGTACAATTCCAATTAATGAGCAGTAGACTTCTTTTACTACAGCTTATAAACAGGTTTTAGGAAAACATGCCCAACCCCATATGGACCTTGCTACATTGATCAGTGGAGCTGGAGGACGGTGGGGGTAATTAAGAAGGAGTAAAATACAGGATCGGCACATCCTTAAAGGCAGAGAGGCCCCTTGACCCTACTTCTTTACAGACATAAAGAGTGCCT
Source organism: Pleurodeles waltl (assembly GCF_031143425.1). Classification (NCBI taxonomy): domain Eukaryota; kingdom Metazoa; phylum Chordata; class Amphibia; order Caudata; family Salamandridae; genus Pleurodeles; species Pleurodeles waltl. The sequence continues at coordinate 832,827,243 of NC_090440.1, read as the reverse complement.
GTCAGGCTGAGCAAAGGTAGCCTGATAGTCACACTTTGTGTTCGGTTAGGAAGAAAGTTGCTAAAAATGCACTAAATGCATATGCACCTGGCTGCCGGAGTTAAACTTTGCTAGGCTGAGGATTTCACAGCCCTGTGGGTGTGTCATCCTCTACTTTGCAAAGCGCCTAAAGGTCCTCCCCCTCATGACAACAAGGCATGTCACAGACCGTAGCACGTCAGTCCGCTAGTGCCCAGTACCGAGGGTCTATCAATGACACCTCACTGCAGAATGGGTGGGATCAGCATCTCTCAAGAACTGTGAATTGGCTGCCAATAAAACGAGGCAGCAGTCCCAACTCTAAGAGGCATCCCTCCCACAACTTGAGAGCACTACTCCAGTTTAGTAATTTTAGCTTTCTTTTAATGTTCAGTGCGCGTGTGTATCTATGAGCCTATGTGTATTCATGCACGCAAGCATTGAATGGGTGCGCCTGTGTATATGCTTATTAGAAATGGGGTCTTTAGTTGGCAGAGGTATGCACCCTGTTCAAGCAGGGACCACCACTCTGGTCAGGGTAAGTCAGATTCACCCTAAATTAACCTGTGCTCACCCTTTGGTAACTTGGGACAGAGCAGTCAGGCTTAACATAAGAGGTAATTTGTAAAGAATTTGTGCAACACTTAATACAGTAAAACAGTGAACACACGAAACAAAAATAATCCACACCACGTCTGAAAAATAGATCTTAATTTAAGGAACAAAACAAGACCAAGTGTCAAAAATCCAATAAGTAGAAGTCAATATATGAATTTTTAAAGGCTATCTCCAATTGTAGAAATTAAAAGCCTAAAGTGGCAAACTGGGCTATCTGATTGCGCTAGACTAGGATAAATTCAAAAGTTCAGCCCAACCGTGATGGAGCGTGGGCCGGCTACATGGACCAAACATGTCCCGCTAAAAGAGCACCTTGTTTGGAGGGTTGCGTCAACATTGAACGCCCGGTGCAAGGAGCAGGAGGGCCAATGCGAAGATGATGCTTCAGTTCCAATCTGCGTAATTGGGAATGCATTGTCATCGAGCCATGCAGTCGCTGATGCGATATCCTTGAGGTGTGGTGCCAAACCCTATGCTACGAAGGCGATGCGTCATTATCAAGCTGCACAGCCGGCAATGTGAAGGTGATGCGCTGGGGCTGATGTTGATGCATCGATCTTGGGCCGCACAATCAGTGATGGGAAGTTCCCGTCCTCAGCAGTAAGGCATTGAGGAGAGATGTGGTGGTTCCGATCAGCGCAGTGACGGCAAACATAGCGGCAGAACCCACTTTCAAGGACTGGACTGGCGCCACTTGGCAGGGCAGGACCCACAGATGGAAGAGTCCAAATGGCAAGCGGTGAACAGCAGGGGGAGAGGAATCCAAACTGTCTTTCCGTGTTTCAATAACGCGGCGCCGGCATAAACACGTCTGCCTTCAAGCGTGTGTCCTTCCTGAGCCGGTGTTCAGCCGCAGAGCATGACAGGAGCTCCTACGCGCCCGGCCTTCCAAAGAAGGGTCTTTGAAGTCCACAAATATATTTTCTTCCACAGCCCCTGGCTCCAGACGTTCAGTAGGGGGTAATCAGCCCTTTGTGTGGGGACTGCCTATTCAGCTGTGTCATCCCCTCCTGCCCTTCCTGCCCAGAAAGAGCGATTAGAATGCCGATGAGTGCAGATGGACACTCAGATACACCTAACCTTCCTGTGTTTGTGGCTGTCTATAGAGGGAATGCACAAAGTATAGCAGTCACCTACCCCGGGTGTGTATTGAAGACAGGCTACAGGCATGCAGAAATGTCCACTTTTTTAAAGTTTCAAAGAAAATGAGGCCAACCCAGTAACCCCAGGACCAGGGTATGTAAATATAACAAGAAATTTCTGGCCTCAAGGGGGAAGTGTAGCCTTTGACTCCCACTGCAAAAAATAATTTTCAATTCAATTACATTAAACATGGCATAGCTATCCCTTCTCAAGCAGGAATTACAGCTTAAAAGTGTAATAAGGAATTCCCAATGTTAACCAATGATAGGAGTAGGTCTCACAGCAGTAAAAAACTAATTTGAGTGTTTTTCACTACTATGACATGCAAAACTTAAACGTACATGCCCTAGCTTTTACTTATGCTATTGCCTATCTAGGGCCTACCTTAGGGTGACAAATGTGTAATAAAAGGGGAGTTTAAGGCTTGGCAAAGGGTTTAAATGCCATAACAGTCCTGCAGTAACAGCCCTGCAGTGGCAGGCCTGAGACATGTCTAAAGGGCTACTTGTGTGGGTGGCACAATCAGTTCTGCAAAGCCACTAGTAGCATTTAATTTACAGGTCCTGGGCACATGTGGTGCTTACAGGTTAATTAAATGGGTCAATAGGGTATGAGCCAATGTTACCATGTTTAAAGGAGAGAGCACATGCACTTTAGCATTGGTCAGCAGTGGTAAAGTACTCAGAGCCCTCAGGCCAACATAAACAAATTCAGGAAAAAATGGAGGGTAAAATGAAAAAAAGCTTTGGGTGACCCTTCAGTGAGGGCCATTTTCCAAAGCTGGTGTTCTGTCTTTTATCTCCAGTGGTCTTGTCTTTTTATGTCACAATCCAGGATTAAATTATCTTGAAATGGATGGTTGAACTGAAGCATCTCAGTGTCTCAGAGTGAATCACAACAGTGCAGCACATAATGGGACAAAGGGGCATTGCTGAATAGTGCACACAAAAAAAAACAGCCCATGCTATTTCGACCCAGAGGTGCTATTCAGTAGTGCTTGTAGTAGGGAGAGAAAGGAGTTAAAGGGGAAAAGCAGAACACTCAGTGCCTTGCTTGGCTCCATACTTGGCCCCATGCCCAGACCTATTCTTTATTTATGGCTGCAAATGTGGTAAACTGGGGCAGATCAGAACAGGTGGGGTACTCTGATATGCATGGAAGTAGCAACATAGGTCTGCAGAGAATTCGTGGTCCAGCTTTCCAGCAGAAACCACATGCACCACCCCTTGTCACTGCTGTTTTTTTCCTGGGAAATCTGCCCCCTAACCATCCTCTTAACAATGGACCTCTATCTCCTTCAGCTCTGCATGCCATGGGCACCAGCTTGCCTTGAGAGCTCTCCCCACTAAGCAACCCCTGCCCATCAGAGGCCAGAAGCAGGAAATGAGCGAGGACAACACATTCCAACAATCTTTCTGCAGCCACACTGCACCAGGCCCTCTTTTTTGGGAATCATGAGCTGTTTCCATCTATCCAACTTTTCATTAGCAGAAATCAGAAGGTATTCATACCGACCAAGTTGCCCATCAACTATAATGGAAGCTTCATGTTATTCGTAAAAGACAGTACAGCCATGTGTCTGTGATAAACCTGACCTGGGGGAAAGGTCAAACAGATGTTTGCCTTTAATGGCAAAGACCAGACCATTGTGTACTCCATACAACTTTGCAGAGGTAAAGGAAGAAAAATGCCAGAACAGCACTAACTTTGTCAAATCAGGAAGAAACACGATGAACAAATCAGCATTTCATGTACTCAGCCCTTCTCCTTTAGGTTGGCCAGAAAAGTGCTATGGTACGCCTTGTCAAGTGCTGCAAAGACATGCAGTTGAAACAAAAGGAAGATGGTTCCTGCACGGGTGAGAGTAAAACTGTCATCCATTGTTTTTTTAACAATGGGCATATAGTCAGACCCCCAATCCTATTCTATGTCTCATTGCCAACTGATGTCGTTAGTCTAAGTCAAGAGTTTAAAATGCAAATATGGTTATATCCATTTTCACAGGGAACCAAACTTGGTTGTCTGCCACACACCACATCCAGTCTCCAGCCACTTGAGTAACCTGGCAAACCTTTAGGCTAATGCTCAATGGGTGTTGGAGCAGCATGAGTGTCTTTTGGTCACATCTTTCACGCTTTACTCCAGAAACCCCCAGGACATGATTGAGCAGGCTCTGAAACAAGATGTGGCATTCAGTAATGCTATTAAGCGTGGTCTGTACTTGTCTACAGGTAATGCTGGGTACAGGCAGTGCCTAGTAGGCTCTGCATACAGGAAGCGGCTCCCAGGTACACCATGTGCCTATTGCCCTACCCTCACAGTCACACACACATCTATAGGTTTCTGGATGGGACTGTGACTAGCCACACATGTGGGTGTAGGTTTTATGGGTATGAAACACCTCAATTGGATATTTAGTCGTCTTTGTAGGAGGCTGGCCTGACTTATAGTGGGTACCAATGGTACTTACACCTTGTGCCAGGTCCAGTTATCCCTTATTAGTAGAGTAGTAGTGTTCTAGCAGCTTAGGCTGCTAGAGGTATCTATACCAGAGCAGCCAAGGCTGAACTAGGAGACATGCAAAGCTCCTACTATACCACTTATATGATACAGGTACTATATCATAGGAAAGACAATACTCAGAGTTACTAAAAATAAAGGTACGTTATTTTAGTGACAATGTGCAAAAATATCTCACAGGGTATACTCCCTTAGGAGGTAAGTAAAATACACAAAATATACACAGAAAACCAAATCAGGTAAGTAACACAGCCAGAAAGTAGTGCAATCACTGTAAAACACAATAGGAAGCAATAGGCCTAGGGGCAACACAAACCATATACTAAGAAAGTGGAATGCAAACCACGAATGGACCCCTAGGCTGGTGTAGTGTGTAGAGAGTCGCTGGGAGTTTAAGAAAACACTAAGGGTGTCGCAGATACCCCACTCGAAGACCCTGGAAAGTAGGAGTAATGTACTACTATTTCCCTAGAAACACACTAAAGTCGTGATAAGAGATTTTGCAAAGACCACAACAGACTGCAAAGCACTGAAGACGGGTTCCTGGATATGAGGACCTGCAAAGGAAGGGGACAAAGTCCAAGAGTCACGAAAGTGTTCAGGGGGGCAGGAGCCCACTAAACCCCGAATGAATGTGCAAAATGGCTGCCTCAGGGTGGAAGAAGCTGAAGATTCTGCAACAACGAAAGGAGCTAGGAACTTCTCCTTTGTGCAGAAGATGTCTCACGGGGTGCTGGAGGATGCAGAGTTGTTTCCTTGGCAAAATACCGCAAACAAGCCTTGCTAGCTGCAAGATTCGCAGTTAGAGAAAAAGGATATTGCCCGGGCCCAGGAAGGACCAGGATGTCGCCACTTGGAAGAGGAGACAGAGGGGGCCCTCAGCAACGTAGAGAGCCCACGGACAAGAAGGAAGCACACGCAGAAATCTTTGAACACGGGTTCAAGAAGTCTGAACAATGTGGTTGTCTCAACACTGCAAAATGAGGTCTCACGACACCGGAGATCAACTCAGGGAGCTGAGCATTGCAGGACAGAGTGCTGGGGACCTAGGCTCGGCTGTGTATGCAGGATTTCTTGGAAATGTGCACACAAGCCCTTGTAGCTGCAGATTATGCAGTGCACAGGATTACTGTCTGGAGAGGGGAGGCAAGGACTTACCTCCTCCAAATTTGGACAGTTGGACCATTGGACAGTCTGGGTCACTTGGGTCTACCACCTGTGTTCCAGGGGCCACGCTCGTCAGGATGAGTGGGGTCCCAGAGTACTGGTGAAGCTGAAGGTTGGTGCCTGCTGAAGTAGGGGGAAGATTCTGTCGACTCAGTGGAGAGTTCTTCGTGGCTTCCAGTGCAGGGTGAAGGCAGGCAGCCCCCAGAGCATGCACCACCAGGAAACAGTTGAGAAAGCCAGCAGGATTAGGCGCTATAATGTCACTGGTATTCTTCTTGCTACTTTGTTGCAGTTTTGGAGGCATCCTGGAGCAGTCATGTGTCGATCCTTGGCCAAAGTCGAAGAGAGAAGTGCAGAGGAACTCTGGTGAATTCTTGCAAGTTGTTATCTGAGGAAAAGCCCACTGGAGAGATCCTAAATAGCCCTCAGAGGAGGACTGGCCACCTAGTCAGGTAAGCACCTATCAGGAGGGGTCCCTGACGTCACCTATGGGCACTGCTCTCACACCTCTGGAAACAAGATGGCAGAGGTCTGGGACACACTGGAGGAGCTCTGGGCACCACCCCTGGGGTGGTGATGGACAGGGGAGTGGTCACTCCCCTTTCCTTTATCCAGTTTCGTGCCAGAGCAGGGACTGGGGGTTCCCTAAACCGGTGTAGAATGTCTTATGTAAGATGGGCACCATCTGTGCCCTTCAAAGCATTTCCAGAGGCTGGGAGAGGCTACCCCTCCCCAGCCTTTAACACCTATTTCCAAAGGGTGAGGGTGTAACACCCTCGCTCAGAGGAAATTCTTTGTTCTGCCTTCCTGGGACTGGGCTGCCCAGACCCCAGGAGGGCAGAACCCTGTCTGTGGGGTGGCAGCAGCAGTAGCTGCAGAGAAAACTCCAGAGAGCTGCTTTTGCAGTACGTGGGGTCCATAGTGGAGCCCCAGGAATGCATGGAATTGGCTCCTTAATACCAGATTTGGCATGGGGGGACAATTCCATGATCTTAGACATGTTACATGGCCATGTTCGGAGTTACCATTGTGAAGCTACATATAGGTATTGACCTATATGTAATGCACGCGTGTAATGGTGTCCCCACACTCACAAAGTCTGGGGAAATGACCCTGAACTATGTGAGGGCACCTTTGCTAGTGCAAGGGTGCCCTCACATTTAGTAACTTTGCACCTAACCTTCACCAAGTGAAGGTTAGACATTAAGGTGACTTATCTAATCTAACTATTCTAGGAGATTTTAACATTCACCTTGATAAATTGATAAATTGGACTGCCCCTCAGCCAAATTATTAGTAACTTCCCTTGCGGCACTTCAATTAACCCAGCACGCAATTGGCCCTATGCACCTGAAAGGCCATACGCTAGATCTTATTTTTAGTAATATTGCTAACCTGACGGCTGCTCCCCCTTTGCCACTAATATGGACTGATCACTCCCTTCTATCCTTCATTTTCCCTTATGATGTTATTCAGGAAAAGCCCCATAGCTCTTCAACGTCTGGGCATATCTGGTCAAAATTGGACCCAGAGGAATGGCGTAGTGCCCTCCGGGCCCTTTGTACAACCAATAATTCTCTTGTTCCAGAATCAGCAGATTCATTTGATAAATGGATTCTATCCTCCTTGGATGTCATTCTGCCCATTAAACCTAGAGTAAAAAAATCTTCCCATAAACCCAAACCTTGGTTTTCTCCCTTCCTTCTTGAACTTAGGAAGAACTGCAAAAAGTGGTGAAAGAACTATATAGACAGGCTATCAGAGTATACCACCACAATATCAAAATTGCCCAGTCCACCTATTACGGTGAAAAAATTTAAAATTCCTCATGCCCCCAGAAAGAAATCTTTCACATTTTTAAAGAACTCACTATACTTTCCACATCTGCCCCCATGATTGAAGCTTCTGTCACCCACAGTAATCTACTGGCATCATATTTCCAGGATAAAATCACCAGTATATACTCTGGGTTCCCCACCTCATTGAATCTGCTCCCTACTCACCAGGCCTTAGATTTTCTTTCTAAGGGAGTCTCATTAACAACTTTCACCCCTCTCACTGATGTGATAACTGACGACCTTTTGTCCAAAATTAAATCAGGCTCTCCCTTGGACTCTGCCCCTCCTTCTGTTCTTCTACGGGTATCGGATACTATTGTTCCTCCGCTCACTAAAATTCTGAACTATTCTCTATCTTCTGGTTCCCTTCCTCAGACTCTTAAACATGCTGTTATTAAGCCTCTCCTGAAGAAACCCAAACTTGACCCTACCCTACCAGAAAATTACAGACCCATTGCCCTCCTTCCATTTACCGCCAAGATCCTGGAGAAGCATGTGAATTCTGAACTAACCTGTTATCTTGAGAGCCATGAGCTCTTACATCCCACCCAAATGGGCTTTAGAGCTTGCATAGCACTGAGTCGGCCCTTCTTACTGTAACTGAGTCGGCTCGTCAGCTCCTAGATCAAGGGACTCATGTGGCTATCATCTTGCTTGACCTTAGTGCAGCCTTCGACACGGTCGATCATGATCTCCTTTGCTACAGACTTTCTGAAATAGGGGTAGGAGGATCTTCTTTGACTTGGCTCTATTCTTTTCTCAAAGGTAGATCCTTTCAAGTTTTGGACCGCACTTTTTTCTCTGATATTTTCCCATTGACCTGTGGAGTCCCTCAGGGCTCCTCTCTTAGTCCCGCTCTTTTTAATGTTTACTTGTCCCTGTTAGCCAAAGTGATCGCTCCTCACAACCTCTCACTGGTCACTTATGCAGACGACACTCAATTGGTGGTGTTTCTCTCCAGCTCTGGAGACTCGTCTGTGGATAACCTCTCCCGCTGTATGAGGGATATCACTAATTGGATGATCGAATCCAAACTTAAATTTAGTGATGGGAAGTCGGAAGTTTTGGTCGAAGGCAATGGTTCCCCTGCCTTCCCTCTTTCATCATTCTCAGATACTTTTAACAATCTTCCCCCCCCCGAAAACACAGGTTAAGAGTTTGGGCGTGTGGCTCGATCCTCGGCTTACCATGGATTCTCAAGCCAATAAAGTTTCCTCCACCTGTTTCGGTCTCCTACGTGCATGTAGGAAGATTCTCACCCTTCTTCCTCCCACCGCCAGAAGTATTCTTATCCAAGCTTTAATTCTTTCCCGGCTTGACTACGGAAACTCCTTGTTCCTTAGCTCTCCGCTTCACGTAATAAAGAAGCTGCAGAGAGTGCAAAATGCAGCAGCCAGGCTTCTTATTCAGCTACCAAAATATTCCTCTGCCAAACCACCTATTTCTACCCTTCACTGGCTCCCCATCAAGGAGAGGATTCATTTTAAATCTCTTTGTATCGTTCACAGGGCCCTACATGGTAGGGGTCCAACTTTTTTAAGAAAACGGATTTTTCTATATACTCCATCTAGGAGCTTACGGTCTTCCTCTCTTAGGTATGTCCACATTTTTCGGTCAATGAGAGCCTGGGGTAGCAACTCCTTCTCTGGTAAGGCTGCTTGTCTCTGGAATGCCCTTCCCTTGGAGCTCCGCCATGAATCTTCAGAGCAACTCTTCAGGAAAAAACTTAAAACCATTATTTTTCGTAACTAACTTTTGTTTTCTCGTCTGTACGTGATTTCTGCTGCTATTAGCGCTGGGATGCCCTTGGGTAACTATGCGCTCTATAAATCTAAAAAACTAAACTAAACTAAAAAAACTAACTTATAAGTTACTTTAGTGCAGTGAAAATGGCTGTGAAATAACGCGTGTGTTATTTCACTCAGGCTGCAGTGGCAGTCCTCTGTAAAGGGTTGTCTGAGCTCCCTATGGGTGGCAAAAGAAATGCTGCAGCCCATAGGGTCTCTTGGAACCCCAATACCCTGGGTACCAACGTACCATATACTAGGGAATTATAAGGGTGTTCCAGTGTGCCAGTTGAAATTGGTAAAAGTGGTCACTAGCCTATAGTCACATATTTAAAGACAGAGAGAGCATAAGCACTGAGGTTCTGATTAGCAGAGCCTCAGTGACACAGTTAGTCACTACACAGGTATACACATTCAGGCCACAAACTATGAGCACTGGGGTCCTGGCTAGCAGGATCCCAGTGAGACAGGCAAAAACAACCTGACATGCATCTAAAAATGGGGATAACATGCCAGGCAAGAAGGTACTTTCCTACAGTCTTATCTTCCCCTCAACAGTGAAATGCCTTAAAGCCTTGAAAGGTAGTTATCACAAATGTCTCCTTCTATGACTGACTCAGTGTTAGAAATGGGGTCTTTGGTTGGCAATCAGGTTACCCCCTGTCCAAGGAAGGACCCTCACTCTAGTCAGGGTAAAGGAGAATCACACTCAGTTAACCCCGCTCACCTCCGTGGTAGCTTGGCACGAGCAGGCAGGCCTAATTTGAGAAGCAATGTTTAAACTGTTTGTACCAACACACACAGTAATTCAGTGAAAACACTACAAAATGACACAACACAGGTCAGAAAAATAGAAAATATTTATCTGATCAAAACAAGACCAAAATGAGAAAACCCCGACATACACAAGTCAAGTTATGAATTTCTAAAGATTAAACAAAAAAATAGTGCTTAGAAAAAAAAATGCTTCAATGAGGTGATAACACGGTGTCGTGACGGAGTCGTTCCCAACAATCTGACGCCAATGGCACTGGGCACGGAGTCCCGCAGACCCCCAGGTACAGTAGCTTAGTAAACTGTGAGACCAAGTTGGTGCGTGAAGTCAGGTATTGCGGCATCGCTGGATCTGAGGTGGCGTCGATTCTGGTGCTGCAGGGCGAAGGAGCGGAGGCACCACGAAGAGGCGTAGGGTCCTTCCTGCTGAGCGGTAGAGCTGAGGCGGCGTCAGTGTGAAGCGTTGAATCCGCACACTTCAGGCGGAGACGGTCACAACGTGGTGCAGTGGCTTCCACAGAATCATGGACTTCGGGGGGCTGCAGTGGTGTCGGGCCTGTGAGGGTTGTCGCACTCCAGCGAGGACCACGGAGTTGGTTGCAGGCGGTGTCACGGGATTCAGCAGCAGCGTTGGTCCGGAGTCGTCCGAAGTCGGTTTTCTTGGACTTTCACCAGCTTCTCCTTTCGAGGGTCCAGGGACTGGATAGGGCACTACTTGGCAGGGTAGGATTCTCAACAGAGAGTCCAGGTGCTGGTAGGGGAAGTTTTGATAGCCCTGAGACTTCAGAACAGTGGACAAGCTCAGTCCACGCCCTTGGAGATTCTCCTCAAGCAGGAATATATCGAAAAGTTCAGTCTTTGTCCCCTTTCACAGGCAGAAGCAGCAACTCCTTGACAGAGGTTCCTCTTGATTCCAGAAGTGATCTAATTTTCAGGGGTTTTGGGTGCTCTTCTTATACCCCTTTCTGCCTTTGAAGTAGGCCTACTTTGAAGGAAAGTCTTTCTTGTTTGTGGGATACTGCCTTGCCCAGGCCAGGCCCCAGGCACACTCCAGGGGGTTGGAGACTGTATTGTGTGAGGGCAGGCACAGCCCTTTCAGGTGTGAGTGACCACTCCTCCCCTCTCCCCCAGCACAGATGGCTCATCAGGATATGCAGGCTACACCCCAGCTCCCTTTGTCCCACTGTCTACAGAGAGGTGCAAATAGCCCAACATTCAAACTGACCCAGACAGATAGTCCACAAACAGGCAGAGTCACAGAATGGATTAAGCAAGAAAATGCCTACTTTCTAAAAGTGCCATTTTCAAACACACAGTCTAAAAACAACTTCACTAAAAGATGTATTTTTAAATTGTGACCACATAGACCCTAAACTCCACATTTCTATCTGCTCCCAAAGGGAATCTATACTTTAATAATATTTAAAGGTAGCCTTCATGTTACTCTATGAGAGAGATAGGCCTTGCAACAGTTAAAAACAAATTTGGCAGTATTTCACTGTTAGGACATGTAAAAGACATAAGTACATGTCCCACCTTTAACATACACTGCACCCTGCCCATGGGGCTACCTAGGGCCTACCTTGGGGGTGCCTTACATGTATAAAAAGGAAGGTTTAGGCCTGGCAAGTGGGTACACTTGCCAAGTTGAATTGGCAGTTTAAAACTGCACACAAAGAGACTGCAGTGGCAGGTCTGAGCCATGTTTACAGGGCTGCTAATGTGGGCGGCACAACCAGTGCTGCAGGCCCACTAGTAGCATTTGATTTACAGGCCCTGGGCACCTCTAGTGCACTGTACTAGGGACTTACTGGTAAATCAAATATGCCAATCATGGATAAGTCAATCAACAATACAATTTACACAGAGAGCATATGCACTTTAGCACTGGTTAGCAGTGGTAAACTGCTCAGTGTCTTAAAGCCAACAAAAACAGTTCAGAAAAATTAGGAGAAGGAAGCAAAAAGATTGGGGATGACCCTACAAAAGGGAAAAAGTCCAACCTCAGGATTCCGATTTTTGAAGAAAACTACAACTTTGTTGGTCCTTAATTTGTTGGTCCTAACATTCCACCAGCAAATGATAGCCCCCCTAAACATCTTCATCAAAACTTCATGAAGGAAACTCTCTCTGTACCTGTATATAGAAGCATTGTACCAGCGACAAAACTACACATTGCTGTGCTATTAGAGTGGGGATGAAACAATATAAATTGTTGCTACTATAACCTAGGAAAGAGGGAGCATGTGAGAATGCAGCAAATGATACTCCTGACCAGGAAGTCCAGTGATGGCACACTGATGGAAGCAATTCTGCGGGAGAAGCAAACTGTCCAGAAGGCATTGAGGACCTTACAACTCAGTAGGCCAAAACCAACCAACCACTACAGGCCTCCAGGAGCTGCAGAAGAATTACAGGACTGTGATTGTGGGAAGCATGAACATTCACTACTGATGGTAGGTCTAGCAGGCCGTAAGGGAAGTGGTGCTGGTTGCAGGGCCTGGCTGAAGGTAGGCCTTGTATGTCAATACTGCTGGGTGCATCCACATGCCAGGCCCATCTCTGGGTTTGGAGATGCTGAGAGTCTTCAATGGTTTACCTGATTAAGTCAGTGGTAAAATATGTGATGTCACAAGAAATGCCACTTTATGATAGCATTTATGCTATTGTCTACTGCATGCTTTGATGGTCATTAAGGGGGATATACATCACACATATACACAGTGTAAGACTATAATGGGAACACCCTAATTTACCCACCATCATATTGTTGTAGGAGGAAAATATAATGCTGCTGTTGATCACTAAGGACAGAATCAGGTATTCTGCAGTCTCAAACCCTTACACAGAAGTAAACTGATAGCAGCGTGAGGATAGCGATGCAAAACACCTAAGCAAATGAAGTAGAAGAGAGGGGCACATAAACATGTAAATACAATGATGATTCAGTAGTTGTCTCTGAAGACAATCAGGAAAGCTTAGTTTAATAATCTAGGTATAACATTACTCAGGCATTAGCTAAAGCCACAGGACGGCATTGAATGTGAACCCTAGTAGGAACGATCACTTTTGACTTGGATGAGCCTCAACTCATCCTGTTGCTTGCACAAGGACTGAACGTCTCAACAGAAGCAACTACCAGTCAGTACTTCACATGAGGATGCTGTATCTCCAGAATGGGGCTCCACACATGGCTCACACTACATGCTGTAGCTTAACACATACAAAGAAAAAAGTTCTGGAGCCCTGTTTACTTAACAAGCACTACATGCAGTACACTACTCAAAATGTTAATGTTGCTTTGGAAATTATTTCATACCTGGAAACAGAAGAATTAATCTCTCTGCAATAGGTTCTTTGGAAATAGTCGAATGGCAAACCTCCAGTCTCAATTCCATTTGGTGATCAGCAATAGTGGGTGTGAACTTGACTGTGGAAGTCATCTCGTAAACATCATCAACAGATCTCTCCTTCTTTTCCACATGAGCCTTATCAATCCGTATGTTGCCTCTGTACCACTGTGCTTGAATCTCCTTTGGGAAATATCTGTTGATCTCACATGATAGAGTCAGCTCCTTTCCTGGTTCAGGCACTGTAGGGTAACACTGAATAGCACCAATCTTCGGAGCCATAGCTGTTTTAAAATACGAAAACAATACAATTAAAGGAATCTGTGTCATTTAAACCTTACAAACTGCACACAGGAATGCATGGCAGGTAGTTATGTTCACATTTAGTGCATATTTATGGTCAAAGCAGGTAAATTGTCTGAAAATCATAGAGAGGTGGGAGATAAATCAGTGAAAAGAATATTTAATTAAGAAACTTTTGTCTCCATCAATAGAATGTCAAAAACATATTCAAAGTGTTCATCTTCCAAGCCAAATATTTTTGAGGGGGCAGGTAGAGAGAGCATGAAAGTGTGCTGCCATTGAAAGAGAAAGAGAGGGATACTCCATTCCGGTCCAGACCTTTAGGACACTAACAAAAGCAATCCATTACTCTCTACTGATACAGTTAACATTGATGACTCCACAGAGGAGATTCGGTTAAGGTTAAGAGGAAGATATAATTCGGGTTTAGTTATAAAAGTGTACCCGCTGTACATCAAGGATGGGTGCCCAAGTCATACATTAAAATAAAGAACCCTCTTTTTATTCCACCTTTGGTGAAAAAAACCGCACAACAAAAAGATTCACTGTAGCACAGAAGCATAGCAAGCTAATCAAACCAAGAGGAAAGACTTCTGAGAAGGAAGGAAGGCCTGGACTGGAGTAATAAAAGAAGGCTTCCTGACCATCTATAGAAATGAAAAAGGAGAAAGTTGGGGAACCAGTAAAGCCAGGTTTGTAAAGTCTCAAACTACTGCCATTTGAAGGACAGAGTCGAATATTTAAGGGAAGGGATATGACCAGCTACATATTATAAATCTGGTAGTGCCACATTATGATCAGGCAAATGAAACAAAAGAAGGTAGACATAAATGCCAGAGAAATGTGGTCAGATGCATGTGGTAAAGCACGAAATGTATACGAGGAAGACAAATGAAGGGGAATAAAATGAGGAACAGAAGGAAATGAGAAAGGGAGACAGAAAACACTTTGTAAAAGGTCTGACCGCTTACACCTGGGATAGTAGTTTGTTTAAAATTCTCTAGTGTGTGATTAGCACCCACACCAGGCCATCAAAACGAGTGAAGAGCAATGTAAAGTAAGGCAGGTGCCAAATGCGATAAGGGGATTATTTTCTTTGGGAACTTTGCAAAAATAGCGTTTACTGCAGTGAAATCAAGACATGTTGCTCGTGGTTGACTAGGAAAACAGAAACAGCACAACCCTCAATTTAACACATTTACTTCATAAGCTGTAAAAATAGATTAAGGGGTAGAACGGAAGAAAGACAAAGCAACTAGAAGTGCAAGCCTGCAGTGAAAGAAAAAGCAGAAAATTAATGCAAAATAGTGAGTGACAAATGTTTGATATGTTAATGAACATGAATTCTCTTGGCCATAAAAAGACATAAATTCTCGTAGCGCATATGCAATTGTCGTCGGTTCTGATATCTATAAAAGGCCTGGGGAATAGGAGACATTGGGGAATCCAGAAAACACAGGACACCCCAGTAAAAAAGAGCTACTGTTAAAGATACTTAAAAGGATACATTCACAAATCAAACATGTATTTTTAATTCACTTAAAACATGATGAGTAATTCTTGAAATAACCGTGTATGATAAGCTTATAATTGGATACAGGAAATGGCCTAACAAATACCACTAGAGGGCCAATGACAAAAGACAGGGGTGTTTTTCAAGGAAAGGCGGGAAGGGACCAAAAGAGACCATGAATCAAATCAGCTATGCAAAGCTGAGCCTGTCTGATGGTAACTCAAAAAAGATTCAACAAAATAGCTACAGTATATGGAATACCTAAAGAACAATAAAGGCGCCGCACCTAGGACACTAGCTAGTCAAGTAAAAAAGCAGGGGAGCAAATAAGAAACTGGGTAATGACTAATGTCATGTAATGTTGGCTGACTGGGGGCAGTGCCTGAGTGGAATGTCACAAATGTGAAACTATATGTTTACAAGATACATTCTGAATGGAAAAATGATGCAAACCAGAGTGGAGCAGGGACTGCACTTTTCCAGCTAAATTTATGAATACCAAATAAATTCGTTTTATGGCTTTTTAAGAGATGAGAACTAAAATGGGAAAGCATTGCCTATTTTATGAAGGTGGTGGCTCATATGCCCGCCGGTAATTTCAAGAAAATAGGTGACTTAGAAAATGATACATGACCCTAAACCAGATGATGACCTGGCGTTTGGTGAATTACTGAAATAACCTTTAAATATTCTAGGTCCTGTGTTTATGACAGGATATTTCAGTATTCCAGTGAGACCATGGTTCAGTGCTCTTTTCCCTGCCAGGCAGACTTGCACTATGCAGCATCCAAGTATCTCTACCCTAAGCAAGTTAAAATAGAAACAATGTTTTAAATACATTAGTGAAGAAAACGGGAAGGTTCTGGAATCGGACCGAAATATTACATCGTAAGTGTGGATGAATTTATGCATCCTTCTCACAGGTGATGCCACTATTCTAGGGCTGTTACTGAAACTGCACACACACCAGCTCTGACACCAGACATAGGCAGTTCCTATCCATCAAAGATGCTATGCCAGCTGCATCCACCAGGCCATTCTGAGTTGGCTGTATCACTGATATGAACACTTTACAAAACACTACTGTTTAAACAAGGTATCAATCAAACTTCTATTGAGGAGGGATAACGCTGGAGGAACACAAACTGAGCAATATGTTTTTAATTTAAAAATCTGGTTTCAGAAAGTCACAGCATAGTACTGTGGAAAAATACAAATCTCAAAGATAAATGTGAAGGAAGGGGCAATATATCTTATATATCTGTAAATGGTGATAGTTTCACAAAATGTATTTTCTGAAGAAGCAATATTTCTGCATGTGATAAAATGGCATAGATTCACCATTCTTTCATTCCGGATGTTCATGCTTCCAAAAGCAAGAAAAGGAAAATGCTGCTATTCACATTACCTATTTCATGAAGAATATATTCTGATTCCATTGGCTCTGACAGAGTCTCATGCTCCACGCGGCAAACAAGTTTCTTCCCTCTATCCTCCAAAGTAAGGCACATATCACAGTGGCTCCATATGACAAAAACACTGTTACCATTCGTATCAATCTGATCTTCTTCAAAGTTGCGTATTCCAGACGTGGGTAGAAGCTCATCATTTTTCCACCAGGTAATATTGATAGAACTTGGATAAAAGGAATGAATCTTGGATATAAGTACCAGCTGCTTTTCGAGTTCTGGCTTAACCGGTTCACATGATATGGCTTCCATTACTGGATAAGCTGTAGTCAGAAGAAAACCACTAGATATATCATTTTTGGTAAGCATTTGTGAAATACAATTAAATATATATGTGTTTATTGTTCATCACAATACAGATGATATGTGATACGTTATGTAAGATTTTACTATCTGGTAATAATAACAACACTATGGACAGCTAGAAGATAATCAATATGGATAGATAGAGGATAATCAATGTGCTAACAAACGCAACAGGAAAGAACACACTGTGGATATCTTCAAATTGTCTGATCTATGCATGGTATGCAAGTAATGAAAATGTCACTTACCCAGTGTACATCTGCTCGTGGCATCAGTCGCTGAGATTCACATGTTCTGCATAGCTCGCCATCTGGTGTTGGGTCGGAGTGTTACAAGTTGTTTTTCTTCGAAGAAGTGTTTTCGAGTCACGGGACCGAGTGACTCCTCCTTCTGTGCTCATTGCGCATGGGCGTCGACTCCATCTTCGATTGTTTTCCCCGCAGAGGGTGAGGTAGGAGTTGTACTGTAGTAATAGTGCCCGCGCAATGAAATGTGTAAGTATGTACGTATTAAATGTTTAAATAATATATATACAAATGTACAAAATTGAAGGTAACTTCTGAACTGCTACAGGCTTCCGGGGAGGTGGGTGGGCACATGTGAATCTCAGCGACTGATGCCACAAACAGATGTACACTGGGTAAGTGACATTTTCAGTTCGATGGCATCTGTCGCTGTAGATATACATGTTCTGCATAGACTAGTAAGCAGTTATTTCCCCAAAAGCGGTGGTTTAGCCTGTAGGAGTAGAAGTTGTTTGAACTAGAGTTCTTAATACAGCTTGACCTACTGTAGCTTGTTGTGCGGATAGCACATCTATACAGTAGTGTTTGGTGAATGTGTGAGGCGTAGACCATGTGGCTGCCTTACATATTTCATGCATTGGGATGTTTCCTAAAAAGGCCATTGAAGCACCTTTTTTCCTTGTTGAATGTGCCCTGGGAGTAATGGGCAGTTGTCTTTTTGCTTTAAGGTAGCAGATTTGGATGCATTTAACTATCCATCTGGCTATACCTTGTTTTGATATTGGGTTACCTGCATGAGGTTTTTGGAATGCAATAAATAGCTGTTTAGTCTTTCTGATGTTCTTTGTTCTATCAATGTAGTACATTAATGCTCTTTTGACATCTAATGTATGTAGTGCTCTCTCAGCCACAGAATCTGGCTGTGGGAAGAAAACTGGTAGTTCTACCGTTTGATTTAGATGGAACGGTGAAATAACCTTTGGTAAAAATTTTGGATTAGGTCGTAGGACGACCTTATTTTTGTGTATTTGTATAAAAGGTTCTTGTGTTGTAAACGCTTGAATTTCACTTACTCTTCTTAGAGATGTAATGGCGATGAGAAAGGCAACTTTCCAGGTTAGGAATTGTATTCCGCAAGAGTGCATGGGTTCAAAAGGTGGGCCCATGAGTCTTGTTAGGACAACGTTTAGGTTCCATGAAGGAACAGGTGGTGTTCTTGGTGGTATAATTCTTTTAAGACCTTCTATGAATGCTTTGATGACTGGTATCCTATACAAGGAAGTTGAATAGGTAGTTTGCAGGTAAGCAGATATTGCTGCAAGGTGTATTTTGATAGAAGAGAAGGCTAACTTTGCTTTTTGTAAATGGAGCAAGTAATTTACTATATCTTTTGGAGTTGCGTGTAGTGGTTGTATCTGATTATGATGGCAGTAACAAACAAATCTTTTCCACTTACTTGCGTAGCAGTGTCTAGTGGATGGCCTTCTGGCCTGCTTTATGACTTCCATACACTCTTGGCTAAGTTGTAAGTGTCCGAATTCTAGGATTTCAGGAGCCAGATTGCTAGATTCAGCGATGCTGGATCTGGGTGTCTGATCTGTTGGTTGTGTTGCGTTAACAGATCTGGTTTGTTGGGCAGTTTGATGTGGGGTACTACAGAAAGATCTAGCAGTGTTGTGTACCAGGGTTGTCTTGCCCAAGTTGGTGCTATTAAAATGAGTTTGAGTTTGTTTTGACTCAATTTGTTTACTAGATAAGGAAGGAGAGGGAGAGGATCAAAAGCGTAAGCAAATATTCCTGACCAGTTCATCCATAGGGCATTGCCTTGGGACTGCTTGTGTGGGTATCTGGACGCGAAGTTTTGGCATTTTGCGTTCTCTTTTGTTGCAAATAAGTCTATTTGAGGTGTTCCCCAGAGTGTGAAGTAGGTGTTCAGAATTTGTGGGTGAATTTCCCATTCGTGGACCTGTTGGTGATCTCGAGAGAGATTGTCTGCCAGTTGATTCTGGATCCCTGGAATAAACTGTGCTATTAGGCGAATTTGATGGTGAATTGCCCATTTCCATATGTTTTGCGCTAATAAGCTTAACTGCGTTGAATGTGTTCCTCCTTGTTTGTTTAGATAATACATCGTTGTCATGTTGTCTGTTTTGACAAGGATGTATTTGTGGATTATGATTGGTTGGAAAGCTTTTAGTGCTTGAAAAACTGCTAATAATTCTAGGTGATTTATATGCAGTTTTGTTTGATGTATGTTCCATTGTTCTCGTATGTTGTGTTGATTGAGATGTGCTCCCCACCCTGTCATGGAAGCATCTGTTGTTATTACGTACTGTGGCACTGGGTCTTGGAAAGGCCGCCCTTTGTTTAAATTTATACTGTCCCACCATAGAAGGGAGAGGTAAGTTTGGCGGTCTATTAACACCAGATCTAGAAGGTGACCCTGTGCTTGAGACCACTGTGAGGCTAGGCACTGTTGTAAGGGCCTCATGTGCAGTCTTGCGTTCGGGACAATGGCTATGTACGAGGACATCATGCCTAGGAGTTGTAGTATTGTCCTTGCTTGTATTGTTTGATTTGGAGACATGTGTTGAATGACTTTGTTGAAATTGTGAATTCTTTGTGGAGTTGGCGTTGCTACTCCTTTTGTTGTGTCTATTATGGCTCCTAGATATTGCTGTACTTTGCTTGGCTGAATGTTGGATTTTGCAAAGTTGACGGTGAACCCTAGTTTGTAGAGGGTTTGTATGACTTGATTTGTGTGGTTTGAGCATTGTGTGAGCGAATTGGTTTTGATTAGCCAGTCGTCTAGATACGGGAATACATGTATTTGCTGCCTTCTGATGTGTGCAGCGACTACTGCTAGGCATTTTGTGAATACTCTTGGAGCGGTTGTTAAACCAAAAGGCAATACTTTGAATTGGTAATGTATTCCTTTGAATACAAACCTTAGATATTTTCTGTGTGATTGATGTATTGGTATATGGAAATATGCGTCTTTGAGGTCTAGGGTTGTCATGTAGTTGTGTTTTTTGAGCAATGGTAACACTTCTTGTAGTGTGACCATGTGAAAGTGGTCTGATTTGATGAATGTGTTTACTACTCTGAGGTCT
This sequence comes from Pleurodeles waltl, assembly GCF_031143425.1. NCBI lineage: Eukaryota > Metazoa > Chordata > Amphibia > Caudata > Salamandridae > Pleurodeles > Pleurodeles waltl. Next base: position 832,807,079 of record NC_090440.1, on the reverse strand, counting down.
AGAATTGGTCTCAGTGTTTTGTCCTTTTTTGGTATCAAGAAGTACAGTGAATAAACTCCTGTGTTTATTTGTGTGTTTGGTACTAATTCTATTGCATTTTTTTGCAATAGTGCTTGAACTTCTATCTCTAGAAGCTCTGAATGGTGTTTTGATAAATTCTGTGATTTTGGTGGTATGTTTGGAGGGAATTGCAGGAATTCTATGCAATAACCATGTTGGATAATTGCTAGGACCCATGTGTCTGTAGTTATTTCCTCCCATGCTTTGTAATAGTGACCTATCCTTCCCCCCACTGGTGTTGTGTGGGGGGGGTGAGTGATGTGTGAGTCACTGCTTGTTGGTAGTGGTTTTGGGGCTTTGAAATTTCCCTCTATTCCTAGGGAATTGCCCTCCTCTATACTGGCCCCGAAAGCTTCCCCTGTATTGTCCCTGGTAGGTGGACGGTGCGGACTGTGAGGTAGTAGCATGTGTGGCCTGACCCCGAAACCCTCCTCTAAAAGGTGTTTTGCGGAAGGTGGTATAAGATCCTCTGCTCTCCGGGGAGTAGAGTGCGCCCATGGCCTTGGCAGTGTCAGTGTCCTTTTTGAGCTTTTCTATGGCTGTGTCGACCTCCGGACCGAACAGAAGTTTCTCGTTTACTGGCATGTTAAGTACTGCCTGCTGAATTTCTGGCTTGAATCCAGACGTTCTGAGCCATGCGTGCCTACGGATGGTAACAGACGTGTTAATGGTCCTTGCAGCTGTGTCTGCTGCGTCCATAGAGGAGCGTATTTGGTTGTTGGAAATGTTTTGACCCTCCTCAACAACCTGTTTTGCTCTTTTTTGTAGATCTTTTGGGAGATGTTCAATGAGATGCTGCATCTCATCCCAGTGAGCTCTGTCGTAGCGCGCTAACAGCGCTTGTGAGTTTGCGATGCGCCACTGGTTTGCTGCTTGGACAGCGACCCTCTTCCCGGCTGCATCGAACTTTCTGCTTTCTTTATCTGGGGGAGGTGCATCCCCAGAAGTGTGTGAATTTGCCCTTTTTCTGGCAGCCCCTACCACCACAGAATCTGGTGGCAGCTGAGAGGTGATGAATACAGGGTCTGTAGGAGGCGCCTTATACTTTTTGTCCACTCTAGGCGTTACTGCCCTACTTTTAACTGGCTCCTTGAAGATCTCTTTTGCATGGCGTAGCATACCCGGGAGCATAGGCAGGCTTTGGTAGGAGCTGTGGGTGGAGAAGAGGGTGTTAAATAAAAAGTCATCCTCGACCTGTTCGGAGTGTAGTTCCACATTATGGAACTGTGCTGCTCTAGCCACCACTTGTGAATAGGCTGTGCTGTCTTCAGGTGGTGATGGCCTAGTTGGGTATGTGTCTGGGCTGTTATCAGACACTGGTGCATCGTACAAGTCCCACGCGTCTTTATCTTGGTCATCGTGGCTCATGGCGGTGTGAGCTGGGGAATGTGACGGGGTGTACGTTGGCGAATCAGGAGTTACCGGTGGAGGAGAGGGAGGAGAGGGAGGAGGTGTTACCTTCTTTGCTGCTTGTTGCTGAGGAGCCTCTAGTGCTATATACTGAAGTGTCCTCTTTCTTTTAACAGGTGGAAGGGTACTGATTTTCCCTGTCCCCTGTTGAATAAAGATACGCTGTTGCGTGTGATCCACTTCAGTGGATTGCAGTTCTTGTTCAAATCTGTGTTTTTTCATTTGTGAAGACATTGATTGTTCTTCAGTATAGGAGCCTGAAGCTGGGTCTGCTGATGCTTTTTTCGGCTCCGAAAACCCTGTTGTTTGCTTTTTCGGCTCCGAGGTAACCTTCCTTTTCTTTTGTGCCGAAAATTCTTGGGCTCGATAGTCTTCGGCGCCACTGTCTCGGCGTCGATCCGTGTCGGCACCGAACTCTCGGTGTCGATGCTTTTCTTTAGCACTCTCTCGGTCCCGAGGAGGCTGCGTGCCGGTGTCTCGACCAGAGTTGGACGATCTCGACACTGAGTGGGCCTTTTTCGGTGCCGATTGTTGGTCACCGGAAATTTGGGTTGAGCCATGGCCTGTTGGCAGTGGCGTCCCCTGGGCCTTTTTGACTTTTTTATGTTCTGATCTCGACGTCTTACTCACAGTTTTTGGATCGTCGAGTTCGTCGGATCCTGAATCATGGATGGAAAAGGATTCCTCCTGTTCCTCTTCTGCCTCGAACTGTCGATGCTCTTTCGGCGTGGACGCCATCTGCAGTCTTCTCGCTCGACGGTCGCGCAGAGTTTTTTTCGGGACCGGAACGCCCAACAGGCCTCACAGGATTCTTCGCTGTGCTCGGGTGACAGGCACAGGTTACAGACCGAGTGTTGGTCCGTATATGGGTATTTGTTGTGGCATTCAGGGCAGAATCGAAACGGGGTCCGTTCCATCGGCGTTGTTCTCCACGCGGTCGGGCCGACTAGGCCCCGACGGGGTGCCGAAATCTACCCCGAAGGGCACCGAAGCGCTTCGATGTTCAATGCGTCGTCGTATGTGTTTATCTCGAACCGGATCGCAACGATACCATCGAAAATCTTCCGTTTTTAGCTATCTTTCCGTTCCGAAACTCGGAGCGACAGGAACACGTCCGAACCCGATGGCGGAAAGAAAACAATCGAAGATGGAGTCGACGCCCATGCGCAATGAGCACAGAAGGAGGAGTCACTCGGTCCCGTGACTCGAAAACACTTCTTCGAAGAAAAACAACTTGTAACACTCCGACCCAACACCAGATGGCGAGCTATGCAGAACATGTGTATCTACAGCGACAGATGCCATCGAACTATATGTTTCTAATTAATGAGCATTCAACAAGATACTTATGAAAGTGTAACTTGTATTCGTTGGTCAACACTGATCAACACACTCTAATGAAATGCAATATGATTAACATATATCTGAGCTAGTAAACAGTAATTCTTCATTCTAATAAAGGTGAAGGTAATGCATGCACTAACTAAAAAAGCAATCTATGACCAATGTAACAATGTGCATAATCTGCACGTATTTAGGTATCTGGAGTGCAAACGTATGATAAAGGCAGCGGAGCGCTCAAAATTAACAAGTACATAGGAAAATAGTTACAGTGAGTACATTACAAAGAATCTCCACATTAAAACCTCAACAACAGATTTTTAATTAACATTAGTGTGTCTGCTACAATAACATTCCTACAATGAATTTTGCATTGAAAATGGACAGTTTGTAGCAGCTTTTACACACCTTTACCACACCTAACACTAAACCTTACCCTAAATACACCCTGAAGTTAAATCTTGTCCTAAATATACTTTAAATTTAACCCATGCCCTATCCCATGAACATACTCTAATATTTCACCTAAACTTAAGGTTAACCCTAACTCTAACTAGTAACTTAACCCTATTAGTTTTTCATGTGCCTAATTTTAACCCTCACTATAACCCAAAACGTAACTTTAGAAAACATTCTCCTTTTTGATAGTCAAGGACGCTAACTCAAATCCTACACCTAAACCAACATCTAACTCTTAGCCTTACATTAACTCTACCTCTATTTCAAACCACAGTCAAACACTAACTTTTAAACTGCAGAAGTAATGCATGAGATCCCCTGAATTGACAGTGTCTGTAGTGGTTTTCTTTGTTCTGAATTAGTTTCTAAAACCGAACCGATTAGGGTGAAGGTGTGAGTTATGGATTGTGTAGCTTACCATAACAGACAAATGTTAGTGTTCTTTGGGTATTCCATTATAAACATCACATCATGTTAACTGGGTGTTTAAGGGAATTTGCAGCAATGCCCTGTACCGCCTACATCAGCTGTGCAAGGCCTTTGGCCATGCACAGCTGGTTTCATCTGGAAGAGTTCTGGGGCAGCTGTGAACAGCCTTCTATTTGGCTGGCATGTTTGGAAAGGGTTGTTATTGACCAATTCTGGCCTTCTCTACTGACAGTACGTGTCAGTGCTGCTTTCCCCAGTGCAGGAAGGGTAGTTATTCCTTATCCCCTCTAGCCTTGTCTAAGTGCTAGGAGAATTGGCAGTGCCCGCAGCCAAGCCACCACAGGTCAAGGCCTGGCTGGAGAGGTGTTTGCCACTCACAGTCTTGCCCCTCTGCTATGCCCAAAGGCAGCAGGCTTCAGTTTTCACCTCCTGGCTTTGACTAACAGCTGAGAGTTTGGTGCTCTGTGGCCACCCTCCCCAAGGAAAAGTTAACAACTGTGCCTTAAAACAAATATTAATATCAAGTTATTCCATGCCTCCTGCACACATGCAAAACAAGAAAGTGAAGTAAGCTTGGGACCTTGGAGAGCCGTCCATTCGCCCAGGTCACAATTTGCAAATAGGACTGAACTATTGGCCACATCTGTCCCGGCCCTCCTCTACCCCTAGCGAAAATGAGGGGAAAGAGGGGACACTGATTTCTTTCTGACAAAACCTCCTTTAATTGCTCCGGAAATTGGTGCTTATTACTGTGTGGAGCTATTCGTGTTGATTACTGACACCACTAATGCTTGTTAAAGCCTTGTGTCATTAATGTGCATTCCACTCCTTCTACCCTTTACAATATCACACATTGACACATACATGAAACGTTGAAAGAAATAAACACCAGAACTCTTTACATCACCTTTTGTACCACAAATGAAATCAATAATACTGACACGTGGATGGTGCAGCAGTTTTAACTGCAAAACGGGTACTGTACCATCATAATATACCGAAAATACAATCATATATTGTAAATTAAAGACTATTTTTGTACCAGCTGATAAGGTGCTAAGAGCATACCAGCAATCATTCGGTTCATGTCCTCAATTTCAAAAGCTTTCGCCAAATACGAATCCATAGAGGCATTCAGAAAAATACCACACAATTATAATTTTAAGTCTGGTCTCACTCCATAAAGTTTGTGTCATACAAACTTACAAAATTGGCAATATACTCGCTCATTCATTTTCGCACCTTTCCTTCATGACGATGCGTCTTGCTGTTTAGCTTGGATTAGAAATCTGATTCTTCAATTTTACATCTTTTCAAGTGTTATATTGTAGTCAGTATTAGGCCATTTACACACACACACGCGCGCGCGCGCGCGCACAGACACACGTGCACACTTAAATAAGTGATAACGATTTTTACCAACATTCAAACAGTCAGATTGACACTGAAAACAACCGGTTTATAAGGAAACATTTTGCAGAGGTTGGGCCTGATTTAAATCGTCGCGGCTACAATGTGGCACATATTCTGACCACTTGATTGCCTTAAATGAAAATATGTTCATGGTTGTCATTCTTGGTAATAATTTAGACTTACTTTTCATTCTGGTGGTAGGGGTATACAAATTAGCCCACCTAGCCAACCAAGACACTGGCGTCATAATGGGTCACGCCTCTGTGAGGTCAGAGCCACATGAACCAGGATGTAGGAGGATATGCTTCAAGGATCCCTGCATAGTGGCCCAGATCGTGGATGGCAGTAAACCGCTGGAAACGTGCAGGCAAAATCTGAAGGGAGGGCAATAAAGCACATTTGATGTGAGCGCAACGGACCCCAGATAACTTTTGGTGGAGAGATAAGGTAGCTAAAATCTCAAAGCGTTTCTTAAACTGTTGGTGGGGCGGGCGGAGGGTATGGTTGCCAGTGTGAGTGGGGTCATGACAGAAATATAACAGAAATGTGATATCACCCGGGATCCAAGTGTGTACGTATAGGAAGAATCTCACTCAATTACCTGCTTAAGCCATCTCTGGGGCATGAAGGTTATCATTGACTTGCACAGACTCTTTTGGTGAAGCTGAAAGAATACTGGCACCTGCGTCAAGATGTGGATAGTTCGAAATAGGCACTGAAGGTTGATCCCAAAGTAACAATAGGTGGCACACTGCGACTGACAGATTTTCAATAATGTTGTTAATTGTGAAATAAAGCCAAACTGTTTAATTCTTTTCAGTATTGATTCAGGTGGGTGGCTATGATACTGATGTGAAGGGAGAAACTTCATAAAAATAATGTTCTTTTTCTAATATTTTTACAAGTAAACGAATACAGGGAGTGCAGAATTATTAGGCAAATGAGTATTTTGACCACATCATCCTCTTTATGCATGTTGTCTTACTCCAAGCTGTATAGGCTGGAAAGCCTACTACCAATTAAGCATATTAGGTGATGTGCATCTCTGTAATGAGAAGGGGTGTGGTCTAATGACATCAACACCCTATATCAGGTGTGCATAATTATTAGGCAACTTCCTTTCCTTTGGCAAAATGGGTCAAAAGAAGGACTTGACAGGCTCAGAAAAGTCAAAAATAGTGAGATATCTTGCAGAGGGATGCAGCACTCTTAAAATTGCAAAGCTTCTGAAGCGTGATCATCGAACAATCAAGCGTTTCATTCAAAATAGTCAACAGGGTCGCAAGAAGCGTGTGGAAAAACCAAGGCGCAAAATAACTGCCCATGAACTGAGAAAAGTCAAGCGTGCAGCTGCCACGATGCCACTTGCCACCAGTTTGGCCATATTTCAGAGCTGCAACATCACTGGAGTGCCCAAAAGCACAAGGTGTGCAATACTCAGAGACATGGCCAAGGTAAGAAAGGCTGAAAGACGACCACCACTGAACAAGACACACAAGCTGAAACGTCAAGACTGGGCCAAGAAATATCTCAAGACTGATTTTTCTAAGGTTTTATGGACTGATGAAATGAGAGTGAGTCTTGATGGGCCAGATGGATGGGCCCGTGGCTGGATTGGTAAAGGGCAGAGAGCTCCAGTCCGACTCAGACGCCAGCAAGGTGGAGGTGGAGTACTGGTTTGGGCTGGTATCATCAAAGATGAGCTTGTGGGGCCTTTTCGGGTTGAGGATGGAGTCAAGCTCAACTCCCAGTCCTACTGCCAGTTCCTGGAAGATACCTTCTTCAAGCAGTGGTGCAGGAAGAAGTCTGCATCCTTCAAGAAAAACATGATTTTCATGCAGGACAATGCTCCATCACACGCGTCCAAGTACTCCACAGCGTGGCTGGCAAGAAAGGGTATAAAAGAAGGAAATCTAATGACATGGCCTCCTTGTTCACATGATCTGAACCCCATTGAGAACCTGTGGTCCATCATCAAATGTGAGATTTACAAGGAGGGAAAACAGTACACCTCTCTGAACAGTGTCTGGGAGGCTGTGGTTGCTGCTGCACGCAATGTTGATGGTGAACAGATCAAAACACTGACAGCATCCATGGATGGCAGGCTTGTGAGTGTCCTTGCAAAGAAAGGTGGCTATATTGGTCACTGATTTGTTTTTGTTTTGTTTTTGAATGTCAGAAATGTATATTTGTGAATGTTGAGATGTTATATTGGTTTCACTGGTAATAATAAATAATTGAAATGGGTATATATATTTTTTTTGTTAAGTTGCCTAATAATTATGCACAGTAATAGTCACCTGCACACACAGATATCCCCCTAACATAGCTAAAACTAAAAACAAACTAAAAACTACTTCCAAATATATTCAGCTTTGATATTAATGAGTTTTTTGGGTTCATTGAGAACATGGTTGTTGTTCAATAATAAAATTAATCCTCAAAAATACAACTTGCCTAATAATTCTGCACTCCCTGTATTCCTATGGACCTAACACTTTCTCCATAAACTAAAGAACTTTCCATTATGACCCCCCCCTCTTTTGACCATGAGCTGCTCGTTGTTTTGTAATCTCAGACATTATGGCTGTCCATATATATCTGTCAAACCTGCAAGGCTTTCTTTAACAAAAGAGGTGAGGAAAGTACTTTTAAGTCCTTGGTAGTTAGAAATGTTCATGGCTATTCAGAGTGAGAGGAGGAGGGAATGCTTAATATACCCTCAGAATGAAACATGCTGTGCCATATTTGGTCACACACGATCTGTGTATTATTCTTGGCTATAGATTAAAGAGCAATTATTGAGGCACGACGTGCTACGATTCCTTTTCGTACCGTAGTGTGATTACGCTGCAAAATATTATACATTCAAAATACAATGTGAGAAAATATAAGGAATTAAATCATCTTTTAAAGCATAGGTATATTGAGACAAAGTCGACTTACATGCTATGTAGTTGCAAAACAGGAAAATGATTTCCCACAAAAAGTGTATTTTTTTGCATTTTTTCTTAATACACTGGATTCAAACAGTGATAAATACATACATTAAAGGCAATGGAAAAGCCAATAGGTTTGAAGATGGTACAGTGTAATCTTGGCTTTGTCAATGCGTATTTGTGCATCTGTGAGCGCGCGCAGACAAAGCACCTGAAAAGAGGATACTACAGAAAGAAGGCCTACTTTCTTTTCTGTAGCATCTACTTTTCAGGTTACAGGGTTCAAAGAACATCCTCCAACAGTAGAGAGGAGTACTCACAGTGCGGTGGGGGAAGGGAACTAACTAGTAAGGGGATTTTATTAGTCAGAGAAGGGTAGCATTAAAGTGTAGTATGAGGTTGATAGGGATCGGTGACTGGTAAAGTGAGAAATAGTTTGGAGATTTTAGGATTCAAAGAAGGGCAGTGTTAAGAGCTAATTTGTTTTTTTAGGGTTCAGGAAAGGGTAGAAATACGAGGTGGTTAGAGGTTTTTAGAGTTCAAGGGTAGTTATAGTATAAGGGTAGTAAGAGGTTTTTAATGTTCAGGAAAGGCTAGTGTTAAGGGGTAATAAAGGTTTTTTATGGTTCGGAGAATGGTAGTAAAGGAAGGGCAGTGCTAAGGCATAGTGAGGGATTCATAGGATTCAGTGAAGGCTAGTATTGAGGGAAGGGAGCGTTTTTTTAGAGATTACGGAAGGGTAGCATTATGGAGTGGTACAGGTAAGGGGTTTTTAGGCTTCAGGAATGGGTAGTGTTAATGAGAAGTAAGGGGTTTGGTGTGTTCAAGGATTGGTAGTGTTAGGGGGTAGTTAGCAGCTTTTAGGGTTCAGGGAAGTGTAGTATTATTGGCATTTCTGGGTGTTAAGGGTTCAGGGATAGGAAACAAAGGGGTGCAAGGGGTTACTACAGTAAAGTCAGATAGTTTAAAGAATGCCCGTAATAACAAGAATTGGCAAAGTCAATATGTCTTGTCTTCACAAATATGCAAAGTAATATGTTTTTCTTATTTTTTACTTTTTGTGACATACAAAAACATACAAAAAAGGGAGTGCCTAGCAGCCCAAGTGGCTGAATGCCACTTGGCATAATCATAATGCCAACAATCACAATGCAAGTGATACAATGGCTTAAATTGGATGATCCTATGCCTTAAGCTGACTGTTGTGAGCAGTATTAAGTAAAAATGTAAATTACACTTAAACAGACCAGTTCATGAAGAGATCTGATGGAAAGCTCCTTATGTGTGTGTTTTAAATGTCATATTGTTGTTGACATTACTGGGAAGCATGAGGCGGGTGACTATCTAGACTGGGCCTACAAATTATGCCCCTGAAACGAATGTATCTGGCTGTGTCATATCACCCAGGTCATTGAGACAGTTCTAGCTTTTAAAGCAAAATATTACAACTTTGCATTGTGGGACTCATGGTCTCCCCATACAAGAGTGGTCTTAAGTATCAAAAATAAAAAATACCGTTAGGTAGAACATTAAGACAGATTGAAATTATCACGCATGACAGTCCTTGTTGTCCGAGTCCATGCACCAACCTCCCCCTTCTGCCTTGCATGGTCCGATGTGCTGCCACTGCCCTCCATTTAGCTTGATGTCCCTGCCCACTCTTCCCCCTTCTGTTGCCCAATTCTATGCCCCATCATTTCCCTCCTGGTCAGCCTCTGCACTTAGCTTGTTGCCCCTACCGTCCTTCGCCCTGCCTCTGATGTCGGTATGCATGCCCCTGCTCCCTCCTTTTTACCCACCATGGTCCATGGACCTGCCACTCCTATGTACTCTGAGTGTTCTGTTGAGCCAGGTATCTGCCACCTGTTCCTGCCACCTTCACCCTGCCTGTCCGAGTTACATGTCCCTATCCCCTCCTTCCTGTCCTCCCTGATCCATTTTGCTCCCACTCCCTTCTGCCCTTTATGCTCTGTTGTGCTGCAACTGCTCCTGCTGCCTGCCCTGCGTGGTCTTTTGAGAAGCCTCTTCACCTGCCCTATTTTGTGTCCAGCCCCTACGGCTCCCTGTAGGAGGCTGGCATGGTTTGTGGTGGGTACCAAAGGTACTTCCACCTTATACCAGATCCAGTTATCCCTTATTAGTGAAATGTAGTCAGTGCCAGGAAGCCGGGCTCTCTAGGGGGAGCGTGGATGAGCAGCCAAGGCCTAACTAGGAGACATGCAAAGCTCATGCAATACCACAGTAGTCACACAGTACTTACACACATGATAGAAAATACTCAGTATTACAAAGGTACCTTATTTTGGTGACACAAATGCCAAAAATACCTTAGAGACTATACTCCCTTAGGAGGCAAGTAATATACACAGTATATACACACTAGAATGCAGAAATAGGGGGAACACAAACCATATACTACAATAGTGGAATGCGAAAGTCGATTTCTCACGTAGGCAAGTGTAGTGTTTAGAGGGGCGCTGGGAGTATTAGAAAACAACAAAGGTAAGTAACACAACCCACCCCAGAGCCCAGGAAAGCAGTAGTAAATCACAGTAACTTTCCTAGATCACACAAGAACACGTGATAGAAGATACTGGAAGAACCAGAAGAGACTGTAACACACCAACAATGGATTCCTGGACCTGAAGGCCTGTGGAAGAAGGGGACCAAGTCTAAGGAGCACTGAAGAGTCCAGGGAGAACAGGAGCACCTGATAACCCAGATGAAGGTGCAAAAGGAGAACCACCGGTGAAGAACAGTCAGTACTGCACCCAAGAAGATGGATGCGGGTTCCTGGTTGGTGCAGATGATGTCCTACGCCGGATGGATGATTGCAGTCTGGTTTGCGTACCTGGATTCCGCCAACAAGCCTTGGCACACCCAAAGCTCACGGTTAGCGGAATTTGGCGTGCCTGGGACCAGGAGGGATCTGGTGGACTCTACCCAGGAAGGGAAGTCCGAGGGGGCTCTTAGCAACTCTGAGAGCCCCCAGAAGACTAGGCAGCGCCAGCAGGAAACCCACAGCACGGGGGCAAAGAAGGTGCAAAAGGAGGCCTACGTGGCACTACAAAATCGATCCCACGCCGCCGGAGAACCTCGCAGGAAGCTGTGCATCGCAGGATAAAGTGCTGGGGGTCGGAGCTGCACGGTGCACAAAGAACTTTGTGGAAGGATGCCAACAAGCCTTAGCAACCGCAAAACACGCTGTGCATGGGGGGTACTGTCTTGCGTGGGGAGGCAAGCTCTTACTTCCACCAAAGTTGGACAGTAGGACGTCAGGACCATCAGGACCACTTCAGTCCACCACCTGTGAAGCTGGATCCACACACTTCATCAGGAGAGGGGACCCAAGCCACCGGTCGTTGCTGCAGAGGGGTGCCTGCTGAAGCAGGGAAGTGACTCCTTCACTTCAAGGGAGATTCCTTCGTTCTTCTGGTGCAGGCTGAAGACCGGCAGTCTTCGGAGGATGCACGACCTGGAAACAGTTGCAGTTGCTGGCAGGAGCTGAAGATACAATGTTGCAGAAGTCATCTTTGCTTCTTTGTTGCAGCTTGTATAGTTCCTAGAGGGTCCAGATGCAGTTCCGTTGGTAAGAAGGTGAAGTAAAGGATGGAGAGGATTCCGGCTGGAGTCTTGCAATCTGAATCCAAGAGAGAGACCCTAAATAGCCCTGAAAGGGGGATTGGTCAGCTACACAGGTAAGCACCTATCAGGGGAGGGCTCTGACGTCACCTGCTGGCAGTGGCCACTCAGATGCTCCCAGAGTGCCCTGCCAACTTGGAATCCAAGATGGCAAAACCCGCGGACACTCTGGAGGAACTCTGGGCACCACCCCTGCGGTGGTGATGGACAGGAGAGTGGTCACTTCCCTTTCCTTTGTCCAGTTTCACGCCAGAGCAGGGGCTGGGGGTCCCTGAACTGGTGTAGACTGGATTATGCAAGGAGGGCACCATCTGTGCCCTTCAAAGCATTTCCAGAGGCTCTGAGAGGCTACTCCTCCCATGACTGTAACACCTATTTCCAAAGGGAGACGGTGCCCACCCCTCTCCCAAAGGAAGTGCTTTGTTCTGCCTTCCTGGGCTCGAGCTGCTTGAGCAACAGGAGGGCAGACATCTGTCTGTGAGGTGGCAGCAGCTGGGGCTGCCTGGAAAACCTCAGAAGATGTAATGGCAGTACCGGGGGTCCTCTAAGGAGCCCCCCAGGGTGCATGGAATCATACAACCAATGAATGCAAAAGCCTTGGGGTATGATTCCAACATGTTTGATACCAAACATGGCCATATTCGGAGTTACGATTGTGAAGCTGTACGTAGGTGGTGACCTATATCCAGTGCACACGTTAAATGGCAATCCCGCACTCACAAAGTCCGGGAAAATGGTCCTGGACGATGTGGGGGCACCTCTGCTATTACAGGGGTGCCCTCACACACAGTTACTCCGCACCCAGCCTTCAAGGGTGGAAAGCCTGACATACAGGTGACTAATAGATGACCTGCTGCAGTGTAAATGGCAGTGAAAGGGTGCATGCACCATTTCACACAGGCTGCAATGGCAGTCCTGTAGAAGCCTTTGCATGGGCTCCCTATGTGTGGCAAAAGAAATGCTGCAGCTCATAGGGATCCCCTGGAACCCCAATGCCCTAGGTACCTAGGTACCATATACTAGGGTCTTATAAGGAGGCACCAGTATACCAATTATGAGAGGAATACTGTGTTAGCAGTATCCAACAGCCAAATTTAAAGGGAGAGAGCATAACTACTTGAAACTCATAGGGATCCCCTGGAACCCCAATGCCCTGGGTACCTAGGTACCATATACTAGGGTCTTATAAGGAGGCACCAGTATACCATTTATGAGAGGAATACTGTGTTAGCAGTATCCAACAGCCAAATTTAAAGGGGGAGAGCATAACTACTTGGGTCCTGGTTAGCAGCATCCCAGTAGACACAGTCAAACACACTGACAAACAGGCCAAAAGTGGGGGTAAGAAAGAGGCTACTTTCATACCCTCCCTTCTGTCCTCCATGGTCTTTTGTGCATGCCCTTTCCCCCTCCCTCTTGCTCACCATAGCTGCTGTGCTGCCATTAACCCTCCCGCTTGCCAAGCATGTTCGTCTGTGCTGCCCCAGCCCGTCCCACCTGCCCTATGTGGTCAGCTCGTTGCCCCCTGACTCCCTACCACCTTCCCTCTGTGGTCTGATTGTATGTCATTATACTCTCACTGTTGCCCTCCATGGTGTGTTGTGCTTCCAGACCCCACCCCGTCTGCCCTCCATGGTCAGCTTGCTGCTCCTGCCCTCCCTCCTTGCCAACTGCCCTCTGTTTTCTATGTGCAGGCCCCTATCCCCTCCCTCCTGCCTTGTCTCATACGTTGTCGTGCCCCTGTCCCCTCCATCCTGCCCTTAATGGTCCATTATGCTGTAACTGTCCCTCCTGTCTGTCTGGTATGGTCAGCTTGCTGCCCTTGCCTCTTTCCCCTTAACTTCCTGTTGTCCATGTGCATGGCCCTGTCCCCTCCCTATTGCTTTCTATGGTTCGTTGTGCTGCACTGCTGTCCCACTTGCCCTGTATGGTGTACTGTGCTGCAATCCCCGACGCCTGCCATGTAATGTCAGATTGGTGCCCCTGCCAATCTCCCTCCTGCCCTCTGTTATCTGAGTCCATGTCCCTACCTTATTCCTCCTGCCCTCTGTGATCCAATGTACCATACTTGCCAACATTTTGAATTTGGTAAGAGGGAGATTTTGAGAAAACAAACCTGAGGAATTGATTTTCCTCTTTTACTTTCATTGAAAAAGAGGAGATTTTAGGTAGGAGACAGATAAAATAAACCCCTCTTGGGTTTCGGAAAATTGGGAGTCTCCTGCCTGAACCAGGCCTGTTGGCATGTATGGTTGTACTGCCACAGCCTCTTCCTTCCACCCTTAATGGTCTGTTATATTTATTGCCTGTCCTGCATGGTTGGTTTGTTGCCGCTACCCCCCTTGCCCCAGCCCTACATGGTCCATTATGCTGCCACTGCCCCTCCCACCTGCCCAGCATGGTCAACGTATTACCTCTGCACCCTTATAGCTGCCCTCAATTATCCAAGACCGTGTCCCTGGCCTCCACCTCCCCACAGTATTCTAATAAACAACTAGACTGCTAACATTTATTACAAAAGTGTGGCACGCCTGACGTCATCTCAATATAATCAAAACTGTAATACATTTCCTTTAGAAATTATAAAAATTAGAGGGTCTTATTCCCATACAAAGTATGGTAACTGATCTAACAAACTAAAAAGAGGACACATTTTCTGAGTTCTCAAATAGCGACATAGCATTTTAAAATTATTTGCTATCTTTATTTTTTTTATCTAGTTGATCACTTGATTATATGATACACAATTAGGGGGTGGCATCACGGCCAAAGCTGCAGATTTAGCAATAGGGGAACCAGGTTCGAGTTTCGGCTTCAACTTGACAACCTATGATTCTGGGCAAATCACTTAATCTCCCAATGCCTGAAACCAAATTGAATGTGTCCTTGTGTAATGTAACTGATGTTCATGTAAAGCATTCCAGTGCCTTTGGGTCAAGTCAGTTCTGCATAAAACTGCAAAAAGACAAAATAAGTGAGTGTTTCATACACTTCTGTCATTAGGCTATACTTGGGTTACATTTGGGCGATATTGTTGTTACTTTTGGGTTCTTTTGTCTCTGGTGGCCATCTCGGAAGATTTATTTGTTCTGCAGCTCCTCAATTTCCTCACTAACTGGAGTATCCTCAGTAGAAAATGCTTTCTGTTTTCCACTTCAATGCCTTCAAGATGGCATTCAGATGTGCCAACCTTTTGGCATAACTTCAGGATGTTAGCACTCTAGTTGCTCATTAGAACATTGTAGTAAAGCTGCTGATCACTAGGGAGTTACCTGGCAGTTGAAAGTGCATGTTTCAGTCTGCATGTCAGAATGTTTCAATAAAATAGAAGAGGAAGCTATTTAGAACTCACTTAAAACATGTCCTAATTTTTCTTTCTACAGCATTAACCATTATATCTATGAAAAAATGAACCCCTTCATTTTGTTCCTTTCTAAATTAAATGTTTTATGTTTTACCACTTTGATTCAATAAAGATGGCTTCAGGTGTACCACACTTTTGTCATAAGTAAGACTATTAGCGCTCTAGTTGTTCTTTAGAATGCTCTGGGAGGCTGCAGTTGAATACAAGGGAATCAACTGACAGGCTGCTTCTTCTAGAAGTACATGTTTTACTGAGAACGTCAGACTTCATTCTTATATGGCTGAGAAAGAATGTAAATTTACAGAAAACATGCTCTTGTTTTAGTTTCTGGAGCACCTTCCATAACCTCAATGGGAAAAGCATGATAAAACAGTTTTCTCTCAAACATGATTTGTGAAAACCCAGCAGAAGGCTTTTGCACAGGGTAAAATCACCTTACAACACACAATTCCTAAAATAAGTATGGTATCATCAACAAATTATTATATTATACATTCTCCTTTTTGTGACTCTCAAGACCTTCCATTCACTACAATGCTTCTCAATGGGATGCTATCATGCATATTGGTCCCAAAACATCTGCCAGCACTTCATGGTTGAAATACTATCAGATTTCACCATGAGATCTGTGGCTAGGCTCTGCCCAGAAATACAAATTGCTTTTTTCTTCAATATCTCAAGAACTACTGAATGGAGTTACACCAAATGACAAAAAGCATGCTTTCTGGACCAAAAGCTGCCTTTCTGCCAAATTTGGTATAATTCCTTCCAGTGGTTCAAGCTGTTGTCCTGTTCAAAATCCGAATGGAAAATTGCATAGGGAAATCTTGTTTTGGGATTCCCCCCTTTTTCTCTGCTCCCGCTTAACGGATCACTCCGAAACTTTCAAGACAGCAACTGAATTGAGTGGCAAACTAGTTTCGAAAACTTTGGGAAGATTTGTCAACGACACAAAAGTTATAGGCAAAACAAAAAATGCTGTTTCTAGAAAACTAGGTCCTAAATATAACTAACTTCTGCCGACCTATATATATATATATATATATATATATATATATATATATATATATGGAAAATTCACTGACCGTGATCAAGACAGTGAAGGTCGAAACACGTTAGTGTTTGTTTGTCTGGTATAATTTGTTTATATTAAATGAAGATTCTGTGAAAATCCTGGGAGTGCTGCGTCGTTGACGGAAGTGTCAAGCTGGTGTGCAGATATATATATATATATTTGGAAAATGACACTTACCCAGTGTATGTCTGTTCGTAGCATGTAGTGCTGAAGATTCACATGCTATGCATAGCTCTTCCGGCATCTAGTGTTGGGCCCGGAGTGTTGCAAGTTGTTTTTCTACTAAAAAAGAAGTCCTTTCGGAGTCACGGGATCGAGTGACTCCTCTCGGTTACAGTGTGCATGGGCATCAACTCCTTTGTTAGACTGTTTTCTTTCCGCTGTTGGGTTCGGACGTGTTTCCTCTCGCTCTGAGATTTCGAATCAGAAAAAAATAGTGAATGCTTGAATTTTACTAACTCTTCATAAGGAAGTAATGACTACCAAGAAAGCAACTTTCCATGATAGAAATTGAAGAGCGCAAGGATGCATGGGTTCAAATGGCGGACCCATATGCCCTGTAAGCACAATGTTAAGGTTCCAGGCCGGAGCTGGTGGAGCTCTAGATGGAATAACTCTTTTAAGGCCCTCCACAAAAGCTTTTATGACAGGAATTCTAAACAAAGAAGTGTGCTGTCTGTTTTGGAGGTAAGCTGATAATGCTGTTAAATTAATTTTAATTGGTGAATATGCAAGATTTTCTTTTTGTAAATAAAGCAAATAACATACAATATCTGGTACTGAAACTTTGAGTGGATTAATATTCTTGGGTTGACAGTAATAACATTCAAAACATTTCTATTTAGCTCCATAGCACTGTCTAGTTGTAGGTTTACGTGCCTCCTTTAGAATATCCATACATACTGATGGAAGTTGTAGATATCCAAACTCTATGACCTCAGGAGCCAAATAGCCCGGTTGGGTATACTGGGATTCGGATGCCTGATCTGGCCCTTGTTTTGAGTCAATAGGTCTGCTCTGTTTGGGACTTGTAATGTGGTACTACAGACAGATTCAACAGTGTTGTGTACCGATGTTGACGTGCCCAGGTGGGAGCTATGAGTATCATAGTAAGAGAGGTGTGACAAATCTTGTTGACCAGAAATGGAAGTAGTGGGAAAGGGGGAAAAGCGTAAGCAAATATCCCTGACCAATTGATCCATAGAGCATTGACCCTTTGGATCGACAGTGTGGGTACCTGGACGCGAAGTTTGGACATTTTACGTTTTCGCTTGTTGCAAAAGGGTCTATGTCTGGTGTTCCTCACGTGTGAAAGTACTGTTGAGCTACTTGTGGGTGAATCTTCAATTTGTGTATTTATTGCTGCGTCCTGCTTAAGAGGACCTCTCGTTGGTTGTTTATTCCTGGGATATACTCTGCTAGTAGGTGAATGCGATTGTGAATTGCCCATTTCCAAATTTCCAGTGCTAGAAGTGACAATTTGGATGAGTACCCCCCCCCTTCTCTCCCATTTTCTGTAGATAATACATTGTTGTCATGTTGTCTGTCCTTATTAACACTGTCTTGTGTGTGATCTGTGGTTGGAATGCTTTGAGTGCTAAGAACACTGCCAGCAATTCCAGGTGGTTTATGTGGTAAGTCTGCTGGATTGAGTACCATTCTCCCTGTATTGTAAAATTGTTGAGATGGGCTCCCCAATCTGTCATTGATGTATATGTGGTGATCATGGTCTGTGGCACAGGGTCCTGAAATGCCTGCCCTTTTGATAAGTTGGTGTGATTCCACCATTGCAGAGAGATGTAAGTCTGGTGGTCCAACAACACTAGATTGTGAAGTTGACCCTGTGCCCTAAGACCATTGTTGTGAAAGACACTGTTGCAGGGGTCTCATATTTAGACGTTCATTGGGCACTATTGATATGCTGGATGCCCTCAGTCCCAAGAGTTTAATAATAAACCTTACTGTGTAAGTTTGATTGTATTGCAGTTGAGATATGAGACTGTGAGACGCTTGAATTCTCTGTGGGTTTGGGTAGGCTAATGCTGACTGAGTGTTCACAATTGCTTCCAGATATGGTGTATTTGCACTGGCTGAAGGTGAGGCTTCTGGTAATTGATTGTGACCCATAGACTGTGTAGGGTATCGATTGTGTGTGTTGTTGACAGGTTTCAATGTTGCTGGCTTTTATTAGCCAGTCGCCCAGATAGGGAAAGACATGTATATACTGCCTTCTGACATATGCTGCAACCACTGCTAGGCATTTGGTAAATACCCTTGGTGCTGTTGTTACTACAAAGGGTAGCACTTGGAATTTGTAGTGCTTGACTGCTATTACAAACCATAAGTATTTACGGTGTGTTGGATGTATGGGAATATGGAAGTAAGCATCTTTTAGCTCTAATGCTGTCATGTGGTCCTGTTTTTGTAACAAAGGGATGTCATCTTTAGAGTGACCATGTGGAAATGCTATGATAGAATGATAGAATATACTGATTGAGAGGTCTGAGATCGAGGATTGGTCTGAGAGTGCCATCCTTTTTTGGTATGAGCAAGTATAGAGAATATACTCCTGTTCCTTGTTGATTGATGGGTACTACCTCTATTGCACCCTTGAGTAGAAGAGATTCTACCTCTTGTTTTAGCAGAACAATGTGTTCCTGAGAGAGCCTGTGTGAATGTTTGGTGGAGTGAAGATGAGTTCCTGGCAATAACCATTGTGGATAATTGACAGTACCCATTGGTCTGATGTAATTTGTTGCCAATGATGGTGGAAATGTTGCAGTCTTCCTCCCACAGGAGATGTGTGCTGTGTGGGGATGCAGAAAAAGTCACTGCTGAGTCCTTTTTTAATTTTTCAATGGTAGTATCCACCTCAGGTCCAAATAGTTGTTGTTAATTGAATGGCATATTAAGGACCGCTTGCTGTATCTCAGGTTTGAATCCTAAGGACCGTAATCAAGCATGCTGCATTGAAATATTCATCCCCTGTGGACTGACTATTTGCCCTTCTCCTAGCTGCACTGACCACAATGGAATCAGGTGGCAATTGTGTTATAAAAATTGGATCTGATGGTGCAGCTTTATATTTTTTATCCACCCTAGGTGTTAGTGCCTTAGCCTTTGCCAGCTCTTTAAAAATCTTATCAGCATGTTTTAGCATGCCTGGTAGCATCAGCAAACATTGATACTGTTTATGTGTAGAGGATAGGGTGTTGAATAGGAAATCATCCTCTATGGGCTCAGAGTGCAGCTGCTCATTGTGGTATGTGGCTGTTCTAGCAATGACCTGATTATAGGCCGTGGTGTCTTCAGGTGGAGATGGCCTTGTGGGACACAGATTAGGGTCATTAGATGGAATTGGGTCAGAATTGTACATATCCCATTAGTCTATATTATAAGGATTGTTACCCATACAATCCCTGTGTGAGGAGAACGGAGGCTGTGCAGAAAACTTTGTGAGTGAAGGTGGTGGAGTGTCAGGTGGTGGTGAAGTAGGAAGGAAAGGCGAATGGAGAAGGCTGATGCACTGTCTTTGGCTTCTCCTTGTACTTAAATATTTTCGCTGGTAAAGGCCCAGATTCCAAACCTTCCTGAAATGACAGTTTCCTCTTGGTTTTAGGAGGAGGAGAGGCAATAATTTTCCCTGTATCCTTTTGGATTTGTATTTTCCTCTGTTTATGGTCTATGACCTCAAGAACGGGTCTAATGTCTGTTGACTACTGTTAAGATGGAACATGTATGCGTCCCACAAATGTATGCTCAGAAAGTTTGGTAACTGAACGCTTCAAACTGGCCGAAAATGTGGTTTCTGAAGCAGATGGAAGTTTTTTCGGCTCCGAATAGAGGAGCTTGAATATTTCGGCTACGAGGTGGTATGTAGACGTTTTGGTTCCGAAGTGGAGGCTTCCATCTTACGACTTGATCGAAAAACAGGCGTGGTAGTCTGTTCAGTTGAATGCATTTTGGTCTTCTTCGACACCGAACCCGAGGGCTGATAGTCGAGATGGAATTTTTGGGTCTGACCATGGCCGGCAAGCAGTTGTGGACCTAAGGCCTTTTGTACTGACTTTTTAAAATGTTTTTGGTGATGGGATGGTGCTAGCGTACTCATGTACTGCGCCACAGGAATATCTTGGCTGTCCCTATCTGAGTCACGGTCGGAATCGAAGTCTGCGATGGAAACTGCAGTCTGCGCCTGTTCCTCACTGAAAATGTTGGGCGTTTGTTCTATCAACTTCGTTACCATCTCTAGTCGTTGTGCTCTTTGATCCCACAAAGTCTTCTTGGATCGGAAGGATCGGCATGCCTCGTAGGTTTCCTCCTTATGATTTGGAGAGAGGCAGAGGTTGCACACCGAGTGTTGATCGGTGTAGGGGAACTTGGCTTTGCACAGAGAGCAGAATCAAAATGGAGTCCGATCCATGAGCCTGTAATTCAGTAAGCCCGAGAAAAGCGGGGCGCCCGAAAAGGCATTTAATCTACCCGACTCTACAATCGGATAGAGTGTAGTTAGAAAAAGCATGTTAAAAAAACGATAGCGACGTTGAAGGAAAAGATAGAAGAGTTCAGATAGTACTGAACCGAGATCTACCAGAGCGAGAGGGAACACGTTCAAACTGGGCGGCGGAAAGAAAACAATCTAACAAAGGACTCGATGCCCATGCGCACTATCACCGAGAGGAGGAGTCACTCGATCTCGTGACTCAAAAAAGCTTCTTCAAAGAAAAACAACTTGTAACACTCCGAGCCCAACACTAGATGGCAAACTTAAGCAAAGCATGTGTATCTGCAGCTACACATGCCATTGAACACATATGTATATAACCTAGTGGCTGTCGCCACTATCTAGTTATAGTTAGGACCATGTTTCATAGAAAAAGCGTTTTTTGACTTGCCTATATCTTTGGCACCGTTTGATGAATCTTCATTGAATTTCCCCCCCAAAAGGTGTTGCAGTGATTCTTGTTGCGCATGGAAAGTTTCGGGGTGATCCATCAAGCGGGGGCCAAGAAAAAGGGGGCTCAAAAATCATTGCATTTCCCATTTTAATTATCATAGGATTCTTTAGACACGACTACAGGCCGAACCAGTGGCCAGAATTACACCAAATTTGGCAAAAAGCTAGCTGTCAGTACGCAGATTACACTTTTGCTTATTTGGTGTGAATCTGTTCAGTAGATTTTGGGATATTAAAGGGAAAATAAATGTGTATATCTCTGGCCGTGAATATTTTGTGAATTTTGTGAATTATTTGCAAATATGCGTGTGAAAAGAAGCGGTGTAATTGGCTGACTGCAACCTGACTACAAAGTTGCGGCTGCCATTTTATTTAACGGGACACGGTCCCCGGGGGTTAAAATCCAAATTGAAAGTGGCATAAGGGGTTAGGGTCACGGTACCCTGACCCCAGGGGTGAGATACAGGTGTGTTTTAGGTTCAAAGTAAGGGTTTTAAATAGTTTTGCATTACCATGCGCCATATTTGAGAAAATTCACAAATGTTCACTAATTATTTTTAAATATGGAAAAATCTGAAAGAAAAACTAGACTCATTCATACACTAATTAATTCACTCATATATGCGTTCATTCACATACCCAGTCAAACATTCATGCACCTGCTCACACCCACTCCAACTCACAAACCCACTTTCGGACCCACTCAAACCCTCATGCACCCACTCCAGATCCAGAGACATGCCCTGTGGCCAACCTGCGCACACTCAAAGGACATGCATAGCATGGGGTTGGGTGGTTATAAGGGCTTGGCTGCAAGGCATGGCTGTAGGCCAGGCCTTGGAATCAACCCGCACCGCGCACGGCCTTTAGTAATTAAAATTGCTTTACGTTAAAACACCATTGAAATTAACTGAAAAAAAAAAGGTTACGGGGACGTTATAGTTAGGTTTTGAATTTACTCATGCAAAACCATAGAAGTTCAGCAGTTATAGAGTTCTTTTAAGTAACTATAACTCACACCATTAGGTAACTATAGCTCGCGCCTTTGCCATCCACAGCTAATTACTCCACAAATTATATCATTGATGAGATCTTGTACGGCATCTTTGATATTATCACTGCAAATTTGCAATAAAATTACTGATAAGAAATCTGTGCATGGCGAAGGCGCCAGTTACAGTTACCTTAGGGCGGGAGTTATAGTTAATTAAAGAACTTTAACTATAACTGCTGAATTTGTATGGTTTTGTAGGAGTAAATTCAGAACCCAACTATAACGTCCATGTAACCTTTGGTGTTTTCAGTTAATATATATATGTATTAAAAAACATTAGTCTGGCGAGACACAATTAAAGCTGTCTCTGATATTATCACTGCAACATTTGCAATAAAATTATTGATAAGAAATCTGTGCATGGCGAAGGTGGCAGTTACTTTGGGGAGCAAATTAAAGCTGTCTCTAAGGCCAGACCTAAACATCACTTTTAAAATTCAATATTTTTGGAATTTTCATAGGTAATAATAACAACATTAGTAGTTCGACAATTTCAACTCAACTTTAATAAAGTGCACATTTTAAAAGTTGCTTTTATTACATACAATCGCCGACATAGCCAAAGAAAAATGGTGATATCAATTCACTGCTGTGATCAGATCGAAGATATGATTGATAATGACTGAAGGCAATGGCTGAAGGTTCCAACAATAAAGAAGCTAGTGGATGAAGGAGACCTACCGATCCTCTCAAAGTATAGAATATAATCGACCAGATTTACAAAAAGATTTGTAAAAAAAATAGGAGCAGTAATACAACTCTGTCTAAACTTACTTTTACAGTTTTTCCCATTTTACATAACAGGTTCAACAGTACTCCTTTGAATTCATGTCAGAGGCAGATTTCTGGGTGCACTATCTGACCTGTTGTGTGACTTTTTTAGGCTGCCTATTGTCCCTGTGAAGGACTGTAAATAGCGTACAATTCCGCACAGTGACAATGGCAGCTGAAGGAGAAAGTGGTACATCATTTATGTTTTTTCTTCTGTGGGGAAATATTTTTTCCCCATTAAGAAAGCTCTTCCACTACTACCCCACCAAATCTAGGGGCGATGCTTTCTCAAGGAGTAACTCCAATCCTCAGCGTTGACTATTTCCGAGGCGGAAAAGCGTTGGATTTCAGTTTGATTAGGTCCAAAAATATAAAGTTGGTGGGCACACTCAAAATATTCAAATACTAAAAAAAAAATGTTTTTCAAGTTAATAAAAACCATCACAATATTACTAGATACGTGGTACACAAAAATACATATAATCTTAAAAGTGTGGCACCTTTTTACTGGAAATTACATGGATTATGTATACCACGTTGTCCCGATCTTGCTACATAAGAGGTGGTAAATCCTCAAAAACAGTCATAAAAAGTTGTAAGATTAGTCAATCCAGTTAGGCTGAGAGTCATTATATGTCATGCGAATAATATAATTTCAACTTCTTAGAAAAATAATTGCCTATAAGGTGCCGCAATACCAAAGGACTACAAATCATCTAAGCTTGAGTGTAGGATTGGTGTGCGACCTTAAAATGAAAAATTACAGAAAAAGTCACTTTAATATTTTTTCATATAAAACCACAAATGTCATCAATTTAAAATTGTTCTGCGGCTCAGAGGGATTGAGGCCTTTTATTATGACCATTCTGCAGG
The DNA here is from genome assembly GCF_031143425.1 of Pleurodeles waltl. Classification (NCBI taxonomy): domain Eukaryota; kingdom Metazoa; phylum Chordata; class Amphibia; order Caudata; family Salamandridae; genus Pleurodeles; species Pleurodeles waltl. The sequence continues at coordinate 832,783,292 of NC_090440.1, read as the reverse complement.
TTCTAATGACCCTGTCATTAAAAATATTTTTTAGTAAGAGAATTCGGGCATTCAATAAAAATGGAAATATGCAGACCAGGTGGATGATGTCCTCCTTTACGGCACCCCATAACCTAACTGTGGTGGACTCAAACTAAGAAGGTTATTCACACCTTATGTCACCTTCTAACCCCTTGAATACCTTTTCCTACTGCAATTTAGCTGCACTCTTGGTACAAAAATCCGCACTAGTAAAACCACTGCACTTGCTGCAGTCCCCTTTGTGAATTCCAGGCAGGCGTAAACGTAGACATTTGTAGCTGTAAACAAACCTTAACAGCAGAAAATGGTTTGTGGATTGGGACCAATATGCATGAATAGCACGCCATAAATGTGAAACCTAAAAAGGATCATCCTGAGACCAGAAGTGTTCCAGAAACATTTAACATGTACTTGTTTGCATTAGTTTGCCGCTCATGGAAGATATGGAAAACATGGTATTCAAGTTTCTAGTACTTTGACCGGTTAGGTACATCTTCAGTAATATCACTTGAACCAATGCTGCCTCAGACATGTGATCAACAGAAAAAAAGAGTTTTAAAAAGTAATACAGAGAACATGTTAGTGGATGTGAGAACTTCATTTGATTGGCCACAAGTTGTGCACTCCAACCGAAAAATTGCTTTTATTGCACTCCTACTGGCTTTTGGGGGCTCCCCTCACCTATTATGACAGCAGCGTTAGAGCGTGATGATGCAGCAATACACTGGCTCATAATGTTACTGTAGCCTTCATTCAATCACTTCACTCCCTGTAGTCATGCAATGGAGGCGGAGCTGAAGTAGGGTCAGTGCAGCCTCTCCCTGTTGTCCACAGCTAGAGGAGGGGAGCACCTCTTTTCTCTGCAGACATGCTGGAGGAGGAGCAGACAAGGGCACAGAAGTGGTAGGACGTGCCCATGCTGCTTGCCTCCCACCCAGCCGCAATACACACAAGCACAAACAAGCATTTGCAGTGCAATGGGTCTCGCATTTGCTCGGCTTGGAGGTATTAGCGTTGTAAAGTCTTAACCAGACTTTTATTGCCACATAAAATGAAAATGAAAAGTAATACAGTTTTACATAAGTGAGCCGATTTAAAGTGCCACGCCATGAGCGTGAAGGAGCACACAAAATGAAACAGAAGTTCGCTCGCAGTCAAACATATCAGCAAATGTGCAGAAGATCGCGCTGCGTAGGAAATAAAAAGGAAAAGTAGTCCAGAAACCATGCTGAAAATACGGAGCCTAGTATGTTTTCAGTAGCTGGCCGGTTGGCTCGAGGAGGGCTAAACACCAAAAAAGGCATGACGTATGCATGCCTTTCACAAATGAAATCAAGTGAATTTTAAAAGGCAAGTCCATGAACCACCAAACTGATGGGCGTGCTGTGGGCATGGTTAAAGGTCCACAAAGAGATAACAGCAGGATAGAGCGCTTGTGTGCGCTTCTCTCAGAATTAACAACTGTAACAACAGCTCTGGCGGTCAGCATGACCACTGCCTTTGGTGCTTGAGTGTGCTTGTTACATGTGGGATTAGCACAGCCCTGCCCGTCCTCGCAGTTGAGAGTGGGAGGTGAGAGCAGTTAAGTTGCACCCACATGTGCATGGTGGCAACTGTTGAGGGAAGGGAAAGGTCAATTGTCTCACTTTCCCTCCGAGAGGGCTTAAGCAAAAGGTGCAACAGAGCGATGAGCTACCATAGCAATGATTTACTTGCAGAGTTCCCCCATTTGCATGAGAAACATGGCTTCGCATGTTAAACTGATGTTTCCTTGTAGCAACTGTGCTATTGCTGAAGGTCTCCGCCTGTAATAATGATCCACCTCTATAGCCTCTACAGAATGTTTCCAGTACTTTTAGAAAATATTTCTTTCTCCAATAGTCTAAAGGAGATAGTCCTTTGTTTCAAAGTGTTTATGTAAGCAGGGCTATCAAACTCCTGGAGCGTTTGGTTTTCTCGGGTTATTTAAGTGCTGCGAAGAAGAGAACCAACGTAGAATCCCTGGGAAAGAGAAAAGTGTTCAGCCGTGTTATTTGTCATTTAATTTCTAAATCCTGTAAACCAATCGAAACAAATAACCTGTAATGATGCTAGAGACTTGGGGTTCACAACCCCCCTCTGAAATGGTGTGAATGTTTTAGAGGGCATGCTGTGACATTTTATTGCCAGGATGAATGTTTTTTAAGGGAGCGCGTGTACACTCTCAGAAAAACAAGCGGCTCGGTAATAAGCACTTGTACCCTCTAGTGCCAGTGGGAGCGCCAGATAAAGTTACTGGTATGTGGCTTATCACACCCATGTCTGAGTGTGTGTTAAAACACTACACACAATAGAATTAAACAAGTCAGCGCTATAATACGGCGATTTACTTGAAAGGCACTATTATCAGACAAACGGTGCCTGTGGGGAAGGCCTTTATAACAAGAATGTTAGGATCGAGCCAACGGCTCTCAAGGAAATCAGAAAGCAGAAACCGAGGTGTGGCAGGTGTATGGAATATGGCAACAACACAGAGAAGCTTTTCTGAAGATGCAGCATGATGCGCAGGATGCCAGTAAGTGACAAGACATCAACTGAAGGAATAACCCATGCTACAAGTTGTGTAGCAAGAGTGCCATGGGGCCCCATGCAAGCAAATACAATGGGCCCCTATTCACTGGTGTGGAACTAAAAAGAACTTTAATTGGAGAGCAGCGGATCCCTCAGAACCCCTATTCTCCGGTGCTACTGAACCTGCTGTACAATTGATAGCTGCAGCGTCTGCTATGTACGAAGACAAGCAAAGCTTTAAAATGCAAATCTGCAGTATTTTCTTCCTCCTCAATTTAGCAGTTTTTAAATAACTAAACAGGAAACCATTTAGCGAAATGTTTATTTTAAAGGGATTGCTTGTGAGTGTCTTGTAAAAGCGTATAATTCTTATTTATGCAGCTATTATCATTAGCCATAAGTGTAGTATCTGCAGTTGCAATAGAACATTCGTCTGTTATGAAATTTGTAGCAGGTCCCACGAGATAGGGAGCTGGTGGCATGTTTACGCCGCAAATAGAAATCAGCCAAAATCCAAAGGATTAAGGATTTCGTGCTTGGGACAAGCTCAATAGAGCAATTGTGTGGGGGGATCACTCGCTCTTTTGGAAAATGGTAAATGATGCGTTTCTAAATGACCTGGACAATTCACCTATGGACGTCAAAATCTTTTCTCAACAATGGGTCGAGTATTTCTCATCTGTTTATTCCTGTGGCAAGAAGGTGGGTGTCGTTACTTCTAGGGTCATCTTTAAGGGTTATTCCAATGATCAGTTACTAAATCTACCTACTTACGGCGAGGTGATGGCTGCCCTGAGTCGGTTTCAGAGGATTAAGGACCTGGTTCCCGATGGGGTACCGACTGACATTTTTTTGGACAATCAAGAACTGTGGGCCCCACTTTTAACGAATGTCTTGCGCGCTACGGCCGAAGTTGCCCCCCCCCCCCCCGAGTTTTGGCGCAGTGCTCACATCACATCTATTTTTGAAAAAGGTGATAGATCGGACCCTTGCTGTTACCGCCCGAATTCTCTCATTAAAGTAAATTAATGGGCGGAATCCAGCTGGATTGGGTAGAACGGTGGGTGGGGGATAAAGGCTGTTTTTCAGACTTCAGTATGGGTTCAGACATGGGTTGGGCACGGTTGAACAATGCCTCAATCTGCACATCTTGATTTCAAAGTACGCCTTTGGTGACAGAGGGGGTATCCATCTGGGTTTTAGGGATCTTTCTGCAGCTTTTGACTAGGTAGATAGAGGTAAGCTGTGGTTGATCATGCTGAATATGGGTTTTGACCTACCCCTTGTTTATCTTTTGGCCCAGATTCATGTTGGGATAACAACAAGGGTAAGGCACGGGACAAATGATGAACTCACTGATGCAACTGACAATAATCGTGGGGTCAGGCAGGGCTGGGTCCTCACCCCATTCTTATTCTGTCTGTATATTAATGACTTAGAAAAATGACTGCTTGCAGTGGAGGCCGATGTTCCTAAAGTGGGCTCCAGGAAACTTCATGCACTGCTATATATGGGGATGACTGTGCTTTAATTGCTAGCACAGGCCTGGGTCCACAAAGACTGCTATATGGGTTTTTGTATTTATGAATGGCTTGGGACTTAAAACTAACATTGCTAAATCACATGTGATGGTTATAGGCCCCACGACCAAATAGTCGAGATTCCGGTCTTTGGATGGGGTGAAACTGTCTAATGTATGTACCTTTACTAATTTAGGTATCCCATTTGATTGTAGTAATTCGTGGTCGTATTTGGTTGAGAGCAGAAGGTTTAAATTGGAACAAGCTATGGCAGCTCTCCTTAGGTTTGCTCAGAGACTGGGTGGGAAACCTTTGCGCATAATGCTGTGCATCTACCGTGCAAAATGTTTGTTATTGGCAACCTTTGGTACAGGAGTTAGGGGAGTAGGTGACATCAAAAACCTGCAAGTTGCTGATCTTTTACGGAAGCTTCTTTCGCTTCCAATCAGTTTCTCGAGTATAATTTGTCATTCTGAACTGGGGCTGACTCTGCTTACAGATTATGTTAGGCTGGCCCCTATTCTCTTATGGAGAGCAATGTGGGTTAAGGAGGAAACAATTTAACAGAGCTTCATTACCTGATGCCATGTCCTCTGATTTATCTTCCAGCTTTAAATGGCTGAGCTACATTAAGGAACAGCTTTCTCTACTAGGGGAGAGGATTGTTATCATAACCCTACGTTAATGTACGCCTTTTCAAAGCAGCAGCTCAGGGAAGATTTCTTTAAACTGAAAGAACAGTTAAGGTCACTCGAGCAACAGGGGAAACCTATTGTGTCCGCTATTTTCCTCTGGGCACGACTTATCAGATGGAGCCTTATCTTTTGTTCCCTCTAACCCATATACAACTGTTTTATTTCATTAGGTTCTGGCTGCAAATTCTGCACTTTTTGGTAGACTATCCAAGTCACGCTTTTCATGATTCAGCTTTAGACTCATGTCCTTGTGATTCGTATTCTGTCCAGACTCTCTTACATTTTATGTGTTTTTTGTAAACTCTATTCTGTCCCCAGGAAATATTTTTTAGTCCCTTTGCTTAGGTTTTTAAATATTCAGCAATGCAGATCTGCCTTTTCCTTCCTACGGTTAATGCAATCTGAGTTTATTTGTTTTATCGGCATATAAATGTATTTCGGCAGCAGTCCATCTCAGGAGGAAAGTAGGGAAATAGGGTGTTCTTGAGTTGTCGTTCGCTTCTTGAATCCTGTTTTTTAGCCTGCGGGAACATAAATTGATCTTTTATGTGACATTTTCAGTTTTTAAATTTTTGTTGTACTTTTATGAATTTTTATCTGCCTGATTTTATCGTGTTTGTATGCTTGTATAGTTTTTTCAAAAATCGAATAAAAGCTTATTGTTGATGATGATGATGTAGCACTAGCATTATTATTAGTAGTAATATTGATGAAGCGGCAGTAGTAGCAGAAGCATCGTTACAAGTATTAGTAATAGAGATAGCATTAGTACTATTCTCTTTAGTAGTAGTAATAACGAAAGTACTATCATTATCAATTAAAGATTTAATAGTAGCAATAGTATCATTAATATTGTTGCCAACAATAACATTAAAAATACCAAAATAATGTCAGCATTGTTACTATTGTTGCTAACATTATGGTTAGCAGGCATAGTAGTCGTCACATAGCCTTTTAAAGTAGTGGTATGTTAATTCAACTTCTTATTATGACGGAGCTGACAAAATGTTCTCTATACATACATGAATAATCCACTATACAGCCCAGTGAGGGCCATGACTGCAACCTACGTCCATTTATGGTCCAAGAGATAAAAGCCACGGCCTCGTGGCACCTACCTAGTTGCAGCAGCTGGCTCTGTGGGAGAGGGGCATAGGTCGCATGGCTGTTAAACCCTAGGGAATATATTTTGACATTTCTTGGCTGTCTTTAAGCTTACCTTTTTTCATGTCTGGGGGCTGGTCTATCAGCCAGCATGTCTGCTGAGCCTGTGACATCTGTGATCGTGCCATACGATCAATCAACTATCCGTTATCTCTGCTGCAGGTTACAACAATCATTCTGATCCTTGGGTACTTGCGGCAAAACGAGAAATTAAGTAAAATGCGCCAGACGCATTCCCAAAATCGATACAACTGTTCCAAACTCAATTGAAATGGACAAACAGCACTATAAATCTACTTTAATCATAATGTACAGTTTTAGGAAGATTCCAGCTCACCTTTATATGCAGGTCATTTATTTTTAGGTCTAGCTTGACATTGCAGCCTGACCTAAAGTTACCACGCCTTTAAAATATAAATTAAGCGGGCTTTGGCCTATTAGGACTGTTGAGACAGCAGAGCTGTCTACAAAACCGGCTGTTACCACTTCTTTAAAATATGCTAAAAATGGGCTTTGGCTCCACTCATAGGAATACTTCTGTTTCCTCTCATGCTTCTCTCTGTTTGACATATCATTCCACCTCTGGTTGTTTTGTATATGATAGCACCATCTAAGGACTGTTTGCTTTGCACTTAACTGGGGGCTGTTATATTTAAAAAGTACACTGAATCATCCCACAATCAATTCTTCATTTCATGTAGAAAGCATTACTTCTTTTGCTTTTCTATTTTTTGCACAGTGGGCTTCTTAAAAAATTGAAAAAAGTCACAAAATGTAGGCCACACCTATTGGCATTGTTAATTCTTGTTATAATTATCCTTTACACTTATTGTTTAACTATGATTTTGAACACTGATATATATATATATATATAACATGATAATTTGCAGGAAAATAAGGACCTGATATAAAGATCTGATGTCTGTGGTGAACAGATAGGAGATGAAAACCTGAAGATGAAGTACACTACTTTCTTGTACTTAGACCCTAATCTTGGTTCTTTTTTTATGATCAGTCAGTATTTCTCTTAATAACAAGGAAGTCAAAAGTCCCTTCAAACCACAGGAAAAAACATTTGTTTAAGGATCCGTTTATGCTTGACAGGAGTAGGCTGTGACTTCCCTGGATATTCGCCAGGTGGAGAGAGGTGGACACACTGAAGCTCATCGTTACACACTATAGCGTTATAGCCTGCCGGCGAGGGCTATAATGGCTGTTAAAGGGCCTGAAACCGAGTTACAGTCCTGAGCCGAGGCTCAGTTGAGTTGAAGGCAAGGTGAGCTTCACTCCCCCCACATATTCTACACTGAAGACCTCTCAGACCACATCTTTGGGAGGCCAAAAGAATAGTATGAACAGATTGTACAGATCCTGCAGGAATATGCTTCTGGACCTCTCATGAACCATAAATCCATTCCTTCCCAAAAGAGGAGGAAAAGGCAGAAAAAAGCTGGTGCATCAACACACGAACAGCTTTCTTTATTATGCATAAACATATCATAGAGTACCGTTCTGTATTAAGAGGTACTCTGTCCAAATATTTCCAGTGTGACCCTTCAATGTATCTTGATAGAAAACTGTTCTGAGGACACATGAAAATATGTCAATTACTAAAGAAACAGTGTATCTCATCTAAGCTTGCTGATTGTTTTGTAGGAACGCATTTCTGCTCAAGATGAGGGGAAGCATGTGATTCGATTCTGTTATCAAAGCAGAAAATTCAACATATGAACAATTTACTGTAATTTCAGGGTGGACAGCATTGTTCACTTTTGGGGCATTCTCCTTCCAGAGTTTTGGCTGGAAAGGTTGAACATGGAGAACTCCTATCTGCAGCCCCCATTTACTTCTTCACAGGGCAGGTCCATAATTTCTGGAATCACCTACGAAAAAATATGGATTGTAACAAATCTCATGCTGATTATCCCACCACCCCTTTTGAAGGCTGGGCTCTATTTACCATTTATTTATACTATATTTGTCCAGGGTTATTTTTCGAATCTCCTGAATGTGTCAACGTGCAGAGTCTATAAAACAGCAATAAACATCAGGGGAAAAAGCGGGGGGATAAGGCAAAAATAGGCATTTCTCACAAAGGATACCTGTAATGTGTGAACATAGCCACAGATGGCAGCAGAGAGTTATATAGAGCAGATACCTAGTATGCAGGCATGTAGAAAGGTTTTCAAGAAGCAGGAGGGAATGGATGTAGTTCAGAGTGTTAGGAAGATTGCGAAGAGGTTTGTTTTGAGAACTTTCTTGAATTGCATTATTATGGGAGCAAGCCTGGGGTACAAGAGGAAGTCATTCAGGAATCTGGTGTCTCTTTAGATTTTCAGTCTAGCCAGGGATATGCTCCTACTAGTGCATTTACCACCAGAGAGGTTGTTTTTTAAAGTAAAAAAAAGCATATAGCCTCTAGTAGAGTGAGTCACAGATCACACAACAATTCTGAAGTGGATGCTGGAAGGGAGAGCTAGCCACTGTCTTTCCTTCAAGGGAGGGAAGGTGTGCTTAAACTTTCTTTACTTGATGATCAGTCAAAACGCAGTGTGAAGAACAGCTTTGATTGGTGCCAACACAGAGTCTGACAGACCAGCGAGCGGTTGGTTTTGTCGAAAAATGGCATGATGGAGACCTATACTATTGACTGCAAAAGGGAGGAAGGTCTTGAGTTTCAAAAGTAATATAAGCTGAAAACAAGCTGTGTAGGTTTTGCCATGCAAAATTCCTAGAAGGATACTAAAGTGTCTTAGCTAACCCATCAAGTTGACGAAGGATGGTAGGTGAAAAAGAAACCATCTAGATGGACACTGGTGAGCCAAGCCTTGATGAGGGGCTTCAATTTTCTCTTTTTAGGAGGCCAAACTGAAGTCTTTGTAGGTTTTCTTTTCATATGCTCTCAAGACACCCAAGCTTGAATATCTTCCAGGCATAATCTGCGTGTAAAGATGTAATTAGCCAAAAAGGCTAAGGTATATAGTTGGGTGATGCCATAATACTGATGGACAGCAATGCTAAGGGGTTGAGAACAAATGTATGTAGAACTCCAGGAAACACCAACAATTATGGTAAATTTGGGGCATTTAATCTGTAAAAACCATTCTCTTCCAGCGTGCCACTAGGTAAACACATTTAAACAGTGTTGTTGATTCCTATGCATGAATGAGGAGAGGCTAGTAAGACATAGTGGTTGATTGTGTCAAAGGCAGCTGACAGGTCTACCAACACCAAGAGAAATGGGTCACAATTTTCAGTGACTGAAGCAGTTGTCATCTACTCCCTCAATGGTGGCTGTCTCTATAAAAGATCAGTTGTGAAACCCATACTGTTATTACTGGACCAGGATAAGAGGATCAAGGTGCTCATGAAGGTGGCTAGCTACTACCCCTATATGAATTATTCCTAGGAAAAAGTGCAGAACTCATCTGGTATAAGGTTTCCTTTTTTTGAGCAGGGGAAGATGTTCTGCTTTCCTTCTCTTATCTTATCTTATGACCGAGCTTACAAAACTTCTCTGGAATGCACTTCTTAGTTTAAAGAAGACATTTATTGTTATTATCACTTCACCACCAGGTTCCTGAGAGACGAAATTAGTAGGTTGGAAGCAAACGTTCAAAAGTAGTAGCAGCAATGAAAGCAAAATATATGAAAGTACTTCTCAGTTGCAACGTACACAGCAAATACATGTGATTATATTATAGCATAACTTCAAAGCAAAGCATAAAAGTCAAAATTGCGTCACCGTAGGGCTGTAGGGCCTATCCCTCTGCTTCATCTTTCTGGGGCTTCAAGTTGATGACTCCAGTTCAACTGCAAAAAAGAGATTTTCTACCCAAACGGGGACAGGCAACTGTCGTCCGTTCCTGTCTGAAGTCAAAAAGATATTTTCTACTTCTGCTGTTGCCCAGAGCCATCGTTAAAAGTGTGAGAACCGAATAAACTTGGAGAGTGGCCAATTCTCCAAATTTCACTCGTTCTCAGACTGGATTGAGAGGTAAACACAAAATCTACGCGCTCTTATCAGCTAGGGTCTGGTGTGAAAAACACAGCTTGGTCTATCATGTGGAAAAACACAGCTTGGAAAAACACAGCTCATCTTCAATGTCTAACTCCACGTTAAATACCAAATGCAATGTCTAATGCCATGTCAAAGCCAATAGGCAGCTAAACTGAATACAGAATGTAATGGCTAATGCCATGTTAAAGCCAATAGGCAGCTAAACTGAACACAACATGTAATGTGCTACTGGTGAACACTGAGCAACTAATATGCGCAGTGGTGAAACACAAAGTCATTGGTCAAACACAATTAATAGCATCACAGAAGATAGGACCCGTCTTCATGGAGAAAGAGATGATCTTTGTGACATTAGTTGTATTTATAATAGCCAAGATGGTTGGAAGGGTCTGTATGCAGTGATTTCATAATAAATGATGGAATTAGGTCATTATCACATGCATCTGCTTTTAAAACTTGTAGGTTAGCAGTATAAGATGTGGGCATTTGTCAGGTTTTACAATGAGGGGTACAGTTGATAATTTTGAGAATGACTGTGGACATTTTAAAAACATTAATGCAAATCGATTCCTTTGAGGAATCGGGTGGTAAAAAGGGGTTCTGGCAGTGTTTGACAGCTCTGAATAGTGCCTTACTTTTGTTGTTATCCCACGTATGGATTCTCAATTGTAGCTAGCTTTGGTAGTAGCAATGTTTTCCTAAAGTGATCTGCTACCAAGTATTTCTAACAAGGCCAAAGGTATGCATAGTCTGATGCCTAGAGCATAAGAGCAGAGGATGAAAGATTTCTACTTCTCGATAAGGTAAATAGGTTTATTACACTAAGGAATCTTCAACACAGTATCTTATCCAATCATAGGCATCATGGCCATGGACATCGCATTGACGTCATGCTTTTGTACCTCATATCACTAAAGGGGACGTAGTCCGAAGGCTTTTCAAGCAAGTGTTAGTCTGTCTGACATCATTAAGTTGCTGATGGGTCAGGTGAATAAGCATCCATTAAATGTCGCTGCTCAAGTGGCTCTGTGGTGGTAATTCAAGCTGTGGCCAAGCTCAACATAAGCCTCCAGTTTCACCAGAGAAGTAAATATTTATAGTGATGCAAATTTAGGAAGATGTATACTTTTGCTGAATGAGGTATAACATAATAAGTAGATGTTGGTGATAAGTGGTAAAGATCTGACGCAAGAGCTGATCCCACCTACAGTTTCATTTTAACAGGGTCAGAGTTAAAGGTCAACTTAAGTGGAGTGAGAGACTGTCCTCTCAAAAACGGACCCTTTGTTGCCAAATTAGTTATGTGCCTAATTATGGTGTTGGTTTTTAAACATCTGGTTAGAAAAGAAGATCAGTATTAATTGTTGTATGTCAACACAGAAAGCATAGGAGCTCACAAAGCATATGGGATGTTTAAGGACAGATGTGCATTCACATTGCGTTTCCAAAGAACTAATGCTACCCTGGGGCTCATGGACTTTATAATCTTTGAAATTTAAATATCTTTACTGCAAAGTTAAAAGTAAAGAAAGTACAAAGTATATCTGTCACTGCCTCAAACAGAGATTTAACTTCTTTGGTGATTAGTAAAGAAAATCCCTAGTAAGCAACTTTGCACCATTGCATGGTTCAGCTGTAAGGGAATGTGAAGGCTACTATTGCAAACAGAAAAAAAAACTTAAAAAAAACTTTGAGGGGGACATGGCCAAGAAGGTGCACTGGTAGGAGTGTTTCTAAGGAACTCTGCCGTCAGCATTTTGGCCAAGAAGGCAGCGGGCTACCCGATTGCTGACCCACATCGGAGCTGGGGGCAGCAGAGCAGGGGGAGCAGCAAGAGCATGCAACAGACCCCTGATGGGGCAGCGCCGCGCAGAAGAAGACAAACTGAGGGGTCGGACCCGGGCACGGAACAGGGCCGACAGCATGATAGCACAGCGGCTGAGAGCAGCGGAGGCCTTTGGTGCACGGTGCTGTGATTGAGCTGGGATGGCACAGAGAGGGGGGAAGCAAGATCCCACAGCGGGCCCCTGTCGGGGCCATACAGAGAAGAGAGAAGGCCTGAGCCGGGTGGTTGAGGAGCACCGGCAACATGGCAGCCAAAGGCCAAGCGTGACCCTGAAGTGCGGAGGCCCGAAAAGAGACCAGCAACATGGAACGGAGTGGAGGAGGCGACAAGAGACGAGGTGAGCAGGGTGCAGGCAGGAGACCCTGTCTCTCGGCTGCCAGGGACCCAGAAAACAGCCCAGGAGGGGAAGTGCGGGCCGCAGATTGCCCACGCCAGCTGGAGATTCCCAGTAGAGACAGGGCCAGGCGCAGCACCAGGGTAGGCTGCGCTGAAGACACCGGATATGAAGGAGCAGAGGGAGCCACGAAGCAGTGAGAGAAGGCGTCGGTGGAGAAGGTAGCGGTCTTGCGTTGGGACCCGGCCCGCTTCCCTGGCCTGATCGGGCAGAGGGAACAGAAAGCAGCAAGGGGGGCGAAGCTGATGGTCCCCCCATACACTAGCGGCGCTGTGAGGCAAAAGAGGTGTGGACCCAGGGCGCCACATAGGCACTGACCTTGAGTGAAGGCAAAAAGGACAAGGAGCACCTGAAGGATCGCCATTTTGAAGAGAGGCACACTGGGCCCTGCTGGGGGTGCTGGGCCAGCATGTGTGCTACAGTGGAAAGGAGGAAGGGGTGAGATGTCACTGCAGTGCTTGGTAGGTCCCCCCCGGTGGCTGACGAACCCAGAACAATTTGAACGGCTGTGGAGAGCGTTGATCAGGCACTGCAAGACACCCTCAGCACTGTAGCCATGCCCTTGCAGCACCAAAATAACAAAGAGGGAACCATCAAAGGCCTGCTCAGCAAGACTCCAGCAAAAAAGTTAGATCCCCCCAGAGGGAAGCCAATGAATGCTGAAGGGGCTGAAAGGGGAGCAAGCCAGGAAGATGATGCTGCCCCTATAACGAAGGCCTTCTTTGAGCGGCTGTTCGGAGTCTTGCGCAATTACTTTGCCACTCTCAAGCAGGAAACCGGAGCAGACGTTAAGGACCTGAACAGGGAAATGGCAGAGGTTGGACATCAGTTGGACATGGTCGAGCGCACCCGTGATGCCCAGGAGGAGGAGATAGACCAGCACAGGAGGGCGATTCTTGACCTGAAGGAAAGCAACAGAGACTTGCAGTATCGCCTGGAAGATTTGGAAAATAGATTGCAGCGCTCAAATATTTGCATTAGAGGCAAGCGATCACCAGGAAGCTGGAAGATTTTGTGATCCATCTCTTTCGCCATGTCACCCGAGAACTCAAAGATCAGGCTATCCTGTTAGATCTCACACACAGGGTACGTCAACCCACCCAATTCCCTGGGCAGTTACAGGATATTCTTACATGCCTAAATTACTATCATCAGTGGAAAACCATCTTAGCAGCAACCAGAGACCTAAAGGCGATTGAATCTCAAGGGCATAAACTGTACTTTTTCCAGGATCTTTCGCCCCTGACTCTGCAGAGGTGTTGTACCGTCCGACCAGTGACGGTAATCCTCAGAGAAAATGGGATTCATTATAAATGGGGTCATTCGTTCAGTCTGCAATTTGTACGGCAGAATGAGACGTGCAGTATCCGTACGCTGGAGGAAGCCGCCTCCCTACTGGACATGCCGGTGGCCCAAGGAGAGTCGTCCTCTTCAACCATGAGCCAGGCACAGGCGATGCCTGTGGAAAGCCGATGTCACGGAAATAAACATCGAAAAACAAAGACGCACACACCCTCTGAAGACGAAAACAGACAAGAGAGAGCAGCATTGCTTCTCCGACTGAGGAGCCAAGGGAGTGAATCGGAGGTGGAGGCAGAGGACTAACTATGGCGAGGAAGTTGGTTGCCTGAGCTGAGGCAGAGGCCCGGGCAATGAGCCGACGGGAGGTTTTCCCATCGCTGTTGTGGCTGTGGGCTAGAGAAGAGATGGGCGGTGGTGGCCCAGAAGGAGCCGATGGCGGATGGTGGTGATGAGTGGACATCGTGGGGCACAATGCTCTACCCCAGAGTTGGACCTTGTGTTGCTCCTGGGTGGAGAACTAATTGGTTTAATTGTTGTGTACTTGTTCTGGTTTTCTAATTCTATTTTGCAACTGACGCTCTTCTGGGAAACAGTTCACGGGGACAGGTCCCCAAGTGGTCCATCCGTAGCTAGCACAGATAGCACCCCACATGGACAGAGAGGACGATGCCAAACTGCCCCATAGTTCACAAATTACAATAACCATACTTAGGGGGTTATTCCAACTTTGGAGGAGGTGTTAATCCGTCCCAAAAGTGACGGAAAAGTGACGGATTTACCACCAGCCATATTACGAGTCCATTATATCCTATGGAACTCATAATACAGCTGGTGGTATATATGTCACTTTACCGTCACTTTTGGGACGGATTAACACCTCCTCCAAAGTTGGAGTAACCCCCTTAGTCTTAATATCCAGGGACTTAACACACAGGTGAAAGGTTGGCCCTACTTTCTCTTCTGGAATCCAAATGTGACATCTGTCTGTTGCAAGAAACACACCTAGCCTGGGCAGACTGGAAGAGATTGAGATCTGGTTGGTTTGATAGGCAATACCACCCATCGGGCTGTGGGCAGAAGGCGGGAGTAGCAATATTGGTGGCCACTCACTTCCAGGGGAAGGTGCCGGGCATGCAGGCTGAAATAAAAGGGAGGCTGCTGGCACTAAGAATGGACATACAGAGGTTTAGGTTCATGTTAGCAAACATTTATGGCCCCAATGACCACCAGGAGCAAATCCTTAGAGAACCCATGGGTCTGGTTCTCTCCACTCCCGATACAGATGTACTCATAAAGGAGGACTACAATATCGTCCCGGATACCCATCTTAATAGATCAGCTCAGCGACATGGCCAGACGGGAACCTTCTCCACAGGCTTCAGAAAGTGGGTGGAGGGGACAGGGTTGATAGACATATGGCGCGTGTAAAACCCTGCAGTTAGAGGATATATAGTTATTACTCAGCATCACACCAGACCTATGCATGCTTAGACCTAAACCTGGCCACACCACGGGTACTTAGCATGGTAACCCTGGTAGAAATCGGGGTAGCGGCCCTATCGGACCATGCCCCGATTGCGCTGTGTCTCCTGACACGCGGACTCCGTCCAGCTCTTAAACAGAGGCGCCCGAACATTAAACTCCCTGAGTACGAGGATATAACAGTAGAGGGCGATAGAGACATTCCTGAAGGTTAATGACACCTTGGAAACACCTGTGGGACACGAGGAAGGTGGTTACTAGGGGCCAGTTTATTGCCATAGTGGAGCCTTTCAATAAAAGTAGGCGTGATAAACACAAGAACCTGGAAAACCGAGTCAGTAACTAGAGAGGACACATAAGAGTACTTGCTTGATGGCAGTATGTAGTGAGCTCACGGTAACCCGCAAACAACTAAAAGCCCTAGACACAACCAGAACAGAATACACCCTCTTACGGACAAAACAAAGGGGGAAATAAGGCAGGACTCCTGTTGGCATGCCATCTCCACGCCCAAACAGCGCAGCAAAGGGCGAATTATATTAGAACGCAAAATGGAGCGTATTGGGGGAAGATGAACAGATCCTCAGGGAATTTGACTCATGTTATACCCCCTGTATGCAGTGGAGAGGCTAGACCCAGTGGGGATAGAGAAATATCTGGAGTCAATCTCATTGACCTCTTTCCCACAAAGCAATCGGGTCATTCCGGACAAAGATATTACTGCTACTGAGGTCCTGATGGCTATCCAGCGCCTCCAGGCAGGGAAGGCACCGGGGCAAGATGGCCTGGGGCAGAATTCTACAAGTGCTTCGAGGTCCTTCTAGCTCCTATTCTGGCACAACTAAATAATGGGTTTGCGATAGCTGGCAAGCTCACCCCTTCAATGCAATTAGGTACGATTATAGTGATCCCTAAGCCCCAAGTGTGCGCATCCTACCGGCCAATCACACTGTTAAATACAGATGCTGAGCTCTTTATGGGCATCTTGACAACCAGGCTGGGACCATCTATGCAGGGACTGGTGGATCCGGATCAAACTGGGTTCATCCCAGAACAAACATGTATGGACAATATTAGAAGGTTATGCCATATTCTAGACAAGATCCAGTGGGCTAAGATGCCTTCTCTACTCCTATTGATAGATGTGGAGAAGGCATTCGATAGTGTACTTTGGGGATTCCTGAGTTTGATTCTACCTCTGTACCGGTTGGGGCCACGGTTTCGTCACTGGATCTTGTGCAACTATAACTCCCCCAGGCAGTGGTGAGAGTGAATGGTTCCATGGCCAGGCCGATCCCCCTCTCTAGAGGCATGCGACAGGGCTGCCCCCGTCGCCGTCACTCTTTGCTCTGTACATGGAACCATTTGCTGACAACTGCGCCAAAACACGCTCATATACGGGATTCCAATGGGCGGTAGATCCCACAATATAGCACTCTACGCAGCAGACGTGCTGCTTTATGTGTCAAAACCGCAGAACTCCTTCCAGGTGATTATGGAGGAGTTAACAGCATTTGGAGCAGCGACAGGGTTTAAAACAAACTTAACCAAGTCCTCTATCCTAAACCTCGCAGTCCCGGAAGCGGACGTGGCACAGTTGCAGAACGATCTGACCTTTGCAAGGGCGGAGCAGGGGGTGAGGTACCTGGGCCTGCAGATATACCCTGCGCTGCCAGATATAGTTCATAGCAACTACTCCACTTTGTTGAACAGCGCACACCTGGAACTGACTAGATGAGAGGATATGGCCTCTCTTGGCTGGGGCGAGTGGCAGCAATCAAAATAACGCTGTTGCCTAAAGCGCTTTTTGTTATGCAACCACCATCTGGATTTCTAGATAAGCTACAGAACCTGTTCTGGGAGTTCAACTGGGCGGGGAAAAAGGTGGGAATGGCAAAGGCAGAGGCCTATTTATCGGTGTCTGAGGGTGAACTGGGGGTGCCTCACCTGCTGAGCTACTACCAGGTGGCACAATTGCAATTTAAGGTGGAATGGTCACGGGTGAGAACAGAGAAGCACTGGTGCTTCATTAATCAGGCAGTGGCAGGGCAACACATTTAGAAGATACCGTGGCTTCTTAAGGCATCTAGACCCCCGGGGTTTATATTTCCCTCATATTGTAAGCCACAATGGAGGTGTGGGATAAGGTGTATTTAAAAAAGGGACTGTCCACTCCCATATCTCTGCAGACACCGATTATTGGCAACCCAGACTTTCTGCTGGGACTCACTGGCTCCTCATTTCAGATTTAGCAGAACTCTAACTGTAAAAGGGCTGGGAATTCTTTCGATGCCGACGGCATCGTGGAATTCCCGTGAATTCAGGAGGATTTTGAAATACCATCGACGGCACACTGGCAATATTTGGTGGTGTGCCTTTGGGTGATCTCCACAACGATCCGCCGACATGCGGGCTTTGAGCGCTAGCTGCTTACCCGCACAACCGATAAAAAACTTACCTCAGATCTATATGCTTTTTTTGTGAGGAAAACTAAGGCGAGAAGCAGATGGGAGATGGAATGTGGTCATCCCACACCAGTATACAGTGGCGATTGCTGACTATCGTAACATTATAGTGAGGATTTTTTCACGAAACTGATATTGTCTAATTTACATAGCCGGCTCCGCCCTTTACAAATGGTCCAGACCCCACCAGATCAGTTTGTGATGGAGTGTCTGGTTGCGGCAGGAGCCACTACCCATTCTTCATTGGATGCAGGACACGCTTGACGGTGGACGAAGAAGGTCAGCAGTGCAGTACCGGAGATGAAGAGGTGTTCCAGAAGTGATGCAAGTGATGTCCCACATCGTCAGTCAAGATGCAGTCAGTTAGTGGTGCTGGAAAACCACTAACAAGCCTTGGCAAGGTCCAGAGTACTCAACCCAAGAAGGAGGGTCCGGGGTGATCCTCAACAGCTGGAAGAGTCACAAGAAGAGGAGGCAGCCCCATAGGCAACCAACCGGCAGCAGGCACAGGGGTCGCAGTGAGGCCCACTCAGCACACCTGGAGGAGTGTCCCACGTCACTGGAGCAGCAGGCAGGAGACTGCTTTGCAGGACAAAGTGCTGGGACCTGGGACTACAAGGAGCCTGAAGATCCCTTGGAGGAGGAACAAACAAGCCTTGGTAGTTTCAAGAGTCGCAGTGCATAGGAGTACTGTCCTGCAAGGACAGGCAAGGGCTTACCGTCTTCCAAGTTGGATAGCTGGTAGAGAGGACCAAGGGGACCACTCCAGGCCATCACCTGTGATGCAGGATCCACGATGCTCCAGAGGAGAGAAGACCCATGCAGCTGGTTGTTATTGCAGCTGGTGCCTTCCAATGCAGGGGAGTGACTCCGTCACTCCAAGGGACATTCTTGCTTACCTCTTGTGCAGGCTGAAGACTCGCCGCCCTCAGAGGATGCACAGCCGGGGAAATGTTGCACTTGTTGGAAGGACCCGGAGAAACAATGTTACAGAGCGAAGTTGTTGCTGAAGTTGCAGATTGTCAGTCCTGGAGGATCCATTTGCAGTCCCAGTGGCCAGAAGATGAAGTAAACCATGCAGAGGAGTCCTGCTGGAATCTTGCACGTCAAATCTGAGGACCTACCCAAGTGGGAGACCCTAAATAGCCCAGGAATAGGGATTGGTCACCTAGCAGGGTGACCACCTGGCCACTCAGATGCTCCCAGGGGCCTCTGCTCACCTTGGAATCAAGATGGCAGAATCAATTGGCCACCTGGAGGAGCTCTGGGCATCACCTCTAGGGTGGTGATGGACAGGAGAGTGGTCACTCCCCTTTTCTTTGTCCTGTTTCACACCAGAGCAGGGACCGGGGGACCCAGTTATCCATATGTGCCCTTCAAACCATACTGGTGGCTTGGGGAAGCTACCCCTCCCATGCCATGTAACACATATTTCCAAGGGAGAGGGTGTTACCTCACTCTCCCATGAATAATCCTTTGTTCTGCCTGAGCTGGTCAAGCACCGGCAGGGCAGAAACCTTTCTGAGATAGGTGGCAGCAACACGGGCTGCCCAGTAAACCACAGAAGACCAGTAGAGCAATGCTGGGGATCCTCTAAGGAGCACCCAGACTGCATGGAATCATACAACCCATACTGGCAACAGTACTGGGGTATGATTCCGACATGCTTGCTACCAAACATGCCCAGGCTCAGAGTTACCATTATGTAGCTGGACATAGGTAGTGGCCTGTGTCCAGTACACGGGTAAAATGGCTTCCCCATGCTTACAAAGCCCAGTGTAATGCAGCTGGAGTTGGTAGGGGCACCTCTGCTCATGCAGGGGTGCCCTCACACACAGGTACCGGCACCCTGCCCTCTGGGCTAGGAGGGCTTACCATAGGGGTGACTTACAGTGACCTGGTGCAGTGACCTGTAGTGAAAGGGTGCATGTGGCTGCAGACACATTTTGCACGGACTCTCATGGGTGGCATGATACATGCTGCATCCCATGGGGAACCCCTGGCGCTCCAATGCCCTGGGTACCTAAGTACTCTACACTAGGGACTTATATGGGGGCACCAGTATGCCAGCTGTGGGATGTGCAAAGTCCTAAGCAACCAAATTTAGAAGGGGCGGGAACACAACCACTGGGGTCCTGATTAGCAGTATCCCAGTGGAAACAGTCAAAAAATACTGACAGCAGGCAAAAAATGGGAGTAACCATGCCAAAAAGAGGGCACTTTCCGACACAGGTGTTTCTCTAACACAATTTACACAACAGGGAACTAGGGTGACTCTCTCACATATGAAAAAGGAAAAAGCCAAAGGTCCAGATAGTATACCAGTGGATCCATTCCACTCAGAGCTAGACATTTGGGTACTCTATCTGAACATGTTAAGAAACAGCATACTAAAAGGGGACAAAATTCCAGAGTCGTGCAAGGTGCCATAATTGTCCCAATTCACAAGAAATGCCCAAAAGACACTCCTGCAGATTACAAACCAATTAGCCTTATTGATAACACACAAAAACGTAGACAAGTGCTACTTTGTTTGCAGAAAAGGATGGAAGAACACCAGGTCATGTAGCACTTACAGGCAGGCATCAGCAAGAATATAGGTACAGTCGATCAGATATTTCGTCTATGACCAAAAAGTTTATGGTCTCAAAAAGCACACATTGCCACCAGTGGTCTAAAAGGCCCCACAGTCCCCCTCCCAGGGCCCCCCCTCATCACAGCACCTGCCCTGAGTGAGTTTGGAGGGGGGCCCCCTCCATGTTCTTTGCAGGGGGCCCTCTAGTTTCGTCATGTCACTGATTGCCACAGTAGTTCCTGGCACTGAACAAAACTAACTTATGTGCCAATATGCTATTTATGGAAGGGCAGAATTTGATCACTCACAGTAAAGCCAGACGACAGATAGAGAAATAGAAGTTTAATAAAACACAAAATATCTCTGTTAACGCCAGACCTAATTAGGGACCCAATTCTCAAAGAAAGTCACAAAAGTGCACCCATGATATATGTATTTGAATTACTGGCTTTCATGAATTCACTAAAACTTACAGAAGCAGACCAGGAAATCGTACTCCTAGAAAATATTTTGTGAGCTATATTTTAGCATGAGCAAATATGCATTTGTAGATTAGCGTTTACAAGTTCACTTTCCCTCCAACCACTTTTTTTCCAAACCCTGGAAGAACGTCTACTTCTGCCTTTGTCAGGAGTAAATTTCCAACCTTTCTCATTATGGAAAATATTAGAGAAGAGCTAGTGAAAATCCTTAAAACATGCAAGTTAGTAGGTTTGCAGACTCAAAGGCATTCTAGCCCTGGAACTATTGATTATTGCTTCCTCCAGTCCCAGTATGTAGATCTGCGGAAAGGTGGCAAAATAGGGAAATTGCTACAGTAGGGCCGCAAAGTATTCAAGCCCCACTATAGTAGTAGCCCTGGAATAATCAGAGAGGTTATTATCAGAGCTCTTACATAATGAGATTGCTGCCATAATTTGTTGCCGCACTACATGGCACCAAAGGGACAAGTAGATTTTGTTACAAGACAAGTAGATTTAAGAAGACACCTGTCCCACAGACAAGTAGATATTTTATTAAATTCCACACCCCTGTAGTAGAGGTATATTCTCTGTAGTCCTGGTGCAAATGGAATTCCACCCAATCTTCTCCATCTTCTTGTCAGATTTTACACACAGACACACACAGACACACAGACACACACACACACACACACATATATATATATATACACATACACTCAGTTTAGATGGAGTGAACAAGGTGACCTGTTCCCCAAGATTCTTGTTAAAGAAGGGGTGAGGCAGGTATGTGTACTGGCCCCCCACACTTTCTTTCCGGTTTATGGACGGCATAGTGGAAGCTTTGAAAAAGTGTGAACATGATGCTCCCAGATAGCTGGAGCCTGTACTGCTTATCGCTGGCAATACCCTTCTGTGCTCTCATGTACTGCGTGGAGCGATGTATGGGGCGGACATTTGGGGGCTCGGCTCCGACTTCACAAATAAATATAACAGAATACAAATTTGTAAGATCAATTCTGAAATGTCCCAGTGAGTACACCACTCATACCCCTAAGATGGTATTTGAGCCTTAAAGGGTTGATCAAAATGCCCACCTAAAAAATCCTGACCCACTGGGTAAGAATATGGACGACCCAGGAGATGGCCCTTTTTAAAGCTGCATTGCATTGCACGGCAGGAGCTACTGCAATACACCCTAACTTAAAGCCATGAAACTCCTAAGCGGCAAACTAAAGCTTTAGGGTGTATGGGAAGACCCTAGCAATCTAAGGAGTAATTCAGCCAAATGGGTCAAAGGCATTTACTGGGAGTATGCTATACAGAAGCCATGGCATGAGGCGAGGTCAAATAGCCCGACAGATAATTTCTTAAGCCATAAATGTACCCCATACTTTGAGCCATTCCTTGATAGAATCATCCCTTCTGCACCTAAGTCTCTGTACACTCGTTTTTGTGTTGGCACACTGCCACTCAGAGCTTTTACCTCACGGTGGGGAAAAGAGGGGGGGGGACGAAGAGTGACTGCCCCTTTTGTCCTTATATGGCAGAAACTAAGGTACACTTTTTAGTAATTTGCCACAAGTACAAAAATCCAAACTCCAGGTGGATTCTTCCCTTATGCCGCAAATCAGGTGCGGTGCAGGCCTCTACCACAGATGTCATAAGTGTTTAATCTTTCATCAATGGACATCTGTAGGCTGTTTGAGATGATGCCTGTTATGGCTAACTTAACTTACGCTAGGGGTTCTAACTCTTCGTACTGAGCAAATGTGCAATTGGAAAAATCAGGAAAGATCTGATCTGCTAGCTTAATTCTGTCCCGGATTGGTTCTGGGACATTGTAGATGTTCACCATATTTTTATATCCCTGGACTCGGTTGGCACTTTATGTACCAAAAGCTGCAATTGTTAATTCTGCAATGTACAGAATGTGTTATGTTACCATTACCATACCGTTGCATTTTCTAGGGACCACCGAAACATTTTCAATCTATGTATGTTGCTATTATCACATATTTGCACTTTTTGCACACCTCATAGAAATCTGTCCTTTGATATCTGGATGTTTTTATGCATTTTCATATTTTGGTCCCTGAATTTTAGATTTTTGTATGGGACCATGCACTATAGGTTGTACTTACTGCTATGTACTGCTATGAATTTAGGCATGTTGTAATTTTTTTTTTATGGTGTCTCTTAGTTTACTAATAGCATTGCCATCAGGGCAGAAGTGTTTCTCAGTTTATGTTTAAAAACTCACTTTAAAAAATATATTACTAAAGCATGATGCAGTAGCACACTGTCATTTACAGACAGTACATTTTTAAGAATTGTCCAAAAACCTTCCTACTAACTTGCAGCTCTACTGATAAAACTATATAGTTTATTAACAATAATCTGTGAAAATTAGGTTTCAGAAAAGATAATTATCGTTTTCACATCACCGAGGAAAGTGTTCATCCTATTAAAATATTTTTTGCATCACTCAGAAGTACAAAAAATAGGCTTTCACAACTATTGGCATATATTTTGAAATGCTTGTACAGTTATTTAAATGCTGTGAAAAACCTGACACTCTACGGCGTTACATTTCACACTTTTTAAAGCAGGTCAGACAGCTCACCTTACAAATTCCTGCAACTCTGCAGTCAGAAGGAAAAAAAGACAAACTGACTTGTGACCTTGTTGTATAGCTATTTTAGCCATGTTTTTATACACGTTATTTTAGCAACTAGGCCTGCCGTTTGTGCACTTTAGCCCAGATACATTTTATTCAGCTTCATTTTATTTTTCTAGCATAGGCCACATTTGCGGTGCTGTTTTATTTTCTTTATCTAGTTGTTCTTTCGCCTAGGAAAGCACTGCATTTCTAGCAAGACATTCTTTTCAATCTGTGTTTTCCTCAAGGCTGCAGCCTGATAGAGTTTCCGGCAAAGTGGAACGCCGCGTCTCCAACATTCACAGAGAAATACACATCCTTACGAGGGGACATTTTCTCAGAACATCAGCTGTTTTATTATAAAAACACTTCTCTGTCCCATAAACGTTAGAGAAAGATTCCAGCCAGATGACCGCATGCTGAATACTGATTGTCTTCATTACAGCTGCTTACTTAGACTACCGGATCCCTGGCCTACATGGGGATGGTGTCTTTCTACACACCAGGGTTCCCTGTTCAGGTATGGGGATGATGTATTCCCAGTGGGGAAACCTCAAGTGTGGATTAGGGCTTATCACGCTGTGCTCTAACATAGCTTAGGTACGAACCACATATATCTCCTGGTGACAATATGGTGGGACTTTTTCTGTGCTTCACTTTTCTTGTCACTATTTTGCTTCTAGCGTGTCTTATCATCCTAGTTATAGCAAGCAATTTATGCCATTTTATCTAAGATGCAGCTAATTCAATAAACCTTATTGAACATTCTCTGCCTCTGTTTGTCTTTGCAACAAGAGAAAAGGATGAGATCTGATCGACCACGATTTCCCTGAGGAGTAATTTCTGTCATGCGCCAGTTGCCACAATTATCCCTGCTCTTGGGCAGAGATGAGGCGCTGTTTGTAAACCAGAAAACCTGGATTAGGCAGACAGCTGTCATATGATGTGGGATTGGACTCATTTCCTCACAATTCAGGGGATTCTGCCGCCCGAATCCAAAAGCCTCATTAGGATAAAGAGAGCCTACACGACAACCTGTCTCTGAACACTTTCTGTTTGAAGAGAACACCTGTTCTTTGTCAACTCGCCAGAAGGTACAAGTAGGACCTAAAAATAGCTCGACCTGATAAAATATCTCTCGCCATAGGGAGTGAGCAAGTAGATTTTTTTTAGGCCTGTCAATTCAAGATATATATAAGGGAAACAGTCACAAGAGGTAAATGTGTTGCAACAGATTCATTCAAATATTTTCCATTGCATTCTTAGCCCTTTTGTGACTGTTTCTGTTCAAGATTTTTACTCCTCACTGGAACCCTGTTAAGGAGACACTTAACATATTTCACATCAACTGTTCTTTTCATGGTGGTACATTGGCTACTAGGAAGTAGCCTTTCCTCCGGCAACCAAGAAGGGGACTCTACAGATTTTCTTAGAGACCACTTTTTGACAGTAGCCCTAATGCCAGGCTTGATATTGGTGGTAAAGAATTGTACTACATTCCATGAATGTAGTGGTATTCACTTTTATCCCTGATGTGCAGGTGCACTTCACATCCTTTCACATGATGGACTATTAACAAATATTTGAAGATAAGGGGTTCAGATGTGCTGATGTCTTGACATATCAATCAATCTTTAAAGCGCAACACTATCATCCCTAGGGATGTGGGGGAGCTAAGGGTTACTGCGTCTGCGTCGAAAAGCCAGGTCTTGAGTTGCTTTGTAAAGTCTGCCAGGGAGGACACCGTTCGGAGGTGGAGGTCATTCCAGGATTTGGCAACAATGTAGGAGAATGTGTGGCCCCCACTGTGGGTGTGATGGATATAGGAGACATGTGCAAGTGAAGTGCAATGCAGGTGCCTTGGGGAAAGATGGCAGTTCAGCGAGTGCTTGATGTAGGAAAGTCCTTGTTTCTAGAGGGCTTTGTAGACGTGTGTGAGCATCTTGAACTGGCACCCTTTCTATACAGGGAGCCAGTGGAGGTTCCGGAGGTGAGGAAAGATCTGGATACGCTTGGGAATGTCGATGATGAGTCTGGCTGCCACGTTCTGTATTGTGTGGAGTCTTTTGAGGAGCTAGGAGGAGATACTGATGTAGAGCATGTCACCGTAGTCAAGGCGCCTGGTGACGAGGGCTTTTGCGCTGATCTTTCTGGTGTTTACAGTGTTGAGGTCCAGCAGCTCGTCTGTGGAGATTTTGCAGAGCATGCAGAGGGTATGGAAGCAGGAGGAGGCAACTGTGTTGACTTGCTGTTTCATGCTCAGTTGGCTGTCCAGGATTGCGAGCGTGGTCAGTTGGTGTTGGGGTAGGTCTGAGTTCTTCTGGCCACCAGATGTGGTCCCAAGCGGAGGTGTTCTTTCTGAAGATCAGTACCTCAGTTTAGTCAGAGTTCAATTTGAGGCATCTGTCTCTCACCCAGTAGGCTACATCGGTCATGGTGTTGCGGAAGTTGGTTTTGGTATTAGAGGGGTCTTTGTTGAGTGAGAGGATGAGCTGAGTGTCGTCGGCATAGTAGATGATGCTGAGTCCGTGGGTTCTTACGATGTCCGCGAGGGGAGTCATGTAGGTCTAGTACAGAGTGGGGCAGAGGGATGATCCTTGGGGCACGCCACATATGATGTCCTTGGGAGCAGAGGTAAAAGGAGGTAGACTGATGCTCTAGGTGCGTCCTGAGAGGAATGAGATGATCCACTTGAGGGCATGGTGGTGAATGCTAATGCTGTGGAGTCTGTAAACAAGGATGTGGTGGGCAATGATGTTGAATGCTACAGACAGGTCAAGGAGAATCAACGCAACTGTTTTTCCTTGGTCAAGGAGGGTTCTGATGTCGTCTGTTGCAGCAATGGGCATGGTCTCTGTGCTATGGTTGGCCGTGAAACCTGATTGTGATGCGTCAAGTTGGTGGTTTTGTTCTAGGTAGTTGGTGAGCTGTTGGTTGATGGTCTTCTTGAGTAATTTGACTGGGTATGAGAGCAGGGAGATCGGATGGTAGTTTTTGAGGTTGCTGGGGTCGGCTGAGGGCTTCTTTAGGAGGAATCTGAAGTCTGCATGCTTCCAGTTATCTGGAAAGGATGCTGTGGAGATGGAAGTGTTCAGGAGGTTGGTGAGTTCAGCGCTGATTGTGTTGGATCCGAAGTTGAAGATATGTTGAGGGCCGGGGTCGGTGGGTGCCCCAGAGTGGAAGGAGGACATGATGGGCGGATGGTCTGAACATCGAGTGGGGTTATGGCTGGGGTTCGTTGGTTAGATGAGGTTGTCAAGGCTGAGCAAGGTGGGTTGGGGGTAAAAGTTGTTGTAGATGTTGGCAATCTTACTGTGGAAGTACTCGGATAGTGAGTTGCAGAGTTGTTGCGAGGGGTGTTCTGTGTTTTCTGTGGCTGCCAGGTTGGAGAATTGCTGGATGATTTTGGAGAATTCCTTGGTGTAGCTGACTGCCCTTTTGGCCTCCTTGATGTGCCAGTGTCGGAGAGGTCCTTGGAGATGCACCATTGCTTCTCGAGGACAAGACAGTTGTACTTGGTGGTTATGAGCTCTGGGGTATACCAGATGGATTGTCTTGATGTTCTGTTGGCTTTTGCCAGTTTCAGAGGGGCGACTTTGTTAGAGCATTTGCTGATCCAGGTGGGGAAGTTGTAGAGGTTGCCTGATGTGCAAGGTGGTGTGGTGCTGAGAGTCTGCGTCCATTGGTTCTCAATTACTTTTCCCAAGCTACGGTGGGGGGCGCTTTGGTGCTTGGTGATGAGGTGCTGGGTCTTAGAGATTGTAAAATGGACAACTGTGTGGTCGGTCCAGGAGAGTTCTGCGGTGTGGGTGAATTTGAGTCTGTCGCTGGAGGAGAAGATGATGTTGAGGGTGTGTCCGGCTATGCGGGTGGGTTTGGAGACTAGTTAGGTGAGTCCGATGTTGTTGAGGCTCTCCAGTACGGATGTGGAGTTGGTGCCCTCAGGGTCCTCGATGTGGAAGTTGAGGTCGCCGAGCAGCACGTAGTGGAGGGGGTCGTCAGCGAGCAGGGTGATGATGTTGCTGATGGTCTCATAGAATGCTGGCCGGTGTATTGGTGGTCTGTATGCGAGGGCACCTCTTATGGTTGTCTTGACATTGATGTTTAGTAGGAGGTTAAGGTGCTCCATGAAAGGCGTTGGGGTATCGTTTGTGGTGGAGCATTGGATGGTTTCCTTGAATATTTTGGCGATTCCTCTGCTCTGCTTGTTGGGGCGGTACCGGTGTATCACCTTGTATCCGTCAGTGGCGTGGCCATGTCGGGGTTGGAGGCAAGGTTGAGCCACATTTCAATGATGAAAGGGACATCTGGGGTGAGGGTGTTGATGATGTCCCAGATTCCTGTGGCATGTTTGCTGAGGGAGCTGGCTTTCAGCAGGACGCAATGCTGCGGTTCGGGTTGATGCTGGTCTTCTGGCAAGTAGTGGGGTTGGGTCCTGTGTGGGTAGGCAGTCCTGTGATGCAGGAGAAGGGGCAGTTGTGACAGGTCCTTCAGTGGAGTGCGGGGAGGACGTGCAGCAGTGGGAGTCTTGCCGTCCGGTGTTGAGGTCCAGGAGCTTGTCTGTGCTGGGTGCAGTCCAAGCACGGACGGGTGCAGACAAGCTTGCTTTTGGTGCACCTTTAGGCCTCATGGAGGGGTGCCGGGGAGGCAGAAGTTGGGCAGAGCGGGAAAAGGGCAGGGCGGGAGGCGGGAAGATGAAGGTGCAGGGAGAATGGCGAGGGGGCAGGAAGACTGGGGGGGGGGGGTTCTGCTGGTGCTGGTGGCAGGCACAGGGGCCTGCTCCCCGAGGACTGCTGGCAAGAGGTCTTCTGACTTTTAGCAGTAGGCAGGCTACTAGGACAGGAGCAGCTCGAGGGCAGTGGTGGCAACAGAGAGAGCAGGAGGCCTGAATATTTTTGGTATTGGTAAGGAACATACCAACTTCTTACAAACTAAATTTGTTGAAGTTCCAGAAGGCCCCAAACAGAGAAATCCTCACAGCTCTTGCAATGATTGCAAAATCTAGCACAAAGTTAGTCTTGTACACCACAATCAGAGCTGTTGCTCCAATGTCTGCTGCAACTGCTCTTGGGAAAGATGACACTGATCTAGGTTTTGTATTGTTTGCCTTACAGGGTGGAGCTGTTGCTACCAGGGTAAGTAAAATTGTTATGCCCCACAAAAACAAATGCAATTTGAGAACCCACATGGTATACATTACACCAATGCACTTACAAAGCATTGATCCATGTCCCAGGTAAATAGGATGCTGTGGACTCATTTGTTCATTTAATTTGGGAATGGTCAAAAATAGACAGCTTCTGGAAGGACATGCAGAAGTAAATGATGGATGCTACCTAACCACAATTTGATTGTTCAGTACTTAATTTTATTCTAGGCCTAGAACTTAATGCAGGTAAAAGGACTACACACTAAGGTTCCTTTAGATTTCCGTGCTATTAGCCAAGCTCAGAAAAGCCTTACTTTATATGCGTGCTGACTGTCCATGGAGAGACTTATGGGAAAATGCTTTTAAAGAAATCTCAACTATAGTAAATCAAAGAGAATCTGCAGCTATTTTTCTTGACTGAATAAGTACCTTGTAATTTTTCATGACTGAATAAATACCTAATTATTTTCAAGCCTCAAGACTCCTGGGAATGGGCATGGGCATGGTCAATGCCTGGCCCTGGCTATATTGAAGTTGGATGGCTAGCATGGTCTTCACCCATGAGCATGTTTTACTCAGTGATATGTAACTGCATCTTGATCAAATCTGCAAATTCCTTCCTTTTGATTCCAATAGTTTGTTACTTCTATGAATACTAATAAAAATAATGTTTATAAATCCATCTCTGTGCTTATGCCTAAGCTGTAATTTAAGTTATACAATTGCTGAGTGTGTCACAGTTTCCAGTGTGTGCAATAACTGTCTTCTTAGGGCCAGAAGTGGAATTCAAATCAATAAGTTCCTCTAATCACCATGTACGTTAAAGAGAGCTATAATGTGAGTCAAATAGGCTATGATGCGATACGTACATAGATTCCACCTTTAAGGACAGATTTTTCTAAATTCAAAAGTAAGAAGCAGAAATAGAAACATTTGTAAATTTGAACAGAAATCTAATATCAGCCAGTATTGGCCCTCTTTAACAACACAGTCTTCAATGGTGCTCCTAACATTCCATTATTCTAATTTGCTTTGTAAGATGTTGTTTACTATGCTTAGGTCCTCATTTGTAAGTCTAGGTGTAAACACTGTGGGCTGCACAACAACGGTTTGTGCAGGAATCTCAATTACAAGTTGTGCAGTAAACGTAGCAGCCTCACAATTTTCCCCCTGAGTAATTACGTCAGGTGAAGCCTGCTAAAATTTACTGAATAAAAAACATAGAAAACTCTGGTGCATGTTAAACTGGTTGCAGTGTATACTTTTTTCACATGTAATTCCCCTTTTTTCCAAGTGAAAACTTGGAATATGAGGTGTCTGTCGCACCGCATAATACCTCACCCTTTCCTAGCCCTCTCGGAATAAGGGTCTTAAAAAAATGAAACAAAAGCTCCATAGACTCCTTAACTTTTTTGAGTCCTTACCCACACCCTTCCCCACGTCAGATAGCTCCTAAATGGAATCTCATACAAGCTCATTCATATGGAATAAAAAACAACCCCTAATGTTGAACAAGTTTCTTTTCTTCCCCGAGACGAAGAGGGATTGACCTGTCCGACCTCTTAGACTACTACCGGGCAGCCCACCTTCGATATATTTTAGAATGGGTACTATGAGAGAGTGAGAAGCAATAGTTTTACATGGCCCGTGCAGTAGCCTTCCCCTCACTATGGGACCTTGTCTGGCACTCTTGTCATTTCTGACTGAAGTGTGATTGCATTGCTGTGCTTACAAACTCAGTCCTCGAAATACAGAATCAACTTTACTTGGAGTCAAGAGAGGCCTGACAACCTTTTCATCTCCGAAAACACAGATAGCTATACATCCTGACTTCACCTAAGCTTTGGACGCCAAGAGTTTTCACGACTGGACTTAGGAAAATCCATTAAATCGTTTGATCAGTGCTAACAAGAGTTCCATATCACAGAGAAATCCCAACTTTAATGTTGCCAGCTCCGATACTGGACTTTACACCCGTCCAACACTTCTGCTGCCACAAGATCTCTCACACCCTTATAGAATTAAGTACGCAATACTTGGGCAAGAAAGGTTTAATTCCCAGTACATATAGGCCCTCATTCCAACCCTGGCGGTCATGGACCGCCAGAGTGGAGGGACACGGAAGCACCGCCAACAGGCTGGCGGTGCTTCAATGCCCATTCTGACCGCGGCGGTAAAGCCGCGGTCAGAAAAGGGGATCCAGCGGTTTCCTTCCGGAATACCCCTGGCTGGGCTGAATCTCAAGCAGCGCCGCCATGGAGATTCCGACCCCCTTCCTGCCATCCTGTTTCTGTCGGTTTTTACCGCCAGGAACAGGATGGTGGGAACGGGTGTCGTGGGGCCCCTGGGGGCCCCTGCACTGCCCATGCCACTGGCATGGGCAGTGCAGGGGCCCCCTGACAGGGCCCCAGAGACATTTTCACTGTCTGCATTGCAGACAGTGAAAATCGCGACGGGTGCAACTGACTGCAACTGCACCCGTCGCACCCCTGCAACTCCGCCGGCTCCATTCGGAGCCGGCTTCATTGTTGCAGGGCCTTTCCCACTGGGCCGGCGGGCGCTCTTTTGGCGGTCGCCCGCCGGCCCAGCGGGAAAGCCAGAATGGCCTCCGCGGTCTTTTGACCGCAGAGCGGCCAAATGGGGGTGACCACATGGCATAATGTCCTACAATACTACAAACCCACACTGCCACACACTCGATGGGAGAGGGATTTACACAAGGACATACCACCAAAAGACTTGGAAAGACTCTGCCACAACAATCTCAAGACCTTACACAGTATCAACCAGAGAGAATCAGGATTTATTGCTATCTGTGTTTTTGGAGATGAAAAGGTTGTCAGGCCTCTCTGGACTCCAAGTAAAGTTGATTCCGTATTTCGAGGACTGATTTTGCGAAGTCAGCTTATAAAGTTATGTACAGATAGTATTTCACTCCGACCCACCTTCATAATATGTTCCCTGTGACCTCAACACTATGCTGGCATTGAGGGAAGCAAGAAGGGGCATCCCTGCATATATGGTGGTCATGCACACTAATTCAGATGCTTTGGAAGGAGATATTGTGTGAAATCAAGGAAACCCTGGGATACCCTATCCCAGCTGACCAGACCTCAGTGATCTTGGGCATAGCACCCTCAACCATGAGAGGCAATAGTAGGGGCCAACAGGATACTTATCCGTCATATGATAGGGGCGGCCTAACAACTCAAAGCACTTTTTCTGGATGAAAAAGGTAGCCCCTCACATGGTTCCACAAGCCACCCAATAACTGCCATGAAGGAACAGGAGGAGCCATCAAAGATAGTCTAACACATTCAGAATGGAAATTTAACTGTACATGGCAACACTTGATAGACCACATGTCCAGACTAAATTACCAGTACTTCACTCCTCAATGTATCCTCACTTTGTGACTTTGAGTGACATGTGGGGCACACAACGTACAACTGAAGAACAAAGAAGGCCCCCACACATCTAACTTGTCCACCGGTTATGAACCAAGTAAATGCTGCCATTCTCTCAATACATTCTTGGTCCCGTACAAACCAACATGCAGCAGCCTCCTGATGCTGCATTACTTCCTCCCCTTATGTGATCTCAACATCTGCATGCTAGTACCCAGTGCATCATGCACACAATCTAACCTACTTATAGCCTGTTCTATCAGTATCAGCTCTCTCATAGCGACTCCTTTACATTCCTATTAACCCCTCACCAGTTTTGTACCACATCCCTATCCTTGCCATGTGGGCGATATGGCAACACTCCTTGGAATAATTTTATATTGTAAATACATGTGTCTGGTTTATGTACGCTTATTGACGTGATCACAGTTGTATTCCTGAAAATCTAATAAAATGATTTGTTACACAAAAAAAACTACAATACATAAACAACTTGTTAAATTACTATAGAGCTAGTGTGACATCCAGGGTCTACATTCACAAATACATGTATTTTAGATTGCAACGTTTACCTTTTATTTTTAGTGTCTCTTTAACTTCTAACGGTTCCATCAAAGTTAAATGACTTATTCTACAGGCGTATGTAACTCCATCATCTTCTTCAATTGTTGCCTTGAAAGTCAGCATACTGGTGACACTGTGTGTGTGGTCTTCAAATGTCAGTTCCTCAGTCTCATGAATATACTTTCCCTTAGAACGTGATACAGGTCCTATACACGGGGAGAGCTGCAGGTCTAGATCTTCTTCACTTCCGTCTCTGCATTGTTTGTACCAAGAAACTCCAATATCTTGAGGCTTGTAATAATTAATAAGACAGGTTAGAGCAACAGGTGTATTGTGAAGCAAGAGTGATGGTGTAATAATCCGAGAAACCTTCGGTGGAACTGAAAAGAGAAGAGGCAGAGAGATATGGGCACTGATTAGAATGGCAGCAAAACAAGAATTTCAGAAATCCAAAGAAAGGATCACCCCAGGACTCCCAGCTATGCCTCTCTGTATAGCTGTACATGTGGACGGTTCAATGTTTGAGGAAATGAGGCACAAGGTAAAGCAAAATCGCTGTTTATAGTGTGAGATATAAAGCATTAGACTTAGACTATCATTTAAATATTTCAATGATGAGGAGTTCGATTGAAGGCAATTTAGAGCTGCTAGGCTATTAACACTGGTACTGACTCACTGTGAACAACATTGCAATGCATCAATTCTTAGCCTCTGTCTTCCCCACTCGTCTACCTCTCCTTGTGTCTATGTGGAGTTGCAGAGAGGAGCCAGGTAGACAAACAGGAGTTACTAAACAAATTTACAATTCGGCAGAGCTGAGAGGAATGGAAGGTGCTTTGGAGGCTTATCTCTTCCTTCTTTGATGGCTCCTCCTGTTCCTTCATGGCAGTTATTGGGTGGCTCCAAAGTAAGTGACATTTGTGGACTGTTGGAGCTGCAAAAGAAGGAACAGAACCTGCAAACTGTGCTAGGGGCTTTTAAACTCACTACGTCTCCCAGCAGGCTTTTTTAGATCTTTCCTACACACAGCTTTAGCTTAAGTAGACTTACATTGGGATTTGTGTTCATCCCTTGCTTGATTTTATGACTTTCTTGTTTATTTAATTTTGCTGTTCTTTGTTTGAATCACCTGTAGCGTCCCCCATTATTTCATATTTTTTCTTGTCATTTTCAGGCTATACCTGGAGCACCCTGGGGACCTACTTGCAGATAACTGTTAATATTGACTAATAGGCAGGAAGTACACTATTCTACTTGAAAATCTCCTCCACTCCACACATCCACAAGTACCTGCACATCATCCACACCTGTTTGTCTAGCACCTACCTGAAGCTCAACCCCACTAAGGCAAAACTACTGTTATTTGCCACGAACAACAAGCAAGAAATAGTATTGATTTGTCTTAATGGCATGAACTTTGATAGCTTTGAATCCCAACTTTCACAAAAAGGTGAGTCACCTAGACTCTCCCAGGAATCCAACCTCAAACTGAAGGAACACACTGCCCCAAACACAGAAAGGCACCACCTCTCTCTTCTAACGAAAGTGAAACTGTTTCTTCTAAAAAGTGACTTCGGAACTGCTGTTCAACTCCTCATACTCTTGTATCTGAAAGTAGTTAACACCCTGCTCTAAGGCCTCAAATACTACACAATGGCCTTCCTAAAAGGCATTTTACATGCTGCATCAAATCTCATCCTCTGCTTGAAGAAAAGCGCTTGAAGAAATGTGGTCACATCATGCCCATCCTGACCAAACTAACTCCATCATTTACAAACCCATCATGGCCAGCAAACCCACTTATCTTGCAGAACATTCTACCATCAGCCAGGACACCATCAGACTGGAGACTAAGAAGCATGGGAAATAAAAAATCAGCAAGCTTTTTTGTCTATGCAACGATGATCCAAAACAACATACTTTATCCATCAGGACCACTCCAATTTCGGAAAAAGTTGAATATGCACCTCTTTAAAGAACACTACATTACAATGCAGTAACAATGCTCTTCTGCTTACAGAACCCAGGTACCTTTTCTATCACTCAATTCTATGCTTGCCTTTGACCCTGTACAGCGCTTCACTGCCTTTGGGTAGGTCTGTGCTATGCAAATAACCACATGCATACATAAGTTTAAAAACCCAGAGCTAATGATGCCAGTGCAACTCTGCAAGTGTTTTCATAGATATCTGAATACATTCAGTAAGAAATACACCACCCGTACTGTTAATGCCTTTTGGACAGCTGACCCAGATTTTGAGGTCAGCAATATCAAATGCAGCTGAAACGTCTAACTGGAGGACTCCTGTGACACCTCGAATATCTAGTGTTGTTCCCAACTTACTGAATGTACCTGTAAAAGCTGTCTCAGTTCATAACCAACCTTGTCACCAACTTGTGACCAGTCTAGAAGGTCAGTCTCTTCCAGTAAATTAGAGATCCACCTGACCAAGAATTTGTTTCCATACTTCGTGACAAAAGCAGAAGCAGTGTGAAATGCTTATAATTTGACTAGGTGGTCAGATCTGCACCGCTCATTTTCAGCAAACCTCGGCTCCCTGTTTTCCTGTTACAAGGGTCACAATCAGTGTCAGATGTAGGACTAAGTTGGTAATCCTTTGATTACACCTACAGCTAGCTGTTGGTGCATTGTACCTACAGGACAGCCTGATTTAAACTAGGCTAAATTGTGAGAAAATTCTAAATGAAAATATCTGAGAGGAAATTTCAAACTTTTTCATCTCTTCATTGATCGTAGGAACAAAGCGATTTTCAGGGGTGTTATTTTCCCAGGTGTGTCGATAAAGCAAGGTTATATTTCCTGTAAAGAAAGATCCTAAACGTCACACAATTCTGGAAAGGATGGTATTTTAGAGGTAAGTATCACTATGTGGTTAAAACCTTCTAAGTACAAAGAACAACTCTGCGACTGAGCTATAAGGCTTTCTGTGATGGGGCGTGGCTTGGAGAGCCAAGATGGCAGACAAGTTTTAACAGGGCTCGATCAAGAAGCCCTGATGATCCTTCTTTTATCCATACACAGGTATCCCATCGGGTGCTGCACTATAGCAGATTGCATCTGCCACGACCAGGAATCCCAGAACAAGTCTCCTACTCGTGTGGAAGACTGGGCACAACGACAGTAGAGAAGGCCCGTGCTGTCGGGCCTGAAGGAGAAGGCGAGAGACATCAGTGGCCGCGCTGGGCTGCGACACTGCAGCAGAGAGCTGTGACGACGGACCTGCTGTGCCTCCGGACTGGATCGCCACCCGACGTGACGCCTGCGGAACCCACACAGGGGACGGGGGTGAGTGGACCTGCGGTTGAAGGTTGCTGTGTGGGAGAGTGAGGCTCACCGGATCGGCTACCCAACGTCGCCAGGGCTTGAACTGACTTGAGGTGCGGACCGCAACAGACTGTATGCCTCTCTGTCAAGGCTGGAGGCCACTACGCTTTCCCCTGGCACACTGGTGCTGGGACCGCGTCAAGCTGCCAATTCCTCAAACAACTGCAAGCTGTCTTTCCCTCCACCCAGGCTGGGGCCCAACACACAGTATACACCTCGGACCTTGTAGGAGACAAGGGTTGTGGGCAATAAACACACCCCACACCTGCTTTCCCTGGTGGACTCATACCAGGCCTGCTTGACATGCATCACTCTGCTATGAAATCCTAATGACAGTATACAGCTGGGCACAGGGATATTGCTTCACTGCTAAGACATTCACATAATCCCCTGGGTTGATCAGGTACAACCTTCTTCTTGTCACTTGAAGCACCCCCATCCTTGCTTGCTCATATCATTGCAGTGGACTGTAAGACATTGCTGTCTTGCGGCACGGGACTGCTCGTGCTGCTGCACCCCATTAGACAACCCCAGGCGTAAGCAAGCAGGCCCTCCATCTCCAGGCTTACATCAGGGTTGGTGTTCCAATATGCATGTGTCTCTTCAGCAACGGTTCCTACCTATACTTCTCCATGATGCAGTCCACTGGAAAGTCCAGCTATTTTCTCGAAACAAATTTATTGTGTCTGACCCTCATGTGGTTAACTGACACTGCACAGCGGACTATTATAACTCAATTACTTACACTAAATAAGGCACACCATCCATGAGACTCCACGGGTCGACTGTGCTCCAGAACTGATAATAACTCGCAGGCGCCAGACTCCGATTCCCCTACGTCCACAGGACAAAAGCTAGATTCTATCTTGGTGGCAATAGAATGCCTTAGTACCTCCCTAGATCAAACGCAAAATTCCTTGGAACACAAGATCGACAAGGTGGTGGCTGATCTCACCCTGCTCCATGCAGACCATTGCAAACTGGCGGTCAAAACCCATTCCAAGGAGCATACTCTGAATGACCTTGCTTCCACGGCCCATCAGGTGGAAACCTAAGTACAGACACTACTAGATCGTGTGACTGTTTTGGATCATAGAGCAGAATATGCTGAGGGTATTTCCAGGAGGAATAATATTAATGTTGTGGGCATCCTAGAGGGAGTGGAAGGTAACAAGTCTGTCTCCTACGTAGAAAGGCAGACAAGCAGTCTGTTCCTGCCTGGTGTGCTCTTGCAATTCCACTGAACGCGCCCACCGGGTCCCGGCGCAGCCTCCACCACTGGGGTCAAACCCGAGGCCATTGCTGTTTCACCTGCTTCACTATGTAGACAGGAACTCTATACTACGTTAGGTGAGAGACATTACAGTGGAAAATGCTAAAGTAATGCTGTTCCCGGAGTATACCATCACAGTACAGAAACAGAGGAGTTCCTTGTCATCTGTGAAGTGCCAGTTGTGAGCCCTCAATTTCAAATACTCTCTTCTTTTCTTGGCAAGACTGTGAGTCATGGCCCAGGGGAAGACAAGGTTCAACCTCAGAAGCTGCTTGGATGTGGCAGGAATTGACGGGCCAGACTCCCGACCATCATAACCAACAACTCCAAATAGATCTCTACCCAGCTGCCGCCGAAATGGAAAATGCTGCAGAAATCACCTATCACAGTCAGACCATGCACCTGACCTACAACAGATTATATGGAGCAGGCATCCAGCCCTGCAACGGCGGCAGCCATCAGAGACATAAGACAAACTTCTGACCTTGATGAGGGTCCCAGTGGTTCCGGCAGCGAAGATGGTTCTCTAAGCAACGGTCTCTCAGAAACTGACTCTGTGGCTCCCCCCGATGTAACCCCACAAATGGCAAATGTTATTATTTGAATTAGGTACTGCTCTCGACCTCTACAGGTCAACATTCCCTGATACTCCTTGATATTATTATTCAACCCTGACTGTGTTTGGGTATCTTTGTCCTTTACCTACAATCTGCAAGCACTGAGTGGGGTGTCATGATGACTCTTCTTCTCTCTCTCTCATCCTTTTCCTAGCCACCCTCACTTCCTCCCTCATCCCCCTCTTGCCTCTTATTTCACCCCCCCATTGCACTTAATACTTGGACTCCATATAAACTTCACAGTAATACTATGAAACATGTTATGTCATTTATTCTGTTATTGCCTACACATTTGCTGCCCTTAAGACTTCCGTTGTTGGGCACCCTATCGACATGCCTCCTCTGTCACTACTCTCTTCCTCTATCTTTGGTGTACTGGACTATATAGTTTGGTGGTTTGGGCGGATACCAGTTGTCCCTCCTCTCTAATGGTATTCCTATTTTCTGTTTTTGTGGCTTATGTTCATTTTCTGCTGCACTTGTTTTTTGTCAGATGCAGCTCGACCTCCCTCCCACCACCCATAGCCTTGCTAATAGCTGTGGGACAGCTCCTTGGCCGGTCAGCAGCAGAATGCAACCTTACATCCTAATTGTCTACTAATGGCTCCCACTAAAGATCTCACATGGAATGTGTGAGGTATACATACACCTGCGCATAGGTACTCCATTTACTCATACCTTAGAAGGCACTCCGTCCAAATTGCGCTCCTGCAGGAAACGCACCTCACACTCCCAGAGACCAGTAGGCTGCAAAGGCGCTGCACCCACTTTGTGGCAGACAAGCACGATGTTGATACCAAGGGCCGCTATGTGTTTGTCAATTTGCGCTTAGATGGCTGACCGCTTTTACTAGGGTCAATATATGAGCCAAACACAGAGCAAGTTTCTGTCTTAACCAAGTTGTCTGGTGTTCTCGTTCGCTGGATTGGCCTTTCGTGGCTAATAGGGGGGACTTTAATAGTGTTATTGATCTGGAACTTGATCGCTCCTTCCCCTCAATGCCCACTACCCCCATGGTACTGGTCAGACTCCAGCACTGGCATCTGATTGATATCTGGCGCCAGCGTAATGCCACAGCTCACTTGTATTCATTTTTTTCTGATCCACAGCAATTGCACATCCGACCAGACAGAATCCTTTGTACAGATAATCTGATATCCACAGTCCTGTAAACTGACTATTTGGGTCAAACCCTCTCTGGCCACAACCCACAATATTTACAATGGACATGGGACAATTCCCCTCCCGTTATTCCCAATTGGCGGCTGCGACCCGAGGCATCACAGGACACCCCCTTCCGGGCATCGCTGAGAGCTGCTATAATTGACTATTTTGCCTGTAATTATGGCACCGACTTCACAAGATTCTTTGAAATGGGATGCATTTAAGGTCACCATGCATGGGCATTGTTTGGGCACACAGTGGAATATGCGTATAAGTCTATTGAAGGCAATCTTGAAGGTACACTTCGGCACCATGAGACACGTGCTATCCAGGAACCTAGGAAATGGAGCAGGCTAGCGGATAGGCACAAGGAACATCCGAAATTGCTGGAGAGATTGCGTTGCATCCAGTGCTTAATTTGTGCTTGTTGTTTCCAGTGCTGAGCACTGGCACTTATTTTTGAGGGCCGGCGCTTATTCTTCTGCCCCAAGCATTTGCTGAGAGCAAAAGACACATATGTGAAAGACGGGGGAAGAGAAAAACGAAAATGCTTCACAATGGGAGAAAGCAGAAAGCTGCAAGAGTGAGCTGAGTGGCTTTATGCGGATTGAAGAGGCACGGGGTCACTTCAGGATTACGCTGCCTCAGTATTCCTTGCTCGCACATTTAATTGCAGCAGCCACGTGTTTAAGAGGAGGGCTTTGGGCACTGGCACATTTTTATTTACAAATTAAGCACTGGTTGCATCAATTGCGCAGCTCACTTAGCCCGCACACGCGCCACGGCTGACAGGTCAGTTCGACTTTTAGTCTGACTGATCCATCAAGATCAATCCCGTACCCCTATTCTGGCACTGCATTGTGACACAGGTTCACCCACAACAAACACAACAAACTTGCGAGGCATTACACATCCTTGTATCAATCAACTGTGACGGCAGATTTAGAGGAATAAGGCGCAATCTTCTCCTTGCTCTCCTTGCCCCACCTAACAACCAAGCAGCGAGAACAATTGGAAAACCCTATTATACCAATAAAGATCCAGGAAAGCATACGCGCCCTCGCCACTGGCAAGACCCTGGGTCGCGACGGCTTCCCTGACAAATTTTACAACGTCTACGCCCCCTGTTAATTCCCCGCTTACAGCACCTATACGAAGAGGCACTGTCTACGGCCACCCTATCCGCCTCTCACCATGAGGCCCTGTTAGTTCCCTTCCCTTAACCTGGAAAAGATTCAACCGAGTTGGGCTCCTATAGGTCACTGGTGCTGCTTTGCGGTTAGTGCAGTTACTGTATGCACAGCCCGTGATTAGAGGCAAAACTGGCTCTGCCATTTCTGGGCCGATCTCGATCGATAGGGAGACCTGGCAAGGCTGCCCCCCTCCCCATATTTCTTTTCACTGGCAGTGGAACTGCTGGCAGCAGATCTTCAGTATTGCGGAGAGACGTGGGGCATTCCATTTGGTGACGGGCTACATATTGTGTTTCTCTTTGCAGATGATCTCCTCCTATACCTAAGGGACATTTCTACTGTCCCTGATGAAATCGCCGAAACACTGCAACGTTTTGCATCGTTGTCTGGTCTGCATGTGAACTGGGCTAAGTCATGTCTATTGCCTTTCGCACCGGAATCACCAAACCAGGAAATCACCTTCTCAAGTGTGCTTGTCCCCTGGCAGCCCAGGATGTTACAGTACTTGAGCATTCGCATATACCATTCTTTGGCAAATCTGTATGATGGGAATCTCATGTGTGCAGTCTCATCTATTAGAGCCCAGATGACCTTCTGGCAGACGCTTCCACTGTCGGTGATGGGAGGAGTAGCTCTTCTGAAGATGGTGGTTCTTCCCGGCTTCTGTATTATTTTTCCAACCTACCTTTATATATCCCAGCCAAATTCTTTAGGGATTTTGAGCCATGTATTAGGGAATTCATCTGGAACATGAGTTGCTGTAGAGTAGCACTGACAAAACTATATTCATTGCCTCGTGGTCCTGCGGTGCCAAATCCAGAACAATATTATTTAGCCTCTCAATTACAATGGGTGGCCAGGTGGCTCTCAGGTTTACAGTTGTCAGACACAGCCACAACGCTACCACCCTGGACGCTGTCCACAGTGTCACAATTGTTCCATCCAATTACGCAAACTAAGGTGCCTCACTCTGCTGCTGAGTGTTACGCATTGCTGTTATTGCTAAAGTCTTCATCTCAAATGTGCAACGGTCCCTTATGCACCCACACTAGCATTGATAGGTACTCCTAGAAATGCTATACCTACATGCACAATAGAACCGGAGGCCTGGTATTCTGGGGGACTACACACACTGGGGGACCTTTATGGCGAGGGCATTCTGACCCTTTCTGACGTACTGACAGACAACACTGGTTTGCTAACGGGACAGTTTCTCCTGTATAACTCCTTATTGGCGTAACTGACTCAGCACTGAGGTGACCTATCAGCCAAGTTGTCGACTCACCTGGTGGTACAGTATCTGCAGGTCATGGGATCGGGATGACCCCATGTGCACAGGCTGGCTGGCACATTACTGGCGCACACTACACCCATACATGCTGCTTTGCGTACCGGCTGGGACGGCAACTTAACCCAACCCTATACGGATAAGGAATGGGCAGCAGTCCTTGAAAGCCCCACAAACATACTGGTTGATGCACAGTTTCACCTGATACAGTTTTATATACTACATAGGGCCTATCTCACTTCTGCCAAAATCAATTGATTTTTCCACTGCACTGACGCTGCTTGCCCGTGATGCTTCACATTTTGTGGTTCTGCCCCTCCCTGAACACTTATTGGCAGGACATATCGGCCCGGGTCTCACATTGCACAGCACGTCGCATTGCAAACTTGGGAAGCAGGCATACTAAGCATGTTCCCTAGGGCCAAGAACTATAGAATGACCTCCTGGTTCCTAGACTTGGGTTTTTTGACGGCTAAGCGTCTTATTACAAAAAAGTGGAAATCTTTGGAGCCTCCTCGATTCAAGCATGGTCACAGTCCTTTCTTGTGTGGGCACAAGCAAAGGGGTTTGCATTGCGGAGAGAAGACAATATGGGATTGCGCAAGTATCTACTAGACCCCAGCTGGGATGCAATGCTATCTGAACTTAGAGCACTGATACATGAGGTAGATGGAGACACCCTGGACTTGTGAGCTGCAGTGGGGTTTTACAATGGTTGGTTGAGTGCTTCACGCCACACCCAGAGTCCCTGGCGTCCAGCTTCATTATCTGCCATGCTCACACAGATTACAGTTGATTCGGACTTGCAGTTGTGACGCTGGGATGCCTGGCTGGACGGGGCGAGCCGGAGATGGTGGGGGTAAGTGAGTTGCTGGAAATTAAAAGGACAGGCTCCAGTTGTTCTTTATGGAAACTTTTTTGTTTTTGCAAAAAAAAAACGAATCTATTCTGTCTCACCACAGAACTAATAAAGAATTCTTACAGGACCTATCCGACCTGTCTACCTTTCTGTACCATCTACCTTTCTGTACCACTGCATAGCCTGTTGATTGCAGATATATGTACATCTCCCGGTATCAGAATGTTTCTTTGACTGCCTCAAATGCCACACTTGTTGCTAACTGATATTTGTACCTTTGGGATAATGCCTGTTTGGTTTATACTGTCTGTAAGGGGGACTGCATCCCTGACTGATTTTGCTGCCAAATTGTTTGTAACTCTCTTACAAATGAATAAAAGAAGCTTAAAAAAACATAGAAGGCATTCTGTGAGAAACAGCAGAACTCAATGTATTAGATATTGTTGGTAAGTAATTGGGACTTAGGGCCTCATTATGACTTTGGCAATCTTCACAGAAGACTGCCGCAGACAGCATTCCGCCAGTGCTGGTGGTATGCTGGCCGCCCTATTAGGAGTTTTCCGCTGGGTAAGCGGGCAAAAACAGCGCTCCCACCCGCGTGCCCAGCAGAAAACTCACCACAACATTGGCGTCGGCTCGCAAAAGTGTGACGGGGCTGTCCGGGGGCCCCTGCACTGCCCATGCCAACTGCCCCCATTGGGCCCTCAATGCCTCCTTTCCGCCAGTCTTTGCATGGCCGTCTGACTACCATGCAAAAGCTGGGGGAAAGGGGACTCGTAATTCCCAGAGCAGCACTGCTGGCAGCGCCACCCTGGTGGATTGTGTTTGCAAGGCTGTCGACAAGCGGCAACCTGGTGGTGCCGGCGGTCTGACCATGGCAGTTTTGCCGCAGTCGTAATGTTACGCCTTTGACAGTGGTCCGACCGTGACCATGGTGGTCTGGTGACCGCCAGGGTCCAAATGAAGCCCTTAGTGTGCATGCAGATATACCCTGAAACCACCTCCAATAAGGGTATGTGTGGAAACAGCCATCTCATTTAGACACATTTAATTGGAAACGCTTGCAAATGTAACAACTACACATTTGGATGCGTTCAAAAAGCTAGTCCGTTGATTTCAATTTTGTAAATGTGTACTGTAGCAAACATTACAAAGGGTACATACTTAGCAGGAGGACAAAAGAACAGTCAAATAACGAGTTAAAATACAATTACAAAGAAAATAAGTGATCATTTATAGATGATAGGGGTTAACTGTATATGAGGAATAAATATAGTAAAGTGATGAGGAATTGATGTGTTAGCTATTCAAGAAATAAATGTTAATTTCCAAGCACAGAGTAAATTTCGACTGAGGAAATTA
The DNA here is from genome assembly GCF_031143425.1 of Pleurodeles waltl. NCBI lineage: Eukaryota > Metazoa > Chordata > Amphibia > Caudata > Salamandridae > Pleurodeles > Pleurodeles waltl. Next base: position 832,739,912 of record NC_090440.1, on the reverse strand, counting down.
CTGATTAGAGTCAGCAGAATAAATATTGCCATGTGTTTGAAGCTATGCAGCTGGTCAACATTTTAATTTCAGGGACGGGTATTGGCAAGTTGCAGAACAAATCTCTCCTGCATCATTGTTTAAGTGTTTGAATGATGACACATAAGCAAAGCTTCATGCAAAGTTAGATTGGGGTTTTGGCTCAGGGCACATCTTATTTTGGGCAGTAAATTGCACCACTGATTGGCTACTGCTTGTGTTAAACTTCCATTTGCCTACCGCATTTACAACTAGCAGTAATTCCAGCAGCCGCAATAATTGAGCAGAGTACATTGTAGCACTGGGTAGCTTTTTCTCCTTTTGAACAGTGGTATTCACCACGACCAATTGATACCAATTACGACTGGCAGTTTCCCCCCTTTTCATAAGTAGGGCCCACATCTTCACTTAGAAAAACACTAGCCAAAAATTACAGTAATAGTTAACTTATAAAAATCATTGCAAAAATAATTGCACACATTTATTATACATATCGATTGAGCCCATTTAAGTCCCAGTGTTTGCCAAGGCGTTAACATGAACTAGTGAAGGCATACTCCTTTCAGGGTTGTCATTGTGGCAGTAACGACTCTAACAGCTTTCACAATTCCTTTGACAAAGTTATTGGTGAAACATATACTGTTGTGGAGAAGAAAACATGTAGAAATCTATATAATCCAGGTCAGTACCTAACAATGTATAGGATTAATAGTAATCTTCGTTCTTGTCACAGTTATTACTAGAAATGCTGTAAATCACCCCCTCCCATCCCTTCTGGGCACTGCATATCCTTGGTTTACCACAAACCTTCTGTACTTCCAAGCATTAAGAACACTGGAGAACGGAAAGGATGGGCAGGTCGTATCGACTGGTACGAGGATGCCAGGTCTAGGGTTAATGAAGAGTACCAGTAAGTAATACTATTCATTATTTCTACATCCTATGTCCGCATCCCAGTCATTACTTTTGAGGTAAATCGAAGCAGAGAAGGTTTTCAAAAGGATAATATAAAACAGAACACAAAATAGGACTGCCATACCACAGTGTTCAATTAAACTTTACTCCCAATATTCTCATCAGAACTGATCTCAGGACAATAGTTTCAATTTTTTTCTCCTCATTGTCCACATGATTAATTCTATAATGTCTAAGAAATGTATTAGGTTCTGCACATGTTGCTACCTCACAAATGTCCACGAAAGGAACACCAGTAACCCTTCTCCATGATGCAGTCAAACTTGTCCTTGATTTCCAGGGATAGCAACAAGAAGGGGTCTTTCAGCTAAGGAATATCTCAAATGAACTGTGGACCTGATCCTTTTACTGATAGTTACTGATGCTTGTTTCTTGAACCGTGGCATCAAAGGTCGCAAACAGTGAATCAAATTTTCTCAAATTAGAAACCCTTTCAACATACTTCATCAAAGCCATCTTTACATCTAACAAATGTAGATTATTTGTTTTCCTAAAGGAGGATGTGGTTAAAGAACAAGTAATATTTAGTATTATTCCTGTTCTCGATTGTTAGCTGAGGCAATTTAAGGGAGAAAAGGAGGGCCTAATTTTAGAACCACTCCATCATCAAGAATAGACAGAAAGGGAGGTGAAGAAAAAAGTCTCACAGTTCTCACACCCTCTTGTCTCATGTTATGGCCACCAAGAATACTATCTTCGTGTTTAGAAATAACTCACATGGCTCAAATGGGAGTTCCAGTAAAGCTTATAGCACTAAAGGGGAATTCCAGGTAGGCGGTCCTAATGTTTTCTCTACCTTGTGCCAAAAAAAAACTTTTCGATAAACTGGAAGCAATATTTTCTCCTTCCCCCAAGTTTTCCCATAAACCTTTCTGAACATTTTCTAGATGTCCACTAGGATTTCAAAGTAGATACTGAAATGTATTCATTGAAACCTTCTCATAAAAAAGAATCAAAGGAAGCTGACACTCCAAAGGTGAGGATGATTGCTTCCACACTACAACTGAAAACATTTCTAATGCCTTGAGTGAGCTTTCAAAGTTAAAGCCATGCAGAAATTTCTGAACTGCCACAGCTACATGGGAAAATGAAACGCAGGGTCTACAGAGAGAGATAGTCATAATTTCAACATAGGAATCCATGACCTCCTCTGCCAAAAATGGTCAACCATGGTTACCTCATGAGATGGATTCAATATTCTCTGCAAGACTCTCAGAATTACCGGGATAGGGGAAAGGCATAAAGCAGTTTCTTATGCAACCTCACTGTACAGGCATCTACTTCCCACACACCCTTCCCTGGAAACCTCGAGCGGAACCTCTTGACCTTCCTGTTGCTTCTGGATGCAAAAAGATACACATATGGTGCCCAGAACCTCTTGCACATATCTTGAAAATTGCGGGAAGAGAGTAATTTCTTGAGATGGAAATCTGTGACTCAAGCAATCTGCCTGAATATTATCTTTCCCCTCAATGTACACTGCTTTCAATAAAAGAACATGCCTCTCCATCCACAGACCAATTCTCCAAACAATCTGGCTCAGAGACTTCGTCCTCGATGGAGATTTACACAAGGAACAGTCACAAAATTGTCTGAACAATCCATAACCTTAATCTGGAACCTTCTTAATACTTCCTTTATTCCAATTAACCCTCTCGTGTTGGAGGATCGATTGTTGTAAACCAATAGCCATTAACTCTTAACTGTATAATCCTTCAGTATTGCTCCCCAACCTAAAGTATTTGCATCTATTGTAACTAGTGCAAGGAAGAAAACCTTTTACCAATTGTTCTCTTCTTATCCACTACTTTAGATCGTATTTTACACAATGGGTGACTGGGATCAGTTTGTTTATATACTGAGAACTTGGAACCCACAGAGTTCAGATGGAGAACTACAAGATATAAATGCAGCGGAGGCCCATGAAACCAGAAATATGCAAGATGCCATCAACTCCTGTAGTCTTACTTGTGTCTTGACTTTATGAGTAAAGAGTCTTACAGACTCCTGAATCAGCAGATATTTTTGATCTGGAAGAAAAACCATTCCTTTCAGAGTATTATATCTTGCTCCAATAAAAATCAGTTCCTGTACCAGACCTTGGCCCTCATTATGACAATTGCGGTAAGTCCTGCTTACCTCCATGCTGACTGCCACCAACATACCGCTGGCATGGCGGGTTACCGCTACCCATATTATGACACACACATAAGAATCCTCCACTATACAGCCACACACACAAGTCCGCCAGCCAAAAGGTCAGTGATAAACTGGCGGTACCAAAACCCACACCGTTACGCCAACAGAACTACGCCCATAGCATAATGACACACGAATCACCGCAGCGGACATTCAATGGTGCTAAACCATTGGCGGTACATACCGCCACGCTCAAAATACACAAACACAAACAACACAGCACTACATTGGACAATTTAAACTACACACACCTGACACACATGCACACACCATACCCACAACACTTTAAAACACCCACCCACATTACTCACAACCCTTTAATTGACAACTGAGAGAGACAGACCAAGAGCACCCACAGAACCAGAGCCACATAACACCATCACCCATACACCATCCACGCACCTTACAGCACACACCCCAACACATCACCCCACACACCCGCACACACACCACTCACTCTACACCCATGGCATCACAAAGACACCCCAGGTTCTCAGAGGAGGAGCTAAGGGTCATGGTGGAGGAAATCAACCAGGTAGAGCCACAGATACTCAAATCACAGGTGCAGCAGACATCCATCGCTAGGAAGATGGAGCTATGGCGGAGAATTGTGGACAGGGTCAACGCCGTGGGACAGCACCCCAGAACAAGGGATGACATCAGGAAGAGGTGGAACAACCTACAGGGAAAGGTATGTTCCATGGTAGCAAGACACCAAATAGCAGTACCGAGGACTGACAGTAGACACCCACCTACTCGCCCACAACTAACAATATGGGAGGAGCAAGTCTTGGCAATACTGCATCCTGAGGGCCTCACAGGAGGACTGGACTCTGGTAAGTCAACTCTCTATTACTATCACCCCCTCTACCTGCATGCCATCACAAACCCCACCCGCACTCTCACCCCCATCACTCCACCACCTCACATACATCCCACCATCAAACCCACCCATCCCAATACAAAGCCCTGCACGTAACACCAATGCACGGACCCCCATCACAGACCTACATGGACACCCATCACTAAAGCATGCACACTAGAAACAATCACCTAGCCCACAAAATCACTACTCACACAAGGCAAAGCTGCCAGGGCAACAACAACCATAGAGGGCAACACACCATGCACAAGATGTCACACTCAGAAACAATAACACTGCATTTACATCCAGACTGGTCACCCACCCAACGTCACCTGAGAGGAGGTGCCAGCAACATCCAGTCCCCCCCCCCCCAGAAGAGGCCCACAGTGATGACAGCAGCTCTGGACGCCTGGACCTGGATGAGCAACATGGGCCATTAGGGACCTTCGGACAGCTGGGTACCCAGGCACAGTCCCATTCCACCACAGAGCCTTCCCCCTCAGGAAACACCACCACAGCACCCACCCAGCAGGCCCGTACCTCTGTCCCTAGGACACGTCAATCAGCAGTGTGTCCCACCACTACAGGGACCCTAGGGCACACCTCAAACACAGGACAATCAGGTACCTGGGGTCAGTGGCAGTGGGTACACGGTTCAGGGGACAGAGGCACAAGGCAACAGGGAAGCTGGGAGGACTGCTGTGCGACAGGGGGAGGACAGGCCCAGGAAACCGACCCTCCAGGAGGCACCCACCAACATCCTGTGAGCATACCACCATTCCCAGGAGACGATGGGCCAGATACTGGACAAGTTGCAGGAGACCCACCGGATGCAGGCGGGACAGTACCTAGGGATCAGGGAGGAACTGAAGGACATCAACGCCACCCTGGTCACCATTGCAGGAGTGCTGGCAGACATGGCCAACACCATGAGGGAGGCAGTGGCACACTACCAGGCCCCTGACACTAGCCAGACTACTGAACAGCCCTCCACCTCCGCTGCCGCTAGTGGACAGGAGTCCCCGCCACAGGAACAACAGGCCACCAGCAACCCTCCCCCTGCAGAAGGAGAACCCCCCCTGCAAACGGTCCCTGCGATCCAGGCAGAAGACAGAGACTATTGCCAAGACCCCCGCCAGGAAATAAGACTCTCATGATTGTCACCCTTGTGTCCCACTCTGTCACCCTGTCCACCTTGAACTGCCATTGCTCCTCTTCCTATGCCCCCTTGGACAATGCACCAGTGATACAAACAGACTGGGCTCTATCCTGGACATTCCTCCACCATCACCCCAGCCCATTGCACATCCCCCTCGACTTATTGGCACTTAAATAAACACCATTTAAAAAAATACAAGTATGGAGTCTGGTAAATTATTGAACTATGTATTCGTTTAACAAGCTTTAAACACTGCAATACAACTGTACAGTAATGTATACATAGGAATGACCTGTAGTAGGCTGCAGTCAACATACCAAGACCCAGAGTGGGGCACAGATATCTGAAAATAGAGATGTCAAAGGGTACAGTAAGTGGCCATAGAAGTGGGAGAATCTGCTTGTCATGTACTATGTCAAACACAAAACTGTCAATGTAGAGTGAAGTTACAGTGTCTCATCTGTGTGTCACTGGAAGTATTGTCGTATTATTGCAGTTCAGTTGTCCTTCAGCCTCATCCTCCTGCAGAAAAGGCACATGGCATCTCAAGGCAAGGTTGTGCAACATGCAGCATGCCATGATGATCTGGCAGACCTTCTTGGGTGAGTAGGACAGGATCCACCAGTTAGATGGAGGCAAAGAAACCTGGCCTTCAGGAGGTCAAAGGTCCTCTCGATAATCCTTCTTGTCCACCCATGTGCCTCATAGTAACGTTCCTCTGCCCTTGTCCTGGCATTCCTCACTGGGGTCAGTAGCCATGAATGGTTGAGGTAACCAGAATCACCTGCAAATATGGAGGGACAACTGTTAGCCACACACTAACCCTTAGGGCCCACATCATACCCATACACCAACATCCACTGGGTGGGAACCAGAGCTCACCTATTAGCTACACCCTGTTCCTCTGGAGTTGAGCCATCACATATGGGATGCTGCTATTCCGCAAGATAAAGGCATCATGCACAGACCCAGGATACTTTGCATTGACATGGGAGATGTACTGGTCTGCCAGGCACACTCATTGAGTGAAAGCTCTTTCGATTCCTGAACACTTCTACATTTCTCCAGGGGGGTGGGGGGGGGGGGACAAATGCAATATGTGTACCATCAATAGCTCCAATAATGTTGGGGATATGTCCCATTGCATAGAAGTCAGCTTTCACTGTGGCCAAATCCTCCACCTGGGGGAATAGGATGTAGCTGTGCATGAGTTTTATCAGGGCAGACAACACTCTGGTCAGCACTATTGAGAACACTGGCTGTGACATTCCTGCTGCCAAGCCCACTGTCACTTGGAAGGAGCCAGTTGCCAAGAAATGGAGCACAAGTAGGACTTGCACAAGAGGGGGGATCCCGGTGGGCTGATGGAGAGCAGATATTAGGTCAGGCTCCAATTGTGCATACAGCTCTGTGATTGTGGCCCTGTCAAGTCTATAGGTGAGGATGATGTGCCTGTCCTCCATAGTTGCCAAGTCCACCAGGGGTCTGTACACAGGGGGTTGTCTCCATCTCCTATTCATCTGCAGCAGTTGTAATCTAGGTGAGCAGCTGGTCAGTATTCCACATTACCCAACACTACACTGCATTGCATGTTGTGACTGTAACAGCATATTGTTGTATGGGCCCAAATGGTGCATATTTGTACTGTGACGCAGTTGGGTCGGGCTCGATTGTGTCGTGGTTGTTCCCTGAGTCTCCAGAGGTGAGTTCTTTGACTTCTTTGTTCTGTTTCCACCATGATTTTGATGTCGTTGATACCGCCCTGGAAAAGGTGGCAGATATGTGTCTCATATTACTGTGGTTGGTACATTGTCTTCCACCTGGCTGTTTGCGGTTACCACCGTGGTGCTTGTTGCTACCGCCGTGGCGGTTGGTGTGTTAAAGTGGCTGTCTGTCTGAGCGGTTTCCACCGTGGTCATGATTCCATTTTTGCTACCACTGGCCTGTTGGCGGTATTACCGCTGCTTTATCACCAACCTCAAGGGTTGTAATGAGGGCCTTAGTTGACATTTCTTTAGATTCATAAGAAACCCATGTTGTTCAACTCAGGAGCCCAGTCAGACCCATGCCCCCACTTCATATACAACCTTGGAAGAACCACCATCATCCCAGCACTCACCACTATCATCAACATCTCTATAGCCACCACCACCTTCCTGTCTTGCAGTAAAAATGCAGAAGTCAAAGCCCCATTGAAGAAACAAAGAAACCAAAAGCAGACTCCCAACAACCTCAGTAGCTACAGATCCATCTTGCTCCTGCCTTTGCCAGCTAAAGTCATGGAGAAAGTCATCAATACCCAACTTGCAGATCATCTAGAACACAATCAACTCCTAGATAGCTCTCACGCTGGCTTTCGCACCAACCTCAGCATAGAAACAGGCCTCATTGCGGCCACCAATGACATCATAAGCATCCTCGACCACGGAGAGACGACCACACTCATCCTCCTCGATCTCTGCAGTCCCGCTCTCAAGTGGATATCCGCCTTCTTCATGAACAGAACTCAACGAGTTAGACTCCCCCTCCCACAACTTAGAACTCAAGAACTCATCTGCAGAGTCGGTCAAGGATTGTCACTTGACCCAGAACTCATCAACATCTACATGACGACCCTGGCAGACATCTTCAGAGCCCACAGTATCAACATAGTATCCTATGCCGACAACACACAGATCATGCTCTCCCCTACAGACTCAACCAGCACCACCAAAGCAAATTTTGCCAACGGCATGAGCAACATTGCTGCTTGAATGAAAAAGAACTGTCTCCAGGCCAACACAGACAAAGTAGAAGTCCTTATCTTCAGTAAAAACCACTCCCCATGGACGCCTCTTGGTAGCCCTCTGAACTTGGCTTCCCACCCACCTCGGAGTACCATGCCAAGACTTCACGATCATCCTGGACACCACCCTCTCTATGAGCACTCAGATCAATGCTGTTGTTTCATCATGCTTCCACATCCTCTGAATGCTACGCAGGATTTTCAAGTGGATGCCACTTAACACCAGACCAACAGTCACCCAGGCTGTTATCACAAGCAGACTTGAGTACGGAAACGCCCTCTACTTCGGAATCTCAGCCCATGTTCTATGCAACTCTAAACAACCCAGAACGCTGCAGCCAGATTCACCCTGGATATCCAGAGAAATAACCACATCTCTCCACATCTCAGCAATCTCAACTGCCTCCTAGTCTAGGAAATGTTTACTTCAAGCTACTCACCCATGCTTAACAAAGCTCTTCACACCAGTCCAGCATACCTCAATCACCGCCACAAATTCTACCAGACACAATTGATCTGCATTTCAGGCAAGAGCACACACCTCTTGCATAAAGAAATCCAGAAGTGGAGGATGCCCTTTCTCATACCTTGCAGCCAAGACCTGAATGACCTCCCACAACACCTCAGAACCTCGCCCGCTCTTATAAAGGAACCTCAAGACATGACTCTTCAAGACGAAATAGGCATGAACCTCTCCTCCACCATCAGGCCTGTCCTACTCAGTGCCTGGACACACTCACAGGTGACTTACCGTGCTCTACAAATCCACATAACATAATATTGTTACAGCTACTTTGTCACAGCTCCTAATCCCTAAAACGTTTTCTCTTTTGTTGGGGCATGAAAATAACAACTGTCCAAATAGGGGAGCACATTCTACCTCTGAAAATGAAAAAGAGCCACCAGTGATGCCACCATATTTATAAACCCTCTCAGAGCCGATTGTATCACAAAAAGCAGCACTCTGAACTGAAAATGTCTTGCTGACACATAATCTTAGGTATTTCAGATGGCAACAGCTACCAGCACATGGAAGTAGGCGTTCATCCTGCTAAGCATTATTAGAAAGCTGCTTTCAGGAACCAGCGGGATAATCTTTTGAAGATTCTCCATTCTGAACAACACTGATTTCACTCATGTCGTCATATTACCATCCTGAATCCCCCTGAAAGTTTGGGATGTAGGAAGATAATGAAGTACACACTAGTTCCCTTCTACCTCTTCAAAACTGGCACCATTGCTCTCTTCACTTAAGGTACTTTGATGGCTTTTCTGAAAGCCACTCACTTAGTTAGACACTTTGACCATGTTCTTGACTTCAAATCCTTGATAGGATTCAAAATATAAAAGGAGACCTTTCAAAATATCTTGTCTCCCCTTCGCCTGAAATAACTTTGACTCGAACGTCTTCAAATCTGAATAGATGCAGGGGATCCTCAGCTTGATCAAGACTGAGACTTCTTGCACTGGAACTGGAAGTTTCTTTTGTTGTGCTTTGTTACCAAGAGCTTTCCCTTGCTTTTGATACTAGCATGATTTATGTCTTCTCTACCATTGCCTGAAGAATTTGTCAAAATATCCTGAAACACTAGCCTAGCGTTTTTTTTCTGTTGCTGCTTGAATGAAGAACAGTGCTTCTATTCTTTGAAGAGTTTATGAAATGTTTCTTCTCCCTCTGATCCAAACAATGTTACTGCTTGAAAAAGCATTTTTATAGCAGCAGCTTCTGAGACATCTGTGTACACCGGCCTTTTAGAAACTTATTCTGTCTTGCAATTATTACTGCAGGAGCTGATAAGGCTTGAAGCCCTAACAACATCAAATTAAACAGCAGACAGAAGTTCTATCTGTTCTCCATATTTTCCAACAAATTGGAACATTTACCTCTTTCTCTGACTGCTTTATACAATGATTTAAAATTGATATCAAATACTGCTCAATGTGTGCGCCATAAATGCCTGCTCTTAGAACAAGTCGAGACCCTGAGTATGCCTTTTTCAGAGAAGAGCCCACTTTTTATGTGTTAAATCTTTAATTATACAGTCATCTGACACGGAAGTCTTTCGCCACTATCTGCCTACAACAGGATCAATCGTTACTGCTTGTGGCAATTTTTTTTCCATTTTATCAAGCAGATATAATGTGAGGATCGATCAGAAACTGAAATTTTATTTTGGTCTTACCACTAATGTTAAACAGTATCCATAAGATATAGGTGTATGGGCATATCCATGTGTGTCGACTTTTTAAATTGCCTCAAAACAGTATCCACAGAAGACTCAACAGGTTTGCAGGAAGGAAACCCCATATTCAGTCTCTCAAGATTCAAAGAGCAAGGCAAAGTCTCCTGTATAATATATCTGACTTTTAGTTATCTGGTGCCAACTCTTGCTTAGCCCTGGAACCAGACGACAGAACATCTGTCAAGTCATTAACAGAAGCAGCCTCAATATCCTTGTCTTTATGAGGATTCTTTTTTAATGGCAGAATATTTTTCAAACCCTTCCTTTTGACTTTGACAACTTCCCACTCCTAGTTCTCTTTGTTTGGGCAGAAAGGCAAGTAGAGCTGAGGAGGGTGGTGTGGAATCAGATTCCACTTAAATTTTTAGCATGTTCCCCCAAGTCAATGATCAGCATTATAACATAAAGAGAATTAGGGAGACAAAAACAACAGAAATAATGCTTCAAAATAGCATCGCTTGCTGCCCTAAAAGCATTCTTTACACAGGCACTGGAATCTTCTTTTCTCACTCTGATACAGTCAAATAAGAAATTATGCGCATGCTCAAGACTCTTCCCTTTTCACCGAGCAGGTACCTGCAGCCAACACTTTCTGCTTCAGCCGGACACTGTCACAGGAAGAAATACAACAATTGGTAAGGTTTCACCCCAGTAAATCTTACGAAGTGTTCTTTGAGCAGTTTAGTTGTCATGATCCAAAGCCCAGCAGAGAATCTTTTTTTACTTTTATGTCAAGTCTACAAAACACAGCTAAGAATCATTGTTAAAGCCCTAAAGTAAACCAACTGGAAGCAATACATCAGAAAAACTAGCATCAAGGTTTTAAATTTGGCAGTTAGGGCTGGACTGTTCTTACTGGAGAAGGACCAAGGATAATTTATATTTGGCTAGGTATAATCTGAGGTGGCGTGATGGACTATAAAAACAATGTATATGTAGCACTGACTAATTACCAGTGACTGAGATTAATTCAACCATTCTATCCGTCACTTTTTTGTATTCTTCATTGTGATGCACAAAGTGTGATGTAATGCACAGATAAAGGGTTCGATGCTCACTGTGCCACTGGTGCCAATCTTCACCTGACTGAAGAGGCACAATTGAGCCAAAACTGATCTTAGATTGATTGATTGTATTTCTGACTAGACAGTTCAAGTTGGGCTGTTCCTTATTGGTATATGAATGGGTCTAACCTGAGGTAGCAAAGTGGGCAAAAACAATGCAGCTCCAAGTGATTACCAGTGGCTGGAAATATTTCAAACATTCCATCTATCAATGTTTTGTCCTCTTCATTGCGACACCCTAAGGGTGATGGGTATTCCCAGATGTGGGTCAGGCCACTGCTGCCAAATTTCACCTGACTAAAGGGGACCAACTAGGCTTGTACCAGTCTTGGGTTGCTTGCTTCCAGTTCAAAGAAGACCTTTTTTGGCAGTACAGGTGGGTCTGTTCCTACTGGGGCACTACCAAGGTCAGTGGCTGGGTCTAATGGTGGGAATAGTGGGCAAATAAAAGAATGAACTGGGAGATGGCCCTGAGTAATTACCAGCAGCTGAGATTAATTCAAGCATTCCATCCATTACTTTTTTGTATTCTTCAAGGTTTAGAGTCCAGCAGAGAACCACTGACTGAATTTTGCAGCATAGTCAAGGCTCAAGAACAGCAGGCACCTACTGTTTAAAATAAAAACAACCATGTTTTACCATATTCCCAAACCCACTATGGTTTTGTCTCTTTCCTTTGCGCTCGCGGTGGCCCTTTGAATCGCCTTGCTTATGTCAACTGTTTACTTTTCATTTTCAGTTTGTGTGGCAAGAAAAGTAGTTAGGAATTTACAATGCGAATAGCTCTAACTCGAGCAAACGTGAGACCCATTGAATTGCAAATACTTGTTTTTATTGGAAGAGTTTACAAAATCTATAAATTCATCATATTATATATTAGCAGCAATCCTGTACAAAAAACATATTTCAAAACATTTTACAGCTAAGTTTATGGCACCACATCAATCGATCATTGTTTTCCCTGAATGAGGCAACAATTTTATACACGACCACAATTATTCAAAATTTAAAGTAGAGACTTAGCTTTTCAGCATAATACTGTGATCTTATATAGGTCTTATTAAGCACTTTTACATAAGCTTCACAAACTGGTTAAAGTACAGCATCAAATCATCTTGTATTTTAGCAGCAGTCCTATACAGAATGAAAACGTTTGACATTTTATGTACCGGTTTTACTTTCAAGCACAATATTCTCGACTCATACAATCCTTTTTATGAATGATTTATCTGTTCAAAACCTTCCCACTGCCTCAATAATTTGCTATCTGAGCCTGATCTTAATACGCAACATCACTTTAATCTTACATTTTTTCGCGTGTGGATGCTAACTTTGTTTTCCAATTTTGCAGGATTATAAACCTCGCAATTAGCATAACCAAGAAAATATTTTTGTTATGTTCCGTAATGAAATTAACATTAGATGAATACCCCAATAGTATTAGCTGCGGGTCATTTGGGAAGTCAATAGTAACTGTATACCGCCCAGTAGGGTTCAACACTGGCTTACATTTCCTAGCTTTTCTACCCAAGAAAGAAAGTATGAAAGACAGGACAGGAAGAGTCTGGGTAAACTAATGATACACAGAATACCCAGGGGGGATGTGTGGGGCTTACTTTAAGCATATCCAGGTTTTAAATTCCTATTTCGAGGAGGTAACAGCTTCAAAAGTAATGAGAGGGACGTCAAAAAAGGACATCGAGGTAATGGGAGCGTACGAAAAAGATGTTAAATCTTTAATTAAAAAAATAAATAACAGGCCATATATTCTTTTAACATAATCATAAAGTTTGATGTTGGTATGTTAGTACATAAATAAGCAATATGGATGAATAAGTTAATTAGCTTCGGTAACATTCTTTCTCTATTCTACCTGCTCTTAATGACAGATTCCTCACCTTTTGAGTTCTACTAGGCGCCAGACTGGATCCAGGAACTATTTGCATCAATTGTTCTTGTACAATGACAGTTGGTGCCACCAGACTCTGCAGCGGCCTCATTTCTCCTCTTGAAATGACATGCCGCCACTGCATGCTTACATCAATTTACAATAAAGCCTTCCACCCCCTTAAATGCCCCCAACATGAGTGGCATATCAAAATATTGAGAGTGTGCAAATCCCATCTTGGCATCTTATCTACTCAGGAAATGTAGAGAGGAAAGGGCAATGAGGAACCTGTGGTTAGAGTGCTCAATAATAGAAGAATTACTAAGGGTAAGTAGCTTGTTCTTCCGATGATACAAGGAAAGTACTTCCCAAAGTACTTCTCACAGGAAATCCTGCAAGACCAAGCAAACAAATGACCAGCTATGCAGTCCTGGCAAAGGTGTGGTCAGATGCTAGTGTAGCCGTCTGGGTGATGTTTAGCTCTGCAACACTCATGCAGTGGTGGCTTAGTTCTGGTAAAATGAGCCAATTGACTCTCTCAGGAACCTTCTTTTTGGCCAAAGCATAGCACACCTTTAAGCAAAGAACAATACAATCAATCAATCAATCTATTTGGAAAGCGCGCTACATACCCATGAGGGTTTCAAGGCGCTGGGGGGGGGGGGGAGGGTGCTGCTACTGCTCGAAGAGCCAGGTCTTGAGGAGTCTTCTGAAGGAAAGCAGGTCCTGGGTCTGTCTTAGGTCAGACTGGAGGGTGTTTCAGGTCTTGGCGGCGAGGTAAGAGAAAGATCTGCCGCCGCAGGATCTGCGCCAGATGCGGGGGATGGAGCCGAGGGCGAGGTTGGCAGAGCGGAGTTGCCGGGTGGGGGTGTAGAAGCTGAGTCTGCTGTTCAGGTAGGTCGGTCCGGTGTTGTGGAGTGCTTTGTGTGCGTGGGTGAGGAGCTTGAAGGTGATCCTCTTGTTGACGGGGAGCCAGTGAAGGTCTCTTAGGTGGGGGGTGATGTGGCTGTGGCGAGGCATGTTGAGGATGAGACGGGTGGAGGCGTTTTGGATGCGTTGGAGGCACTGTACATTGACATTGTTTGTTTCAGCAATGCTCTTCCATTTTTAACACCAGAGATGTCTGTCCACAAAACGTTAGTCATCCACACAGCGCACCATAGTCTGATCAATACAAAGGGCTGACTTAGGGTCCAGCTGGCGAAGCATTCCCCCTCCTTTGAGGGATGCTGCAGAGAGAAGATAGCAGTGAGTGTGATGGACTGCTCTACACCATAGAAATGTGAAACCAAATTTGGCCAAAAAGATACTCAAGTATAAAACACAAGCTTGTCCGAAAAGATGGTAAATTTGAAACTGTAGCCTGCTTTCGATTGATCCAAAGGTCCCTCACCAGGTCACAAACTTTTCCCAGTGTCAATAATAGACTGCATTTGTGGACAGCCATTAAGTATCTAAGATGATATCCACTAATTTCTCAAGCATATCAAATCAACCCAGCTGGTTCCACTAAACCTCCATGCATGTAGGTGTAGATTGTGGAGGTTCAGGTGCAGAACTGCGCTCTGTTCTTGGGAGAGCACGTCCTCCCAAAGAAGGAGAAACACTCAGCATGTTGGAGTACCCGAACCTCTGAATCCAATTCAGGTCTATGAAGATCAGTTGCGCCCAGTACCTCTTGATTTTCTTCAGGACCCTGTGAAGCAGCGGCAAAGGCTGGGGAATGTGTAAATGTGATCAGGGTCCTGCATAAGGAAGAACACATCTCCTAGGGAACTTTAAGGCACAACCTTGCGTGTGCAAAAGGCTTAGCAGTGATACCATGCGTGGTTTGGTAGGCAACATCTGCTAAGCTCGTCCACCCTTGTATTCATTATCAAAGCCTCTGAGCCTCCTACCACAGCACAAGTGACCCACTGTCTTTTTCTTTTGCAGTACCACATGTCGGTTGTGTTGTTTGTCACAATGTGCATAGGGCCTGCCAATAGTTGTGTTAAAACATCATTCATACACCATAAAAAGTCCCAGACTGCCACGTACAACACAAGGAAGTAGTCCAGGCAGAATCCCCAGTGCTAAGCCCAATACAAGCAAAGGTTTCACTGCAGAGTATGTGTGTGCTCACAGGCATGCTCCACAAGCTGGATGCACAAGGCTAGGAGACTAAGAATCATTAGAACTGTCCAAGCCTTAGAAGCATCCGAGACAGGACACAGGCAGGAACCCAAAATACTCAGATCACATCCAGAATATCCCAGACCCACTCAAAGGGTGGAAAGTCTTTCAACACCACTATAAAGGGAATCCTAGGCACTGGTCGAAGATAGGATTTCAGTTTGTTGATAGAGAACCCCAGAAGAGATAGTAGAAAGATAGTTGTCCTCAGGTTGTCCACAACTGATAAAACCACCTTAAAAAATGAGACATCGACATTCTTAAATACATGTCCCTCGACCTGTGAAAATGTCTTGTGATCACAACCCTCTTTGTCATGAACACTCAGGGGCCCCAGGTGAGTTAGTCCTGGAAGTGTTAGTTCCCCACAACAAAGTGGAGTAAACACAGGTTGGACTGCCAGAACGGGTACATCAGTGTGTGTGTACTTTAAGTCCCATGCACACCATCCAAACCACAGCATCCAGGATGGAGAAGACCTGGGTCACAGTCAGTAAGGCCACTGACCAGGCTAAGATGGTTGCCTTTGGCAGTAATCAGATCCCCCGGAGTAATTTCTGTTTTTTCTGTAATGTTGATGGAACAGGCGGGCCAGGAACAGCGAGCCAAAGGAGCATTTTGCAGCATGGATAACTTTGAACTGATCCAATGCATGTATATGCTTTGTCTCCAAGCAGCATGGAGCCATCAAAAGGTATATCTATGAGGAATGAACATGTATCCCTGGAGAAAACCAAACTGTGCATCGAGGTTTGATGGTAAAACACCACACTAGTACCCACTAGTACCCATAACATGTCCTACAGAGTCTGTGGTGTGCAACCTGGCCCATAAAATGTACTTGGTTACATCCTGACTGTTATCAACTATCTGGACAATGGAATATTATAAATGCCTAAGAATCAGCAGGCAAAAACTTGCTCGCCATATCTCAGAGGGCATGTTAATATCTCCCTAGCTTTTAGAGACTGTAATGCCAAACTGGCGGAAGAATCAACCTCTTACCAAGCACATCAATATGTTTAGATTCCCATTGAGACTGGGTAGTAGGAAAAGTAGGAAAAGCTGAATTCCCTTGTCCATACAGACAGCAAGCTTTCTCTGTTTGTCTACACTGTTCTTAGCAGGGTCTGTGGCAGTGCCTTAGTAATACCATATTTAGTCACTGGTCAAGACCTAGCCGAGCTCGAATTCAGATCTAAGATCAGCAGTGGGGATGCATATGAAACAGGTGCCTCAGCAGCCAGGGGAAGAACCGGACTAGTCACAACTGGCACAACTTTTAGCAAAGGAGTGGAGATGTTGGTTGGCACTGGCACAGGGACAGGCAGAGGCCTAGTGGGGTCAGTAAACTCCATTTCAATCCCCACCAGTGGAATTTAGGTTGGTGGCACCTGTGGAATCATGGGGCCCTAGTGGGGATTAGGGTGAACCTGAATCATCCTTAAAAGCTGCAATATTGCCTACTTGAAGGCTTCTTGTTGTGAAGTCCAATATGGCCCAGGAAACTCGGGGTATATGGGTTTCAGATCTAGTATGGTGTTGAAGTCATACAACTGGCACAGAGTAGGGTTTTCAAATGCTCGAATGTGCTTTCTCTCCATGTAGTGGGGGTGACAAGGTGAGGTACTCCATCTGGACTTTGTGTGTCTGTGGCAAGATTTGTCCTTTGACTTTGCCGTGAATTTACACAAAGACCGGGAACAAGGCTTGGACTGCAACATGGAGTGCATTCTTAGACATTGTAAGTGCAGTGTGGCCATATTGATTACATGGACTGGGAGTTTGTCATTACCAACTCGACAGCTCCATGATGGCTCCACTGAAGACTAGGAAGTGTGGTATCGAACTTCTCAGCACAATAAATCCACATTTATGCCAGTGCTGGATTTATTGTAAAATGCACACAGAGGGAATCTTAGAGATGCCTCCTGTATTTTACGCAACCCTTTAGTGTAGGACTGACCAGTTTTTGCCAGCCTGCCAAGACAAGTTTCTGACCCCATGGGGTGAGAGCCTTTGTGCTCTCTGGGGTCAGAAACAAAGCCTGCTCTGGGTGGAGGTGCTTCACACCTCACTTCTATAGGAACTGTATTACTTGGCGGTGAGCCTCAAAGGCTCAGGCTCCTCTTACAGGGCCCCAGGGCACTGCAGCTAGTGGAGATGCCCACCCCCCAGACCAAGCCCCACTTTTGGCAGCAGGTCCGGTGGGAAAATTAAGTAGGACAGAAAGGAGTGACCACTGCAGCTAGGACCACCCCTAAGGTCTCTG
Organism: Pleurodeles waltl; assembly: GCF_031143425.1. Classification (NCBI taxonomy): domain Eukaryota; kingdom Metazoa; phylum Chordata; class Amphibia; order Caudata; family Salamandridae; genus Pleurodeles; species Pleurodeles waltl. The sequence continues at coordinate 832,722,269 of NC_090440.1, read as the reverse complement.
CAGAATCCTCCATCTTGTTTTGGAGGGTAGGGACCAATAGGGTTAGGGATGTGCACCTCTCCCCAAAGGGAGTGGGCACAGGAAGGGTGTAGCCACCCTCGCTGTCATTAGCTATTGGCTACTGTCCTCTGACCCTTGGAACGCCCCTAAGTCTAGTATTTAGGGGCTCCCTTGAACCTCACTGACCAGATTCCTGGCAACCTCAGAAGAAAGAAGGACTGCTAAGCCAACCCCAGCAGTGAAGACTCCAAACGACAACTGACTTGGATCCAGCTATACCGGCCTGTCTGAAGCTCAAAGACCTCCGCTCCAAGAAGGCGACTCATCCTGCAGGATAAGCAACCTCTACCAACCCCCAGAGGACTGCCTGCCCAGCAGAGGACCAAGAACTCCCAAGCGCAGCCGCCCTGTCCAGAAGAAACCACCAAAAGGACGCCAGAACCATCCCGGATCCGCAAGCCCTGTCCACTCTGAACCCGACACCCATGGCCCGAGTACAGGTGGCCCACCGGTGCAGAGGAGGTCTCCTGGCGATTCTGATCTTGAGTCTGTCATCGGTTGACCCCTCCTGGACAACACGACGACAACTGCAGTCTGAATCCAGAGGCCCCCCCTCTTGACTGCGACGGGATCTGACGAAGATTCCCAATGCCTAAAGGTATCCCTGCATCCGCAGCCCTCTGGCCTTGGGGAATCTGACCTATGGTCCAACAACGTCCAGTGATTGCCTGTCCAGCCTTTGGTTTTCAAGAACCGACCACCTGGACACAGCCTGCAGCATCTTTGTGACCCTAGGGTTCTCCCATTGAAATGCAGTGGGCACCTGCCGCTGTGTTTGCACCCTGCACTCGGCTGCCCCTGTGCCGCTGAGGGTGTATGTTTGGCGCTGACCTATGGCCCCCTCTGTGCTGACCTAAACTCTCCAGGCCTGTGTCCTGAAAACACGGGTACTTACATACAGTCCATTTTCTACCAAGTCACCCCAGTCCTCATAGGATTCCTTCACAAACCTGCGGGACCTCCACACCCAGCCGGCCCGTGTTGCTGATGGTGCACTATTGGGGTCAACCTGAACTTTGACCTGTGGACATCCTAACCCCTAAAGACTGAACTAGAAAGTTGTGTACTTACCTGTTAATTGTGCTAACACTACCCCCCCAGGACTCCTGCAACAAAGATCCTTTGGTTCTAGTAATAAAGGAACAACATATACTTTAGTATATAAAAACAATTGGCCTGGAGTTAGTCACTGAGTGTGTGCCTCATATTTTGACTGTGTGTGTACCACAAATGCTTTGCACTACCCTCTGATAAGCCTATCTGCTCGACAGCACTACCACAAAAGAGAGCATTAGTATTATCTACTTTAGCCTTTGGGGAACCCCTGGACTCTGTACACACCTTAACTTATTTTGGTATAGTATATATAGAGCCAGCTTCCTACATATAGGTTTCAAAACTGAGTAGTTTTATGCAAGTGTGGCGTATAATTAAACAGTAGTACATGGATTTAAACCTGTTAGATAGACCTTAGTGGATGCCTACGAGTCTTAAATGGAGCTGTTTTCAACTGTAAACCTATGTTTATGCCAGAAAATGGATTTGTGATTCAGGTCTGTAGTCTATACTTTATGCATACAATGTTTAATGTGTAACATAAGATGCATTGATATCTTTTTTGCAATTTACTCTGTATATCGCCATCAACAACCACATAATATTAAGAGATAGGTTTAACTTACCTCCTTCCACATTTAGAATCATTTGTTTAGATACTACATTTGTGGAGCCTTCCTGTCTTACTTCACAGATAATTTCTGCTCCATTATCACGTTCAATGTCTGGTTCAAAGTTAAGTTCACTAGAGATAGAGTATGTTCCATCTCTGTTCCTTGTATCATGGGATAGCATGATCTTCCATTGCACTGTTTCCTCCCCAGATCCATTCCCTGATCCTGTCTCAATATTATTGTTGTTGGGAGTGTTCCTCCATCGCAAGTAAGGTGTATTTTTGTCTAATTTTCTGAATTCTTCCTTTGTTACACGTGTGCCATGCTTCATTTTCCAAGTGATTTGAATTGTACAGGGATAAAATCCAGACACGTCAACCTTTAATTTTAGCATTTCTTTATGTATAGTCTGTGTTAATGCCTTTATCTCGGATACTTTGGGCGGCACTGTTGAGAAATAAAATAGTTTTACAATGGGTTTCATATAAGGGTGTCAGGAAACTTAACAACAGTGAAAGGTCTCAAATTCTATTTAAACATTGATGATTATCAAAATATTGTATATGTAATATGAACTACTGACATTTTGTAACTAATGGAAGATTATCAGTACAAGCTGGACGATATTGTAACCCAACTGAGCCTTTACCCTGAATAGTGATTTTGCATACTTTGACCATTAACACCGCAGACTGCTCAAAACTGAACACTGCCCCCAGTCCATGAAGAAGAGATCCAAATACAAGACCTGCATGTGGTGTCCATTATCCGTTGTAATTTGGGAGTTCAATTTCAGTCAAGCAAGCATGTCTAGAAGGTTATTTAAGTTCTTCGACCTTGCTTATCGCCTAGATGTGGGGTCACACGCTGAGTTGCGCTGGATGCCTACAATGCAATTCTTCAGCAAACCTTACATCTGTTAGAACTCTATTAAATCACAATCTTACTGACTCACCCACACCATGCTATATCCAAAAGATAGTGGATTAGACACTGTCAACTCTCACTAACTTGCTGGTAAGGTGCACTGACATGCTAACGTGCCATGCAATAATCTATTATAATAAGACATGTGGAATTGCTACAATATGTACAGTCTACAATTCCTTATATATGCCTTATCTGATGCATGTCATCACTGCCATGCAATATTCAAGATAATGCTCTGCTCAATGAGTCGTTTCATTGTGCACAGTTTCAAATTACATCTGTTTATTAACTGTAAAGGACAAATAGGTCTTTTTGAATGATTGTGAAATCTTAAAGGAATTGGGGCACCACTAAATTGAAAGCACAGGCTGTAGGTGATATTGTTTAGTTTCAGGATAGGTATGATTTTGTGAACAGTATTTCTTGCCGGAATAATGTAGTGCTTGATGCTTCCATACCATCTAAAGCAAAAGACTCCCAATGGGCTGTAAGGGTCATGTAGCTCAAGAGCTGAGCAACGCCCATATGTCCTTCGACTCTCACTTGGTTAGTAGTTGCGCGACCACCCAAAAGATGTGTGATGATTCTTCATTGGGCTGTTTGCCCTAAAGTATTCAATGTTCTCGTGGCATGCCCTTAGTGACATGCTTTCTGTATATGTAACAAACAGCATTATTTAGAGCTGCTGGTTAAAGAAGTGAATATTGACTGGATAACTCCAGCAATGGACCAGTAGACAGACCTAGATGTTCAGTCCTATATCCCTCTACACTACCCTTCCCAAAGACAGGGCAATTTGTAATACTGAAAAGATTGGATGAGGACTTGTTGAGAAGTTTTTTTAAATCTAATTTTGAGCTCTAGCACTCTACAGGTTTTCATTATCAGAAAAGATATGCTTATAGCTCAATCATTTACATTCAGAAAACCACTGAAAACCTGGACTACTTCCTTTAAACATTGTTTCACAAACGTATGTGCCAATACATGTTTTGTTGCATTTAATTAGAGAGCTCTTATAGAGGCAGTCCATGTTCAAGGCTCAATTAATAAACATTTAAAGCAATAATAGGAATGCATAATAAAACGAAATGACAAAAGACAAGAAAAAAGTGGAACTGTGAATAAACCTGTGGGAAATTACATTATTTACAATCTCCATATAATGAGTAGAGACAATATCAAGTAAATATATAAAATTTGAAAGAAAACCCACTTCTCATCAACTCAAAGTCTCTTATTCAATAAGCAGTTTTCAATCTACAAAGACAAAGTATTATTGAAATGTTTTTATCTGAACAAATAAAGTGCATGGCAAATGCCTAAGTGGCAGACTCATCTAGCTAATATTAAAATTTAACCATGGACTTCTATTTATTAAAATTTGCTTTTATAATCTAACTCATTAATCATGTTCCTAGTTTGCTTAGCATACATTGTTGCTTGTGAATATACATGAAAATCTGTGATCATTTGTATGTATACGTGATGCCTCTTTAATTAAATATCTTTAGGGTATGCTCTTTCTTGGGGAAATATGATTACTTGAGACACTACCATGCAGGCTTCCCTAGGGGCTCTGGAGGATTGGCGGCAATGCTGCATAGATTATTTCCCTCTGAAGGACTTTTTTCCTTACACAGGGTCATCCCCAGTCGTTTTGCCTCCTTCCTACTGGTTTTTCTGACCTCTTGCTGTTGGCTCTAGGACTCTGAGCACTTTATCACTGCTGACCAGTGCTAAAGTGCAGTGGTCTCCCATCTAAAGTTGGTATGATTAGCTTATACCTAATTAGCGTATTTAATTCACCTATAAGTCCCTTGTACAGTGGTATCTCTATACCCAGGGCCTGTAAATTAAATACTACTAGTGGGCCTGCAGCGCTGCTTGCGCTACCCACTGAAGTGGACTTTCAAACCTGTCTCAGGCCTGCTAGTGCAGGGCCTGTGTGCGCAGTTTTTTGCCACAGGGACCTGGCATCTAAATTTACTTGCCAGGCCCAGAACTCCCCTTTTACTACATGTAAGTCACCCCTAAGGTACGCCCTAGCTAGCCCTAGGGTCAGGGTGCCATGTATGTAGAAGGCAGGACATGTGCCAGGTTGCGTGGCCTGTCCTGGTAGTGACAAACAGCCTAAAATGGTGTCTCACTGCTGTGAGTGCTGCCTTCTCATAGGACTGCATTAGAAATGCCCTGCCTTATGTGTAAGGGGTATTGTCTGATTTATGAGGGGTAGCGTAGGCGTGTTTGGTATGGTTGTGATGGTGATAATAAATGCTGCCTACTGGTGTAAGTGTATTTTTTATTACTATCACAGAAATGACACTTCTAGAAAGTGCGCATTTATCTGTGCTTATGACTCTGGTGTTTTGCAGCTTGACTCCAATCCACGTCTGGGCAGAGTGACAGTTGGGGCTTTGTGCATCCTTTTTAGACAGCCTGTACACAGGGAGGGTGGAGGTGTCACAGAGGTGCATCTGCATACTGAATAGTCTTCTTGGGCTGAGAGAAAGGAGAGGCGGGGCACACCTACATTTGTAAAGGCTGTGCCCTGGCCTCACACAATAGGGTCGTTAACCCCCCACTGATGTTTGGAGCCTGTGCTGAAAGGAGAGAGGGGGCACTCCCAGAACCAGTTGTAACTGGCTGGAACCTCTTCTCCCTACCATTGCAAAACATTGTAAGGACTGAGTATAAGTATAGGGGAATTTTCCCCACAATTTGGAGACTCTTTGAACTACCTAGAACTGGACACAATGCTGCTGGAGAGACTCACCAGGAACCGCCATGGACTGCTGCTGCTTTGCTGACATGTGACCTGCTTGGCCACTTTGAGGGACTGCCTGCATTCTCCTTGTGCTGGCCTGCTGCTGGACTCTGCCACCTGTGCTCCTTTTTCTCTTCACTGTTGTCCCCCCAGGGTCAGGGTGCTGTGGCCCTGACCCTGCAACAACCTGCTTTCAAAGTGCATGAGGAGCGCTTTCTCTTGAATTGCCTAGTGCCTAGTGAGGGCTGTGGAGTCATTTTACCCGACGCTGAAAATCACTGCCGCAGCCGGGCCTCACAAATTGCTAGAGCGCATCAGAGCGCACTGTATTTCAGCCCCAGGGCACTTGCTGAAAAAGAGAGGAGCCGACGCGCTCCTCCTTGTGCCCCCGGGGCACCCGAAGCATCCTTATTTCCAAACTCAGATCACGAGTGCTCCTGTCGTGCCCCCGGGGAGAAGCGCGCTCCGTAGAGTGCCCCCGTGGCACTGTCAGGCACCGACTTTGGTGCCTGCCTGTTGTTCGATGGCTGGGCAGGCTGCATGTAAAGCCGGAAGCCGGGTGGGGGGAGGTTCCCTCCGGCCCCAACGAGGCCGTCCTGCTTTCTCTTGGACTGCGGGCAGGGCAGAAGCCTCAACAGAGGCCCCCCGTGCCGCTGGTCCTCGGCTTGGTCCCTGTGTGGGCCGGTTCGGATCTTTTGCCCCCCCTCGTAGAGAGCCAGTTAAGACCCGGGGGACCCTACAACATTTGCGGGTCCCAGGAGGGGCCCGCACTTAAATCGGAGGGGGTGGTGGCGCCCCGCTCCTCGCATTCTTCCTGTCTTGTGGCCCCCCCTCCGGGAGGGCCGGTGGAGCCTCTGGGAGGTCCCCTAGTGATCACGGGTCCCCAGGAGGGAGCCCGTCAGGAGTGTAGAGGGGGTGCGTGCCGCTCCTCTCATCCCCAGTATTTTAAGAAGGCCACCACGTTGCACAGTGGAACGCCGGGCCCCTTTCTTCTTTGTCTTCTAGGCACGGAAGGTGCCTGCTTCATCATTTCCAGGTATTCCTTAGAGGGCCAATATGTTCATAATCTAAAGTTCTTTCTAAAGACTTTGTAAATTAATATATGTTGCCTACCTGTTTTATGATGTTTTTGTGTGCATATGCAAATGTTCCTTTTATGGACATGCTTGCTAATATGTTTCTCTAACTTTCCATAAGTTATCTAATGTTCCTACTATGGGCATTTTATGATACTCTTGTGACAAGTGCTTTTGTGTAATAACATGTTTTCCTGACTACTGCTTATGTTTCAAAATACTGAGTAACCTGTGTGTTATGTGTGACTACTGCTGGTTTGCAGAGTAACTAATGTGTAATGTTCTGACAACTGCTAAGGCAGCAGGATAGTACTGATATGTGATGTTTGGTCTAATAATTACGTTGTGTACAATACAGTGTATTTTCGTATAATCTGGTGTTGTGTTTCCTTTGTGGTGGGGATATTGCGTCACGTGTGTTGTGTGTGTTGTGCAAAGGCTTTACACATTACCTCTGGGATAGGCCTGACTGCTCGTGCCAAGCTACCAAGGGGGTGAGCAGGGGTTATCTTGGACGTGTAACTCCCTTACCCTGACTAGAGTGGGTAGGTTCTGCCTGGCTGAGGTGCATACCCTTGCCAACCAGAAACCCCATTTCTAACACCCTCGTGGTCACCAAGACATGCCATAATGATCTGGGTAGATTTGTTATAGTAGAGGGAATATTGGACTGCTTCCTAAGGACGCTCTGCAGCGTTTATGCTCGCCTCTCGCCAGTAACCTTTACACTTCAGGCTCTGGCAACTAATGCTGCAGATGAAGCCTAAGTGGCTTTAGGGGTGGGGGGGAGTGGCTTTAGGACGCTAATAGATTCTCCCCTGGGCACAGACTCACACGCAGCAGCTAACTGTAGGAGGCTGGCCTGGCTTATAGTGGGTACCTTGTGGTACTTACACCCTGTGCCAGGTCCAGTTATCCCTAATTAGTAGAATAGAGGTGTTTCTAGCAGCTTAGGCTGTTAGAAGGTAGCTATGGCAAAGCAGCTTAGGCTGAACTAGGAGACAAAGCTCCTACTATACCACGTATATCATATAGCACAATATCATAAGAAAACACAATACTCAGAGTTACTAAAAATAAAGGTACTTTATTTTTATGACAATATGCCGAAAGTATCTCAGTGAGTACCCTCAGTTAGAAGGTAAGTAATATACACAAGTTATATGTACACAAACCCAAAACAGGTAAGTAACAGTAAGAAAAGTAATGCAAACAATGTAGGGTCACAATAGGATGCAATAGGTGTACATAGGTCTAGGGGCAACACAAACCATATACTCCAAAAGTGGAATGCGAATCACGAATGGACCCCAGACCTATGGGAGCTTGTAGAGGGTCGCTGGGACTGTAAGAAAACAGTAAGGGTGTCCAAAATACCCCACCCCAAGACCCTAGAAAGTCGGAGTAAAGTTACCCTACTACCCCAGAAAGACATAATAGTCGTGATAGGGGGATTCTGCAAGAACCACAAGCACCAGCAAAACACTGAAGACGGATTCCTGGACGTGAGGACCTGCAAGGCAAGGGGACCAAGTGCAAGAGTCTCAATAGTGTCCGGGGGGGCAGGAGCCCAGGAAACCCCGGATGAAGGTGCAAAAGGGTTGCCTCCGGGTTGAAGAAGCAGAAGATTCTGCAACAACGAAAAGGGCTAGGAACTTCTCCTTTGGATGGAAGATGTCCCACGACGTGCTGGATGTTGCAGAAGTGTTTCCACGCAGAAATACCACAAACAAGCCTTGCTAGCTGCAAGGGCCGGGGTACAGGTTTTTGGGTGCTGCTGGGGACCAGGAAGGACCAGGATGTCGCCCCTTGGAGGAGGAGACAGAGGGCGCACTCAGCAACTCAGAGAGCCCCCGCAGAAGCAGGCAGCACCCGCAGACGTACGGGAGCAGGCACTTTGAAGATTTGTGAAGCCGGAGTCACAAAAGGAGGGTCCCACGACGTCGGAGTCCAGCTCAGAGGGTTGAGCACTGCAGGACGGAGTGCTGGGGACCCAGGCTGTGCACAAAGGAATCCTTGGAGAAGTGCACAGAAGCCGGAGCAGCTGCAAATCACACAGTACAAAGGTTTGCTGTCTGGTGTGGGGAGGCAAGGACTTACCTCCACCAAACTTGGACTGAAGGATCACTGGACTGTGGGGCCCCTTGGATCTAGCTCCTGTGTTCCAGGGAATACGCTCGTCAGGATGAGAGGGGACCCAGAGGACCGGTGATGCAGTCTTTTGGTGCCTGCGTGAGCGGGGGAAGATTCCGTCGACCCACAGGAGATTTCTTCTTGGCTTCCAGTGCAGGGTGAAGGCAGACAGCCCTCAGAGCATGCACCACCAGGAAACAGTCGAGAAAGCCGCCAGGATGAGGCACTACAATGTTGCTGGTAGTCGTCTTGCTACTTTGTTGGGGTTTTGCAGGCGTCCTGGAGCAGTCAGCGGTCGATCCTTGGCAGAAGTCGAAGAGGGAAGTGCAGAGGAACTCTGGTGAGCTCTTGCATTCGTTATCTGAAGAATACCCCAGAGGAGGGGCGCTAAATAGCCAGAAAAGGAGGTTTGGCTACCAAGAAAGGAGGTTTGGCTACCAAGAGAGGTAAGAGCCTATCAGAGGGGGTCTCTGATGTCACCTGCTGGCACTGGCCACTCAGAGCAGTCCAGTGTGCCCCCAACACCTCTGAATCCAAGATGGCAGAGGTCTAGGACACACTGGAGGAGCTCTGGGCACCTCCACTGGGAGGTACTGGTCAGGGGAGTGGTCACTCCCCTTTCCTTTGTCCAGTTTCGCGCCAGAGCAGGGCTGGGGGATCCCTGAACCAGTGTAGACTGCCTTATGCAGAGATGGGCACCATCTGTGCCCATCAAAGCATTTCCAGAGGCTGGGGGAGGCTACTCCTCCCCAGCCCTTCACACCTATTTCCAAAGGGAGAGGGTGTAACACCCTCTCTCAGAGGAATTCATTTGTTCTGCCTTCCTGGGCCGGGGCTGCCCAGACCCCAGGAGGCAGAATCTTGTCTGAGGGTTGCCAGCAGCAGCAGCTGCAGTGGAAACCCCGGAAAGGCAGTTCGGCAGTACCCGGGTTCTGTGCTAGAGACCCGGAGGATCATGGAATTGTACCCCCAATACCATAATGGTATTGGGGTGACAATTCGAGGTTCGTAGACAAATTACATGGCCATGTTCGGAGTTACCATGGTGACGCTACACATAGGTAGTGACCTATGTGCAGTGCACGCGTGTAATGGTGTCCCCGCACTCACAAAGTTTGGGGAAATTGCCCTGAACGATCTGGGGGCACCTTGGCTAGTGCTAGGGTGCCCACATACTAAGAAACTTGGCACCCAACCTTCACCAAGTGAGGGTTAGACATATAGGTGACTTATGAGTTACTTATGTGCAGTGAAAAATGGCTGTGAAATAACGTGGACATTATTTCACTCAGGCTGCAGTGGCAGGCCTGTGTAAGAATTGTCTGAGCTCTGTATGGGTGGCAAAAGAAATGCTGAAGCCTATAATGATCTCCTGGAACCCCAATACCCTGGGGACCTAAGTACCATATACAAGGGAATTATATGGGTGTACCAGTGTGCCAATCTGAATTGGTAAAATTAGTCACTAGCCTGCACCAACAATTTTAGAAAGCAAAGAGAGCGTAAACACTGAGGTTCTGGTTAGCAGAGCCTCAGTGGTACAGTTAGGCACCACACAGGGAACACATACAGGGCATACACTATGAGCACTGGGGTCCTGCCTAGCAGGATCCCAGTGACACAAGGGCAAAAACAAACATACATACAGTGAAAATGGGGGTAACATGCCAGGCAAGATAGTACTTTCCTACACTAACAGACCTCAGTCCAAGGCAAAGTGGGTAGCTTCCAAGGGCCTGATCGATGTATGGCATGTCTGGCATACCTGATTACCAACCATACATGCATTACTTAGCCTCACATAACTGTGACTTGATAGACTTCATCTGAGGGTCGGGAGCATCTGGCGGATGAACGCCTGGTTGCTTAAAGACACAGATTCCATAGAATACATTTGTGAAACCATCAAAAAATGTTTTGATCTTAATACACTTTCACTGTCCTCTCCCATTAGACCTTGGGAAGTGTATAAATCTTTGATGCAAGGCAGGGCCACCCTCCTGGTAAGGGGTGAAGAAAGAGGCAAGGAGCAGGAGGTTATAGAATTAGAGTCATAGATCTTCACTTTCAAGCATACACTGGCTTCAAGTCGATTGGAAGAAACTCAAGCACTCATCGAGGAACTATATATGACCCTCAGATAAAACCTATTAAATGCGGCTAAACAGGCTTGGGCCATGTCCAAGTTCTGAATCTATGAATATGGAAATAAGGCTGGGATCCTTTTATTCTCACTAGCTCAAAGGAGGAAGATAATCCCCTCAGTCTACACATCTACAGGACATAAGGTCTGCAAGACCAAGCAGAGTACTGAAGCATGTGGCAACTATTGTGCTGGTCTGTACTGTGAATGTACCCTCCCATTACTGGAGCAGCTGCATCCCAACTTAAAAGATACTCACCCCTGGCCCTTTTGGTGGTGAACTGTGAATATCTAGACACCCCACAAACGTCAAAGATAAAGGTGGCAATAATGGCCTGACCCTGTGGCAAGACCCTGGGCCCAACAGCTTTGCCATAGAATTTTTTTCAAAGATTTTCTTTGTTACTGACATCCCACCTTCTTAATCTTTACCACTTGGTGGGCAACTCGGGACAACTACCTGACAACTGCCACTGTGTAATAATTTCAGGTATCCTCAAACTGAATAACACACATCATGATTGAGCCTTGTACCGACTTAACATAGGAGATTAACAGCTGAGCCAAGCGGTTGGCATCCCGGTTTTCCTTGGTGATAAGATTATTGGTCCATGAAGACCAAAACAGCTTTATGCCAAATAGGAGTACGAGACATTGTCTACAGAGGCTCCACATTCCTCTGGCACAATTGGAGGAACTACAGGGTTTGGTAGCAACCTCCTAACAGACCAAAAGAGCATTCAATACAGTACAGTTGGTCCTTTCAAGTTTGCTATAAGATGGATATTGGTCCCAGATTTATAGAATTTGTAACTGCACTGTATTATACCCCACGGGCATGGTTTAAAATCAGCAGAATGCTCTCATCCTCCTTCCCTAGTCAACGAGGCACACAGCAAGTCTGCCCTCTGTCAACATTTTTATTTGCATTGATAGTGGAGCCACTAGCAGAGTGGCTTAGAAGAGATGCAGTTACAAAGGATTTGCTGGCCAAAGAGAGAGAAGGATGAAGTGGCAATTTATGCTGACATTCTTTTTTACCTACATCAACCACAGAACACATTACACCACCTTCTGAATAAACTCTGAGCTTATGCGGAGGCCTCTGGATATTTAGCACATTGAGGAAAGTCTACAGATGTACAGTTAACTTACACATTTCCAACACCCATCAGACTCACAATACAAGAGGGCTGAAGATATCTTTCAATACCTATCTTTCATTACCTTGTTATGCATGTTTCTCATGACCCTCACACAGCATGGGACAAAAACAGTATGCCCATCCTGCACCTTACATGTAGAGAATTGGAATTATGTGCCTCATTGCTGCTAAACCTGGTAGGGAGGGTGACTTTATATAAAATGGTATTTCTTCCTTGGTTCTGATACATTCTCCAAATCAATCCTTTTGTTGTCCAGCCTGCTTGCTTCCGGGATTCTCTAGGCTTTGCTAACCTGCTTTGTCTGGGAGGGTAAAATAACCAAGATCTCCCTTCCTAATTGCATGCTGCCAGCACTCATGGGGGTTTAGGAACTTCCAGAGCTCTGCCTCAATTACTGGGCTTCACAATTGGTGCCAATATGGGACTGGCTGTTTGGGGATCGACGGACCTCTTCATGACATCTAGATTTGACAACCCATGACAGACCTAGAACGTTAGATTTATTGTATAGATGGCTTCCTCCTGCACTCACTTTCCCAAGTCACTAGACTTCCTTTCCTCAGCTGGCATGCAGTAGTCACTCACACCAAATGGCCATGCAATCTTACTGCACACACACCTCTTTAGGCTGGGAACTGATTGAAGAGGGCCACGCGACTGGAGGGTGTCCCCCAGTGGGACTTTATAGGTTTCTCCCGTCTGGGTGATGTATGGGACCATGGTGATATCCATACTTTTCAGTGGAGTTTGACTCTACAAATATAACGTTTTAGATATCTTCAGCTGTGTCACGCCCTAAATACATATCAAGATGTCCAACGTGAAGTGCCAGAGTATAACTCTCTTGAACCCAAATAGACCATGAAGGCATTGGGCACGATAGATTTATGAGGATTGCATCAGTCCCTTCTGCTTAAAGACTAAAGACACTGAACCTCTGAAGCGCTTGCAAGAGGCCTGGGAACTAGATGTCTGAAGGATAGGAGGTGACAAATGGCAGGAGGCCCAGATGGCAGCCTGGATTTTGGCCTTCTCCTAGAACCTGTGAATAATCCAATTCAACTACTTTCATAGAACCTACTACAGTTCTATCAGACTACGAAAAAAGATGACAGACTGCAACCCTGAATGAACAAGTTGTCCTGCCTCAGAAGGGTCGCTATATCACGTGATCTGGTCTTGCCCGGCTATGGAGCATTACTGGTTGGAGATGTACGCCTTCCTTGAAAATGTTTTGCAGTTCCCAGTAGTCATGGACCCAAATCTAGCACTGCTGGGAATAATGAAGGGTTGTTTGGAGACTAGGGCCCACATAATCTTGGCAGGCATGAACTTTATGTACACTAATGAAGGGTTGTTTGGAGACTAGGGCCCACATAATCTTGGCAGGCATGAACTTTATGTACACTAAGAGGGACATTACTGCCAGGCCAAATTACTGTGCAACTGAGCACTGAAAGCAGAGGGGCTGAGAACGTAAATATGACAAGGTGTGGTGCCCATGGACTTCACGATAATCAGGCATGGGATTGAGGTGCTGACCATATCTCTTAAAATATGCTTACCCACACATTCTCTATGTACTACGACTCTGAATGCATGAATGTCTGTAACGTATGCTGCGGGTGGTACTATAGCTTTTTATAATTGTGTTTATACCAAGCTCTAAAATAATAAAAAAGAGTTATAAAAATATCTTTCACCTTTAGTGTTTAATTTAAAAAAACCATGAACTGTAAAAATTATAAAGATTGTAAAAATGTGTAGAGAGTTCTTACGTGTGACTAGAACTTACATTTAGGCTTGAAAATGATGTTGAACCAAAAACTGCAAGGTGCATCATTGCTTATAACAAAGATTTAAAGGTTTATTTTAGATTAATAAGCTCTTAAATTTTATCCTAAACAACATCATTGTGCCTTCTAATCAATTTACTAAATATATCAGTTATTTATCATAAATCTTTTTCTCGAAGTTAAGAGTTACGAGTTTATTATATTTGAGTAAATACAATTCACAAGTAATTACATCAATTAGAGCTACTGAAGCACCACATCAATCATAATATTAATAAAAGATCTATTATCATTACTCTGGGGTGTGGCATTCCTATAGCCCGACAACCAGGACATACAGTTTGGGGTCAAGGACAACAAGTTTTTAATATTTATTTTACCCTTGGGACAAATAGGCCCAATCCGCTGCAGCACAAACCCTTTGGCTGCCAGTTTACATATGTTAATGCTGTTTGAACTTGTATTTATGGTTCATTAATGCAAAGCTTTTCTTATTAGGGTGAGCCCTCTAATTAAATGTTATACGGGCACACTGCACTACTGACAGTGGGTGGCACCAGTAAAAAAAAAAAGTGTACATGTTGAAAAAGTTTAATAGGAAGCTATTTATAATGCTCCCAAAATACCCTCTGATTAGCTACAAATGTATGCAGAAGCTTGTAAACAGGATGGATGATTCTTTGCTTTCAAAATAAAATGTTCATAAAAAATGCAAGTACGAAAAAAAGGTTTTGATAAATTATTAAGAAATTGTAGGTACAATTTCTTTGAAGCATCATCTACTAAAAGGTGTTGATGCATTCCAGTATTTCCAAAAAATATTCATGGGAAACATGAAAATAAACAAGCATTGGCAAAGCCAACCAATCTGGCATTGGTTGTTAGTCTTTTGGTTTTGTCAATGCCTGTCTTTTTTGACATGGCTTTTGTAACACTTTATTGTCGTGAGAGCTGCAGGCCACCACACAGTTGTAAACATTGGCAAAAAGAAAAACTTGTTTTGGACTTAAAAAGCACACATTGCCACAGTAGTTCCTGACACTGAACAAAACTACTCTCTGCCATTATGCTCCTTGTGGAAGAGCAGAATTCTATCATTCACAGTAAAGCCAGCCGAAAGATGGCTAGAGAGAGAAAGAGAAATTTAATAAAAAGAAAGGGGCAAATTTTAGCGCCACCTTAGAGCTGCAATAGCGGCGGCACTAAAGTGCCATTTTCCTCACACCATATTTACAAAGTGGTGCAATGCAGGCATTGGGCCACATTGTAAACCCTTGCGCCACATTATGCCTGCGCCAGACATAATGTATGCAAGGGGGGTGTTCCCCTTTTAGGGGGGGCTGAACAAATAGAGCAAGGGAATAGTGCCATTTTTTTGGCCACTTTTAAAGTCTGCTCAGAGCAGGCATTGAAAGGGGGCATAGATTTATTTATAATGGCCCCTATGTGCTCTGCAGGAGTAGCAGCAAAATGGTGGCGCTACTCCTGCAGAGTTCATCAATAGCGTTAAAACTAATTACACCATTGTCCCCTGCCCTGCGCCATGCTGCGCCGTATTTTCAATACGGCTCACACGCGGTGGTAGAGGGCACTGAGGGACACAAGGCAAGTCGCACTGCACTGGATGCAGCGCCATAGTCCTTATATCTGTCCCGCAATGTCTTGGTCACCGCCAGACCTAATCGGGGGCGCAACTGTTAAAGAAAGTCACAAAAGTGCACCCATGGTAATTGCCTGGTTAAAGCCATAGCACCATACCCTTATTTTATATATCCAGAAACGTTGATCCCTAAGCCATCACTTCTGTTACCACCTGTTCAATTGTTTTTGATTATGCACACTGCTATACGTCTAATATTTTGTATGTTATTTTTACAATTCGTTTCTCTCTTTAGAAACTGTTGTTTTATTTTCATTGCTTTGTTATAGTGAAAATTGGAGGTACAAGGTCTTAGTCCTTAACAATTCCCATAAGAAATGCTGTTGATCTGATGTTTCGGGTGGTTTGGTATAGCACATACTAATCTAATAACTGAGGTATTTTTTTATATAGTGTACTCTGGATTTTACTTCCTAAGAAATATACACACCTTACAATCCATAAAGTAAATTCTGGAATCACTATGCTCTAATGTAAATCCACATTTAAATAATTTGGATTTAATACATCATGAAATGTCAGTAAGTCCTGTCCATATCACTTCCAAATTGGCAATGCATCATCAATGAAGCACAATCATAATAAAACATTTCCTTGTTATTATTGCAGGATTTTTCTAACAGCTCAATCTCTCTTATAAAATCCCATAAAGAGCCATTTATAACAGGGAGCAAACCTGGGACCCACTGTAGTTCTGCCTATCTGTTGGAATATGTCATTCTTATAACAGAAATATGTAACAAATTGGAGTATTAGCTGAGGAGTTTAAGTACCCCTCACAAACAATATTTATAATCCTTGTCAGGGTGAACCACTAAAG
This sequence comes from Pleurodeles waltl, assembly GCF_031143425.1. Classification (NCBI taxonomy): domain Eukaryota; kingdom Metazoa; phylum Chordata; class Amphibia; order Caudata; family Salamandridae; genus Pleurodeles; species Pleurodeles waltl. Next base: position 832,706,048 of record NC_090440.1, on the reverse strand, counting down.
CCACTAAATAAACATGAGCTCAACCCCTTAGCAGCTATGATACAGAGTAGACATGTTTGAACTAGAGTAAATGTGTTAAGTATTGATGCAGTACTAAAACAGCAATAAGGCTGAAAAGTAAAGCAATCAAAATCCCCCAAACAACGGAGAAAAACAGAGTAAAATTTAATAAACAAAACAGCGCCAAAATAAAAAAAATTCATTAAGGGGAACACAGAGACAGGAATTTTTAATGCTTAAAGTAGAAGAAGTGCCAAGAATCACAATGTGCCAATGATAGTCAATGGTCGCGGTAGAACAGGACCTAGGTGTAATTTGACACTGACCATGAAGGAGCGAGGAGGTTCGTCCTCGTCAAATATTTTACTTTCTGTCTTTACTTCTTTAAGTCCCAATCAACCACAACAGTACACTTCTAATGCCTCTTAGGACCTCAAGGTTGACACTTAGAGAATCACAGGGTGGCAGGCAGAGGCCACAGCAGGGGCCACTCAAGGTCCAGTTGCCACCAGACAGCTTGGCAGCAGCAGGAAAAGGCCTCTTGTAGCTACTGTAGTTCTCTCCTTGTGGACTTATGACTCTTGGAGTCCAGTCGTTGGTACAAGAGGGAGAGCAGATCCAGGCTTCTAGGCTCTTCTCAGACAGCAGGTTCATTCCTCTTCTGATCTTCCATAGGTTAGAGTTCTGAAGTGTGTGCCTAGAGGTGGCACATTCATGCCTGCCACAGGCTAATGGCTGGGAATGACTCTTGGGGACTAACCAATGGGGTAATGGTTCCCAGTGCTACCCCTACTCACTTTGGCCATTTTCAAGATTGCCGACATCTCCAGCCATACTAAACTTGGACTTTGAGGACTTGGTGTGTGTGTGGGGAGTGTGCTATGGTAATCTCAGTGTCCTCCCACACCCAACACCAAAATCTAATTTGATGCGGTCCCTCTACCTACATAATCATCAGAAACAGAAGTCTGGCATAACAGAGCTTGCAGCAAACAGAAGGGGATACACACAAATTGTTTTGGCATTCTGTTTCCCTCCTTTGAAGGGTGCACCAAATGTTATATGTGGAACTACCATACCTGTCAAAAAGGTTGTGACACAGTATCACCAAAGATGACTGGGGCCTGACTGGCTGGGAAGACAACAGTAGGGCCCTGCTCAAGTGTCAGCTAATATTTATTTGTGACATTGACGGTCCCTTTGACGTTTCATGTGAACAGCCTGAGAAAACCTATCAAGTAAGATATGACATTCAAGTAAGACTTTACCCTATCATAAAAAAGGAATACTTCCAGCTCGCCTTGCACATTGACAGTTTCAGTGGGGTCATCTCTGCCCATTCAGGTCAACCCATTGTTTTGCTCCTGGGAGAAAGTTCATGCCTCGTTCACACCTACTAAAATGCTAATTACTAACTGGCTGAAGTAGGAGAACAAAATGCCAAAGGTAACTTTTTAAAAGTTACCTTTGTAATATTTATAACACATCCAACTTCACCATTGAATTGGATTCTTAACAACTATTAAAAATAATTGTTTAATTATATTTCTAGCAGTTTCCGAAATAAAGGATTATTATTTAATAATCATCCCAGTGCTTTCTTATAGATCAGCCAAACCTGCTACAATGAAAATAGCTTTGAGGGCATTTTCACTATAAGGGCATAGTTAACATTAAACATGTACATTTCCAACTTTTAAATACCCTGCACCCTTCCTTTATGGGCAGTTAGGTCTACTCAAGGGTGGTTTATAAATATTTAAAAGCAAGGTTTAGACCTGTCAAAAGAGGGGATTATCCATTGGAGTATCAATGCTACAACTTCAAAGAATTCAAAATGCAGCAGCAAGGCTACTTCTGTAGCTTAAGATTCATGACCACATTTTGCAGGCTTTGAATGCTCTACACTTGCTGCTTGATGCAAGATGATACCTTTAAACCACTGTGCATAAAACACAAGGCAACAAATGGAAAAGCACCATGATTTTTGCACATGAAATTAAGAAGATATTCCCAGAAAAAGATTCAACACTTCAAATTAACTCTCTGGTTGCTCGGCACAAATGCAGGCAGGGCTTACTTTAGAGGCAATGTGTGAAGTATTTTTGCAGCATACAAACTGCAAAAATGTAAGTGTAAGCGTAGACGTTGCTCTATCAAACAGACGGACTACAGGCTTGGGTTAATTGTCTTTGTATTGTGTTTATTTCTTAGATATGTTTTTGATTATGGTGGTTACTCTAGTTTTAATGTTCTTCTTGTCTTTGTCTTCTTTTCTTTCCTCTCTAGGAGATGTCTCTGTTCCTCTCACTTTGCTTCCTGCTTGTACAGGGGTGCCTCGGTGGAAAGAGAGAACAAGAAAAACCCAGTTTTCAGGTAAGTGGATTATTATACTAGGGGACTGGTTCAGCAGGGAAGGGAGGGGGTGTGTACGTGAGGGAGGGGCCACACCAGTGTCACAATTGTCAAGCATGCATGTGTGTTTGTGACAGTGCGTTCTTCCTGGCCTCGTTACCCACCCCTTCTTTCTATAGGGTCAGGTCTTCTGATGCTTCCCTCACCCTCTCCCCTCTTTCCCTAATGGGAGATTTGGACAATAAATGAGCCTGTACCTTGTGCAGCCACGTCCCTACAGGGACGTGGCAAGATTTTAGGTAGTCAGGCTCCTCCGGTATCACTCTCGGTCCTCCCCTGTCAGCTGTGCTTTTTCAGTCTTCCTTCTTCCTCGTGTCGTCTTTCTCAGTTTTTTTCTCTTCAGTGTCACTCTCACTCTGTGTATCGTGATTCCTCTCCTCCTCCTGTTTCTATGGTTTTCCTCCCTCCTCTCGCCATCGCTCTGCTCCTCACTCTCTCCCTGCTCCTCTCGTCTCCCCGCCGTCCTTCTCCTCTCCTCCGATTCCCTCTATGTCGGGCCGACTCCGGAAGTGTTCTGAGGTTTCCGCTTCTTTGCCTTCGAAGGTGCCCCGGTGGCGCCTTCCAGTCTCTTCTGTTGTGGTTGTCTCGTCAACTGTTGTTGCCGGTGGCAAACGAGTAACGGCGTCCCCATTATAATAAGAACACAGCACAGGGAAGATACCACACCAATTTAGAATAACAGAGTAAATTTTAATAAATTATTTGACACCAAAATTTAAAAAATGACAACAATCCGGAGATGTGAAATTTTAAAGGTTTAGATTAAAAGAACAAAGCCCCAACTGTGGTTATCAGGTGATGCTGGACCAAAACAAAGTCACAAGTTCAGTGCGTCCTTGATGGAGCATGAGTCAGATACCAGGACCAGATTAGGCCAGCTGAACAAAGTATCTTAAATCCTGGTTCCTGCATCGAGGATGTGTCATGCACAGGCAGTTCTGAAGAGCTGATGGGCTGCGATGCGAGGTCCTGCAGTGACGATGCATCACACAGTGGTAGTTCTGAGGAGCTGCGATGTGAGGAACTGCGTCGAGATACGTCATGCAGCTGCAATTCTGTTGAGCCGCAGGGCAATGTGTCATGCTGCATCAGTTCTGCTGAGACGTCAGCTGGGCAGTCAGAGCACTTTCAGGCCTACTTCCAAGGGTCCAGGACCGAGGTGACACCACACTCATAGCAGGTAGAGTCCACGTGCAGGGTTCAAGGTGGTTGGAGCCTTTTAATTCCCTGAGGCCCTGATAAGGAGGCAATCCAACTAACCCGTGAGGCCACTCCTGGCACTGGATCAAGATGCAGGTCCAGTCCTCCTCATTCCTGCACCAGAGCAGCAGTGCAGCAAGGCAGCAGAGTAGCTATCCTTCATGCAGCAGAGCAGTACTTCCTATGAGTCTTACACAGGTCCAGAAGTGTACTGAAAAATGGGTCTAGGGTCCTATTTGTATACACACTGCTTTCTTTGAAGTAGGAGACATTTCTAGAGATTCCCTTTGAAGTGCTTGGAATTTACTGCCTCCCTACACTGGTTTTAGCCTATCTGCAACCACAATGGGCAAGTGTGAAGTTCTTTGTGTGAAGGCATGGCACCGCCTATTGACTTGTAAGTGGGCTGTGCCCAGTTCTGCCCCCCCCCTAAACTGATGGGCCATTCAGGCCCCCATTATCTCTCTACTGTATGACTGGCTACTACCAACAACACCCAGTCATGTGACTCAAGAACAGGCTGCAAGCACCAAATAGAGTAGAAAAATGCCAAATTTCTAAAAGTGCCATTTTCAAATTTGTGACTGAAAATCTGACATTAACATAAAACAGACCCTCCAGCATTTTGCGATTTCACGATTCACAAAATAATCACGAAATCAGCTGAGGAGCGCGATGGCTGCAATATTTATCTTTGTGGGTGCAAAATAGGTCTGAGGCACATAGTAAAAAATTGTGACATCTTGTTGGCTGTACGCGCACACATCATTACGTGGCGCCTTCCAGCTGTAATAGCTCAGTCAATGTACTCTGTATAATGCAAATGCTAGCCGAGAAAATGTTGCGTTATTTCTATCCATTCGAAGCACATTTTTCCTTATGAATTTGCACCTCCGCCATCCTTATGCCCAAAGCCGAGCTAATGGCAAATATTTCCTGCTGTGTTTAAGCTTGTATCCTGCTGGATACATGATAAGGTCCTAAAAGCTTTGACACTGCCTGCTTTCAGATGCATTCACAGTTATCGCTGCAGCAACAGAGCAGCGCTTCTTTGTGCATCTCATTGACTCTGGTGTGCTGCCTTAAACTGTCTGAGTCAAGGCTATGTTTTAATGCCATAGATGAGCTATTCAGACACCAGAATAACCACATTTTAAAAGCCACCCTGTACCACTTCATTGCCACAGATGTCCTTCACATATGGCAAGGGCCGTAATTCAGTTTAAGAGCCGTAATTCAGTTTAAAAGCTCTCTTTGATAAGCTTAGTGTCAGACTCTGAAATGACAGGGAGACATTTTTTCCTTTCGTTTGCAGAACGTAGTGCAAATTAACCATTTGAACACAGGAGTACTGAATGAATTTAGAACTCATTTTTTTCTTGCCAGCTTAATAGGGTTTATAACTTGTTTGTATTGTAACCAGGAAAGCACTGGACGACATCAATGCCAGGCACAGACGGATTAATTTACAGAAGCCACTGTACAATAAAGTCAATTGGCTTATTTTATTTATTTTGACAGATTTTGAGCATTTCTTTTTACTCTGTCCCAAGGCTGCACTTTGAAAGGGAAATGTGTCCGAAAAAGACAATACTTTCAGCAATGTGTTTTTCTTTTTTGGATCCATTTCACAGGGGAACAAGTGAAGGAAAGGAGAGGAAAAAAGAGGGTAAGAGCCATTTCCCAAAGTCACGGTTTTCAGCAGGTGAGGAGGAGTGAAATACAAACAGAATGAGGGAACAAACAATGAGAAAGAGAGAGCTGCCAGTGGAAAATTCTGCTAAATCAGTTTCCACTTAAAGGAATGATGACAAGTAAAATAAAATGCCACAATAATGCCGCAAAATGACATTTTTGTGCCACAAAATGACCCTTATTGCGCCGCAAAATTTGTGAATCTATGTCGCAATATCCTGGGGGGTCTGAATAAAGAGGATTTTAAATTACAGTGTCTCAGACACCAAATATGAATTTACTACCTGCTTCCCCCCTTTTTATTTTTTTACTACCAGGACATGTGAAACTTAAAAGTAGGTGTCCCACCTTATAATTACAATACACACTACACTGTGAGTTGTCTAGGCCTACCTTAGGGGTGAGATATATGTAATAAAACAAGAGTTTAATGATTGGCAAGGGGGCTGTTTTGCCATATTGAATTAGCAGTTTAAAGCATGGCAGGGTTGCAGCATGATTTAAAGGGCTACTTAACTGGGTGGCACAATAAGTGTCGCAGGCCCACTAGTCACATTTAATTCATGAGCCCTAGGTATATGAGATAACCCTTTACTATGGGGGTATATAAGTAAATGAAATATGGTGTAAAAAGTTGTACTGTGTTTACTGGAGTGAGTACAAACACTTTAGCACTAGTTAGTATTGGCAAAGTGCACAGAGTCGTAAGGCCAGCAAAAATGAATTCAGAAAAATAGGAAGGCTGTGGGAAAAGATCACCCTAAAGCTGACAGGTCTAACAGATACAATACTAAATCTTGTGCAACAGTAACAACAATTAACAGGTACATTTTCCCTAGACTGGAAACTGCATGAAAGTAGTCAGTATAACAACTTAATTTATTGTGCATTTAGTGTACCTCAATATAGAGTTTTCCACTTCCACAAGGATGTCAGATAACTCTCTAAGAGATGAACTGGAATTTTGAATCTATCTTCCATAATAAACTTTTTTATTTTCTAGTAATCATTTTATACATAAGGTTTGTGCTTCCACTATCGTCGTACGGCTGCTGGATTTCCAGTTTTAGTCCAACATTTTGCAAACCACCGAAGACTTGTGTAAAAATAATTCAGTCCAGGGGTGAAACTTTCTTTTAAAGTGGTGTACAGTTTATCTGCTGTAGAGGTAATTATGTGCAAGTCACCTCAATTATAATTTCCATGTAAAAAGATGTTAAAAGTTGCTGTATGCATAATATGTTCAACAGTAAAATATACTGGTTGACTGGCAACAAGGAATTCTTTAGGCTATCATTCTCCAACGTGCCCAATCTAATGTGAACACGTCCATGTTCACAATGAAAAGGACAACTGACCAAAAGCCATTATAGAAGATGAGCAGTGTTGAATGTAGCACTGCTTACATCTTGTGAACAGAATGAAGCAACCAGTTAAGCCAGGAGTGCTTGGGCATCAAAGTCACATTGGTCCCCAGTCTGTAGATCAAATCTCCACTGATCTCTTTTTTGCAACTTGTGTTCTCATTAGACCGAATAGTTAGTATGCTCCTTTCGGAGAGTCCTCTTTTTATGCTGGAGGCCATACAGGAGGGTGGAGTCACACAAAAATGAAATGATCACATTATATTCAAAAATAATTAATTAACATGTGTACTTTCAAAGTTTATGTTCAGAAGTGAACAGTACATGTTTGCTTGAATTTAACATATTGTTCTATGAGATGGGCACTTTCTTTTTAAATTATATGGTTGATTCAGTAGGAAGCATCAGGTACATATCAGGCTTCCCCTTGGTTCCCCTGTTGCGACCCTTTTTCTGTGTTTCCTATTCATCCAATTTTTCATGCCCATCTTTCCTTTCTTACATCAGCTTCTCCCTTTTGTTTTCCTTCAAAATATGTGCTTTTTCTCAGCAGGCAACTTTACTATATTTTCCTTATTCTCAACATGTTTACTCCTTCTGCTTTTCCTCAGTTATGTTTCTTTCTGTTTTTCCTGAACTTCTGCTTTACCTTCTCTCTATTCTCACCTCCAATAAGCTTTTGCTCTTTCTTTTTCACTAAGTACATCTTTCGCTCATTGGTACACGCTTGACAAGCATTAAATCTATTTGTTTCTATGTCCTTTAAAATCATGACCATTCTTGATTGTTGTCTCATCATGCTCCAGTTGCTTCTCTTTTCTCCTGACTTCAGTTATCTCCAATTCTTACCTGCATGGATTCCAGTTTCCCTTTGTAATATGTCTCCTGCTTACATTGCTTTTCAATCTCCCTCTATCATAGCATATGTTCTGTCTTATTCTCACATCTTAGTACTTTTTAAAATAGATGCTTTTTCTAACTTTCTTTTGTCAACACCCCATTCCTGATGATTTTGTTATTCGATACAACTGTGTAAGTTGTTCAAAACTATTAATCCAGGGTATATGTTTGTTAATTTTGTTTTTGAACTGTAGCTCTGATTTATTTAACTGAGGACTGTAAATCCATGTTTTGTACCTTTCACAATCCAACTTTTACAGATTGTGGAAAGGATTTTTAGACTTCTGACAACCAGACGGATAACAATGGAGAAGAGTAACTTTAGACTCCACCTTCTATACATCATTGAAATGCATTTATGTATAATCTATACATTTATTGTTCATTTAACTTAATTAAATTGTGTGTTCATTCAAATTAAAATTGTGGTAGGTCCCCACTTCTTAGCCAGTCCAGGAATCATAGATAGCTATACTAAGCTGAATAATAGCTAATGTAACCCCATTAACTGAATATACTTACACTTTAATACTAATCATTGACTGCTGAGGATTAACAATACTGTAATGTGTTTCCATTTTGAGTCTCGAGCTAGCATTGCCTGACATGGCTGTAGCTGAGCATTTCACACTTTACAAGCTGCCAATGTGCTGCAGTTGTGTTATCGGGTTCCTAGTTAGCTAGAGAAAGGTGTATTGTTATATATTAGACAACTGTTTTCCAACCTGTGGTCTGCGAACCCCCAGGGGTCTGTGACACATTACCAGGGGGTCCGCAGGCCTGGGACGACAGAAAGATACTTCTCCAGCTGGGGCCTGACAGAAACACTTGCATGTTTTTATTTGTGCAGCAATTGTAAAAGCACGTCAAAGTTCCCTGCTGGACAGAGATGGGAGTTTTGTCTAGTGGCAGTTTCTAAAGGTAGGCAGATGATTAATATGCCTGATACAGAAAATAGGTATCATGCAAAGAAAATTATTTTATGTCCATAGCACAGTGGGTTACTGCTTCGGTCACAGAGACTATTTTGTTCCTGTGCAGTTCATAAGTTACAATCGTATTCCAACACAGTGAGCAATGAATTGCCAAAGAGTTGCATGCAAGCTCCATGGCACAAATTAGAAGGTTTGTTATTTTCCCCGCCTTTCATTATCCTTATGCTGCTAAAAAAAGGTTTGCTTGCGTAGAAATGGATTCTTATTAAAGTCAACGCTAACCACTGTGTTATTTCCTGAATCCTGAAATTGTGCTGCTCCAGACCAAGCACTCTTAGAAAAAGCCTACCATTGTGAATGTCATGTGAGTTCTACACCTTGTAGTCTCCGGAAAAGTGCTCCAAAACCCTACACTGGTATGTGAGGTGCTATAAAACAAATGAATTACATGTGACAGAGAGGCTATGGAAGTCCTTATGGTTTTACTTCCTTTCCCCAAAACATATTTATGTGAAAATACTTTCTCAGATCTTATGTATCTAAAAATTAAAAACAGAAATCGCTTGGGAAATGTAGAATCTGACCAGAGAAGTCAGCTTTCCTAAATTAAACCATATAATGAAAAGTTAGTCACCAAGATGCAGCAGCAAACTTCTCATTAAATTGTTTTGATTTCTGCATATGTTTTCAATTTGAAATAATTATATCATTAGTAATTTGAGTATTTGTTTGGTGTGTACTTGTCTGTGTATTTTTGTGTGAATTACTGTTTTAATGTTTGAAATGTAAATTGTACAAATTGTTTGGGGTTCCCCGGCTTTCAGTAGTGTTTCAATGGGGGTCCTCAGGAGTCGAAAGGTTGGGAACCGCTGTATTAGACTGTTAGTGAGGCTGGCGAAGAGAAAAGCTGGCAGCAGACATGAAGAGATGATGGTGAAAGGAACCTCCTATACCCGGCACTAGGAAGATGCAACTCTCAAGGGCAAGCAGATGTGTGTCTAATTGTGTCGGAATGGGACTCTGGAGAGTCTACCAGTTCCCAGCAAATGCTGACACGGGACTGGTCTTGAACTGTGGGAGTGAGATATTCATGTTCCTGAAACTTCGACTGTACTTTTAATTAGTGCTCTATAGTTATGACCAGACCCTACCATGATTTAGAACAGAGAAAACCTTTCTGTTTGGCTTTTCCCCCCGAGTGGAAATCATTATGCTAAACACTCTTTAGTTTCCTCTGAACTTCTACTGAGGTTCATAGATTGCTGACATCTTCTTTCCTTCCTCTTTAGATATACCCGACTCTCTTACATTATTTAATCTAGACAGTGTGGGTTTCTTTATGAAACACATTTGATTAATTTGCATTCTTTACATAGTGTTCGTTGCTATTCTGTACTTTATAATACTTGAGCAACTGAATATTATGGCTGCATTAATATACTTTCTGAACCATTCCCAAATTTGCTAATTGATGATTGACTGACAACTTCAAAAATAAATCTTCATTGTTGTAATACCATCCTCTCTGTCATCACTGTGAAGTTGTCCGAGTTCTTGATATTCGAAAAGTTGTCCGGGTTTACTTTATTTGAAATGTATTTTCGATGTTAGCTACCCCTCAACACTTAAAGTCAGCAACCAAAGGTCCACATGATCAGTGGGGGATTTTGTCAAGAGATTGAGGTTCAAAATATTCCCACTCCATCAACAGTGTTATTATGTGGTATTTTCTCCATTTCCATTCAAACAGCAGTCACACTGGGAGAAGATGCTTCATCCTTTGGTGGCATTTCATTTCTCAACATGCAAACCTAACAGGGACTATTTAATCATGATCACATCGCATATATCTCATTTGATACACCTGTTTAAAAACTGTATACATTGATGAAAACAATTAATCCCCCAAAAATCTTGTTATATTTATCTTTGAGTTGGAGCTCGGATTTATTTAACTGACTGGCCATATGGGTTAATAGTTTTCCCAAGTCAGGGAGTACATTATTCATTTCTACAGCAGTCATGCTGGCAGGTGACAGTTTGCCCTTTATGCAGCAATTTAGTCAGGCTGGAGGTGCTTCCCGGCGTATTTGGACCACGGTGGTAGCGCCGCGGTCGCACCGCCGGGGCCGGCGGTATACGGCCATTTTAGCCCCGGCAGTGATAATCCGCCAGGTCAGCGCTGCAAGTAGCGCTGCCCTGGGGATTATGACTCCCCTACCGCCAGCCTGTTTCTGGCGGTTTGCACCGCCAGGAAGAGGCTGGCGGTAAGGGGACTCAGGGGGCCCCTGGGGGCCCCCAGGCAGAGCCCCATCATGCATTTCACTGCCCGAATTTTGGGCAGTGAAATGCGCGACGGGTGCTACTGCACCCGCTGCACATCAGCATTGCCGCCGGCTCAAATACAAGCCGGCAGCAATGTTGATGTGACTTTTCCGCTGGGCCAGCAGACGGTAACTCTGTTACCGTCCGCTGGCCCAGCGGAAATGTCAAAATAGGGAGCCAGCCATACCGCCAGCAATGTATTCTATGTACAGTATTCTGGCGCCCGTTGTAATGACCCCCACTGTCTTGGAATGCATCTACCACAAGGTGTAGGCAAGCATCCCTTGCAGTAACCCTACAGAATTACAAGCGTTTAGTCAGATATCTGCCTACTGTATGAGAAAAAAATGAAATCCCCACTCAAGCAGTCACTATATATCTGGTATACTCGGATATGCAGCCCCTCAGTGAACAACAGCAATGGACTGCTTTTCACTTTATAAAGCATGAACATTCTGAAAGTTGTTAAATGGGCAAGCATTTATTTAAACCTTAACGAAAGGAACGGTAAAGAAGCCATGAAGGTGTTCTGCACAACTTATTTTGAGTCCCATCTTCATTTTTAAAGACATCTTGCACTAATCATGTGACAATATGAGAAACTGCAAAATTCAAAAAAGTGTATTTCGTTAACATGCAGAAGCGTTTTACCCTAGTACACCAGATTATATCACTACATCGAGAGGCATTTATTAGAAGTGATATTCTTCAAACATGAACTTAGAAACGTTCATGCCAACTCCGTCCTGACAACAATGCTCATAGTGAATCAAGAGGCAAGTCATTTGTCAGGCACACACTCTGTGTGCCCTAGCTTGTTATTATAATGGGAACAACATTATAGTTTGTTAAATCACGCACAAGTGAAGGTGTTGTACACATGCATCATGAACTCATATATTTCATGGTTGTAGGAAGCTGGCTCTGTATATACTATATTAAAATGAGATATAGTGTGCACAGAGTCCAGGGGTCCCCAGAGGCTTGACAGAGGCTGAAATAGATAATACTAAAGCTCTATTTGTGGTAGTGTGGTCGAGCAGTTAGGCTTATCAGAGGGTAGTGTTAAGCATTTGTTGTACACACACATGCAATAGAAAAAACACACACTCAATGACTTAACTCCAGATCAATAGGATTTTATATGGAAAAAAAAGTTTTGTTAATTTATTTCTAGAACCACAAGATTCAGTTTGCAGGTAAGTACATGAAATAAAAGGTACTTTGCATATATATGATCAGGACTTTGAATATAATCGACAATGTATACAATTGTTCTTAAAATGGCAAAAAGCTATTTTAAAAGTGGACACAATGCACTTTTTCAACAGTTCCGGAGGAAAGAAAAGATAGTACAGTTTTGAAGGTAAGTATTCAACTTACAGTTCTTATCTCCGGGGTTTAGGTAGTCCATCGTTGGGGGCTCAAGTTAACGCCAAACACCCACCACCAGCAACACTGGCCGGTCGGGTGCAGAGGTCAAAGAGGAACCAAATTAATGTGGGCTCCTATGGAGACAGGGGGTACTGGGAATCCGGTGAGCCAGCAGGTAAGCATCTGAGACTCAGAGGGTAGACCAGGGGGGATTAGAAGAGCAATGGAGGGGCCACAAGTAGGCACCAAACACACACCTTCAGCGGCACAGGGGCAGCCGGGTGCAGGGTGCAAACAGGACATCCGGTTTCCAATGCTGTTCTGTGAGGAGACCCCGGGGGTCACTCAGAGGCTGCAGGAGAGGTCCAGGGGGGTGTCTCGGGCACACCACCTGGATATGGGCCGTGGGCATCTGGTGCACAGGGGTCAGGACTCATGCATCTGGAGTGAGGTGGGAGTCCTTGGTTGTAAGTTTCTTCAGACAGAGCCGCTGTCCTCGGGACTTCATGGTCCTTTTTGGTGCAGGGCAGTCCTCTAGAGTTGGCAGAGGTCGCTGGGCCCGCTGGATGCGTCACTGGTCTTTTTGCAGGTTCTCTGAAGCAGGAGACAGGCTGGTAGGGCTGGGGCCAAAGTAGTCGTCGTCTTCCTTCTTCTCTGCTGGGGGTTTCAGATTATCAGTCCTTCTTCTTCCTGTTGGACGCCAGGAGTATGGTGAGCTGGGTTTGGGGAAGCCCTTAAATACAGGTTCTAGGGGCATTACAGGGGTCAGAGGGCAGTAGCCAATGGCAACTGTCTCTGAGGGTGGCTACACCCTCCTTGTGTCCACTCCCTTTGGGGAGGGGGGGCACATTCCCATCCCTATTAGTCCCTGTCCTCCAAACCAAGATGGAGGTGGCCACTTCAGCTTTGGACACCTTAGGGGTGGTCCCAGCTGAAGTGGTCACTCCTCCTTGTTTTTCTTAAGTTTCCCGCCGAACTGGCCGCCAAAAGTGAGGGCTTGTCCAGGGGGTGGGCATCTCCACTAGCTGGACTGCCCTGGGGCACTGTAACCTGAGTCCTGAGCCTTTGAGGCTCACCCCCAGGTGTTACAGTTCCTGCAGGGGAGAGGTGTGAAGCACCTCCACCCAGAGCAGGCTTTGTTTCTGGCCTCAGAGTGCACAAAGGTCTTCACCCCATGGGGTCAGAAACGCGTCTGCCAGGGGCAGGCTGGCACAGACCAGTCCGTCCTACACTAGAGGATTGGGTAAAATACAGGGGGCATCTCTAAGATGCCCTCTGTGTGCATGTTTTAATAAATCCCACACTGGCATTAGTGGGGGGTTATTGTGCACGGAAGTTTGATTCCAAACTTCCCAGTCAGTATTCAGTGTAGCCATTATGGAACTGTGGAGTTCATTTTGACAAATTCCCAGACCATATACTTAATATGGCCACACTGCACTTACAATGTCTAAGAATGGACTTAGACACTGTAGGGGCATATTGCTCATGCAGCTATGCCCTGACCTGTGGTATAGTGCACCCTGCCTTAGGGCTGCAAGGCATGCTAGAGGGTGACTTACCTATGCAACAGGCAATATTTTGTGGCATGGCACCCTGAGGGGGATGCCATGTCGACTTTGTCTTTTTTCCCCCCCAGCACACACAAGCTGCAATGGCAGTGTGCATGTGTTAGGTGAGGGGTCCCTTAGGGTGGCACAACACATGCTGCAGCCCTTAGTGGCCCTCCCTGGTCACAGGGTCCTTGCTACTACTGGTACCTTTTACAAGGTACTTATATGTATGCCAGAGGTTTGCCAATTGTGGAAACAATGGTACATTTTAAGGGAAAGAACACTGGTGCTTGGGCCTGGTTAGCAGGATCCCAGAAAACTCTCAGTCAAGTCAGCATCAAGATCAGGCAAAAAGTGGTGGGGGTAACTGCAACAAGTTCCAGTTTCCTGCAATGGTGCTCACATATGTGTTAATGAAGACAAAGTGAAATCAAGCAATTGCCTAGGATCACACAATTTGATCAAGTGGGCAAAACGGGATTCATCTACAGTTTTCTGGTTTCACATTGTGCAATTCAGCTACTAGATGAGTATCTCACATTTTGCATCAAAAGGTAATTTCTTTGTCGCATGAGATTAGAGTATGAGTGGCAGGCAGAAGCCACATGAAGCCATGGTTAATTTCCGCACCCACGCACATGCTTCGCTTCCCCCTGGACCCACTTTACAGCTCCCGACCCTCATGCTGGTGGCATCAATGAGGCCCTCATGGAAGCCTTAGACCATACTTTCTGGTCCCTCGAGAAATGTAGACAGTATCTATGGAGTACGTGCCACATTAGTTTACGCTCATACAGCACTTTGACAGTGGCCATCAGAAGAAAAGGGCCAACGTTAGGCTCTATTTGCTGCTATTATTTGCTCTGTGGCTTAGGAGCAGAGGAGCCCCAGAATAACCGGATGCCTTTAGTTAGATTACAATAGTACTATGAGCTTTTGCTAGGATTTATGCATGATAAAGGTAGTTGTGTCTCTGTAAGAAGTCTACTGTTTCTGTTGTGCTATACACATCTGGCAAACTATGTTTTCCCGAATCTGAAGCAAAAACAACGGTTAAAATTGTGATAACCTAAATATGGTTTATCATTGCTTTGTTATACTGCTAGTTGTACAGTATCTTCTATTTTGAATATAATTTGACCATTCACCACTGCTAAATTATGTTTCTTTTTTTCCTTCAAGCTGACAATTGTTTCATAAAACAAAGTACCAAACTGGAAAGTAAAATCAATGTATTTTCAAATGCATTTCGAATATATTAAAATCAGTACCTACCCGTATAGTATAATTGACGACAGACGACCAGTACGACAGTAACGATGACTGCCACTAAAGCAACAACTGTTCCAATCAACGCTTGAGTTGGTCTATCAAAAGTTTGTTCTATAAATAAATAAAAACAACAGCTTCAGAAGTGTTCAAAAAGAAAGATAAGCATATTTTAATCATGCCAGAATTCAAATTCTCCATTATGAAAAGTAAATTACCATTCATGAGGAAGACCCTCGTATAATGGCCAACGTGGGAGCCAAGATATCAAAGTTTTAAGATGTGATTTTTAGGAGAGGCATCAATGACGAATCAGTCACTTTCTTCTAACCCCACCTTCCCCCACCCTGTCCAACAGGTCAACCCCTAAGGAAGAGCATGCTGACCGTATTCACTGTGATTACCCGCTCATAGTAATATTGTAACCAAATTAAGCATCATTTTCAAAGGATAATGCCAGTGTTTGCCACATATAGGAGATACCAATATTCCACTTTCGCAAGCGAGTTACTTACATTTACACTTCCCGTACAAAGAGTGCAGGTAACAACCACTTCCTAATAGATCAAGAACATGTGACCATGTTACTCTATAAGCTATAAAGGGGCCAGTAAAGGGTGCGGGGTTTGACCTCAACTCAACTGCGTTCAAAACTAAACAGTATCTCTTTTTTCAACAAACGCTTTCTTCCAATTCTATATGCTGCTAGAATTTCTAGAAGAGATGGGTGAGGCCGTGAGGGGCATCACTAGTGTGGGTACGGACATTCACGGTAAAGTGCCCAGTGATGTGTATCTAGGACTACTGGTACAATATCTCTGCAACTGCAAAGTACACAGATTATGTCTAGCCACAACGGAGTATGATGTAAGAATATTTTGTTACAATGTATAGGACAGATTATCTCCCACAAGGGGTAACTATAAATCTGTCGATTTGTTTCACTGAAAGGGGTGCAGCTATCGATAATGTAAATCCATGATCATATGTTCCAATGTGACTTACTCTAAAACTCAATTTAACAAAACGACCAAAATAGTTAAATTCTGCTCAAATACAACATTCATATTGTCTGCATTTCTCCTACCTCTGACAGTTAGTCTGGCAACTTCTATATGATCTTGGGGAAAAGATCTGTGTTTTACACGGCAGGCGTACTGCTTTCCAATGTCATCTTTCGTGGGCTCTACAATGATCTGAACCGAAGCACTGTAGGTGCCTTTTTGATCAATTCTTGCTGGTGCGCGACAAACATTGTTATTGATGACATCCATTGAATTGTTTTTCCCTTCAATCCACTCAATGTTGATGCTCGGCTTGTAGTATCCATTTACTTCACACATTAAACTTGCTTCTCTGCCGACTTCAACAGCTTCAGGTGAAGTGACAGTCACCGATGGACGCGCTGTAGAAAACAAAAACAGTCAACGTGGTATTTAAGTTTGTCTTTATTCTCTGGCAATGCCTATGTTGCATCACAGTTAAAACAATAAATTATTACTGTAGTTCCCAATGTTTAATGATTGTTTTCTGATTTAACCCCATGAGCCATGTTCTTCACATGAGAAAAACATTTTGAACACAAAATGACATTTTTAAACACCTTAGTAATCAGAAATTAAATGGGCAAAACAATATAATGGGCCATATTATAAAGCAATATGCAGTCCTCCAAAATGGCATTCTGAGCCATTCCCATGATGGATGGGAAACTAAGGTACCAGTCTCAAAAGGCGGTTTTCAGGGTAAAGTGCTCCACAAGAACGGGGGAGTCAACGTCAGAGCATACTGTCTAAGAGGAGACACAGCAGCAAACAAGGGAGGCAACAAAGCAGACTACCTGAAGGGTGACCTCAAGTGTAATTTCACAGGACACCAACCTTTCCGTGCCCCTCTAGCAGGCCACAAACAAACAAAAGTGCAGTAAATGACTGCACTCCTTGCACCTTTCAAAAACCAGGCCCAAGCAGGACAGAAAGGCCTGTGCGGCTTGGCTCTACACCACAGACCCCTTTATCTGTCCCACTAACGGTGAAAGCCTCAATGAGGGTTGTTGCAGTCAAGAATAGTGTTCACCATCACAGGCGGCAACTCCGTTCTTTCCTTGCTCACGGTCACAAAGTGGTATGTACGAGTGCTGCTCTGTATGCATCACCAGAGGCACAGGCCTATGGAGATTCATTGCCATGCTGGGTGGGCACACACCTAGTCAGGTCACACTCCATGTAATATGCAGGCCAAATCTCACTACGTGGCAACCCACTAGTGGCCATACAATGCTGTATATGTTTTACTGAAGATCGATGTATTTTCACTACACACATTTATTTACATTTGTAATGCTACCTATTAAATGTAAGAAACAAAATAAGCTGGCTGTTTAACTTCCGGTCCTTTTTAACTCACCGTTAGTTAGGGACAACTAGAGAATGAGGACTGCATGTCAATCCACTGGTATCCTGGTTATGCTTAATATTTTTTAGGTATCTTCTGTACCTGATTTCCAGCAATGTATTGCCTGTGTCAGGTCAAACAAGAGAAGAATGGCTTCTTTTTAACTGAAGCCAGCAAGCAGTGAGTAGGAGTTCGTTAGATTCTGGCCGTATGCAACTCTAGCTATCATGCAAAACATTAACTGTTTATAAAGACAGAGGTGCAAAAGGTCTGCACACATTAGCCACTAGTTCGTGTAAGCATCATTCGCACATTCATCAGCCAACAATCATCAGCCCCTTGTTGACTGTCTCATATCGTGTTTTACCTGAGCTCTAGCAAACGGCCATTTAATTAGTTCAATAATGAGATGAGTCTAAGAAGAGCAGACCATCCTATTTTTTAAAGGGAGATTGCAACCGATGTCACAAAATAATGAGCAAGCCCCTCTCAATAGTGCAGTATGATTGCTCTTTGTCCTTGGCCCTCAGAAGCCTCAGCATGCCACTGTTTCTGAACAGTGAATAGAGCGAGGGCCTAGATGGCATCAGTCAAAGAAGGCAAAGATATGATTGGCTGAGCTATGAAAAGGCTTTCTTCAACAGTCTTTATGGATTGACTGGCATCACAACTTGACAAAGACTGGTGGCTGGCGCTGGACCAGACCTTCACAAACCTCAACCTAAACAGACCTCGACAATAAGAGACTACTAAAGACCCACACTGGTGGTTGCTGGGCAGTGAGTGTGTCATCTGCAGACCCCTCTCCTTTCCCTACCCTGAGCTAAAATTGGTACCCAATACATAGCTTCCGAGTTAGGGCAGCCACTAAGAAGAGGTAGATATCAGGTTCTGGCTGAATGCCTTCCCATCATACTACAAACAGAGGCTGAAGCAGGTGCTCACAAGCAACAACACTGCAATGTGGTATTGCAACAAACAGGGCGGGGTAGGTCATGGACCCTGTGCTAGAAGGCACTTTGTTCCTAGAAGTGAATGGAGCACATGGGCATTTTCCTAATGGTCCACCACCTGGCAGGCTTCTTAAATGCCAGAGCAGACAAACTAGGTTGGATCACAAATGGCACTTATACCCAAAGTGGTGCAAGGCCTTTTCTACAAATGGATTGAGCCTTAGCTCGATCTAATCTCCATGGAAAATGCACAATGTTAACACTGTTGCATGCTGGGAGTTTCTAGAGCATCTCTCCCTCAGCGATGTGTTCCTCCTAAAGTGGAACTCAGGACTCCTGTACCCCTTCCTGCTGATATCTCTCTTTCCCTGAATTCTGACGAAGATCAGGAATGAATGGGCCCAAGTCATCCAAGTGGCACTGGGCTGGGTGAGGCAGATTTGGTATCCAGAACTCCAATGCATGAGCATCTGTCCTAAGATCAGGCTTCCACTTCGGGAGGAGCTACTGTCTCAGGAGCAGGGCAGGGTCCTGTGCAGTATTCACCTCCTTGCTTGAAGAATGAGCAGCAGCAGCTGACTGCCTTCGATCTCCCTCCCAAGGTTTTAGATGTAATTTTGGTAGCCAGGCATCCTACGAAAAAAATCCCTATACGTCTTCCATTGGGACAAGTTTGTGGTTTGGTGCACTACTCGGCAGACTGGACCACTTCAGCTAAGTTATTCAAAATATTGCGTTTTGTATTGCCCCTAACCCAGCAAGAAGTTGCTTTGGCACATATAAAAGGTGTCTGTTGTGTTGTTTGGCCTTTTTGTGGATGCCAGAATCACCTTCTTTGTTTAAATCATCTGTTGTGATGTGTTTTTGAAGAGTTTGCAACATTAGTTTAAACACTCTCCATTCATTAGTGAAGCCTTAACTTGGTTCTCACCTTCCCCATGTGTACTATTTTTGAACTATTTTTGAACTATTTTTGAACCCCTATACAGCTGCCCATTACCACTTAGCACCCTCAAGACAGTGTTCTTCATTGCCATAACATCAGTGCAAGGGGTGAGTAAGCTGCAAGCCCTCTCCATCAACCCACCATACACTACGTTCTTCACAGACAAGCTGGTTCAGAGAACCCCAGTTTCCATACTTCTCAGTGGTGGCTACTTTTCAATTCAGACAAAATATCACAATACTTGCGTTGTTCCCTTCACCTCACCCCTCTAAGGAGGAGAAAAAACATCATTATTTGGGTCCTAAAAAGGCTCTTAACTTTTACATCAATCGTACCAGGGAATATTGTGTGGATGATCAGTTATTTGTGGGATTTCGCTGGAGAAAAGAAAGACACGGTGGTACTCAAGACAATCATGTCTTTGTGGACCTTCCACCAGAGTCATGACTGCTGCCACTTCATTGGCACAAGGATCAACTGCTCTGGATATTTCTCACTCTACTACATTGGCACCACTCCATACGTTCTATTGTCTAGAGTACTATAGTCTAGACAGCCAGATCCTTCAGGTTGGGCATTTTGCCGGTTCAGTAATGCAGGAATTAATGGTTTGAGTGAGTTCACAGACCCACCACTGGGAGGGTACTGCTTTGGTATTTTTTTCAAAAGATGAGGAATATGTGGTTAGAACTATGTATCAGGAGAAAAAAACAATTTACTTGATTTAGGTAACATTGTTTCTGGTGAAAACTCTAACCGCAGATTCGTCACAGACCCTCCCACGAACCCTATTCAGCCAACAGGGATCTTTTCCACCCAAAATGGTACGAGTACAGAGACCTGCACAATGGTCAAAGGAATTTTCTATTGGGCTCTGCATCTGGTGACAGGGACGGTCTAGAAAGTAACTGACGGCAGCGCACGCGAGTGGCACCTATACTTGGTTCTGCATGCCACTTCTGCAGAGCGGAAAACATTGGTATGGAGTCACACGACGCCACCAACCAATGTGCAGGGGTACTGCTTAACAAGGTTTACCTATCCAATCAGAAGCCTAAGGAATAATAAACAATTTGAGGAATCTGGGGTTAAATACAGCATCGATCAGAAAAGTAGTCGTACATGGAGGAGAAGTCTTCAGGTGAAATGACAGGAAAAACCATCCACTAATCAGACGAGAAAGACTTATTCCCGCATGTCACCACCCCCAAAAAACATGGATTACACAGTAAGCCCTCCCATCCTTGAACTATAGGGTAATGTATGTTTTCATTATACCATTAATAAAAAAATGGATCAAAGTATATTTGCTAATAAAATATATATTCTTTTTTACCTGAAACTTGGAGTGTTGTCATTCCGGCTGCTCGGTGATATGGTAGTATAAGTACATCACATCTGTAGTTTCCTTCATGATTAATTGTTACGTTCTTCAATACCAGAGTAAAATTCTTTTTGATAATGTCCTCTTCATAGAGCTCTGCATTGCTCCAATTTTTACTTAGGTTGCCAGCTTTATATGAACAAATGTTTTCCTCACCAAAGTTCCACAGGACACCCAATTGTTCAGATTGAAGATTATTGTTGTAACCTATCAATAAACACTCAAGTGAAACATCTTCATGAACCAAAACGTGAATAGGCTCTTGTTTCATCTGTACTTTTATGTCACTGTTGGTTTCTGTGAAACGAAAAACAATATGAATGCAGTTAGCAACTGAGCAAGAAACTTATGATCAAAGGCAATTATCGTTTGAAAGGTTAAAATGCATACCATAATTCAAAGTTGCCTGGAAAAATAAGAACCAATGTAGCAACTGTCCTAATGTCAAGAGACAAAGCTCACACATTTTTGATTTACATATCAAGGCCTGATGTGCACACAGGGCATGTTCAAAATGTGTAAAATTACGTTTTGTATTCACGATATATGAATCTACCACACACAGTATTATTTACTTGCATGCAAGATTGCAACATCAGGCCATGACATTACATAGGAAGGCATATCTTTAGAGGGATATGAAGTGAGCATTCCAGAGTGGGATTGCCATGAAATGTTGGTGAACATGCACAAACCGAGGAGTAGTCAAACATTTTCTAGGCACTTTGTCACCCTGGATACGTTCCGTGGATTATGATCTCAGACGAAGTAGAACTTTTTCTGACCTAGAACCTGTGGTGCACTCTCACATTACCTTTAATTCTGTGTACATAATAACTCAAAGATAATTAAAATGCAGAGGCACCAGTACCACGATTATTATTAATAAGATTTCGAGTTCATATTCCAATATTACATTTTGCCATCATAAAGTTCACAATAGTTACACTAATTTAGAATGTGTCAACCAGTTCAGCCAACATGTTTTGCGATCTTGAATAATCATTTTCTCTTCCTACCCTCTTTCTTTTCTTTTTATATCCTTGTATAACTGTGGAAACAAATCAAGTTGCAATGTTGATTTGTACTTGCTCATTTCATAGTTGACTTATATCCAGTGTAACATTGGAAATATCATTCTGCCTGCAGCCAGCGCGATATGAATCAATTATGAACTCACTGGGATACTGTCATGCACCAGTAGCTGTAGTATTTATGGCCATTAGCCCTCTTGCCCAATACTAAGCGAAGACACAGTACACATCTAAATGATTTCCCACTTCAGGGGGGAAACATGGAATAAGCAGTAAAGAGAGAAATAAGCAGTAAAGAGAGAAACATCCTCTGGACTGGCCCACCTCTGGTTGAGACTTGAACCATTGCAGGACATGAAGACTGCCACCTCCTTTGTGAATGAAAGTGGAATTGGAAAATGCAGTGGTACAAATATGCAGAGCAAATGGAGCAAAGCTGACCTGAGGAAGTCTGGAATATCAATTAACAAAGGAGTAACCCACTAAAGGAACACAATAACAAATCAAATGTGAAATATGATTTGATTATATCAAGAAACAATACCAGAAGCAGAAGCAGTGCCTCCAGGATTCCATGAAGAAGACTAACCATGCAGGTGCTACCTTTATTATGATAATGCAAACTATCTCACAGAAGAAAGGTACTCAATGCTTACTTCACTCTCCCTTCACACCTCAGCTGTTTTTATCCTGGTGACAAGGACTGGACGCAGCAAAGTCCTCTCTACTTCCCTTTTTAATTGCCCCAGGAAAGGACTAACCTTTCACAGTGACATGCCAAGTATCTCCTGAAGCAGGTCCTTGTTAGAATGAGAAAACAAAAATGGCAAAAAAAAACTGCTTGACAATCTGGTTAGTTCTTGATAGTAGTTTCTAGTTGTTGACGTTGAAAAGCAAGACACGAAAACTACATAAAATCAGGACTGAGATAAGATTTTTCAGGGAAGTGAGTCCCAGAAGAATCTATCTAGTGGAAAATAGAGACAAAATGGTAAATGAGTGTGTGAGGTACATTATCAAATATGAGGGATAAAATTTATTGTGACACGTGTTTCAAGCCCATGCCTTATATCACAGGAAGAGACTGGTACCATTTTGGACAGGGAACTTCAGGCAGCAAAGACTTGAGAGGTGAGCATCATGGGTAGGCACACACATAAGGCTAGTCATACCTAGTCTCACAGAAAAACTGCATTTCCTCAAAGTGCCAGACAAAGGAAAAATGCCAACTTGACATCTCTCACACCTTCACACACTGCCAACTGCTTTGTGCACCCAGTGTCCTGCAATGCGCTTGTGACTACAAAGATCCTGATGCAAGCAAAGAGGAGCCAGGGGGAACACTAAGCATGAGAATCAAAGAAGCACTATATTCTCCTTAAATAACACAAAGCCAGTGGAAATTGCAGTCACTGGTAACACCTGTTCAGAGATACTCAGCCCCTCCCACCCTCTTAACACTTAGGGGGTTATTCCAACTTTGGAGGAGGTGGTAATCCGTCCCAAAAGTGACGGTAAAGTGACGGATTTACCACCAGCCGTATTACGAGTCCATTATATCCTATGGAACTTGTAATACGGCTGGTGGTATAACCGTCACTTTTGGGACGGATTACCACCTCCTCCAAAGTTGGAATAACCCCCTTAATCTGTCTCACAGTCTCATTTTAAACTGTATGGACAAGAACCCATATCACTTCTCATCAGCTAAAGAGTCTCTACATGTTATCAGTTTCCAGTAATCAATTCTATCAGCCAGAAGCTACAGAGATATTTTGAATTGCATATTTACTCACCAAGATTAATGTTTTAACTAACAAAGCTGACCAGGATTCTGTGCTGCTTCAGACGATGGGAATGGCCTTCCTGTCTTGTCATAGGGGAAGACACTGCAAAAATCACTGAAAGTTCAAGGAATACGGGAAACAATAGCTTATGGTGTGATCTGCTAATCTGGGGATAATCGCAAAAACAAGAAATGCATAATTTAATATCTGACCCATTCCTGCAGAATGAGATGTCTAGTACAGGTTCCATTCCCAGTCTCCAAAGTAATAACTTAGGAAGATTTCTGTGGCTTCAGACCCAGATTGTGTCCAAAGCCCAGCACTTTAAAGATCCAGACTCTAATGAGTGATAATGCCAGACTGACATCCTTCTCTATTAACTTGCATTTGGGACTTGGTTTGTTGTAACAAACCACTAAAAGATTATGTTTTATGCTACCCAGCCGAACGCATTGTTTCCCAAATATGTGATTTCTGGAACTCCTAGAGCAAAATACAGCGCACGGAATCTGCACAAGCAACATAGCTGCATTAAACCAACTTCACCCCTGCAACAGCTTGAATGGTTCTACAAGCTGTAAAAAAGAAGAACTGTCCCTTTCAGATAGATGGAGGGTATGCAGGGCTGTGAAATTTAATAAATTATCAACTTGTCTATGGGACAGGTTGCGTCATAAATCGTCTTGCCCTGTAAAGTTATCTACTTGTCCTTTAAGTGCCATGTAGCTCGGTGACAAATTATAATAGCCATCTTATTAATAAGCACTCTGACAATAGCATCTCATATTATGCCAGGGCTGATACTATAGTAGGGTTTTAATGCGATTTCATTATTTTGCCACCTTTCCACAGTTCTTCATACTATGGCTGGAGGTAGCAGTAAGCAATAGTTCAAAGGTTGGAATGCCCTTCTGAGTTTGTGCAAACCAACTAACTTGTATGTTTGGAAATTTACTCCTGACAAGAGCAGAAGTAAAGCTTCTTACATGGTTGGGAAAAAAGTGGTTGGACGTAAAGTGAACTTGTATACACTCAAAAGATTTTCACATGAGTAAATCTACAAGTGCATATTTGCTTGTGCTAAAATACAGCCCACAAATACTTTCTAGTAGTATGAATTTCTGGTATACTTCTGTAAATACCTGCAAGTTCATGGACTATGTTAAACAGCACTAATGCAAAGACATATACCATGAGTGTACAATTGTGACTTTAAGAACTGGGCCCCTAATTAGGTCTGGCGTTAACTAAGACCTCTTGTTTTTATTAAAATTCCCTCTCTCTCTCTATCCATACCTCGGCTGGTTTCACTATGAGTGATACAATCTACTCATTCACCAGGAGCTTATCTGCACACAAAATAATTTTGTTCAGTGCCAGAAACTACTGAGTCAATGTGTGTTTTTTGAGACCATAAAATGTTAGTTTTTTGCCAATGTTTGCTAAAGTGATAAGGGCTCGGCAGCTCCCACAACAGAAAAGGTTTACAAAAGCTATGTAAAAACAAAACACTCACTGACAAAACCAAAAAACTGACCACCAATGTCGGACCTATTGGCTTTGCTAATGTTTTTTATTTTATTTTCATGTTTCCCATAATCTTGTTGAAACTGGGTGCACTGATTTTACATTCTGAATTTTTGGAAATGCTAGCATTCATCAATACATTTTACTAAATGATGCTTCAAAGAAATGGTACCTACAATTTCACAGTAGTTTAGCAAAACAGTTTTTTGCCAGTTGCATTTTTTGTCAACATTTTATTTTGAAAGCAAAGAATCATCAATCTTGCTTTCAAGTTTCTGCAAATATTTGCATTTAAGTAGAGAGCATTCTGGGAGTTCTATACGTAGCCTCTTATTGTTACACTTTGCAAACATGTGTACACTTTTTTATTTTTTTACTGGAACCACAGTCAATAGTGCAGTCCGAGTTTGCAACAGCTATTTGCAGTGCTCATCCCAATAATAAAGGCTTTGCATTAATGAACTATAAATACAAGTTCCAACAGCTTAAACATATAGACACAAATATTACCTCAACTGCAGACATTTCCCTTCTAGACTCTACAATGTGGCACTGTAAACAAACAGCCAAAGTGTTTGTGCTACAGTGGGTTGGGCCTACTTGTCCCAAGGACAAAGTAAAGATGAACTCTTGTTGTCTTTGGCCTCAAACAATATGTCCTGGGCATCAGGCTTTAGGAATTCCACACCCTGGGCATGTCCATAATAGTTTTGGCAAACAGCCCTTATGACAGTAATATAAAACAGAAATCGTTTCTGTTGTAATAGTGACCATATGAGACATGACTACACTATTTATGACTCAAATATCAGTTTTAAACGTATTTTGCAAAATCAATCATTTTCCTCCAAATATCAGATTATGAGTTCATTTTTATCTGGAAGACATATGTTTTGATTTGGTATACATATATTAATTCAATGAAGGTTCACACAGAAGAGCTATTTACAGGCAGCTGGAAAGAACCAGATGCACTACAAGATTTCTTAGACTCGCTAAATTCCACTGACAAGTGACTGCAAACCATCTGGGCAACAGCATAATACAATGACATTTGTTTTGGACCTACGACTCTCAAATAGGGTGGGAAGAGAGTCTCTGTTAGGGAAGTCTTGCACCGCATGGTTGAAATGTTGAACATCGATAGAAGCAAATCAATTTCCCACTTCAACGGCCATACATCAGCATGAAGCCATCAGGGTGATCCAACTCACAGTGCTCTGTAATACTGCTAAAGATGCCAGTAAAATAATCATCCCCTACTCGTTTTCCTAAAGCTGCACTCTAGCACCTCCCATACTAAGCTCACATCATTATATCTTTTACTAATGGACACACCGGAATCTAAGGGAATATTGTTATATTCTCTTTAGCATGATAAAATGGAGTATTAATGTACAAAAGTACCATCCTTCTTGGCATGTTACCCCTAATTTCTACCTGTTTGTGAGTGTGTTTTAGCTTTGTCACTGGGATCCTGCTAGTCAGGACCGCAGTGCTCATAGTTTGTGGCCTACATGTCAGTGTGTTTTACTGTGTTGTCAGTATGCATGACTGTGTCACTGGAGGCCTGCTAACCAGAACTCCAGTCCTCATGCTCTCTCTGTTTCCAAATTTGTCACTATAGTCTAGTGACTCCATATTCCAATCCAGATTGGCTCACTGGACCCCCTTATAAGTCCCTAGTATACAGTACCTCTGTACCCAGGGCATTGGGGTTCCAGAAGATCCTTAAGGGCTGCAGCATTTCTTTTGCCACCCATAAGGAGCTCATACAAACACTCCTTCAGGACTGCCACTGCAGCCAGAGTGAAATAGTGCAAACACTATTTCACAGCCATTTTCACTGCACCAGGTGTCACCTATATGTCTAACCTTCAGTTACTGAAGGCTAGGTGCAAAGTTACTGTGTGTGAGGGCACCCTTGCACTAGCAAAGGTGCCCCCACGTTGTCCAGGACAAATTTCCTGTACTTCGTGAGTGCGGGGACACCATTATAAGCATGCAGTACATATATGTCAATACATATATGTAGCTTCAGAATGGTAACTCCGAATATGGCCATGTGAGTGTCTGAGATTGAGAAATTGTACCCCCAATCTGCTTCTGGTATTGGGGGAGCAATTCCATGCACCCTGGGAGCTCCACCAAGGATCCCCAATACTGCCAAACCAGCTCTCTGAGGTTTCCACTGCAGCCCCAGCTGCTGCCACCTCACATCCTGGTTTCTGCCCTCCTGGGGATTGAGCAGCTCAATCCCAGGAAGGCAGAACAATATATTTCCTTTAGGAGAGGGGTGTTACACCCTCTCCCACTGCAAATAGGTGCTACAGGCATGGGAGCAGCACCCTCCCAGAGCCTCTGGAAATACTCTGAAGGTCACAAACGGTGCCCTCCTTGCATAATCCAGTCTACACCGGTTCAGGGAACCCCAGTCCCTGCTCTGGTGTGAAATTGGACAAAGGAAAGGGGAGTGACCTCTCCCCTGTCCATCACCACCCCAGGTGTGGTGCCCAGAGCTCCTCCAGAGTGTCCCTGGTGTTAGCCATCTTGGATTCCAAGGTGTTGGGACTCTCTGGGAGCATCTGAGTGGCTTGTGCCGGCACATGACATCAGAGACCCCTCCTGATAGGTCCATACCTGGTTAGGTAGCCAATCCCCCTCTCAGGGCTATTTAGGGTCTCTCCTCTGGGGGTTTCCTCCGATTTGGTTTGCAAGACTCCACAAGGACTCATATGCAACCTCTGCTTCAGCTTCTGACCATCGGATCAACCGCAGACTGCTCCAGGAACACTGTAACTGCAACAAAGTATCCAAGAAGGCAGTCAGCAACTGCAACAGCTTCCAGGTTGTGCACGCTCTGAGGACTGCATGTCTTCATTCTGCACCAGAAGGACGGAAGGAATCTCCCGTGGAGTGACGGAGTCACTTCCCTGCTTCAGCAAGCACCTCTCTGCAGAGACAACCGGTACTCTGGGACTACTCTCCTGTCGATGAGCATGATACCTGGAACTCAGGTGGTGGACTGAAGTGATCCTGACTGTCCAAGGGGCCAGCTGTCCAAAATTGGTGGAGGTAAGGGCTTGCCTCCCCGTGCCAGCCCTTTGCACTGCGTGTTCTGAGGCTCCTCGGGCTTCTGTGCACTTCTTCCAGAAATCCTTAGTGCACAGTGTAGACCAGCCCATCAGCACTCTATCCTGCGACACTCAGCTCCCTGGGTTGTTCTCCGGTGGCGTGGGATCGTTTTGTGTAGCGCTGCGACAACCGTGTTATGCAACTCCTTTGTCCCTGTGTCCTGGGACTCCTGTGAGTGCTGCCTGGTCTTCTGAGGGCTCTCTAAAGTGCTGAGAGCCCCCTCTGTCTCCTCAGTCCGAGTTGAGACCCACAGGTCCTTCCTGGGCCCAGGTAGCGCCTTTTCCTGCCAACCGTAACATTTGCATGAGCCAAGGCTTGTTGGCGGAATCTAACGACGAAAACCAGCCTGTATCCAACGACTCAGCGTGGGACATCTCTTGCACCAATAGGAACCCGCAGCTGTCTTTTTTGGCGCATTTCTGACTTTTTCTTCCAACCGAAGAATCCACTCTTGCACCTTCATCCAGGTTAGCATGGGCTCCTGTTCTTCCTGGAATCTTCATTGACTTCTTGACTTGGTCTCCTGTCTCCGCAGGTCTTCAGGTCCAGGAATCCATTGTTGATGTCTTGTAGTCTTGCTTGGTTTTTGCATAATTCTTTACCACGACTTCTAGTGTGTTCTGAGAAAACTTGCTTTACTTTACTCCTGTTTTCCTGTGCTCTGGGATGAGGTATTTTACTTACCTTTGGTGTTTTTTTACACTCCCAGCGCCCCTCTACACACTACACTTGCCTAGGGGGGAAACCAACAGCATTCCACTATTTTAGTATATGGTTTGTGTTGCCCCTATGCCCATTGCAATCTATTGTGTTTTTCACTGTTTGCACTATTTTTTAACTGTTTACTTACCTGATTTTGGTTACTAGTGTATATATTGTGTATAATACTTACCTCCAGAGGGAGTATAGCCTCTAAGAATTTTTTTAGGCCTTGTGTGACTAAAACAAAGTACGTTTATTTTTGGTAACACTGAGTATTGTCTTTCTTGTGTATAAGTACCATGTGAGTATAGTGGTATTACAAGAGCTTTTCATGTCACCTAATTCAGCCTTGGCTGCTCTGCTGCAGCTATCTCTAGACAGCCTATGCTGCTAGACACGGCCTACGTTTTACTAAGGTGGATCACTAGACCTGGTATAAGGTGTAAGTACCTCTGGTACCCACTACAAACCAGGCCAGCTCTCACAATTACTATGTCGGCAGCAGGAAGGGGAGAGAGGAAAGAATGTGACTGTTTCCAAGAACTGCCCCCAAAACCTCTACACACGCAGTACAAATATGAATTCTCCCAAGATGCTTTCAACTCTTACCAAAGACCTCTAAAATGTAAACCACATGGTTTGCCTAGGTCGGAGGAACTAGAGTCAGGCCCGCAGTTGAAAATTTTATCCCAAAGAATCCTCATAAATATGATTCTCCTGGTTTGCACCTACCTTAAATCTGACAAACAAACACATGCTTGCTGTACTTAATCCTATGTACATATACAGGAGTACATGCTTCATGGATATCAGATTCTCTCCTTTCTTTCTCCATTTCCATTTATTTCTTTTTGCATCAACCAAGTCAAACTTCCCTCTACAGTTACCTAACTTGGCATATCTGAGATAAGTAACCACTGTGATAAGGCTCACCATGCACAGTTTGATAACATGATATTGTCTCAACCCATTTAAAACCACTTCTGTTACTCTCTTTAAATGTGAACAGTATGTCCCATTTTATAACCCCAGAAAACAGCATTACATGCATTACAAAGGCTCAGGCATCAACCTTATTTAGTTAACAGAAACACATCTGTCACACTAGGAAGCAACAAAGTTGAAAAGGGACTGGATAAGAACAGCGGTTTATGGAAGGAGGAGCTGCATTCTAACCAGAATGGGGTGTGGGCACCCTATCTGCTCATGAAAATGAAGCACAGTCATACTATTCAGGCACTACCTTCCTTGCAAGGTGCTATACATGTGAACGATATTAAAGAGAGGTATGTTTTTCCCACATTAATAACACTGGCCACAACACTAATTGTTGGGTTCACAAATGCTCCCAAAAACAGCAAAACAAAATTATTATCCTTGCTGTCTAGACCCTTGACTGGATTTGGTTTAAGCATGCGTAGTCATTAAAGGGTGACTGAAACCTAGTGATAGACCATATCTTAAATAAGTTAACCATCTCAGTGTCAAAAAACAGGCAATACTAAAAAAATGTCATGTCAGACCAAGGCCAACTAAAAACATGGAGAAAAATGAATCCAGGGAGAAGGACTTTACCATCCTCTCTCCTGAGCATTAGAAAATGTCCCTTATAGGGGGCGTGATCTGAGCACTGTGTCTGATGGCAGCTCCTTTGTGAGGTCTGTGGGCTGCAGTCGCACCAGCACACCTAGAGCTGGCTATGTTGCTGGTTTTTTTGTAATCTACGGTGTGAGGGTCACATAGTACCCTGGGAGATATTCGGAGTTGGCCCAGCAGCCCACGGATTGGAGTTGCGCAGTATTGGGTGGATCGTGAGAAAGACAGGAGGCTCCCAAAATAGCGCCAGTCAAGTGATTCCTTTTGTTTGAGAAGCTGATATTTAAATTGAGATCTCGAGAGCTGGCACGCAAAAAAAGCATTGGGGATATACGAATACTAGAGTGCTGCAGGTCGCTGAGAACAACTTTCTGAGAACCCTACTGGGGCTGGAGCAGGGAACCCCCCTGAAAGCCCTCTTTGCAGAATTAAACCTGATACCGATATCGGAGCTAGCAGTCTCAAGGCCAATACTGTATTGGGTGAGGCTAGTTCGTAACCCTAGGGCGGCGGTGTACCTAGAAACCTTGGAAGAGGTCACTGTGTATGATGGATCGGGGGGACCTCATGTCAAAAAGACTCTGGGGATCTGGTGAAAGATCGGTACCAGGAACTTAGGCCTGACTCGATTAAACATTACTATTTTAAACCCGTGCACAATCTAGTCCCCCAGGTATACTTGGATATGTTGTATCCTGAATTGAAGCAGACTCTTTATATAAAATACAGTCTGAGAGTGCTGCCCTTAAGAGGCTACCTGGTCCACAGAGGTTTGGAGTTCTGTGGAGGTGGACAACGTGGCAAATTTGATGAGACAAGGCGCCGGTGGCTCCTACCTCTTTTTAAGTCTAATGGAGCAAATTGCACTAAAACTGCACTTGCACTTTGTATAAGGCCGGGCAACATGAGCGAACACAACTCGATCGCTTCATATATATGGGCCACTTGGCCCCGGTTAAGGGAATTGCCAATTAAACTAGGGGTGGTTGATTCATAAATTCCTATAAGACCTAATAGGGCCCCAGGCGCTGGTGGTCAGATAGAATTATGGATCTCCCCATGCAAGCAAAAGGCTTTCTCTTTTTCCCTCAGAAATCCTTGCAGCCATGAACATCATTGCTGCTCACATAAAACGCTACGAGCACAAGCACATTTCTCTGTGCTACCCTCCTATCCCCCAATAAAGGGTAGGCACTAACAAGGGGCTACCCCACTCCTAAAATGTGTAAGGGGGTAGAGGTTTATTAATTATTTATATTAATTGTTCAGTGTTTGTGACTTCCCTTTTTATAAGTAATGGACTTGCTAGATTAGAGATGATCGCTGCTAATATGTTTTTAAACTATGATTACGGTTTTACATGGATTTAAGTTTATTGTTGTGTGCATCATTTTATATTATTATAAGGCTTGTTGCTGATACAATTTAATAATTTAAAGATTTTCCCAGTTAAACATAGGAAAGTCTTAAACTACTGCATTGGTCTCAAAGGTGATATAATTTTCCTCCAAAAAACAAAAACTGGTCACAAACATGCCTTATCTCTTCATACTGGCCTGATCTCATACTTGGCCCACTCACCTGCAAACTCAAAAATGAATGGAGTGATTCATTACAACACAATCTGGCCTCTCTATACAACACGGTGATGGAAAACTGCATGTTATTAATGTAGATGCCCCTAATATGGACCACCCCTATTTTTGGCAGACTATTAACTCCAAGCTCACTTCCTTACCACATTCGGCACATAATGTTCTGGGGGGGGGGGACTTCAATCTACCCATTAATGTAATTCTTGACAGACAATCAGTATTCCAAAATACAACCCCCCTCCCAAAGCACATCAAATCAAGCCCAATTTGTGCACGTTCCATAAACTACTAGAAGTCTGGCCCCTGCAGGATCCTTCTGGATGTGACTTCACGTTTTTCTCTCCCCCTCATAATTCCTTTTCTAGGATCAACTATATTCTGCTTATTGCTGGTCTATCTCAGAGCTTTGTAGACTCCTCAACAGAACCCATTTTAATCTCTGATCATGCTGCCCCCACTCTTCCTTTTTAAATTCTACACCACACACCCAAGAGAGGAGCTTGGCACACAAACAGTAAGGACTATGGCTGGACAATGACATTTCACAATTTTTAAAGGAAAGCACATGCTCCATCCATCTGGCAACCTGCTCTAGACATGATCTTAGTGAAACAGTCTTACTTGCAGACTCCTAGGAGAGAGTGATGATCAGCAGAGTACCATCCGCATAGGTAATTACTGTAAACCCATCACATTCAATAAACTTAGTCACTGGGAGCATATAAATGTTAAATAAAACTGAGGTATGCCTTGCTGTAAACTGAACATTTGGAAGTTGTCTGGATTTTGACACACCTGTAAAAAGGAAGCAATCCACCGTAGAGCCATAGAGTCATAGAGCCAACCCCACATCTCCCCAGACGCTCAAAGAGAAGCTTGTGTGATACGGTGTTGAACGCTACGCTAAAGTCAAGTATCAGGAGAGCAGCAGTACCTCCTGCATCAAAGATCTGTCATATGGATTCCAAGACTAACAGCAGGGTGGACTCCATACTAAATGACGGACTGAACCTGGTCATTTCCCTGATTCCATCTTTTGCTGAATTTTCAGGCTACTCACTAGAGACAAAATGGAGGTTATGCCTCTCAATCTCCTATGTTGCTCCTCTTGGATTGGACAGTCCGGTCTTCACTGGCAACCAAAAACAATAAAATATCTTGGTATCTGGTTCTCCTGTAATCTCATAGAAACAATAACTGTTAATGAGCTGAAGACCTTGGACAAAATTAAATATCTTCTGTCTTCTTGGTGCCTAACGTTTATACAGTGGTATGAGAGATTGGAAACTTTTAAAATGAAGATTACCCCACTAGTGATTTTTTGGCTAAGATGCTTCCTGTACTTTTATCTCCAAAGTCTTTCTCAACAGTTGACAAGCTATCCTTGAGTTTTCTCTGGACTAAGAAAACCCCAAATGAATCTAAAAAAACTCAGGACTGCCTCGCTTGATGGGAAGTTGTGGTCTTCCTAACTAGTTTATTTACAAAATGGCCGCATGCAGCACTCGATGGTTTGATAATAAGCTAGTTGCAACAGACCCTTGATCCTTGTAGAACATCTTATTTCAACATATTCATTGCTTGCTGCGCTGTCAATGAAAATGCTGATGCCGGCTCATTCCATCAGTACTTTCTTTGCTACTATTTTGGCTCTCAAGATGGTAGGCAAATCCTTGTTCCACACCGTGTCTAATTCCTCACCCTCTCTCTATGGAATAATCCTAAAACAATAACCACGGTCTCAGCCAAAGGGGTTCCCATTTTGGCTACTAAATGTATTAACATAGCATCTGATCTGTTAGAGCATGGTATACCTCTATCCTTTGCACCCCTCCAGAAGAAATATATTCTGTCTAGTATGGACTTTTACAGCTTTCTAAAAATCAAAGCAAAAGTCTCTAAATTGGGCACATTGCCTCCTTCCATTTCTTCAGCAGAGGAGTAAAGGTGGCAATGTAGTGTCTAAAATATATAAGGATCAGCACAGCATATTAATTACCTCCTATTCAAAAACGGCAGTCTAAATATCTTCAAATGTTGAATATCCATCAGATTCCAGAATCCAGTTGGCTTCTTATCCTTATCAATCTTCTTAGTAATAAAACGATTCTTTCTGTATCTCAGAGATGTTTTTATCCTGCACACTTCCGATTTTGGACACCATCTAGAATGTTCAAGTTGACTCTAATTGACTCTGACCTTTGCTAGTCATGTAACAAAGCTACTGGTACCATGCACATATGTTTTGAACATGCAAGTGACTCTCTAGTTTTTGGGCTGAAGTTCATGAATGGCTCACTGCGGTCTTTGAGATCTTCTTTCCACTAGTGGTACGTGTAATTATGTTGGGCTGTAATGCTATCCGTATTTAACCACCAACTCCATCTTGACCACTGACTCCATTTTGTGTTTAGCTTAGCTTCAGATGCCATCAGGCCTGTGGCACAGGTATTTTTCCACAAAGCTTGTTTTCTACCCTGAACGTGTTTTCGCTTCTTCTCAGCAGCACTGGGTTGCACCATGTAGGAACATAACATGGTGAATGTGGACATAGACATGATAAGAGAATCTCAGCCTGGAAATGGTTTAAATGTTTTCACTACGAAAAGTACTGCTCCTCTGCCTCTGGAATGCGCATCGGGGCAGGGCCCATTCCTTTGCATGTTTTTGATGCCGTCAGATTACAGCTTGAATTTCATAACTTACTTGAAGGAAGGGGAGGTTGCCAGAATCTTCCTCTTGTTTTTTTTTATGATATATAAGGTGGGAAAGCTTGGCGCTGAGGCAAAAGGAACTCATTTTGGGGGTGGACGCACTGCCCAGAACCAAATCCCATTGGGGAAGGTTTCTCCTGTCTCAGCTGTCTAAGGTTCCACAGCTTGAAGTTCACGCCAGGATGATGTCATTGGCTTCGATCTCCATGGTGATGCATTTCTATTCTTAATTATCTACCTACCTATCTACTATACATAGTCATAGTTGATGCATTGTACTTTTATGCCTGAAGTTTAACTGCTGTGAGTATTTTAGCATTCACCCGTGTTTTACTGCATTCAAGTTAAATGATTATGTTCATATTTTCGTGTTTTGATATCTGGGAAGTGCCTTAATAAATTCATAACTCAAACTAGGAGAGCTGCATTCCTTGGCATCATTTTCCTCTTAGTTTGAAGCAAAGCAGAACATGGGCTCATGTGCACTAAGTGCCTCTTTGGATTTATCTAACAAAGATATAGCTTTATTGGACCTATTGCTAACAAATGCCATAAAAGTTGTTCTATTAGAATGGAAAGCTTTTAATAAGGTCTCGTTCCCCACATAGCTGGCTTGGGTTACCTTTGAAGCACTCATAGGAGTTTTTTTCGATCTCCTCTGGATCTGCTGTCTGGTCACGTTCGATCTGGCATGCCCTTGATAAATTTACATCTAAAACTTTGTGGCCCTTATTCCAATATTGGATGATACTACGTGGAATCTGGCTTACCATTCTCTGACATATTCCCCCATGGCTCCTCCTCACCCCTTTAACCACCCCCTTTCCCACTGACCTTTCTTAGCTATTTTCTTTCTGCTTCTCTAATCTATGCAGAGAATACTCAGTTGGCCTAACAACCTTCGGCTCCTATTTCTCTCTGATGTGCCTGTTTCTTCATATTTAACCCCTAATGTTGTTGCCATCAAAGTAATTTTTTGTCAAAACATGTAATTATGACATATGCTTCGATTATTACGACTGGTTTATATCTATATGCTATGCTTTCTACTACACACCTTTTGGCTCTTTCTGTAGATAAAGTGTCAGATCACTTACTGGTACACTGTGGGACACACACCACTTCTCCTGGCAAAGTGGTGCATGCACACTGGCAAATATAAACTTTCAGGAGGCAAAGATATACTAAAAGCTCACAGCACTATATACCAAGAAACTAATGAGAACTCAGACATGTTCACCCAACTACCATGGGCAGCAATAAAGGTGAAGTGCAAAGGTTTTATGATGCAAGACTCTGCAGGTAGTTCTCTGCAAAATAACTTTCTGATACTCTGCAAGCTTTGATAAATGTGCCCAAAAACAATTCTGGCTGATGCTTTTAATTCGTAAAAAACAGAGAGAGACATTTATGTGAATTTTGCATTAAATTACCACAACCCTATTTCACTTAATCAGAACAAAAGTTCCTTCTGAGCTCACTCATAGAGGCTTTTGAGCCCTTGACTATGGAACGTCGACAAACTCTTGTCTCATGAGTAAAACCTGGATCACCATGTGAACAGACGAGGCTTGACATTATAAAAAAGCAGATTGTGTTCTTTTTTCCAATTGTTCTTAAACTTTTAAATCTATCAATTTCTAAAGCAGTGGTTCTGCCTCATTGGAAACATGCCATTTTCATTCCTTTATTTAAAAAACCTGCTTTTGATCACAAGCTGCCCAAACATTATTTGCCTATATCTCTTCTGCCGTGTCTGGCTAAAATTTTGATACATTTATTAAAAGTCAATTGGTTGACTATCTAGAGAATCATCTCTTATTGCATTCTTCTCAAACTGGTTTCCAGCTGGCTCATTCTACTGAGACTGTGTTGCTCAGGATCTCAGAGGAGCTTCATCAGATTGCAGATAAGAGAGGTTCAACTGCTTTGATTTTGCTAGACTTAAGCACTGCTTTTGACACTATAACCCATAAGGTAATGTTACGTGGACTGAGTGACATCAGGATTCATGGCAAGGCCCTAGTCTGGTTTACTTATTTTTTGGAAGGCCTTTCCTTCCAAGAGGTATCCCCCTCTTCCCCCCCGTTTTCTTCCACAAAGCACTAGATGGAGTTTCTGGTCCCCTAAGACTCTGCACTGAGCCCCACACTCTTTAACATCTATGTCCATCCTCCATAGGACATCGTAGAATCATTAGGACTATTGTTGGTGTCATATGCAGAAAACGGTTGTTGATTTTGCCCTTTCCTCGCTTGAGGAGGGAAGTGCCCTTCACTTCACAAATTGCGCAATGGATGAACTTGAACTGCCTGAAACTGAATGTCAATAAAACTGAGGTTCTAACTATTGGCAAGCACTCTTTGATCTGAGGACCCGACTGGTGGCCACAGGCACTAGGAAGACCCCAGGTTCTCAAACCTGTTGTGAAAAGGTTGAGAGTATGAGTGGATAATAAGTTGTCCTTTGAACCACAGAAAATGGTGATGACATCTTGTTGCTTTTAGTTTATTGAGAAGCCTCAAGAAAATCTTACAGATTTTTTTCCCCTTCATTCATGGGACGAGTGCTCAGTCCTTAATCAACTCACGTCTAGATTATTGCAACATCTTGTATCTTGGTTCCCCCACGTAAGCTAGGAATAGATTAAAATTATTAAAAAATGCTGCTAGGCTGCTATGCTATCTGCAGAGAGCCAATTCGGTAACCACTCAGCTTCAAAATCTACTTTGGCTCCCTGCAGAAAAGCACATCCAATTTAACCAATTTGCTGCTAGGCCTTCCGCCCTACCCCTAGAGCTAAGCCCTTTTTCGGCTATTTGTGGTAGTTCGAGCTTAGGCCTTCATAATCTTTTGTGCACATAAGAAACTATTCATGGCAAATTTGTGTCCTTTTTTCCCCCCCAACATCCTGTGCGTTCTAAAGGTGCCCAGGGTTTGTGGATTCCCCTGGAGGGGACAGAGAAAATATGCATAATATTTCAAAATTTTGATTTTTTTTTATAAAAGTAGGAAAAACGTGCCCCAGATAAGTGTCTAGTTTTTTCCCTTAAAATGGGATCCATGAACAATTTGCTGTACTAAAGTCATCATCTTCCCTGCTTTCAGGAACAAGCAGAGCTGGAAAAAAAAAGGTCAAAAATGTTAGCATTTTTCTAAGAGGTAGCGTATTTTTCCTGTTTTTTGTGTTCACAATCTACTTCTAGTTTGTGGTGGAAACTAGTGTGAAACCCATGGGTGATCTAGAAAAGCTATAGATTTCTCAAAAGAAGACAACATTCTGATTTCAGCAAGGGGTCACATGTGTAGATCTCTTGAAATGTTCCCAATGAGTAGGAAAAAATTGGCATTTGTGACAACATTTTCATCTATAATTTTTTGTCACAATGGCAGATAGACAAAAGCAATATACCATTTCGTCCAATAGAGCCTTCTGGTTGCGGGGACATTTAGGAATTGTAGGCTCTCCATGAACCTAAGGTATCCACAGCAAAAAAACGAGCTGCACCGTACAAAGGTTTTTCATTGAGTACCAAGTATAGACCAATTCCTATAGAGAATAGGAAAAGTTAAAATGTGTATTAAGGAAATTTATGTATTTCTGAAATGGGCACAAGATATAGAGTTGAGGAGCAGTGGTTATTTCTGCATCTCTGAATTTGTGGGTACCTGTACTAGTGTATGATTTGAAGGGTATTTTTCAAAATGTCATATTTCTTATACACTGGCTTACATTTGAAAGGCACAAATGCATTAAATTCCAATTGGTAATAACAAATGTTCTACTATTCTATGCTACCACAAGTCTCCCAATAGAAATTGCACCTCACTTGTGTGGGTAGACCTAGTGTCCACAACAGGAAACGGCCCAAAACGCAACATGAATGCAGCACATTTTTCTAGCACTTTTCCAGTGATCACTCTTTTTCCGATGTGGGTAGCTCAAGATTTTGGACCCTAGTTCAGCTGGCACCTTGGGAAACGTAGCCAACCTGTCCATTTTTTTATTTGGACACCTTGGAAAGTCTAGGATGGGCAGACTTGCCTGGTTCTCGCCACACTTTTTTTTACCCAGAATCCCTTGCAAATCTCAACTTTGACTAAAAAAATAAAATAAAAAAATAAAAAACACACATTTTCCTCACATTTTTGTGATGGACAGTTCTGGAATCTTCAGGGAGCCGCAAACTTCCTTCCACCGGGCATTCCCTATGTCTCCTGACAAAAACGATACCTCAATTGTGTAAGCAGACCTAGTGCCCGCATCAGGAAACAGCACAAAGCACAACATGGAAACAGTGCATTTTTCCAATGAAAACTGACCCTATTTTTCTAATAAGGGTAGGTCTAGATTTTGGATCATAGCTCAGCTGCCACTTAGGGAAACCTAGCAAACCTTAAAAAAAATTTAAACTAGACACCTAGAGGAATCCAGGATGACGTGATATGCGTGGATCCCATTAGGATTTTTTTACCCACAATGGCCTGCAAACATCCAACTTTGCCTGAAATCACACATTTTGCTTCTGTTTCTGTTATGGAAACTTCCGGAACACGCAGGAATCCACAAAATTCCTACCACCCAGCATTGCCCACCTGTGCCAATAAAAAGGCTGCCCCACTTGTGTAGTTGGTTCTAGTGCAGTGACAGGAACCGAACAAACCAAGGACAATGGGAGCCTATGCGTGGAGACTTCTATTGACCACGGTTGGATCCAGTCCTGTCATTGGCACAAGGCCCAGCCACACAAATGGGGCAGAGGTTTTACTGGTACAAGTGGGGCAATACTGGGTGCTAGGATATTTGTGGATTCCTGCGGTTTGCAGGGCATTGTGGATACACAAATGGTGTGGGGTGCATGTGAAGCACACCACCCTGGACTTCCCCAGATATCTAGTTTTCAGAAGTGTCTGTGTCTGGATGGTTTTTCCAGGCAACAGCCAGCGTAAGCCCAGAAAGTGTAGCCATTCACTATTGCAAGTGGGACGATATTGGTAGTTAGTCAAGCTCTCCTGGCCCATATGTAAAATCAACACTCAAAAGAGTCAAGAGTCAAATGTCCTCTTGCTTGTCATTGGAATGAAATGCTTTGGTCCACAGGGGGAACAGAAAGACTGGTGCCCCTTCAGTTGGGTTGGGGGCATAGCCATGTCCACTTGTGGTGTGCAACCCTCACCCCGCTTTCTTATTTGTACCAAAAAATATTTCCTGGGCTTTCTGCCCCTGAGAGGGCAGATTGGGGGTAATTACACCATCCCCCATGGAGGGACAGAAAGACTGTGCCCATTTTTTTTGGGGGGGGGGGGAGGGGCCCTGCCATGTCCATTCTGGGCAGCCACCACCTGGGGGGGGGGGGAGACTTTGGTCCCCACTTATGTGGGTCGGGACATAGCAATGTCCATTATGGGCAGTCCCCACCCTTCTTATACTTAAAAAAGAAAATCCCTGGTGTCTAGTGGGCTTTCTTGGGGGCAGATTGGGGGTAATAACCCTAATTCAGCCCTCTGTGGGGCACAAAGACAATGGCCACTTGTGTTTGGGGGTAGGGGCATTGGCAAGCAAATTTTAGGCACCCCCCACCCGTACATATAAAAAACATAATAATCCCTTGTGCCTAGTGGGCTTTCTGCACCTCTAAGGGGAGCAGGTCAGGGCCATCTGACCCTCAGGGGATGCTAAAAGAATTAATTGGCTGGGAAAACATGGGGGGGAGTAAATGCCCTCACCCATGGGGCTGCTCCCCCCTCCCTGGTGTCTAGCGGTTGATCCCTCCTTGGGGATCACCCTCCTGCAGCGATCCCCAAGCAGGGATCTACTACGGAAGGATACCACTGGAAAGCAGAGATTATCCCCTTTCCAATGATACCTCCCTCAACTGTTATTTGTTTTCAGTGAAATGACGATCAGTGCGCATGGCCTCGGGGGAGGGGGCTGAGGTAGGCCCGCGAGGACCGATGCCATGCGTGCTGACGTCATTTCACTGAAAACAAATACCAGCCTGGGGAGCTGGGTAAGCTCTTCCCCAGCTCCCCAAGGCTGTTTATTGCAGCAGGAAAACCCTCTGGTGCCTGCAGCAGAGGGATATTCTGGGTGTGTGCAGAGGACAGAACAGTTCCCTCCTCAGCACAAGTTCACCGTGGCTGAGGAAGGAACCCTTCCGTCCTCAGCAGGAAAGAGGTTAAGGCCTTGCGAGTTACTCATCTCGCTCTTCATAACTCTAGCACATTAATGTTCAACTCTCTTATTAAGCCATATTGCCCTACGAGGTATCCAAGATCATCTGAGCTCAACCTGGGTGTGATACAGCGGTTTAAGTTATCAAGGCAGTGGGGAAGCTGTTTCCGCATTTGAGATCCAAGTTTGTGAAATAAACCTCTGAGCAGCCTGCGTAGCAATACCAATTACTCCACTTTCAGTAAGACGACCTTGCTGTTCTGAGCATGGGACCTTATGTCTCTTTCTTACTGCCTGTGTTAGGCGTGCAGGGAAGCCCTTGCTAAGGCAGCCAGGTGCGTTATATATTTCTGAAAAATTGCCATCAGAGAAGCCAGGCAGGAACGACTCAAACTAGAATAGATATTTAGGCCCTCATTCCAACCTTGGCGGTCGGTGTTAAAGCCGCGGCCATACCGCCGTCAGGCTGGCGGTCCAAAAAAAGGAATTCTGACCCTGGCGGTTACCGCCAACAGAGGCCGCCGCTTCAACACTCCGACCGCCACGGCGGTACAAACCAACAGCCTGGCGGTCACCGCCAACAGCCCGGCGGGAGACAATGTACCGCCTACCCGATAACGACCCACCAATCCGCCACATTTTCCGGGGCGGGAGCACCGCCGATAAAAACACGGCGGAAACAGACTACAAACGGGAAAACGCTCACCTCGACATACTCCACGCGGGATCCCGACAGCATGGAACCCGAGTTACAGGTCATCCCCGCACTCCTATACCTGCTCCTGTACCAGGAGCACGCCCGGCGGCGCGGAAGACATCGGTGAGTACTGCACCTACGACACAGGGGAGGGAAAAAATTACGGGCACACACCCACCCCCACCCACACCCACAACAACACACACATCAATGCATTCCCACAGATCACTGTCACAACCCCCAAACCCCCCCCTCCGAAATAATGCAAAGACCAAAGGAATAGATAGCAAACAGGCAGATATATTGAAAAATGGACAGCAAAATTTTAAGTATATAAATAAACTATGTACACAATATTCACAGCTACTATCAGTAGTCCACCAACTGTCCGTGGACCACAGGGGTCCAGAGCAAAAGGGCAAGGCCCAGTCCCAATACAAGAACTCCACGGAGAGAACACTGCAGGGGCATCAGATAGAAAAAAGGACAGGCACCTCAGGGGGAAAGGAAGGGGGGGCACCTCAGCCACTTGAGTACACGACGCCAGATCCACGAGGGGACTCCATGACCACTGGCCCATCCTGGGGAGTGCAAAGCCACAGTCCATACAGTCCATACAGTGGGTGGCCTGCCCACTGGCCCATCCTGGGGAGTGCAAAGCCACAGTCCATACAGTCCATATAGTGGGTGGCCTGCCCACTGGGCCATCCTGGGGAGTGCAAAGCCACAGTCCATACAGTCCATACAGTGGGTGGCCTGCACACTGGGCCATCCTGGGGAGTGCAAAGCCACAGTCCATACAGTCCATACAGTGGGTGGCCTGCCCACTGGGCCATCCTGGGGAGTGCAAAGCCACAGTCCATACAGTCCATACAGTGGGTGGCCTGCCCACTGGGCCATCCTGGGGAGTGCAAAGCCACAGTCTCAACAGTCCATAACAGACTCCACTGGTACTGGAGGAGGGATGGTGCCCAGAGTACATCCTGCAGCCCAGCCCGAGACAGGTCCTGCCCTGCCACGTCTGCCAAAGGGCCAGCGGTGCGTGACTGGAAGGGCCCTGTTCAGCGGTGCTTGCCCAGTTCGGCGGTGCTTGCCCAGTTCAGCGGTGCTTGCCCAGTTCAGCGGTTCTTGAGACGGCGGTCCCCAGCGGGGCGGTGCTGGAGACGGCGGGGCCCAGTTCAGCGGTGCTTGACTTGAAGGGCCCAGTTCAGCGGTGCTTGAGACGGCGGTCCCCAGCGGGGCGGTGCTTGAGACGGCGGGGCCCAGTTCAGCGGTGCTTGAGACGGCGGGGCCCAGTTCAGCAGTGCTTGAGACGGCGGTCCCCAGCGGGGCGGTGCTGGAGACGGCGGGGCCCAGTTCAGCGGTGCTTGACTTGAAGGGCCCAGTTCAGCGGTGCTTGAGACGGCGGTCCCCAGCGGGGCGGTGCTTGAGACGGCGGGCCCAGTTCAGCGGTGCTTGAGACGGCGGGGCCCAGTTCAGCGGTGCTTGACTTGAAGGGCCCAGTTCAGCGGTGCTGGAGACGGCGGGGCCCAGTTCAGCGGTGCTTGACTTGAAGGGCCCAGTTCAGCGGTGCTTGAGACGGCGGTCCCCAGTGGGGCGGTGCTGGAGACGGCGGGGCCCAGTTCAGCGGTGCTTGAGACGGCGGGGCCCAGTTCAGCGGTGCTTGAGACGGCGGGGCCCAGTTCAGCGGTGCTTGACTTGAAGGGCCCAGTTCAGCGGTGCTTGAGAAGGCCGTCCCCAGCGGGGCGGTGCTGGAGACGGCGGGGCCCAGTTCAGCGGTACTTGAGACGGCGGGGCCCAGTTCAGCGGTGCTTGACTTGAAGGGCCCAGTTCAGCGGTGCTGGAGACGGCGGGGCCCAGTTCAGCGGTGCTTGACTTGAAGGGCCCAGTTCAGCGGTGCTTGACTTGAAGGGCCCAGTTCAGCGGTGCTTGAGACGGCGGCCGTTCTATGGCCATCTGCCCATTGGCTGGTGGTGCCCTCCTGGGCAGCGGGGATGGGGCTCCTTCAATGCCCACCTGGGCTGTGGGTGGTGGGGCCCTCC
This sequence comes from Pleurodeles waltl, assembly GCF_031143425.1. Taxonomy (NCBI): domain Eukaryota; kingdom Metazoa; phylum Chordata; class Amphibia; order Caudata; family Salamandridae; genus Pleurodeles; species Pleurodeles waltl. The sequence continues at coordinate 832,662,337 of NC_090440.1, read as the reverse complement.
GGGCCAGCTGGGCTGGGTCCTCCCTGGGCAGCAGCAATGGTGGTGGTGGGGCCCTCCTGGGCAGCTGGGCTGGGTCCACCCTGGGCAGCGGCTATGGGGGTGGTGGGGTCCTCCTGGGCAGCTGTGACGGGTTCTCCCTGGGCAGCGGGCCTGCTGCCTGACTTCTCCGCCTTGCTGCCCTTGCCCTCCTTGCATGAGGGTCTGTGGCCCTTTCCTCCCTTTGGAGCTGTGGCTGGTGACGGTGGCTGGGTAGTGTCCTTGGGGGATGGTGACTCAGGGCTCCTGCGCTGGCCCTTCCGCCTCCTGCTCCTCTTCCCAGGGGGTGGGCTGCCTGTCCCCTTGCTGCTGGGAGAAGATCCGGACCTGTGGGCTGGTGGACTCCAAAACCCCTGCACCTTTGTCAAGGGTGCTGCAGGGCTGGTGGTGGCTGAGGTGCTCTTTTTACCCCTACGAGATGGAGGGGGGGGCTCAGGTTCAGGAAAGAGGTTAATAGTAGACAGGAAGAGTTTCTTGGGACAATGGAGAGTGGTAGGTACAGTGGGTATGGGGGTGGAGGGAGAGGATGTGGTTGTAGGTGAGTCAAGTTTGCTGTCTTTGGGTCCAAGTGCAGGAGCGGGAGGCTGTCGTGAGGTGGATGGCTGTTGGGTGGGTGGGTGGCTGCGTTTGTGTGGTGTGGAAGAGGGGCTGACAGACACAGTGGGAGAGGACACAGGGGACGTGTATATGGCAGTGGGGGTGGTGACTGCACATGTGCTGACTGTACTGGAGGGTGTGCTGGTGATGGAAACACTGGCTGATGGTGGGGTGCATGAAGGTGTGAGTGGAGACGTCACAGGGAGGGAGGAGGAAGACGAGGAGGTGGGGGTCACAGAGGTGGTAGTGACTGTTGGCATGTCTGCATCTGGATGTTGCTTGGGTGAATGCTTGCGTGATCTGTGGTGCTTATGTTTGGATGAGCTGCTCTTGGGTGTTGAGGTGTGTGCAGGCTGGTCTGATGGTGTGGGTGGGACAGGCAGAGGAACAGGAGACTGGGAGGAGGGAGTTAGTAGAGGGAGGCAGGAGACAGGGACAATGGCTGCCGTCAGTGCTGAGGCCAGAGCCTGGACCGATCGCTGATGGGCAGCCTGACCCGAATGAATGCCCTCCAGGTATGCATTGCTGCGATGTACCTCCCTCTCCACCCCCTGGATGGCATTCAAAAGGGTAGACTGCCCAACAATGAGCGTCCTCAGGAGGTCAATGACCTCCTCACTGAGGGCAGCAGGGGTGACTGGGGCAGGGCCTGAGGTGCCTGGGGCGAAGGAGATGCCCGCCTTTCTGGCCGAGCGGGCACGGGGCGAACGCTGAGGGGCTGCTTGGAGGGCGGAGATGGTGCGCTGGGTGGCGGCTGTACCTGATAGTGCGGGGGGCACGGATGTTGCCGCCACCGCAAGGGAGCTCCCTTCCGAGGACGTGTCCATGTTGCTGCGGTCTCCAGTCGTCCCCGTTGTGGAGCTCCCCTCGCCCTCCGTCTCACTGGTCCAGTCTGACTCGGTGGCATGGCGCTCCTGGGCCATGTGAGATGCAGCTCCCTCCTGCCCCGATGCCAATTCTCCTCCGCCGGATGATGCTGATGCACACAAGCACAGAAAGGCAAATAAAAAGGGGGGGGAGAGAGAAATAAAGACATTTTGAGTACTTGGATCACCGCTACCGTTGGCGGACATGACAGACACAGATGCCCCCTGCACTAAGTGGCGCACTTGGGGTCCGCTACGCATTCCATGGGACATGCCCTACACGCCTAGAGATGACAACTGCACACATGGATGACACAGGCCCAGGGATGGCTGTACTGGCACACTACTGAGGTTGGTGGGTGGGGACACAGGGGCTTACGGAGGGGCCTAGCCTACAGATTTCGCCCTGGCCTAGGGGGACCCACAGCCCTCCTCCCCCACCCAGACACCTCCACTGTGCGACAACAGAGTAGATTGTGCTTGTACTCACCCCCTTGTGTCTGCTGTGCTGCCCTCACGCGCCCATCCAAATCAGGGTAGGCCACCGCCAGGATCCGGAACATCAGGGGGGTCAGTTGACGGCTGGCACCCCGCCTACGTTGGGAGGCCATCCCCAGCAGAGACTCGGCGGTCTTCTTCGTCCCGCGGCGGATGTCCTCCCTCCTCTTGCGGCAGTGGGTGCCCCGTCGATGGTGGACCCCCAGGGTCCGGATGTCCTTGGCGATGGCACGCCAAATCCCGATCTTCTCTTGGGCGCGGACCTATGTGACACGTACAGGGAGGGAGGAATACCACGTTCAAGTTCGTCTGCGTTTTCGTTGGCAGTGGCCCACCGCCCCCCATCCCCGCCATGTGCCCCCCATCCCCGCCATGTGCCCCCCATCCCCGCCATGCCCCCCCCATCCCTGCCATGTGCCCCCCATCCCCGCCATGCCCCCCATCCCCGCCATGTGCCCCCCATCCCCGCCATGTGCCCCCCATCCCCGCCATGCCCCCCCATCCCTGCCATGTGCCCCCCATCCCCGCCATGGCCCCCCATCCCCGCCATGCCCCCCCATCCCCGCCATGTGCCCCCCATCCCCGCCATGTGCCCCCCATCCCCGCCATGTGCCCCCCGCCAGGCCCGCCATGCCCCCCGCCAGGCCCAACATGCCCCCCCCCAGGCCAACATGCCCCCCCAGCCCCCCAAGCCAGCCAGTGGCCACAAATCCATATAGAATTATACTCACTTGTTGGTCTGGAGGACCGTAGAGTAGCGCATACTGGGGGAGGACCCCATCCACAAGTAACTCCAACTCTTCTCCGATGAAGGCAGGGGCCCTTTCCCCAGTCGCAGCAGCCATTGTCCCTTCCAGACCGAGGTCACAGCAGCACTTGCAGTATAGGTCCTCTCCTGTGAAAGTTCAAGTCTCGAGTGATTAAGTAGATAGAAAATGGCGGTCACGCCCGCGGCGGTACGTACCGCGGCGGTGCGTACCGCCACCGCCGGCGCCCTTCGCCATTGGCTCATGAAAACCATAGGCTTCAATGTTAACCAATCCGGCTTCGCGCCGCGGTCTTCGACCGCGTGTGCCACGCCAGCGCATTGACCTCACATCCCATTGCCACACTTCACAGGTCAGGCAGCCGCCATTTCGAGGGCCCACATGGCTTAATTTGTACTGCGTCACACAGGCCTAGGCCTTGCATAGCCACTCATACAAGCCATTCACTGCATAGAGAATCGTGTACTGTGCAAACTGTGAGTACGTACCTGTGGGTTGCTTGACTGTGTGCTCCATGTTGTCCTTCCTAGGCACCGTCCGCTGGGTTTGGCGAGGAGAAGGAGGAATCCTCCCGTGTACAGACCGCTGGTGGACCTGTCGACAATGGAAGAACGCCACATTATCCTGACCTACCGGCTTGACCGTGCCACTATACATGAACTTTGTGCCCAGCTGGAGCCAGACCTGATGTCCCCCATCCGCCAACCCACAGGGATTCCCCCTCTGGTGCAGGTCCTGTCAGTACTCCATTTCTTGGCAAGCGGGTCATTTCAGACAACAGTGGGAATTGCTTCTGGGATGTCCCAGCCTATGTTTTCCAAGGTGTTGTCCAGAGTGTTGTCTGCCCTGATGAAATACATGAGGAGCTACATCGTTTTCCCTGAGGTGGGCGAATTGGCAACAGTGAAGGGTGATTTCTATGCCCTTGGACATATTCCCAACATCATTGGTGCCATTGATGGGACCCATGTGGCTTTGGTTCCCCCCGAGAAAGTGAGCAGGTGTACAGGAACAGAAAAAGTTACCATTCAATGAACATCCAGGTGGTGTGTTTGGCTGACCAGTACATCTCGCATGTAAATGCCAAGTTCCCTGGGTCAGTGCATGACGCCTACATCCTAAGGAATAGCAGCATCCCTTACGTGATGGAACAGCTAGAGAGACACCGTGTATGGCTATTGGGGGACTCTGGTTACCCCAACCTGTCGTGGCTACTGACCCCAGTAAGGAATCCCCGGACCAGGGCAGAGGAACGGTACAATGAGGCCCATGGTCGTACTAGGAGGGTGATCGAACGCACCTTTGGCCTCCTAAAGGCCAGGTTTAGGTGCCTGCATATGACAGGTGGATCCCTAATATACTCACCCAAGAAGGTGTGTCACATCATCGTGGCCTGCTGCATGCTTCACAACCTGGCTTTGCGACGCCAGGTGCCTTTCCTGCAGGAGGATGGTCCAGATGGTGGTGTAGTGGCAGCTGTGGAACCTGTGGAGAGTGACGAGGAGGAAGACGACGGGGCTGAAACAGACAACAGGGACAGAGTGATTGCACAGTACTTCCAATAGGACACAGGTAACAATTCAAAGATTATTTAGTAAATGTAAACTACTCTCTGGCCTCTCTGCTGCATGTCTATTTGCCCCAGTGTATGATGACTGAGTTGTGGCTTTTCCCTCCCTATTTCAGATCTGTGGTCCCCACTACGTGTCCTGTGCTTCGTTTCCCCATGGACTACAGCTGTGTGGCAGCGGTTTGTTGACTTTACTATGTACAAGAACATTTTGGCACTGTCATGTCAAATACAATATTTTGAAATCACAGGCAGACTCCTGATAGTTTTGTGCAATACTGGTGTTTTTTGAAGTGCTCAAAAATGGGATGGGTGGTTTCAAGTGGGTGGGGGCTATGGTGAAGGAATGTCCATGGCAGAGTCCAGAGTAACAGTCACACAGGTGCATTGTCCGTAGGCCTGTGGAGAGCTGGAGCAGGGGCAGTTCAAGGATGGACAGGGTGACAATGTGGGACAGTGGGATGACATCAGGTGGTATCCTTTGCTGGCGGGGGTCTTGACATCCTACTCTGTCTTCTTGCGTGATCTCAGGGCCCTCTTGCGGGGTGGTTCTTCTCCTGCAGGAGGTGGGGTTCTGGTGGGCTGCTGTTGTGCGGGGGCCTCCTGTCCACTAGCGCCGGCAGAGGTGGTTGGCAGTTCTTGTTCGAGGCTAGTGGCAGGGGCCCTTTGTTGTTGGTGAGTTTCCGTCCTGGTGTCGAGGATATCTTTAAGCAGCCCTACCATGGTGACCAGGGTGGAGTTGATGTCTCTGAGTTCCTCCCTGTACCCCCGATACTGTTCCTCCTGCAGTACCTGGATCTCCTGGAACCTGGCCAGTACCGTCGCCATCGTCTCCTGGGAGCGGTTGTATGCTCCCATGATGGTGGTGAGGGCCTCGTGGAGAGTGGGTTCCCTGGGCCCCTCCCCCCCCTGTCGCACAGCTGCCCTCCCAGTTCCCGTGTTTCCCTGGGCCTCTGTCCCCTGGACGGTGTGCCCACTACCACTGCCCCCAGGTCCCTGTTGTTGTTGGGGTGGTGGGTTATCCTGGGTGCCCTGTAGTGGTAGACACACCGCTGATTGACGCGTCCTGGAGACAGAGGCATGGGCCCGCTGGGTGGGAGCTGTGCTGGTGTTCCCAGAGGGGGTTGGGTCTGGTGTGGCCTGTGGCTGTCTGAGGGGAACCGACTGTCCAGAGGTCCCCGATGGTCCGTGCTGGTCATCAGGCTCCAGGTCGACAGAGCTGCTGTCAGCGCTGATGGCCTCTTGGGTGGGGGTTGTGGAGATTTCTGGACCCTCCGTGGCGGTGTGGTGGCGGTCGGGTCCTGCAGGGGTGTAGAGGTATGGTTATAGTTTCAGTGTGTGCCATATGGGTGAATGTGTGGGTTCCCGTGTCCCCCAGTGCTGGCATTCGTGTGTGGGGGCTTTGGTGAGGGTGGCTTGTGGGGGGGATGTGTATATGCATTGGGCATGCTTTGGTGATGGGTGTCCATGCTTAGTGGACGCATGCAGGGCTAGGTGTTGGGATGTGTGGGTTGTGATGGTGAGACATTGGCAGGGAATAGGTGTGCTGGGGGTGGGGGTGAGGATGGGGGTGGCGGTGAGGGTGGGGGTGAGGATGGGGGTGAGGGTTGGGGTATGAGTTGGCATGCAGGTGGGGGGGAAGCAGTATTGAAGATTCAACTTACCAGAGTCCATTCCTCCGCCGACTCCTGCGAGGCCGTCAGGATGCAGGATGTGCAAGACTTGTTCCTCCCATGCTGTAAACTCTGGGGGTTGGGGTGGGGGTCCGCCGCCAGTCTTGTTCACGGCGATGTTATGCCTGGATACCATGGAACGCACCTTCCCCCGTAGGTCGTTCCATCGCTTCCTGATGTCCTCCCGATTTCTGGGGTGCTGTCCCACAGCGTTGACCCTGTCGACAATCCTTTGCCATAGCTCCATCTTCCGGGCAATGCTGGTGTGTTGGACCTGTGTGCCGAAGAGCTGGGGCTCCACGCGGACGATTTCCTCCACCATGACCCTGAGTTCTTCGTCAGTGAAGCGGGGTGTCTTTAGGGTGCCATGGTGGGGTGTGTATGTTTGGTGGGGTGTGTGTTGTTAAGTGTTTGGAGATGGTGTTGGTGATGTTGTGATGTGTCTCTGTGTGATGGTGTACCATAGGCTATGCGGTGGTGTCTGTGTATGTCTCGGTGTCCAAATTTTGGTCGTAGGGGTTTGTGGGTGATGTGGGTGTGTGTTTTATATTGTGTTGTGTGTGTGGGAGTGGTGTGTGTATGTGTATCTGGTGTGTGAAATTCGAATGGGCCAATGTGTCTGTGATTTGTTCGTTTGTGTGTATTCTGACCGCGGCGGTGTGTACCGCCAATGGAATACCGCGTTTGAATGACCGCCGCGTGGATTCGTGGGTCGTAATGGCATGGGCGTATTTCTGTTGGCGTGACGGTGGAGGTTTGGTCATCTCCACTTTTCCGCCGACCGCTGGTCTGGCGGTCTGTTGTGGATGTCGGATTTTCGGCGGTTTGGCTGCTGCAGGTCAGAATGACCGTGGCGGTTAACTGCGACCGCGGCGGGATTATGGCGGACTTCTGACCGTCGGTAAGCGCCTTTTACCGCTGAGGTCAGAATGACCACCTTAGTGTCTTAATTAAGTAATACCAAGAACAATTTCAGCCACAGTGCAGATCAAACTAGAAAGAGTGAAATCCTCAATTCATATCTCACTGCCTAAGGGGAGTGTCACAAAACCTAAGTAGCAAAATTATGAGACCCGAGAAAAGGTGAGTAGATAGTTTGCATTACAGTAACAGCAGACACAACTGAACATTTCAGCCATTCCGGACAACGAAGGCCAAATAGAAACTCATTGTGTAGATAATGAAGAGTTGTTTGTGTCATTTTATGACAATCACTAGTACTCCAGGCAAACTAATGCAACCAATAGGGAATGCAAGTTCCTATAGGGATTACAATTGCCCTCTCTCTTCCACTAAGGCACAAAGATGGCTTCCCTGGTGGAGGCACACATTTGCGATCATGTGACCTTTAAGTAGCTGAATCCTTGGCACCCTAGGCTACTTCTCCAATAAGGTGAACATAAATTTTCTTCATAAGGAGGAGAAGGATGCATAATATCCCTAATCAATGTTCATATCAAACTACTGGCCACAATCTTGATAAACTGATTCAGCAAGCTCAGCTCATTTTCTCATTGGTCCCAGATGCATAGGCTTTGTCTTAGACCACTCAACCAGGCACCAACTCAGAACATCTGGTGCATCTGCTGTGGTCAACAAGGGAAAACCCTCTGGAAGCCACTGTATTGTCCCTCAATGCACAGGCAGCCTTTGGCGGGCAGAATGATGCTACCTCTTCAGAACACTAGAGACGGCAGGCCAAGATGCAGATTCCACATTGCACCAATAGGGAAGGTGAGCTGTAGGGGAATGTTTATCAAGGCCAATCACAAATTAATTGGATACATGCCAGAATTACCCACTTTCTCACCTTCTATTTTTGTTAGCTTTACAGACAGTTTTTGGCAGTGACACAAGCCTTTAAGGCAATAACCAATAAGCACACATCACAGGGTACCATAAAGTCTTTCTTGTACGTACACCAAATTCTCCTCACTCATACTCCGAACTTTTTTTACCCATATTAATGTCCGTGATTCATGATTTCTCACATTCACAAACTAATTTGGGGTAAATGTGTGATCCTTCTTATACTACGCCATACAACAAAAGGCTGCCTCACTGGCCACAGGGTAACTTATCACCTCTCATTGAGAATTACGCATTATGACTTAATCCGATGCTCACAACTACTCAAAGCTTAAGTTTTCCCTTTAGGAAAGGGTCTAACTGTTAAAAAGGTTGTTGCACCTCACCCTCTTTGGGATGTTGGCCCTACTGATTCACTGTACCACAATCACACAAACTGACATAGATATCAAATCTTTCATATTGGAGTAATGCATACGAATCATTGGTCCAAACTGACAATTTCTCCCCCACAAGAACCCACCTCCCTCATGGGTGTTATTTGAAAGAGAAGCATTAAATGCTATGGAGCTTCTACTGCTACTTCACACACTAAAGCCATGAACACAAACCTTACACAACACTGTACTATGTACAATGGAAGGAAACTGATACTACTTGTGTAAGAAACTGAATATTAACCTATTACTCCACTATGCAAATAGGGTGAAACGCTGGAATCGTAATGGGGAAGCAGAACTGTTTGGGAATTGGAAAGCATGAAAAGGGTTGGACCTTCTGATAAAGGATGGGGATATGAAATAATATGAGTCATGCAAGTGGAATTCTACTCGGAATGTTCAATCTGGCAATACTACTAGCTACACCACTGTCTGTACAGGTACCTTAGAAAAGCTTCAGTAACACTAGGCACATCCCAAACAGACAAAAACTCATACCCTACACCGATATATAGGGGTCACCACATTCTTGTTCAGTAGGATAGTATGAAACTCATATTCAATCTCGACAGAATCCACAACCAAAGCTTTCTAGCAGACAACCTTGCACCATGGCTTTAGCAACGAAGAGCTGTCAAGATGCTAAAATCATTACAGATACATTGAAGAAGTAAGACTAAAGCACTTCAAGAACTTATATTACAGGTATTGGTCACCTGTAAAATTGCAGAGCAGGTCTACTATCACACTCAAACTGCTGGAGATGCACTCAGCCACACTGTGACATACAGTATGTCATTTGAGATGCACAAAACTAGCTCCATATTGGTCAGAAGTATCAAAGATCATGGCTTCAAACCGAGACTACCCTATAGCCATTCTGGCCTGCCTGGTCATTCAGTGTGACATATCAGACATTATGGGGATCTCCAATCAAAGGCAGATGCAACCTCTGTAGAAACTGCACTGTTTTAATGATAATGAGGCCCTCACAGACCACTTTCTTCAGTGTTACTTATATATTAAACACTGGCATACTTGTGGTTAACCGCATCATCATTGGGCCTTTCCTCCACCAGGAGGTTTCGTCTCCATCCCAAGAGACATGGTGGGATCTGTGCCAATCAAGTGAGTTAAAATTGCTTACTGTCCTCAAAAACACCTTTACCTACAAGCATAAAACAAGCAGTAGCAAAGTTAAAAGTCAAGGGGATGTGAAAACAACCACTGGATCATCCTGCACATCCTATAAGTGCTCAAAATAGAAGTGGTCAACATGTTTCAGCCATTATTCGCCCATAAAGGGTTGGCTTTCTTCAGGACCGAATCAAACATCATATCCCTACTATACCTGGTTGTCCCCCCGGAACTTTGTACTGACATGCAACTTGCACTTTCATCTGGGTTTAAAACCTGATAGCCCCTGAAACAGAAAAAGACAATATATCCCAAGGATGTACAAAATTTGTATCATGATTAACAAATAATACCCGGTGGAGGATTGGGCGCTTTACTGTAATATCTTACTATTAGTTGTATATTATCCATGAGTCATGACAAGGGCAGTGGAGTGTGGATCTTTTATGTAAGTAAAAAGATATAACTGCATCAACAATTCTTACAATGGTACTTGGACCCTATGGGCCAATTACAAATTTATATCCAGTGACAATTATTACCATCTTAAAACATGATTTTCATTCCTCTCATAGCCTGAGAAGGAAAACAAACTAAAAGAAACAACAGAATGATTAACTAAGACAAACTGTTCAGTCTAAGTGTATTACACTGTTAAAAACAATAGGTCGATAACACTTACTACAACCAAGGTCTAATAAAGACGTGCTATACGGGAAGCGATCTTGCATTATCTGTTCAAGAAAGACAGGACCAAGGGGGTCAAAATGTAGCAGAAAAAGATCTCATCATACTCAAATTTTCAGAACCAGTCTGACTCTAGCCACACTTACTGGTTATACACCTTCATCATGGCTCACAAAACGTCAGATGGACAATTTTCCTGTAAACAAAGGAAAGGCATTTCTGTAAATAACGGGGGAGGGGAACACCATGTGCTGCTTCATTATTAACAAAACTTCCCTCGAAAAACCCTGTAGAAATGCTCAATGATTTTCACCACCAGCTGTATCGTAGGGGGGAATCACGTCCTTTCCAGACTAAAATCCAGCCGAGGAGTGAGGCCATGGTTAAAAAGAGGTGTTCTAAAACCCACATGTAAACAATTACGAACTGGAGCCTGCGTGGCTGTCTGTTGTGTTAGCAACCGAGGGCGTTTATCAATGACATGAAAAAATACTCTAATGTTTGTAACAACGAGCATTAGTTATTGGGCATTTTCAAGCCTACACATTGGCAAGTCCAAGCCAGAGTCTACGTGGCTATCTGTTACGATGTCAATGGAAAATGCTTGTTAATGATACAGTAAAAATACTCCTTTGTCTATGGCAACAAGCATAAAATGATCGTATTAAGAAAAGAACAGAAATTAAAATATAAATAAATACACTAGTTCGAACTGGTTGTCTTTCAAGACCCAAGTAGGGAACGCACTATCTCAGCCTCAGATTGATCATGAGTGAGCAACCCCTCTTACGGCTCTCTTTTGCTTCTGGAAAAAGGAAAAAGAAAAAAGATTGATGGCATATGTGGGTTGCATTAACTAAGTGTATCCGCCTTCTATGATTCTATGATTCCATTGCCATCGGATCAACATCAGATTGAAAAAATCAGGTATGAGCAACCACTTTCTCATCATGGCCCACACAGAGAATGACCTTCGATGGGTAGTCCTAGAAACTACAAGGGATGGATTTATCGTCTGAAGACCTTCAGAGTTGGCAAGAATGATAATGTGTGTTGGTCACAGATCAATTAGAATCATAGAAGGTGGGAATCACTTTCATCATCATTGTTACAAATGTAGAGTTTATGTTCATGTCTGCCGGAGGCTAGGAAATGTGACGGCTACCAGAATGTCAAAAAACTTCAAAGAGCTTGTCAAAAGCATGCCTTCTTAAAGCCATTGTGAGAAAGTATTCCTTCTTACTCTGAAATAAAGGAATACTGCCTTTACTTGAAGTTAAATTTATATTCATGTGACACCTATAACTGAAAACGAGTTACCACAAGAGGTAAGCTGTAAAGCTGTGCTTTAGCAAAGGAGATGAGTCTAGTACTTCCACAAAGTTGTTTCAGCTTGTCAGCTGACACAACATATGGTCTAGCATCTGATGTAGAACTTGACAGATGCAACTGGAACACTTTGTAATCACTGTAGTCTGGCCTGAATTCTGATAAACTTCAAAAAGTTCCCTCGCCCTTAGGAAGAACAACTTACGCTCACATTCCTCCTCTGTGCTCAGAACCACAAGGAGACTTGCTCAACTGAATGCATACTTAGGGCCTGATTTAGCGTTTCGCAGAGGGGTTACTCCGTCACAATGGTCATTAGAGCCTATGGGATTTGTATTTCAATGGAAGCGATATCCGTCACCGTTGTGACGGAGTAACCCCCCTACCAAACTCCAAATCAGACCCTTCATCTGCACACATTTACCAAAGGATATTTCGGGGTAATCAGAAACATGGCTTTTCAGAGGGGTAGTGAAACAACATGTTCACAATCCTGATAGCTCAGTTACAGTTTTCCCCAGTTAACTTAAAAAAATCATCCATTGTGCCTTGTATTACTAGCACTACCAACCTTCTGCCCTGTTACATTCCCTGTGCTGTCTTGGGCGGTGCCTGGGAGTCCAAGATAAAGCATGGCTTATGCACCATATTTTGCATAGGAGTGCGGTGTATGTGGAGAATCATTCCTCCTGTGAATGGCAAAGGAGTGTGCATGGGTGAATGGGCATGTGCAAGTGCCCTGAGGTCAGAAGTGTGGGCCTTCAGAAATAACAAGTTACAGAACGAAACAGAGCATAAGGCCTGGAATTTTCTAACCCATAGTAGCTGTTGGGAGGACCAGTTTGACAGTGCAGGCCCATCCTGAAAGGAACATGCATATCAGGTCATGCCTGGCAAGAGTGGTAAACTGCCACACAAATTGTGGCATAAGACAAATATTTCCAAAATAAGCACACTGAAAATATGGATTCTGACATTCAACCAATTGAGAGGACTTCTCTTGTTGCAGTATGACCCTAAATCATAACTCTTCCTCGCTTGGAAGCTGAAAACAAAGATATAAAAAGCATTACAATCTTCTTAACTTCAATGTATGTATATTGTAATTGGTTTCATAACTTTTAATTTCCTGTACACAAAAAATGAAGGCCCTAAAGTGGTACCAATTAACTTAAATGTGCAATCCTTACTACCCTACAGAAGGGCTGACATATTGTGTGTTTCACGCCCACTTTTTGTGCTAGCTTGTTTTAAATAATCTTTCCAAATGTCAGGTACACACATTAAGTAAACTGTTTTTGTCTGTCTGTAACAATTTAAAACTTGAAGTAGTATTTCAATCTCAACTCTTAACACGAAAATCAAGCAAACATGTTAGGAAAAGTAGAAGTGAAACACACATACTATGGATTTGAATTGTAGTAATCGGAGGTTAAAGTATATAATTTGTGGGTAAGGGCTAGAGGTCTCCTTTACAGATTAGAGGGCAAAAAGACCATCACTCAATTTCCCAGTCCATGTCCGCCACACAATGCAAAAAGTTAAATGGCCCCAACACTCAGGGAGAAAAATCTCTGCCTATGTGGATTATTTATTTTTTGTTCAGAGAAGATAAAATCCCGCTTTGGAAATATATTTTCTCTGATCGAAAAAGTTTGCAAAGAAGGTACTTTAATCATGCTTCTAATCTTCAGTGCTGTAAAAGGATCCACCATGGTTTTGTCTTCTTTTACATCACAGACACAGCCGGAGATCTCCACAATGAGAGGACAATCTTGATTTTATCCCCTTGCAGGCTCACAGGTTGTCCATCAAAGTCTAAATAAGACCCTACCTTTTCTACCATTCGACCAGTGGAATGAGAGCAATGGAACAATGTGGCCCTGTCCACAGGAGGAGGAATGGGATTTCCATGCCTGAGTGCAACTGATGGCCAAAAGTGGTTGTATGTCCAAAACCCAAACCATACTTATCCTGCTTCCACCCAAGTTGAAGCATATTAAGTATTCAAGTACCTATTTACATCCCTTCAATACATGCACACCGATACTATCTGCCAAACACCTTTATTTCAGGTGTTACATAAGTTGGTGTCTGCTGTTTTTCAACACTGAATAAGCAATGATTTATTTCATGGGGAGTGGTGAATCCCATCTTCACCTTCCAGGAGTGGTCTATGGTAATGCAACACACATAAAATCTGTAAGAGAAATACAGATCCATACTGGCCTTACTGGCCTCTAAAAGTATGGGGCATCTAAGGGAGGAAGTAAGAACCAGGGACCATCTCGCTTTCTTGGATTGTCCCCATGGTAGGACCCCCATGCAATTTTCCTGTAGTTCTCTAACCTGATTGCAGGTGTAAGTAGTGCAATCTCCTACACAGGGCAGTGTGGAGTGGGAAATGAGCAAAGGAAGAGGTTATCAAGTCCCCTAAAAAAGTATTCTTTTCCTGGCCACTTATGCCTTTCCTTTCAGTGTCCAAGGCACCACATATATAGATCTGGAGCACTTCATCCTTCGAAATTGTGGAAGAGGAGGATGTCCTGGGGAAATCCCTGCTATAAGCTTAATATGGGCCCACCTGTCCACCTTTTGGGGTACCCTAGTATGTCTCTTCTCAATGCTATGGGGAACCCCTTCCATGTAGGACCCTCCCAGGGGAATAGTCCTGGTGTTGATAAGTTAACAGGCTTCCTACTCTATAGGCACTATGTTAGAAACTGGGTTTCTGATTGGCAGAGGTATGCACCCTGTCCAAGCAGGAACCACAACCCTAGTCAGAGTGAGTCAGTTACACGCCATAAATTAGCCTGTGCTCACCCTCTGGTAGCTTGACACAGAGCAGGCAGGCTTAAATTAAGAGGCAATGTGTAAAGTAGTTGTGCAACACTTCAAATAGCAAAACAGTGAAAACTCAAAATAAAAAGATACCACACCTGGTTAGAAAAATAGAGCTGAACTTAATGAACAACACAAGACCAAAATTACAAAACTTTAATAAATAGAAGTTGAGATATGAATTTTTAAACATTAAACTTAGTTGTGGTGCTTACAAGCATGAAGCCCCAATCAGGGATATCTAGTCATAGTAGGCTGGATCAAATCTGAAAAGCCAGGCCAACTGATGGAGTGGGGGTCAGATACAGGGACCAGCCTTGGTCCACTGAAAACAATACCTTGGTTCGGAGTCGCATCGACATTGAGAACAAGATGAGAGAAGCAAAGGGGGCAATGTGTTGGAGTCACTCCTGCAGATATAGGCGATGCATCAGCTCCAAGCCGCACAAAGTTGAAGATGCGTCAGGAATGGAGGCAATGCGTCACCCAGTCAGCAATGCAGTGCTCCTGATCCTCGCAGCGATGCGCCAGCGGCAATGCAGTGTCCTCAATCTCTGCAGCAGGGCTACACGTTGATAGAGATGCGCTGATTCCAAACAGCGCAACAGCATTGATGTGCAGGTTCTGGCACTTGCAACACCTTATACCCACTTCCAAGAGCCCAAAACTAGATCTGGCAGCTCTTGGCAGGGCGGGACAGCAAGCAAAGACCAGGTGCTGTTACACGATGAAGAGAAGACTTTGATGTCTCTGAGACTCCAGAAGAACCAGAGGCAAGCCAGCAAGCCCTTTGAGTCACTTTGGTTCTTGGGTGGAGATTCAGGTTCAGTCCTTCTCACTACAAGGCAAGGACGGCAGCAGGGCAGCCCAGCAGAACAGGAGTCCAGCAGGATCCAGCAGACTGGCAGTCCTTTTAGCAGCACAGAAGTCCTTCTTCCTGGGAGAGTATCAACAGACCCAGAGTGTACTGAGTTGGTGGTAGTTCTTATACACAGTGGTACCTCTTAAGCAGGGAAGACTTCAAAGAGAGGTCTTTGAAGATCATAGAGTGCCTGTCCTTCCTGTCCTTGCTCCATGCTCACTATAGGGGGGTATGCAACCATTTGTGTGGAGGCAGGCACAGCCCATTCAAGTGTGTCAAATCATCCCTCCGATCCTGCCAACGATGGTCCAGCAGGATGTTAATGGCCCATCAGTCACACCTAAGCTCCCTTTGTGCATGGCTATCTGAAGGGAACAAACAAGTCCAGCTGTCACCCCACACGAAGACAGACAGGCAGAAGGCACCAGATGGTTTAAGTAATAACATGCCAAATTTCTAAAAGTGTCAATTACAACTTAAAATCTGACTTCACCATAAGTTGTGATTTTAAATTGGGCTTCCAGAAACACCAAACTTGGGGTACCCATCTCTCCTCAATGGGAAATTACACTTATAAAATGTAATTAAGCAATCACAACCTTATCCTATGGGAGAGATAGGCATTGCAGTAGTGAGAAATACATTTAAGAGTTTTTTCACAACTAGGGCATGTAAAACTTAAACGTACATGTCCTACTTTTCAAATGCACTGCACCCTATCCTTGGGCTGTCAAGAGCCTACCCTAGGGATGATTTATATGTATTAACAAACATTTGCAATGCAATAGGTCTAGTATTTTTAGAGCTATTGGCATTGTAAATGACAATGTCTTTTACCTATGTGTTTTTGTTTGGAGTGTAGTGGATGAATGCCATGTGCCACAGCAGCCCTCCCAGGCCTGTCACTACAGGAGAGAGGACACAACAGGTCGCCATCTTGGGAGAATTTTTGCCTCATTCCTACAGATTGGCTGTGATAGCTTAAGAGATGCAACCTTTTCTAGTGTGTTTACCTAAACTTTTATAGCACCAAACAAGCCACAAAGAGGCACCTTTGTGGCATTTAACCCAGAGAATGAGGGGGCTCAAAAGAGTTAGGAGCAAAGAAAAGGGGGCCGACATATACTTCTGTGTATTAAAATGTCAAAGGAATTATTCCTCTACACTGTCAATACCAGTCTAACTTGTAAAAACATTGATTGTATACAAAAAGAATAACAGAAGAGGCCGTTTAACTGCAAATTAATTGCAGCAATTTTGTAAGAATGGCACCTGCTTTGCAGAGCTATAAAATGACAGAATCTGTATTACCAAGCACTATTGTTTTAAAAATGCGTTGTTCCCAGACTGCCCCAACACGTACCAGGCAAAGAACACCAGGGGAGAGGATGTCACGTAAGGGCCAGAGCTGCCAACCTTGGCCCCAGGGAACACGGTTCGAGTCTCGGCGCCGGCTAAACATCCTGTCTTTCTGGGCATATCACTTAATCTCCCCTTGCTACCAAAAATAAAAGTGTTCTTGTGTAATGTAACCGGTGCTCATGTAAAGCGCTGTAATACCTTGGTATCGAGTTCATACTACATAAAACTGCAAAAAAGAAAAAGCCCCCGTAGACATCACAAAGAATCAGCAAAATTCCCAAAACCAAGGAACATGAAGAAACAACATACCACCAAGAGCAAAGCAGCAAGGCAAAAGAAGAAATAGTGTGCCACACTAAGGAACTTTCCTGAACAATCCATATAATAGGGTCAGTTTCCAAGGCGGTAACAAAACTGCCTCAAGGCGGGACAAGCATAAATCATCTGCCAATGACATAAAGGGATTTTTGAAAGGCAGGAAGGAAGGTTTGAGCCTGGCTGACGGGTTGACTTACCAGGCCAACATGGCACATGCAGGCCTAAGACATGTTTGAAAGGTTACTTCAGTTGGTGGCGCAATCAGTCCTGCGGTCCCACTAGTAGCATTTAATTTCCAGGCACTGGACACATGTAGTGCACTTTACTAGGGACCTCAAAGTAAATTCAATTTACCAATTGTGGATAAGCCAGTCTCACTATTCAGAAAGCACATGCACTTACGCACTGGTTAGCAGTGGTAAATTGTCCAGATTTTTAAAGGCATCAGAAACGAGGTCAGAAAAAGAGAAGGAGGAAGGCCAAATGTTTGGGGATGACCATTGTAGGACAGTACCCTCTTTCTTGGCATGGTTACCCCCATTTTCTGCCTGTCAGTGTGTTTGACTGTGTTCACCGGGATCCTGCTAACCAGGACCTCAGTGATTATGCTCTCCCTTTAACCCCTTCGGTGCTGTGGACGTACTGGTTACGTCGTAACCATTACGTCCTGCACTTGGCCTGCGGCTTTTCCTTTCCATGTCTCTCTGAGCATTCCTGCAGCACGATTGCTATGGCAATCATGCTGTAGGAATGCCTACTAGACACCAGGGAGTTTTTTTTATTTTAGAAACGGCATGTTTTTTTAAGGTCATTTCTTCCCCCAAAAGGGGCAGATTGGTCTATTTTAATTAAGCCCATCTGCCCCTAAGGGGAGCAGAAACCTCTAGGCACCAGGGTTATTTTATTTGTATTTTATTTTTACAGGAGGGGAGCACCCCTTAGGTAAGGGTCGCTCCCCATTGGGGCACAATATATTAGGCCAATTCTGCCCCCCTTGGGGGTATATGAGTATACTTTAATTAGGCCACTCTGCCCCCAAGGGGGGGCAGAAACCACTAGACACCAAGGATTTTTAAAATTTTATTATTTGACATAAGGGGAGAGGCCCCTTGGGAAATGGCCGTTCCCCTAAAAGGGCATGTTATTTTAGGCCATTTTTGCCCCCCTTGTGGGCAGGTCGGCCTATTTCTGTAAGGCCCATCTGCCCCAAGGGGGGCAAAAACCACTTTGGCACCAGGGGGTTGGGGGGATGTGTGTGTGTGTGTGTGTTTGGGATCAGCCTATTTTTGTAAGGCCCATCTGCCGCCAAGGGTGGGCAGAAAGCCCACTAGACACCAGTCTTAAGACCGCCAGGGTCGTAATAACGGCCTGAGTGTTTTCTTTCATGTGTGTAAGTGCTGTGTGACTACAGTGGTACTGCATGAGCTTTGCATGTCTCCTAGATAAGCCTTGGCTGCTCATCCACAGCTACCTCTAGAAAGCTGGATTCTAGACACTGCCTACACTACACTAATAGGATATACCTGGACCTGGTACTAGGTACCCACCAAACTCCAGGCCAGCTTCCTACAACCATGCAGAAAGGGCCAGGTCTAACACATTACAAAACAATATGTTTCTTCCAGCTTACTCATACCCACTGAAGATTCAGTTCCAGATGACTCTGAGCATGTCATTCCAATGACCTGGTAAACTATCCAATTTACCTCTGCACACTGCATTCTAGGGCTACCAGTGGTTCTGAATAATTTAAGCATTATCATATGGCTACCAGTGGTTCTGATTAATGCAGCTATTACCATCCATCACTTTTGTGCTGAACCTGAATGCAAACATGCCCATACATAAAGGGTGACCAGATTTTGAAAAACAGAAATGGGGGCATTTCGCAAAAACAGAACGACACAATGTTACATCAACCGAGAGGCACAGAATGACAGCATTCATTCACATAGAAACACAGACGATATCTTAAAGAAATAAAATGAGATTTTTAAGCCCTGTAGATTATCGGTTGCCTTCTGACAAGAACTGCAAACTACTCCTATTTTGAAACACTGAAAATATACCTCCCACTGTTATAAGTCAACCCTCCCTAAAAACCAGGACAGAGCCACATTTGCAAATTCTGCCGGGAAAGCTGGTGACAACTGGTACTATCCCAGCAAATTCCAGACACTTTGTCACCCTAATATACAAGAACATGTCCAATTAACCACATACCCTGAGAACAATACAGCCAGCCCCTGCTCATATCGTCTATCAAGCCACAATTGTCACTAGGAGAAATCCACAGTTACCCTGCACCATGCTGTGAGTAGCACTGCCACCCATAGGAACCAAAGCAGCTTGCAAACAAACCACGTGCCATGCTATTCATGGCACCAGAATACTAACTTTCTGTAGAGGGACATTCCTATAGCCACCCAGCACATCCTTTTGTGCTAGCAGTATTGTACAACTGGTTAGCCCTCATTTGACTTTTTAATCAAGAAAAACTACTTCCTATTTAAAAAAAATAAAATTACTTTCAAAAATATTTTTTTCTTGCAGAAAGTAAAGATGCACACTCAACTTTCTCATGGATAAGCATGCTTGTTGGCTTAAGTTCCTATTTAAACTCACACTTCAGACGTTTTCACCATTCCATAACAAGCATTTCAAATGGCAACATCTATGAAGTCCAGGTTGTTACGAGGTTGTAGGTCATGTGAGATAGCTGAAACCAATCAGGAAGGAATGATAGTTATTTAAAAATGGTATTGACCATTTAGAGATACAAGTCTCCTGAGTTTACACTATTTTAAGGTAATCTTAACTCATTCAATTAAAAAAAATTGTAGAATAAAACTATGCATCTTTACTTTCTGTATGAACAAATATATTTTTAAACAAGAGACAGTCAGTGCTCTTGAAACCGACAGGCATACTCTATGGCGTTTTATGATACCTGAACTTATAAAGTGCACGTTCACCAACGGTCTCATGGCCCTGAAGCTGCAGAAAACAAAACGTTAATGAAGTACTCTATAAAGATTACTCACAGGCCAATCTAGAGAGCCAGGTCTTCATGAGTTTCTTAAATTTGAGATAACAAGGAGTGAACTTAATGTCAGGAGAAAGAGTGTTTGAAACGCAGGGTGCAAAAAAACAGAAACTTGTCCTACCCAGCATCTTCTTTTTTTAATGGGGGGAAAGGATAAAAGATTCAAATAAGAAGATCTAAATTGCGGCCCGGTATATATTTGTGGATACAAGTTGAAACGAAAGCCGGGCTGAGACTCTGTAAAGATCTGAAAACAATGCAGCATACTTTACAAATGGAGCATTGTTCGATTGGAAGCCAGTGCAGTTCCCGCAATAGGGGAATCATAGGACACCTCTGAGGTCATTGGTACAGTAGCCTACCGGCCTGATTTTACATTAGTTGAGGTCTGCTGACTAACCTATTGGGAGACCCAAGTAGAGGGAGTTAGCATTGTCGACTCTCTAAATAACCAGCACCACAATGGCCAGCGTAAGAGCTTCGAAGGAAGAAGTCTACTGATCTTCCAAATTTTACACAAAAGGAAAAAAACAGGCTGAGACTTTGGCCCCAACCTGAGATTTCACTGATAGTTTAGAGTCAATCAATACTCCCAAGCTTTTACCGGAATTCTTGGGCTGAGGTGGAGTGCCCACTAAAGAAGGCCATAAGGTGGCATTCCATAGATGAGGCTGCTTTCCAATTATAACAATTTCTGTCTTGTCCGAATTCAATTTAAGTTGGTTACAGTTCATCCAATTGCATGTGAATAGCATTGTGTCCTGAAAAGCTGAAATCGATTCCGGTGAAATGTCAATCGAGAAAATCAATTGTATGTCATCTGCGTAATTATGCACTTTGAATTGCCTTTGCTTCAGGACATCGACTAATGGGCACATGTATAGATTAAATAATTAGGGAGATAAAGATGGTCCCTGTGATATTCTGCAAGTTAAATTATCCTTAGAGGAGCGAAAGAAGGAAAGCCTCCCTGACTGTGACATGTCCTTCAATGTCCATGGCCATCACTGCCCTTCCTACCCTAATTGTGATCACACTGTATCTTGACATCAACAAGGCCACCGACAAGTTCAACTCCTGCTTGGAATCCCTTATTGACAAATGTGCACCACTGAAGTTCAAATTATCCAGACCAAAACCCTCTAGGCCCTGGATCTCTAAAGAGCCTTATGAAAAGCAAAAGCTCATCAGGCAATATGAGAAAGGATGGAGAAAAGCACCATCCTCCCTGAGTATGACTAAGCTTTGCATAGCAAGAAAACAATGCAAAAACAGACTTCTCACAGTTGAATCCTCCCATATTAGAGCCCTTGTGAATTCCACAAAGAATAGACCAAAGCACCTGTTCGAGGTTATTGCCCAGACTACTAAGCCCGCTATCACTTCGGCTCCCAAGCCATCTATGTCCTGTTGCAATGACTTTGTGGATTTCTTTGATAAAAATGTTAGTGACATGCATATTTCAATTCCCATCAACAACTCCCTTGAAACGCTTGAATCTCTACCATGCAAATCAATACAACCATGGTAATCTTTCTCTCCAATCTCCACGCAGGACCTACTACAAACTAATCCCTCTAACCACCATCAGGACGCTATTCCAAGATCTATCAGCAAATCTCTTGCCACACACCTACTTCCCATATGGACCACCTTGGTCAATTCCTCTCTTAATCAAGGCCTCTTACCCAAATGAGTAAAATTGGTCAAATCACTCTGCTCTTAAAAAGTCAAACTCTTGATCCAGAGAACTTGAACAACTGCTGTCCAGTCTGTACGGTTCCATTTTAAGCAAAGTCATTGAAAGCTGCGTAGCGTCCCAACCAGCCTCACACATCCAAGCAAACAACCTCCTAGTCACTTTCCAATTAGGTTTATGCCTGTGGCACAGTACAGAAACTGTGATCCCCCAAGCAGTTTATGATTCCCTTAGATCCTGCCTCCTGGTCCTCCTGGATTTATCTGCCGCATTGGACACTGTCAACCATCAGGACCTCCTTTGTATTCTTGAGCTTCCATGGGATGTGGTGGAACGGTCCTTGACTGGTTTTCCTCTTCCCTATCCAACCATTCCCAAATTGTGAGAATGGGCAACTCATTTGCAATACCAGTCAGCGTTCACCAAAATGTCCCCGAAAGATTGATCCTCTCCCCAATCCTCTTCAACCTCTAAACAGAACCACTATGTGTGATGCTCAGAAACATAGGGATTCTTTTCCACCTCTATGCTGACGATACTCAAATATATCCTGCTTGCAAATTCACTCTCAATTATCCAAAACTGCATTCTAACCACCATATAAAATTCAGTCCAACTAAAACAGAATTTCTTTTGAGCTCACCTCAGAAAAGAAAAACGCATGTACAAGAATGGATGGCCAACCTCCCTGCCTTCGTAGGCCGTTGTCACCAGTACCAGATCACTTGAAATCATCCTGGACAATTGTCTTAGTGTCCAGAGCCACACAGCATCCATGGCCAAATGTGCACTACATCAACTTAGGCAGCTTTGGGGCATCAGACAAATGATTCTGGTACAAGACTTAAAAACTGGTTCAGTCTCTCGTTCTCTCTATACTAGACTATAGAATGGCCCTTCATGCAGGCATTCCCAATTTTTACCTAGGCCCACTGAGAGCAACACTACATGCTGCCGCATGCTTTGTCGTAGGTCTCAAGAAATGTGACCACATTTTCCCTGCCTTGCTAACCCTCTATTGGCTCCCCATTGAGGCACAGGCCCAATTCAAAATCGCTTCCATCAGCCACAGAGCACTGAACTCCTCCTCATGAACTCCTCCTTATCCTCCTATCTAAACAAGAAACTGAAAATCTCCAGAGCAAATAAGGGCTCCAGAAATGCCCATTCCCTACTCCTGGAGCTCCCCCACCTTCAGGCGAGAATGATACATGAATAAGTCCTACTCTGGCAGTGCCACTAGAATCTGGAACTCTCTGCCTCACTCATTCCATCTAACCACCTGCCTAGCAACCTTCAACAAGAACTTGCAATGCAATGGGTCTCGCATTTGTTCAACTTAGAGCTATTAGCTCTATAAAGTCCTAACCAGACTTTTCTTGCCACATAAACAAAAAATAGAAAGTAATACAGTTCTACATAAGCGAGCCGATTTAATGTGCCACACCATGAGCATGAGCATGAAGGAGCACATACAAAATGAAACAGAAGTTTGTTTTCAGTCAAATGTATCAGCAGTTATGCAATTATCTATGTAACAGGGTCAATGTCATGCAAAGCGCTCGATTAGTGCCCAGCAAGATCGTGCTGCGTAAGAAATAAAAAGAAAAAGTAGTCCCGAAGCCATGCGGAAAACATGGAGCCTGGTATGTTTTCAGCAGTTTACTGGTGCTCTTGAGGAGGGCTCAACACCGGAAAAGACATGACGTATGCATGCCTTACACAAATGAAATCAAGCAAATTTTAAAACGCAAGCCCAAGAACCAACTAAACTGATGGGCGTGATATGGGAATGGTTAAAAGCCTACAGAGAGTTTACAACAGGGGCCAGAGCGCTTACGTGCTCGACCCAAAAAAGGACCTCATGCTCATCCTATTTGATAGACATCTTAGTTAATTTACCCTCAACCAGACTTATTTACTTTCTCCCATGCATCCTGATCTGCTTCGCTTAGCTGTTCATCTCCTCTGCCCTACTGTTGTAACTGTCTCCTGTGGTAATTCCTGAATACTTACATTGACATAACATCCAAGCTCAATTATTATTATAACCCGAAGTAACTCAGTATTATGTGTGTTGTAAAGCGCTCTGATGACTTCGGGCCATGTCCGCGCTATATAAAATTGCAAATAAATAAATAAACCTGAGACTTTATACACCAAAGTTCGGGACTGTTCACAGAACAGACAGCATGCGCACTATGCACACAGACACTCCTTTGCCCAAACAGAATGTCTCTAGCCTTACCGGCGAGCAGGAGAAGCAATATGAAGAGCAAGGGCGGGTGCCCCGGGTTGAAAGCCATCATCCGGCACCTCTAGAGCAATCCGCTGTGTCATTGCTAGTTCACAGCGATACCCCTATTGTCCCCTCCGAGTGGAAACGGCACAGGTCTCTTCACTACTGTCATTCTTCTTTCCTCTCGCGCAGCAAGAACGTCGTCCTCAGTCCGGAAGCGCCCCGCATCGTATGCTTCCCTCGTGTGAAGCCGTCATCGAAGCTCTCGCCATGTGATGAACCTTGGGCCATAGAGTGCTGTTGGAATGACGAAGTTCCTCCCCCTTTCTGCTTAAACGAGTTTTGTTTTCACTTTTGCTTTCGTACAGTAAGACTTGCATCTTGTACTTCTCGATCGTCTAGGAGACAGTGGAATAGAAATCGACAAGTGTCGCTGCGAAGCCGAAGCCCTGTAATCTGGGCAGACGGTGGCTGCTCGCGAGGATGTGAAGCTATACAAATAATACAACCGTACTACCCATCAACACGGTTCATTGTAGTTGCATTTACATAGCGCTCTCTACTACTGACGATGCATTATGGCATTTTAAGCAGCCCAAAATTACAAATAATACAAATTAAAGAATGTGTTTATAATGTGTCTTAAGGAGTCAGTCCCGTGGCTTCTAGGACGTTTGAGCCCATTTTGTGCGTTTAGGCTAATATATTATTATTTTGGGTCATAGACGTTAACCGGTTGTTATTCCCAGCCTCTTTTTTAAACATTTAATCCAGCCCTGTGTACCCTAAAATAAAGGGAAATCATTTTGGTATATACATGGGCTGTTTTAACAGTATTCTTAATCCCTTATTTATCCAGTAGCATTTATCTTAAACTCCCTCACAATGAAGTTGAGGCATTCCTGATGTTATCATCGTATCAGCGTGGCATGAAATAGCCTATGGTGAAGCATGCCTCAAAAGTGTGGGTGAGGCTTTCTTGTCCTACATGTATAATACT
This sequence comes from Pleurodeles waltl, assembly GCF_031143425.1. NCBI lineage: Eukaryota > Metazoa > Chordata > Amphibia > Caudata > Salamandridae > Pleurodeles > Pleurodeles waltl. The sequence continues at coordinate 832,637,561 of NC_090440.1, read as the reverse complement.
AGCTTATTTAAGGCCCCGCCTGTTTCTAAATAGTGCTGGTTTATCAAACACATCGCATTCATGATGTGGTTGATGGATGATATGAAGAACGTGCGACAGTGAAAATCATCTTTCTCTGCTTGTGGTACAATGATGTAGCACATCAGGTCAACTGCGAGAGTATTTTAAGAAGCAATCATTGCCCCTACAAGAGTATCTTTCCCAGAAATTCCAGGCATTAATATAGCCTTATAACCTGCTGTAGCGGGCTACACCGGCCGGTGTAGGCCCGATCCAGCGTTAGAGACCCAGGCTGATGACGAGGGCCTTTAACAAGGGCGCGGGCCTTTAACAATGTAGCGGGCCTTTACTGCCCAGTATAGCCCAGCTACAGCGGGCTTTAAAACTATTAGAACATTCCGACTCTAGAGGGCATAATGTTCTAATAAATAAAACAAAGGCCTCAGGAGTCAGAGGGGACTGAAATCCACTTGGGCTCTGTGAAGCCTTTGTTCACAGCTGTTGCTGTGAGACAAACATTGGAATGTTGGAATTCTGGGCTTTTATCAGCCATTAGAAGCCGGAAGCACTCCATTGTCTTTAATGGAACCCCAAACATTCCAATGTTCTAACATGGCTGAAGGCCTCTCATACAACAAAGACATTGTCTCATCTATCTTAACAGCAGCACCATTGATTGTGATTCTACACTTAATCAGACCATGGCCCAGATTGAAGATTAGGACACTTCAAGTGAACTCAAAAAGATACAAGTGAAAACTTTACTTCACGTGCAATTATGACCAAATATGTCAGCGGAAAACACAGCCACATGTGAACTCATCGTAACAAACAAGCCTAAAATCTCATTCAAAGATAAAGAGTTCCGTAGAGGCTGGCTACTGATAGTATGGAGAGGCATTAAAGACTAGTTAATCTTGATTACCAAAAGAGCAAACAAGCTTTTGGCCAATCTTGTTAAAAAAATAGTGAAAATGTGCTAAAGCCTCAAATCAGTTCCACAACTTTCGAAAAGAAGAATGAAGAAAAGAAATTGGAAGACGGCAATAAGAATTCTGGACAAAATCTAAAAATTTCAAATAGACATTAGCAGGTTTTCGCATAAGACTACTCATCTTTTCTTCAAAGAAGACTAAGGCGGTCATTTCGAACATGGTGGTTCGGCCAGCCACACCGGCAGTGGCGGCTAAAGCTGCCAGCCGGCATGGCGGGCCGAACCGCCATATAAAGAACAGGGTGACGGCTGCCAGCGGCAGCTGTCACCCACCGCCATGCTGCGCTACCCTGCGGATAATGTTTCAAATGCTGCCAGCCTTTTCCCGCCAGGAAAAGGCTGGCGGAGGGGGTGCCCCTGCACTGCCCATGCACTTTGCATGGGCAGTGCAGGGGGTCCCCGTGCAGTAACCCGTCGCGCATGTCACTGCCCGATTTACGGGCAGTGACATACGTGACGGGTGCTGCTGCACCCGCCGCCCAACAACATTGGCAGCGGCTCCTCATGGAGCTCCCCTCAATGTTGCAGCCGTGTTCCCCTCTGGGCCGGCGGGCGGAGACACTGTCTCTGCCCACCGGCCTGGCGGGGAGATCATTATACGGCCAGCGGGATTTTCAGGAGGCTGGCAGTCGATGGAAAGACCGCCAGCCCGAACACGGTGGGAATTCCCGCCGTGTTCGAAATGAGGGCCTATGTGCAGAATGGCAATTGCCAAACTGATGCGTTTTCCCGGAGTACCGATTCACTTGAGTTTGACACCAGCACCAGTGCAAAATTCAGGTCAAGGGTCGGGAAAGACCAAAGAAGTGGATTTCTTACCCCACAATCATTTGATCCTTGTCACACACAGAAACCCTGGTGGGGGTGGCCAGATACACCTCATCCCTCCTCCCTCCCCCTCCGCCTAAGACAAAGTCAGATTTCCTCCTAGGAATATAACCCTGCCCTCTTTTTTTAGAGAGAACCAGAGGCCCTAGTGTGAGAGGAGGCCTCTTTTTGCATGGTTAGCCCCCACTTTTTGCTTGATGTTGATGTATTCTAGAAGTTGGTAGTGCCCAGGGCCCCAGGCTAAACAGGTTACCTGGGCCAGATCTTTTTCCCTAAAACTGTTGTGATGCTTGGCACAACTGGCTATACTCTTAAATACCCCTGTAAATCCCTAGTAAATGGGTACCCCAGTACCCGGGGCAAGAGATATTAGGAGTAGGCCCCTGGAGGCAGCAGCACTAAGGCCCTCATTCTGACCCTGGCGGATTCAATCTGCCAGGGCAGAGGGCGCGAAAGTACCGCCAACAGGCTGGCGGTGCATTCAGGGGCATTCTGACCGCGGCAGTAACGCCGCGGTCAGAAATGAGAAACCAGCGGTCTCCCGCCGGTTTCCCGCTGCCCCTGGGAATCCTCCATGCGCCGCCATGGGGATTCCGACCCCCTTCCCGCCAGCCTGGTTCTGGCGGTTTGCACCGCCAGAACCTGGCTGGCGGGAACGGGTGTCATGGGGCCCCTGGGGGCCCCTGCAGTGCCCATGCCAATGGCATGGGCACTGCAGGGGCCCCCTAACAGGGACCCACATTGCTTTTCAGTGTCTGCTTAGCAGACAACGAAAAGCGCGACGGGTGCCACTGCACCCGTCGCACACCTTCCACTCCGCCGGCTCCATTCGGAGCCGGCATCCTCGAGGAAGGGGGTTTCCCGCTGGGCGGGCGGCCTTCTGGCGGTCGCCCGCCAGCCCAGCGGGAAACTCAGAATGACCGCCGCGGTCTATTGACCGCGGTACGGTCTTCTGGCGGTTCCTGCCAGGCCGGCGGCGTCCGCCGCCGGCGGGGGTCAGAATGACCCCCTAATTGTGCTACCCCCAAGGGCCCTGCACCCAGATGCACCCAGCATTGCCATTGCAGGCTGAGTGTCCTGGGGCAACCCTAAACAGATAAACTCGACATGGCACACTCTCTGTGTGCCCTGTCCACCGTACACTGGATATGTTATGGGTAATTCACCCCTCTAGCAGGCCTTTCATCCCCAAGGTAGGGTGCACCATACTTTATGTGAAGGCATAGCTGCATGAGCAATATGCCCCCACTGTGTCCTTGCTAAACCTAGGACATAGTGAGTGAACAGAGCAGCCATTTAATGTATGTACTGGGCACTGGTCAAACCCAAGTTCCCCAGCTACATAATGGCCATTCTGTACCCTGGGTTGTTTGGTATCAAACAACTCAGAATATTAAATCCAAACTGATGCCAGTATTGGATTTAACCTTAAATGTACCCTGGGATCACCTTAGAGGTGCCCCCTGCAAAAGCTAACCCTAATTGGCAGAGTTGCTGGCTGGGTCCATCCAGCTGCTTCTCCAGACAGCCAATATACAAACCTGGGGGAGAGCCCTGGCTCTCTGGTTTCTAAGACAATGTCCTTCCTTGGTGGAAAAGCTAACTCCCCCTCCCTCAGGAATGTGCAACACCCTGGTGGGGAGCTTCAAAGGGCTACAGCCCCTGAAACTGGAGCCTCCAGGCCTGCTGCTAGCAGCAGAGGGCTTCCCCTTTGCAAACCCCCACTTCTGGCGGTAACAAAGGCAGGAAACCAGACAAAGGGAAGGAGGAGTGGCCTCACTGAGCATGCACCCCCTCCCCAAGGGCTTGCATGCAAAGTGGACCCTCTGATTCAGTTTTCCCCATCTTGGAATGGAGAAAAACAGCCAATGAGGTTTAGGGAAGTGACCCTTCCCACAGGAAGTGGTCACTATAGTGGGTGTAGCCACCCAAGGGTAAGTGCCCCATTGGACACTACCAGGTTCCCCCTAAAACGCCCACTAAATTCAGTATTAAGTGGGCTCCCCTAGTTCAAGATTTTAGATTTGGAAAAGATTTCAAAAGGACTCAAAGAAGACAAAAAGACCAGCACCAGAGAAACCGCCAGGACGAGAACTGAGGACCTACTGCACCCGAAGAGGCGTCAAGACCCCTGCTTGCTGCCCCAGAGTCCCGACAATCGCAACAGCGGAAGAGCTGAACACTGGACTGACCCCAAGAAATCCAGGGGACCTCCAGGCTTCAAGGATCACCCCAGATCTCCCTCCTAAGTGGAGGCAACACTCAAGAAAAGTAAGTAAACTGCAAAGGTCCAAGAAACCAGTGAAGGACACTTCACTGAATCGCTGATATCTCTCGACCGGAAGTCACAGCTGGACCTAACGACACACAGATGACAGTCCATAAGTGCCCCCCATCTATGCCAAGTTTGGTGGCACTGCAACCCCCAGTGGCTGAGCTAGAGCAGTACCCTGGGTCCTGGTCAGATGACATCGGGCCAGGAGAAAACCAACTGCCCCGAAGCTGGCAAAGGATCAGGAGGAAGCCCCAGTAGAGGGACTCCAGGAACACCCCGGACTTCCGACCAGACTGCCCCGGTTGTCCTGCAAACGACCCTCAAAGAGACTTATCTCCTGCTCCATTGGGCTTCGTTGCTCACAGCATCCAAGACCTCCAAAATGCCTGGCACCTGGCTGCCCTGGGCCTTGCATCGCGGGTTCTGCTGTGTGCCCCAGGTCCCCAACCCCTTGTGACCTCAACAGCCAAAGGGGACCCCGAGGCACCACTTTGAATTTGCAAACCAGCTCCTTTTCCAAGTGGCCCATCCAAGTGGCCCGTGCCTGTGCCAAGAACTTTTCCAACGCTGCTCCCGCCAGAAACGGGAGCTGTCCGAAGCTCTCCAGCTGGCACAAGGTGCCCACTGACCACTGCGACCACCCTGCAAAAGAAGAGACAGTAACTCAACCGTACAATTCTTAATGCATTTTTAAAAGTGACTGCCTATTGATTCCAATGGTGCTTAATTACGCACAGTAAGAGTAACTTTGCAAAAAACTTTAAAAAGTCATAACAAGAAAAGTACTTAACCTACTCTAAAGATTTTGGTCTTAAAAATTATATAAAAGTCTGAAGTATTTTTATAAATTTTGGTCTCAAATTATTCATTGAGTGTGTGTGGTGCATGATTGGATTTTTGAGAACAGCCAGTACTTAGCACATCTCATGGATTAGCCTAACTGCTCGACCAGCTACCTTAAAAATTAGAGTATTAGGTGGTCTGATTTTTTACCCCTGAAAACTAACATGTGGTTGTTCGGACCCTCTGCCTAGTGTACTTGGTTTTTGTACTCTACATAGAGGGCCAGCCTCAGACATTTGGTGTATCAGCGCTGGGATAAAGCCTTTGGCCCTCATTATGAACATGGCGCCAATCACCGCCGACCACCGTGGTGACGGTGAACAGATGATCGCACGTGGCGCTGAACAGCACACCGCCGAATAATGATGCCAAAAAGTCAAACCTCCAAAAATCCTGAAACCTCCAGCCACCACCAGGGCCTATGATTGTGGAAAGGCTGTACACCTCACCCAGCCACCGCCATGCAGACAAATCCTCCGCCCACCAAATAATGATGCACAAATCACCATCGCCAGGAAGATGGAGTTATGGCAGACGATTGTCAACAATGTCAATTCAGTGGGAAATCATCCACGCACAAGGGACGACATCTGCAGGAGATGGAACGACCTTCGTGGGAAGGTGAGGTCAATGGCATCTAGGCACAACATTGCGGTACAGAAGACTGGTGGAGGACCCCCACCTACACTCCCCAACTACAACCTCTGGGAGGAGAAGGTACTTGCCATCCTGCACCCGGAGGGCCTCACTGGACTCACTAGAGGACTGGACTCGGGTAGGTCAACTACAATTACTTCATATCCACCACACCTGTAATTTATGTACCACCTCACCCCTCCCACTACCACCAGGACCATATCCCCACCCAGGCTACCACACCCACATCCAGTCACCCTGCATGCCCATAAACCCACTAACAGGCCCCCATCCTTTTCTCTGTGCACAGTCACCTACCCCTGCAAGGATTCACAATGGCACTACAGCACCCACAATGCACCTCCACCCCCACGCAAAATGAAAGCATAATTCCACGAAAGGACCCTGCAGGGCACGACAGGGGAATAAAAGCACAAAATAGGGCAGAGCTGTGCATCCATTTCTGAATTAATACATGTAACATACATGTCCATTCTCCACCACCGGCACCACCACCCATGCCACCTGGACGGAAAGGCCAAGAAGTGCCAGCGCCCGCCACGAAGTCAGAGGCCCCACTCAGGAGACTGGAGAGGAATGTATGGAAAGTGAGAAATACCCTGGCCCGTCACACAGACCTGGACTGTCTCCCTCCAGCAGCCCCCCCCAGGATACCACTGACAGCCCTATCACCCAGCCACCACCATCAGCTCTGGCCAAATGACCCCACACCAGTGTCTCCCGGTCACAGACTGGCGGACCATATGTACAGAGGCCAGAGTCTTCACCCACCAGAAGGCAGGATAATGATGGCCCCAGTGCAAGTGGGACTGCCACAATGGTGCAGGGGACACAGGCACTCGGGGCAAGGGCCAAAGCGATGGCGTCATTGGCCCAGGGGAAAGCCAAAGGATGGATGCTGCAGCCCAGGAGGTGATCTCAGTGGTCCTGGGAGCATACCACCATACCCAGAACAGGATGGGCCAGATCCTGGCCACCCTGGAGCAGAATCAAAGGCTGCAGATAGCACACCACCAAGAGGCCATAAAGCAATGGAAACAACTCAATGCCACCATGGCCACCATTGCAGGGGTGCTACAGCACCACTACCCTAGCCAGCCTGAGACCTCTACCCACCTTTAAGCCCCTACCACTAGCCAGGACACTGCCCTGCCATCTACATCTGCAGTAGCTACTGGACTGGTGGCACTGCCAGAGGACACACAGGAGACCAGCACCCCTAGCTCCAGTCACTCAAATGTGCCCAGATATTGCACTGGAATACCTGCCAAGACCAAGGCCCCCACTAAGAAGTGACTCTGCCCTGAACTGTCTCCATGTGTGCCACTGACTGTGCTAACTTGTTGACCTGCCACTACCAACACACCATCTACCAAGGGACAAATGGACCAATACCCACTGCCAACAACAGCTGAGCCCATGCACAAGAGTATGGATATGCACCATGAGCCCACTCCATATCACTGTATAGTGATTTAACAAATTTGTGACACTTAATAAAAACACATGTGCACCAAATCGTATGTCCTCTGTCATTGAGCTCACAATTGTGAGTGTTTATGCATTAGCCAGTCAATTTCATAATCATACCTTTATTGCAGGAGCGGATCCCACGCACTGTAGTGTCTGAAGTGAGTCACAATGTATACAATATTGGGTTCCCTGGCACATGCCACTTCAGTTCAGTTCAGTTAACAGTGTCAACGACTACAGACACCACATCACCAATCACATGAGTCAGACTGACACTATGCAGTGAAGACAACAGCATCAGTGAATAGTACCTCATAGTCACTGGAAGTATAGGTGGATCAGCTGGTTCCTGGAGTTGATATCTTCCCCCTCTTCTTCCTCACCATCATTCTCATCCCCTCTCTGAGGTTGCAGGTCTGGTTGGACAGCACCCTCCTCCTCTAGAATGTGTATAGCTTTCCTCACAGCCAAGTTGTGCAGCATGCAGCAGGCCACCACTATTCTACAGACCTTTTCAGGGCCATAGCACAGGGATCCCCCAGAGAGATGGAGGCAACGAAATCTAGCCTTCAGGAGACCTATAGTGTGCTCAATCACCCTCCTAGTATGTCCATGGGCCTCATTATAATTCCTGTCTGCATCTGTCCTTGGATTCCTCACAGGTGTCAGGAGCCATTGCAAGTTGGGGTAGCCAGAATCACCTGCAAAAGTGGGCGAAAGAGCACTTTAGCAAACTGCCATTACTTGCATACAGGCCAGTTGTCAACTATGTACTGATCCAGTGTCACACACACTCACCTATGAGCCATATTCTGTCCCCTTGTAGTTGTCCCATCAAGTGTGGGACACTGCTGTTTCTCAGGACAGAGGAATCATGGACTGATCCTTGGAACCTGGCATTGACATGTGATATGTACTGGTCAGCAGTACACACCAATCGTATATTCATGGAGTGGAAGTTCTTTCAATTCCTCTATACCTGTTCATTCACTCTTGGGGGTATGAGAGCAATGTGAGTTACATCATTGGCACCTATCACATGGGGGATGTTAGCAAGGGCATAAAATCCAGACTTGAGGGCAGGAAGTTCCACCCTTTGGGAGAACTGAACATATGTCTGCAGGTGTTGGACGAATGTATCCAGGAATTTGGACAGGATGAGGCTAATCATTGGCTGTGAGAACCCTGCTTCCATGCCCATTGTTACCTGAAATGAGCCCCTAGCCACAAAATGGAATACAGATAGCACTTCAGTTGGGATGGCATGCTGATTCCGATTAGCCTGTCTCATTACAGGATCCAGTAAAGCACATAGGTCATGGATTGTTGAACAATTGAGTCTGTAGGTGACAATGATGTGACGTTCCTCCATGGTATCCAAATCAACAAGAGGTCTGTACACAGATGGGGCCCCTCCCTCGCCACATGGGTCTGTACCTACAGTGGAGGAAAGAACACATATGAGGGGCACACATACACGTGCAACACATGTTGTTACTGTATTAATGGATGTGCAAAATGTAGTTTACTCACACAGACGCTATGTATTAGGTACAATGTCAGGCACATGTGTGCAGAGTCAACTCTGCCATAATGGCATCCGAGTGTGGACACATTTCCTAAGATGGGTGCATGTGAGGATCAGACACTCATGTAAGCAAGCGACAAAGGTCGGAGACTTGAAGGCCCTAAATGGGGCCCCTGGCTAGGATATGTTTACCTGGTGGTAGCAAGATGGCAGCCTCCTGCCATCCAGGTTTGAGGGAGTGGAAGTGACATCAATCCGCTGGAGGTAGTTGTCATGGCAGAAGGTGGTGATCACTGCCGTGTATCCAATCATTGGATTACATCAGAGGTTCCCAATCTGTGCGCCGTGGCACCCTGGTGCGCCTCCAAAACTACCCAGGGGCGCCACGACGTAAAGCCTCAATGTTCCCAGTGCAATTTCTTTCGTTTTTCAAGCTGGCTTTCAAACATGTTTTGCTAAGATGAAACTCCCTCTAGTACCACTAGATGGCAGTGCGACATGCAAAACAGCACAGGAATTGCTCCTATCTGTCAGAACAGTTAACACAAACTATGACCAATGCAGAAATAAAAACAGAGGCACGTGTTGGACTTAGGTATGTATGGTGTCACTTTTAAGGAAATTGTGGTATTGTTTTAATATATTTAATTTAATCCTGAAGGGCACTGTTTTTAGTCTTGTTAATGTTAGTTGGGGGGAAGACTTTTTAACATCTCTTGTAGTGTATGAATAAGTTCTTAACTATGATAGTATGGAACATGTTTAATGCAAAAATGTGTTTTTACTTTTGATATGGTGTTATGTGGACCTCCTTCTGAGTTTTGTACCATAATAAGAACTGAATTGACACGAACTGTGACACACGACTATAGTGAGAAGGAATCAGAGACTGAAGACAAATACTGAGGTCTGAGACAGGAGAGTTCAATGACTCCATCAGACGCTAGAAGAGACTGAAGCAGAGTTAAGATAATGGTGGCTGCTGGAACATTTAGTAAAGTACTTTAGTAAAGTACTTGAAAGTGAAATATAGTAGAGCTGATTAGTGGAGCTACATTCTTATATATCCAAAGTGGCTCCTTGACAACTAGAATGACTTAAAGAAGAGCTCCCTGTGCTGGAAGCAATTTTTAAGGAACAAAACATAGTTTTAAAGAAAATCATTATGCGGACCACAGTGCTGAAGAGCATTGTGAGAAAGTAGCCTCTTTCTAGCCTTGTTACCCCCACTTTTGGCCTGTTTGTGAGTGTATGTCAGGGTGTTTGTCACTGTTTTCACTGTCTCACTGGGATCCTGATGGCTGGGCCCCAGTGCTCATAGTGAAAACACTATGGTGGTCATTCTGACCTCAGCGGTAAAAGGCGCTTACCGCCGGTCAGAAATCCGCCATAATCCCGCCGCGGTCGCGGTTAACCGCCACGGTCATTCTGACCCGCAGCAGCCAAACCGCCAAAAATCCGACATCCACAACAGACAGCCAGACCAGCGGTCGGCGGAAAAGTGGAGATGACCAAACCTCCACCGTCACGCCAACAGAAATACGCCCATGCCATTACGACCCACGAATCCACGCGGCGGTCTTTCAACCGCGGTATTCCATTGGCGGTACACACCGCCGCGGTCAGAATACCCACAAACGAACAACACACAGCAACATTGGACTATTTGAATTTCACACACCTGATACACATACACACACCACTCCCACACACACAATACAATATAAAACACACACCCACATCACCCACAAACCCCTACGACCACAATTCAAAAAGAAGCACAGAGAGAGACACCACCGATTAGAGAACACCATCACACCGAGGCACACTACACCATCACCCACACAATCACCAAGCACAAAACAACACACACCACCACACTCAACACACCTAACTACACATACTCCACCCCACACATCATACACACCACTCCATGGCACCCCAAAGACACCCCCGCTTCTCAGACGAAGAACTCAGGGTCATGGTGGAGGAAATCGTTCGTGTGGAGCCCCAGCTCTTCGGCACACAGGTCCAACACACCAGCATTGCCCGGAGGATGGAGCTATGGCAAAGGATTGTCGACAGGGTCAACGCTGTGGGACAGCACCCCAGAAATCGGGAAGACATCAGGAAGCGATGGAACGACCTACGGGGGAAGGTGCGTTCCATGGTATCCAGGCACAACATCGCCGTGCAGAAGACTGGCGGAGGACCCCCACCTCAACTCCCACAATTTACAACATGGGAGGAGGAAGTCTTGAACATCCTGCATCCTGACGGCCTCGCAGGAGTCGGCGGAGGAATGGACTCTGGTAAGTTGAATCTTCAATACTGCTTCCCCCCCACCTGCATGCCAACTCATACCCCAACCCCCACCCCCATCCTCACCCCCACCACCATCCTCACCCCCACCCCCAGCACACCTATTCCCTGCCAATGTCTCACCATCACAACCCACACATCCCAACACCTAGGCCTGCATGCGTCCACTAAGCATGGACACCCATCACCAAAGCATGCCCAATGCATATACACATCCCCCCCACAAGCCACCCTCACCAAAGCCCCCACACACGAATGCCAGCACTGGGGGACACAGGAACCCACACATTCACCCATATGGCACACATTGAAACTATAACCATACCTCTATACCCCTGCAGGACCCGACCGCCACCACACCGCCACGGAGGGTCCAGAAATCTCCACAACCCCCACCCAAGAGGACATCAGCGATGACAGCAGCTCTGTCGACCTGGAGCCTGATGTCCAGCCCGGCCCGTCGGGGACCTCGGGACAGTCGGTTCCCCTCAGACAGCCACAGGCCACACCAGACCCAACCCCCTCTGGGAACACCAGCACAGCTCCCACCCAGCGGGCCCATGCCTCTGTCTCCAGGACGCGTCAATCAGCGGTGTGTCTACCACTACAGGGCACCCAGGATAACCCACCACCCCAACAACAACAGGGACCTGGGGGCAGTGGTAGTGGGCACACCGTCCAGGGGACAGAGGCCCAGGGAAACACGGGAACTGGGAGGGCAGCTGTGCGACAGGGGGGAGAGGGGCCCAGGGAACCCACTCTCCACGAGGCCCTCACCACCATCATGGGAGCATACAACCGCTCCCAGGAGACGATGGCGACGGTACTGGCCAGGTTCCAGGAGATCCAGGTACTGCAGGAGGAACAGTATCGGGGGTACAGGGAGGAACTCAGAGCCATCAACTCCACCCTGGTCACCATGGTAGGGCTGCTGAAAGATATCCTCGACACCAGGACGGACACTCTCCAACAACAAAGGGCCCCTGCCACTAGCCTCGAACAAGAACTGCCAACCACCTCCGCCGGCGCTAGTGGACAGGAGGTCCCCGCACAACAGCAGCCCACCAGACCCCCACCTCCTGCAGAAGAAGAACCACCCCGCAAGAGGGCCCTGAGATCACGCAAGAAGACAGAGTAGGATGTCAAGACCCCCGCCAGCAAAGGATACCACCTGATGTCATCCCACTGTCCCACATTGTCACCCTGTCCATCCTTGAACTGCCCCTGCTCCATCTCTCCACAGGCCTACGGACAATGCACCTGTGTGACTGTAACTCTGGACTCTGCCATGGACATTCCTTCACCATAGCCCCCACCCACTTGAAACCACCCATCCCATTTTGAGCACTTCAATAAACACCAGTTTTGCACAAAACTATCAGGAGTCTGCCTGTGATTTCAAAATATTGTATTTTACATGACAGTGCCAAAATGTTCTTGTACATAGTGAAGTCAACTAACCGCTGCCACACAGCTGTAGTCCATGGGGAAACGAAGCACAGGACACGTAGTGGGGACCACAGATCTGAAATAGGGAGGGAAAAGCCACAACTCAGTCATCATACACTGGGGCAAATAGACAGGCAGCAGAGAGGCCAGAGAGTAGTTTACATTTACTAAATAATCTTTGAATTCTTACCTGTGTCCTATTGGAAGTACTGTGCAATCACTCTGTCCCTGTTGTCTGTTTCAGCCCCGTCGTCTTCCTCCTCGTCACTCTCCACAGGTTCCACAGCTGCCACAACACCACCGTCTCGACCATCCTCCTGCAGGAAAGGCACCTGGCGTCGCAAAGCCAGGTTGTGAAGCATGCAGCAGGCCACGATGATATGACACACCTTCTTAGGTGAGTACATTAGGGATCCACCTGTCATATGCAGGCACCTAAACCTGGCCTTCAGGAGGCCAAAGGTGCGTTCGATCACCCTCCTAGTACGCCCATGGGCCTCGTTGTAACGTTCCTCTGCCCTGGTCCGGGGATTCCTTACTGGGGTCAGTAGCCACGACAGGTTGGGGTAACCAGAGTCCCCCAATAGCCATACACGGTGTCTCTCTAGCTGTTCCATCACGTAAGGGATGCTGCTATTCCTTAGGATGTAGGCGTCATGCACTGACCCAGGGAACTTGGCATTTACATGCGAGATGTACTGGTCAGCCAAACACACCACCTGGATGTTCATTGAATGGTAACTTTTTCTGTTCCTATACACCTGTTCACTTTCTCGGGGGGGAACCAAAGCCACATGGGTCCCATCAATGGCACCAATGATGTTGGGAATATGTCCAAGGGCATAGAAATCACCCTTCACTGTAGCCAATTCGCCCACCTCTGGGAAAATTATGTAGCTCCTCATGTATTTCATCAGGGCAGACAACACTCTGGACAACACCTTGGAAAACATAGGCTGGGACATCCCAGAAGCTATTCCCACTGTTGTCTGAAATGACCCGCTTGCCAAGAAATGGAGTACTGACAGGACCTGCACCAGAGGGGGAATCCCTGTGGGTTGGCGGATGGGGGACATCAGGTCTGGCTCCAGCTGGGCACACAGTTCATGTATAGTGGCACGGTCAAGCCGGTAGGACAGTATAATGTGGCGTTCTTCCATTGTCGACAGGTCCACCAGTGGTCTGTACACAGGAGGATTCCTCCTTCTCCTCGCCAAACCCAGCGGACGGTGCATAGGAAGGACAACACGGAGCACACAGTCAAGCAACCCACAGGTACGTACTCACAGCTTGCACAGTAAACGATTGTGTATGCAGTGAATGGCGTGTATGAGTGGCTATGCAAGGCCTAGGCCTGTGTGACGCACTAGAAATTAAGCCATGTGGGCCCTCGAAATGGCGCCTGCCTGACCTGTGAAGTGGGACAATGGGATGTGAGGTAAATGCGCTGGCGTGGCACACCGCGGCGGTCGGCGGGCGAAGACCGCGGCGCGAAGCCGCATTGGATAACATTGAAGCCTATGGGATTCAGGAGCCAATGGCGAAGGGCGCCAGCAGTGGCGGTACGCACCGCCGCGGTACGCACCGCCGCGGGCGTGACCGCCATTTTCTATCTACTTAATCACTCGAGACCTGATCTTCCACAGGAGAGGACCTATACTGCAAGTGCTGCTGTGACCTCGGTCTGGAAGGGACAATGGCTGCTGCGACTGGGGAAAGGGCCCCTGCCTTCACAACAGAAGAGTTGGAGAAACTTGTGGATGGGGTCCTCCCCCAGTATGCGAAACTCTACGGTCCTCCAGACCAACAAGTAAGTACATATTAATACGGATTTGGGGCCACTGGCGGGGTTGGGGTTGGGGGGCACATGGCGGGGTCGGCGGTCGACAGGACGGGGTTGGGGGGCCCATGGCGGGGTCGGCGGTCGACAGGACGGGGTTGGGGGGCCCATGGCGGGGTCGGTGGTCGACAGGACGGGGTTGGGGGGCCCATGGCGGGGTCGGCGGTCGACAGGACGGGGTTGGGGGGCACATGGCGGGGTCGGCGGTCGACAGGACGGGGTTGGGGGGCCCATGGCGGGGTCGGCGGTCGACAGGACGGGCTTGGGGGGCACATGGCGGGGTCGGCGGTCGACAGGACGGGGTTGGGGGGCCCATGGCGGGGGGCGACTGTCAACGATAACGCAGACAAACTTGAACTTTGTATTTCTCTCTCCCTGTACGTGTCACATAGGTCCACGCCCATGAGAAAATCGGGATTTGGCGTGCCATCGCCAAGGACGTCCGGACCCTGGGGGTCCACCATCGACGGGGCACCCACTGCCGCAAGAGGTGGGAGGACATCCGCCGCGGGACGAAGAAGACCGCCGAGTCTCTGCTGGGGATGGCCTCCCAACGTAGGCGGGGTGCCAGCCGTCAACTGACCCCCCTGAAGTTCTGGATCCTGGCGGTGGCCTACCCTGAATTGGATGGGCGCGTGAGGGCAGCACAGCAGACACAAGGGGGTGAGTACAAGCACAATCTGCTATGTTGGCGCGCAGTGGAGGTGTCTGGGTGGGGGAGGAGGGCTGTGGGTACCCCTAGGCCAGGGCGAAATCTGTAGGCTAGGCCCCTCCGTAAGCCCCTGTGTCCCCACCCACCCCCCTCAGTAGTGTGCCAGTACAGCCATCCCTGGGCCTGTGTCATCTATGTGTACAGCTGTCATCTCTAGGCGTGTAGGGCATGTCCCAGGGATTGCGTAGCAGACCCCAAGTGCGCAACGTAGTGCAGGGGGCATCTGTATCTGTAATGTCCGCCGACGGTAGCGGTAATCCATGCACTCAAAATGTCTTTATTTCTCTCCCCCCCCCTTTTTCTTTGTCTCTCTGTGCATGTGTGCATCAGCATCATCAGGCGGAGGAGAGGTGGCATCGGGGCAGGAGGGAGCTGCATCTCACATGGGCCAGGAGGGCCATACCACCGAGTCAGACTGGACCAGTGAGACGGAGGGCGAGGGGAGCTCCACAACGGGGACGACTGGAGACCGCAGCGACACGGACACGTCCTCGGAAGGGAGCTCCCTTGCGGTGGCGGCAAAATCCGTGCCCCCCGCACCTACAGGTACAGCCGCCACCCAGCGCACCATCTCCGCCCTCCAAGCAGCCCCTCAGCGTTTGCCCCGTGCCCGCTCGCACACCAAGGCGGGCATCTCCTTCGCCCCAGGCACCTCAGGCCCTGCCCCTGTTACCCCTGCTGCCCTCAGTGAGGAGGTCATTGACCTCCTCCGAACGCTCATTGTTGGGCAGTCTACCCTTTTGAATGCCATCCAGGGGGTGGAGAGGGAGGTTCATCGCAGCAATGCGTACCTGGAGGGCATTCATTCGGGTCAGGCTGCCCATCAGCGATCGTTCATCGCTCTGGCCTCTGCACTGACGGCAGCCATTGTCCCTGTCTCCAGCCTCACTCTACTAACTCCCTCCTCCCAGTCTCCTGTTCCTCTGCCTGTCCCATCCACACCATCAGACCAGCCTGCACACACCTCAACACCCAAGAGCAGCTCTTCCAAACATAAGCACCACAGATCACACAAGCATTCACCCCAGCAACATCCAGATGCACACATGCCAACAGTCACCACCACCTCTGTGTCCCCCACCTCCTCGTCTCCCTCCTCCCTCCCTGTGACGTCTACACTCACACCTTCATGCACCCCAACATCAGCCAGTGTTTCCATCACCAGCACACCCTCCAGTACAGTCCGCACACGTGCAGTCACCACCCCCACTACCATTTACACATCCCCTGTGTCCTCTCCCAGTGTGTCTGTCACCCCCTCTGCCAAAGCACACAAACGCAGGCAGCCACCCACCCAACAGCCATCCACCTCACGACAGCCTCCAGCACAATCACCTGCACCCAAAGACAGCACACTTGACTCTCCTACAACCACATCCTCTTCCTTCACTCCCATTCCCACTACTCCTACCCGTCCCTGTCTTTCTAAACTACTTTTCCTTTCCAACCTTGACCTCTTTCCCACCACTGACCCACCCCCTCCATCTGGTAGGAGTAAGAAGAGCACCTCAGCCACCACCAGCCCTGCAGCACCCTTGAAAAAGGTGCAGGGGTTTTGGAGTCCCCCAGCTCCAAGGTCCGGATCCTCCCACAGCAGCAAGGGGACATGCAGCCCACCCCCTGGGAAGAGGAGCAGAAAAGGGAAGGGCCGGCGCAGGAGCCCAGAGTCACCAGCCCACAAGGACACTACCCTGCCACCGTCACCTGCCACAGCTCCAAAGGGAGGAAAGAGCCACAAACCCTCAGGCAAGGAGGGCAAGGGCAGCAGGGCGGAGAAGTCAGGCAGCAGGCCCGCTGCCCAGGGTGGACCCAGCACAGCTGCCCAGGAGGGCCCCACAACCCACAGCCCAGGTGGGCATTGAAGGAGCCCCATCCCCGCTGCCCAGGAGGGCAACACCAGCCAATGGGCAGATGGCCTTAGGACGCCCGCCGTCTCAAGCACCGCTCCGCTGGGGACCGCCGTCTCAAGCACCGCTGCACTGGGCCCCGCCGTCTCAAGCACCGCTGAACTGGGCCCCGCCGTCTCAAGCACCGCTGAACTGGGCCCCGCTGTCTCAAGCACCGCTGATCTGGGCCCGCCGTCTCAAGCACCGCTCCGCTGGGGACCGCCGTCTCAAGCACTGCTCCGCTGGGGACCGCCGTCTCAAGCACCGCTGCACTGGGCCCCGCCGTCTCAAGCACCGCTCCGCTGGGGACCGCCGTCTCAAGCACCGCTGCACTGGGCCCCGCCGTCTAAAGCACCGCTGAACTGGGCCCGCTGTCTCAAGCACCGCTGAACTGGGCCCCGCCGTCTCAAGCACCGCTCCACTGGGGACCGCCGTCTCAAGCACCGCTGCACTGGGCCCCGCCGTCTCAAGCACCGCTGAACTGGGCCCCGCCGTCTCAAGCACCGCTCCGCTGGGGACCGCCGTCTCAAGCACCGCTGCACTGGGGACCACCGTCTCAAGCACCGCTGCACTGGGCCCCGCCGTCTCAAGCACCGCTGAACTGGGCCCGCCGTCTCAAGCACCGCTGCACTGGGCCCCGCCGTCTCAAGCACCGCTCCGCTGGGGACCGCCGTCTCAAGCACCGCTGCACTGGGCCCCGCCGTCTCAAGCACCGCTCCGCTGGGGACCGCCGTCTCAAGCACCGCTCCGCTGGGGACCGCCGTCTCAAGCACCGCTGCACTGGGGACCGCCGTCTCAAGCACCGCTGCACTGGGCCCCGCCGTCTCAAGCACCGCTGAACTGGGCCCCGCCGTCTCAAGCACCGCTGCACTGGGCCCCGCCGTCTCAAGCACCGCTCCGCTGGGGACCGCCGTCTCAAGCACCGCTGCACTGGGCCCCGCCGTCTCAAGCACCGCTCCGCTGGGGACCGCCGTCTCAAGCACCGCTCCGCTGGGGACCGCCGTCTCAAGCACCGCTGAACTGGGCAAGCACCGCTGAACTGGGCCCTTCAAGTCAAGCACCGCTGAACTGGGCAAGCACCGCTGAACTGGGCAAGCACCGCTGAACTGGGCCCTTCAAGTCAAGCACCGCTGAACTGGGCAAGCACCGCTGAACTGGGCCCTTCAAGTCAAGCACCGCTGAACTGGGCAAGCACCGCTGAACTGGGCAAGCACCGCTGAACTGGGCCCTTCAAGTCAAGCACCGCTGAACTGGGCCCTTCAAGTCAAGCACCGCTGAACTGGTCAAGCACCGCTGAACTTGGCAAGCACCGCTGAACTGGGCCCTTCAAGTCAAGCACCGCTGAACTGGGCAAGCACCGCTGAACTGGGCCCTTCAAGTCAAGCACTGCTGAACTGGGCAAGCACCGCTGAACTGGGCAAGCACCGCTGAACTGGGCCCTTCAAGTCAAGCACCGCTGGCCCTTTGGCAGACGTGGCAGGGCAGGATCTGTCTCGGGCAGGGCTGCAGGATGTCCTCTGGGCAACATGCCTCCTCCAGTGGCAGTGGAGTCTGTTATGGACTGTATGGACTGTGGCTTTGCACTCCCCAGGATGGCCCAGTGGGCTGGCCACCCACTGTATGGACTGTATGGACTGTGGCTTTGCACTCCCCAGGATGGGACAGTGGGCTGGCCACCCACTGTATGGACTGTATGGACTGTGGCTTTGCACTCCCCAGGATGGGACAGTGGTCATGGAGTCCCCTCGTGGATCTGGCGTCGTGTACTCAAGTGGCTGAGGTGCCCCCCCCTTCCCTTCCCCCTGAGGTGCCTGTCCTTTTTTCAATCTGATGCCCCTGCAGTGTTCTCTCCGTGGTGATCTTGTTTGGGGACTGGGCCTTGCCCTTTTGATTAGGACCCTGTGGTCCACGGACAGTCAGTGGACTACTGCCAGTAATTGTATATATTGTATATATAGTTAATTTATTTTGTGCTCGATTATGTTATTTTTTAAATATATGGAAATGTTTGATATCTATTCCTTTGGTCTTTGCATTATTTCGGAGGGGGGGGGTTTGGGGGTTGTAACAGTGATCGGTTGGAATGCATTGATGTGTGTGTTGTAGTGGGTGTGGGTGGGTGTGTGCTGGTAATTTTTTCCCTCCCCTGTGTCGTAGGTGCAGTACTCACCGATGTCTTCCGCGCCGCCGGGCGTGCTCCTGGTACAGGAGCAGGTATAGGAGTGCGGGGATGACCTGTAACTCGGGTTCCATGCTGTCGGGATTCCGCGTGGAGTATGTCGAGGTGAGCGTTTTCCCGTTTGTAGTCTGTTTCCGCCGTGTTTTTATCGGCGGTGCTCCCGCCCCGGAAAATGTGGCGGATTGGTGGGTCGTGATCGGGTAGGCGGTACATTGTCTCCCGCCGGGCTGTTGGCGGTGACCGCCAGGCTGTTTGTTTGTACCGCTGTGGCGGTCGGAGTGTTGAAGCGGTGGGCTCTGTTGGCGGTAACCGCCAGGGTCAGAATTCCTTTTTTTGGACCGCCAGCCTGTCGGCGGTATGGCCGCGACTTTAACACCGACCGCCAGGGTCAGAATGAGGGCCTATGTGTTCAGTATGTTTGTTATGTGTCACTGGGACCCTGCTGGTCAGGACCCCAGTGCTCATAAGTTTGTGGCCTATATGTATGTGTCACTGGGACCCTGTCACACAGGGCCCCAGTGCTCATAGGTGTGCATGTATGTGTTCCCTGTGCAGTGCCTAACTGTCTCACTGAGGCTCTGCTAACCAGAACCTCAGTGGTTATGCTCTCTCATTACTTTTAAATTGTCACTAACAGGCTAGTGACCAATTTTACCAATTCACATTGGCTTACTGGAACACCCTTATAATTCCCTAGTATATGGTACTGAGGTACCCAGGGTATTGGGGTTCCAGGAGATCCCTATGGGCTGCAGCATTTCTTTTGCCACCCATAGGGAGCTCTGACAATTCTTACACAGGCCTGCCACTGCAGCCTGAGTGAAATAATGCACACATTATTTCACAGCCATTTTCACTGCACTTAAGTAACTTATAAGTCACCTATATGTCTATCCTTTACCTGGTAAAGGTTAGGTGCAAAGTTACTTAGTGTGTGGGCACCCTGGCACTAGCCAAGGTGCCCCCACATTGTTCAGGGCAAATTCCCCGACTTTGTGAGTGCTGGAGACACCATTATATGCGTGCACTACACATAGGTCACTACCTATGTGTAGCTTCACAATGGTAACTCCGAATATGGCCATGTAACATGTCTAAGATCATGGAATTGCCCCCTCTATACCATCCTGGCATAGTTGGCACAATTCCATGCTCCCAGTGGTCTGTAGCACAGACCCTGGTACTGCCAAACTGCCTTTTCTGGGGTTACACTGCAGCTGCTGCTGCTGCCAACCCCACAGACAGGCTTCTGCCCTCCTGGGGTCCAGCCAGGCCTGGCCCAGCATGGCAGAACAAAGGACTTCCTCAGAGAGGGGGTGTTACACCCTCTCCCTTTGGAAAATGGTGTGAAGGCAGGGGAGGAGTAGCCTCCCCCAGCCTCTGGAAATGCTTTGTTGGGCACAGAGGTGCCCAATTCTGCATAAGCCAGTTTACACCGGTTCAGGGACCCCTCAGCCCTGCCTGGGCGCAAAACTGGACAAAGGAAAGGGGAGTGACCACTCCCCTGACCTGCACCTCCCCTGGGAGGTGCCCAGAGCTCCTCCAGTGTGCTCCAGACCTCTGCCATCTTGAAAACAGAGGTGCTGCTGGCACACTGGACTGCTCTGAGTGGCCAGTGCCCTCTGCTGACGTCAGAGACTCCTTTTGATAGGCTCCTGCAGGTGTTGCTAGCCTATCCTTTGTCCTAAGTAGCCAAACCCTCTTTTCTGGCTATTTAGGGTCTCTTTCTTTGGGGATTCCTCAGATAACGAATGCAAGAGCTCATCAGAGTTCCTCTGCATCTCCCTCTTCACCTTCTGCCAAGAAATCGACTGCTGACCGCGCTGGAAGCCTGCAAAACTGCAACAAAGTAGCTAAGACGACTACTGCAACATTGTAACGCCGCTCCTGCTGCCTTCTCGACTGTTTTTCTTGTTGGTGCATCCTGTGGGGGTAGTCTGCCTCCTCTCTGCATCAGAAGCTGCGAAGAAATCTCCCGTGGGTCGACGGAATCTTCCCCCTGCCAACGCAGGCACCAAAAAGCTGCATCACGGTCCCTTGGGTCTCCTCTCACGACGACGAGCGAGGTCCCTTGAATCCAGCAAGACTGTCCAAGTGACCCCCACGGTCCAGTGACTCTTCAGTCCAAGTTTGGTGGAGGTAAGTCCTTGCCTCCCCACGCCAGACTGCATTGTTGGTTTTCGCGACTTTTGCAACTTCTCCGGCTCCCGTGCACTTCTGGCGGAAATCCTTTGTGCACCCCCAAGCTGGGGTCCCCGGCACTCTAACCTGCATTGCACGACTTCCTAAGTTGTTCTCCGGCGACGTGGGACTCCTTTGTGTAACTTCAGGCGAGCACCGTTTCACGCATCCTCGTAGTGCCTGTTTCTGGCACTTCTCCGGGTGCTACCTGCTGCTGTGAGGGCTCCTTGTCTTGCTCGACGTCCCCTCTTCCTCCTGGTCCAATTTGCACCATCCTGGTCCATCCTGGGCCACAGCAGCATCCAAAAACGCTAACCGCACGACTTGCAGCTAGCAAGGCTTGTTGGCGTCCATCCGGCGGGAAAACACTTCTGCACGACTCTCCAAGGCGTGGGGGATCCATCCTCCAAAGGGGAAGTCTCTAGCCCTTGTCGTTCCTGCAGTATTCACAGTACACCAGTCCAGTAAGAGCTTCTTTGCACCAACAGCTGGCATTTCTTGGGCATCTGCCCATCTCCGACTTGCTTGTGACTTTTGGACTCGGTCCCCTTGTTCCACAGGTACCCTCGATTGGAAATCCATTGTTGTTTTCCTTGCATTTTTCCTCTATCACGACTTCTGTGTCTTTAGGGGAACTTTAGTGCACTTTGCACTCACTTTTCAGGGTCTTGGGGTGGGGTATTTTTCTAACCCTTACTATTTTCTAATAGTCCCAGCGACCCTCTACAAGGTCACATAGGTTTGGGGTCCATTCGTGATTCGCATTCCACTTCTGGAGTATATGGTTTGTGTTGCCCCTATCCCTATGTGCCTACATTGCATCCTATTGTAATTTTACACTGTTTGCACTGTTTTCTAAGACTATACTGCATATTTTTGGTATTGTGTACATATATCTTGTGTATATTTCTTATCCTCATACTGAGGGTACTCACTGAGATGCTTTTGGCATATTGTCATAAAAATAAAGTACCTTTATTTTTAGTATAACTGTGTATTGTGTTTTCATATGATATTGTGCATATGCAATTGTGGTACTGTAGTAGCTTCACACGTCTCCTAGTTCAGCCTAAGCTGCTCTGCTAAGCTACCATTATCTATCAGCCTAAGCTGCTAGACACCCTCTACACTAATAAGGGATACCTGGGCCTGGTGCAAGGTGTAAGTACCCCTTGGTACTCACTACAAGCCAGTCCAGCCTCCTACAAGCATTGTTTCTGTCTTAACCAATGAAGGTTTTTTTTTTAATTAAACAACTGTTATATTTTTTTTATTTTGCTACATCTATGATTATAATACCTTAATAGTTCATACCAAGTATTTTTGAGGGAACAAAATGGAAGAACTCCAAAGGCCGGGCTTACAAGCCCCCTCTCCTCCCCTCCCCCACTCGCCAAAACAAAAATAACAAAGTGGGGAGCCGCAGCCAACTGCCAATAAGTCAAGGGAGCCATGGGTCGAAAATGTTTGGGGACCACTGGATTACATGGTTGTCAGTGGGGATCCTGGGCCAATCATGATCGCCACCGGAGGTGACGGTGCACACCGCCGTGGAACGTATGCCATGTTGTCATACCCTTGACACTTGACTCCTGATTCCCGTGCAGGGCAGCACTCCACTGAGTGTGCTGCTGTTTCCTGACTCTGGTCCCTGAAATGGCAAGAGTCACAGAAGAACTGGCCCCGGCCTTCACCTCGGAGCAGCTTGAGAAACTGGTGGACAGGGTCCTACCCCTGTATGCCAAGTCGTATGGGCGACAAGAAGAGAAGGTGAGTTGGCGTCTGTCTTCCTTGGATGTGTTTGATGGTGGTGGATGCCTGTATGCACGTGTATTCAATTTGTAACTGCACAGCCGTAGATTGTGTGGCATGTACTGTTTGTGAGTTGGCTACATGACTTTTTTTAAATGTCCATTCCATAGGAGACCACATGTCATCTGTATTAAGAGCACACATAATGATGTCTGTTTTTCTGCTCTGTGTGTCCCATTGTGATGCTATTAATTGTGTTTGACCAATGACTTTGTGTTTCACTACTGCGCATATTAGTTGTTCAATGTTCACCAGTAGCACATTATGGGGGTTATTACAACTTTGGAGGAGGTGTTAATCTGTCCCAAAAGTGAAGGTAAAGTGACGGATATACCACCAGCCGTATTACGAGTCCATTATATCCTATGTAACTCGTAATACGGCTGGTGGTATATCCGTCACATTTGGGACGGATTAACACCTCCTCCAAAGTTGTAATAACCCCCTATATGTTTTGTTCAGTTTAGCTGCCTATTGGCTTTGACATGGCATTAGCCATTACATTCTGTATTCAGTTTAGCTGCCTATTGGCTTTGACATGGCATTAGCCATTACATTCTGTATTCAGTTTAGCTGCCTATTGGCTTTAACATGGTATTAGCCATTACATTCTGTATTCAGTTTAGCTGCCTATTGGCTTTGACATGGCATTAGCCATTACATTCTGTATTCAGTTTAGCTGCCTATTGGCTTTGACATGACATTAGACATTACATTTGATATTTAGGTTAGCTATCTATTGGCTTTAACGTGGGGTTAGACATTGCAGTTGAGACATTGCAGATGAGCTGTGTTTTTCCACAAGATAGACCAAGCTGTGTTCTTCACACCAGACTATAGCTGATAAGAGAGAGTACATTTGGTGTTTTCCTTTCTGCTCAGCCTTGGGAAGAGGAGAAGTCTAGGAGATCTGGCCAGTCTCCAAAGGCTTGCGTAGTTTTCCCGAGTCTGAGAGGAGGGGGCACGTTTTTGGAACGATGGCTCTGGACAACGGCAGAGTGAGGTAGATGGAATCTGCTTTGACTTCAGACAGGAACGGAGACGTCAGTTGCCTGTCTCCCGTTTGTGTAGAAAATCTCTTTCTCGCAGTTGACCGGAGTCATCAACTTGCAGACCCCAGAAAGATGAAGCTGAGCTATAGGCCCTACGGTGATGAATTTTGACTTTTATGCTTTGCTTTGAAGTTATGCTATAATATAATCACATGTATTTGGGTGTACATTGCAACTGAGAAGTACTTTGATATATTTTGCTTTCATTGCTGCGACTACTTTTGAACGCGTGCTTCCAGTCTACTAATTTCGTCCCTCAGGAACCTTGCGGTGAAGTAATAATAACAATAAATGTCTTCTTTAAACTCAGAAGTGCATTCCAGAGAGGTTCTGTAAGATTGGTTATGATATAAGAGCAGGAAAGCAGAACACCCATGCAGGTCAGTGCCCATCAGAAGAGAGGACTGTGGCAAGCCATCGCCAAGGAAGTGCGGACCCTGGGGGTCTACAACCGTCGGAGCACCCACTGCAGGAGCGGTGGGAGGACCTGAGGCACTGGGCCAGGAAGATTGGCAAGACCCAGCTGGGGAAGGCCTCCCAACGAGGAAGGGGTGCCCATCGGACCCTGACCCCCCTAATGGCCTGCATTCTGGCGGTGGCCTATCCGGATATGGATGGGCGCTTGAAGGCAGCACAGCAGCCACAAGGGGGTGTGTTTGGGTGTTGTGGTAAGTATGCTGCCTAGTGCCAGCCAGTCGGACAGGTGTGTTCCTGCAGTCCTTTCCCCTTATAGACCCGGGGATAGTGTGGGGCATGTGTGGGCGGTCCCAATAGGCCCATGGGGGGTTCACCTTTCTGTTATCTCGGATGCTTTGTGGGCTCATTAACTAATGGGCACATTGGCTGGGCATGGTCTCCAAGGTGTGTACTCCACACAGTTTCTCAGGTCCCTGTTTCCTGTGGGTAATGGTGTGTATTCTGGGGTAGTGGCCACTAGTCAGGGGCACATTCATGACTATTGTTGTAGGTGCTGTGTGTAGGTTTGTGACCTGGATGGGAGTGTGTGAGCCAGGGATGTACATTAATTCAGGTATTTACAGATTTCTCTCATGTTTTGTCTCTCCACCCCTGTGCTCTTGTGTCCTTTGTATGCATCAGCATCATCTGGCGAGGGAGCAGTGGCACCGGCGAGTGGGGATGCAGTGGCCATGGTTCCAAGGAGGCAGAGGCCAAGGGGACCAGTGGGTTGGAGGGTGAGGGGAGTACCACTGGCGGTAGTGCCTCTGATACATCCTCCGATGGGAGCTCCCTGGTGGTGGCGGAACCTACTGGGTCCACCCATTCTATGTCATCTTCTGCCACCCCCATGCTATCTCCGCAGCTCCCAGTTGCTCCCCACCCAGATACCCGTGCCCGCTCACCCAGGAGGGTGGGCATCTTCTTCGCCCCAGGCACCTCATTCCCTGCCCCAGCCAGCCCTGCTGCCCTCATGGAGGAGGCTATGGACCTCCTGAGGACCATCTCTGTAGGGCAGACAACCATCATGAATTCCATCCAGGGGCTAGAATCCCAGATGCAGCAATGCAATGCATACCTGGAAGGCATTCACGGTGCCATGTCTGGCTTACAGAGATTTCTTCAGGCTCTGGCCTCCTCTTTGATGGCAGCCAGTATTACTGGCCTTTCCGTCCCCTCTCCCACCACCTCTACCCCTTCCAGCACCTCACTCCCTTTACCTATCCCAAGCACACGTCCAGACAGCCATGCACACACCTCAACCCACAAAAAGCACACAGACAAACACAAGCACAACACTTCCCACCACAGGCATACACACACCCAACACACAAAGGCACACACAGCAACATCCACTTCCCCCACTGTGTCCACCTCTCCCGCCTCCGTCTTTCACCTCAACATGCACACCCACAAGCACTGCACCCTCAGTCACTAATGCTGCCCCCATTCTTGCAGTCACCACAACATCTGACATCCAGTCATCCACCCCATACACCACACCTGCAATCACCACAACTACACTAACAGACACATGCAGCACACTCAACAGACCTGCAGACACCCAGACAACATCCATGTACACTGGCAGCCTGTCTTGCCCCACTGTGTCCACCCCTCCTCCCAAAGCACTCAAACTTTTGCAGTCACCCACACATCCACCACACATCAGCACACTTTACAGGCACCTGCATCCACGTCTGTCACACCTACACCTGGTACAAGCACTCCCTCAACCTTCACTCCCAGACCTTTCTCCAAATCCCCCCAAACTGCCCCTAAGAAGCTTTTCCTCTCCTGTGTTGACCTGTTTGAACCCACTGGCCCACCCCGACTCATCCCTAAACATGCCCATCTCCTTGCCCAGTCCACTCCTTCCACGTCCAAG
The DNA here is from genome assembly GCF_031143425.1 of Pleurodeles waltl. Lineage (NCBI taxonomy): Eukaryota > Metazoa > Chordata > Amphibia > Caudata > Salamandridae > Pleurodeles > Pleurodeles waltl. Next base: position 832,611,186 of record NC_090440.1, on the reverse strand, counting down.
TCTGCCCCAGTCCGCCTTTCCCATTCCTGTGCCCCTTCCCCAGGGAGGAAGAAGCCCTGTGTTGCCCCTGGTCCCTCTGCCACCTCCGGTCCAAGCCCACTCTCCCACCTTCCAAGGGCAAGCCCAAACCCCCTTCACCTCCCAAACCTAAGCCCAAGCCCCCCCTCCTTCCAGATGTAAGTCCCCACCCCACCACCCTCGGTCCCTGTTCACTGAGGTGCCTGGCTGCCCCATTGATGTCACTTTACAGTGGAGTACCCTGTGCACATGTGGGAGTCAAGTCCAGCCTATTTAGGCCCTTCAGGGTATTCAGTATGGACTGACTAATGGCCTTTTTTGGACATTACATTTTTCTAGTTTATTAAACTTTGAATGCCCAGTGGTGCTGTTGGCACAATATGGTGATGTGGTTCATTGTTTCATTGTGGGGGTGTGGGGTGAAAATGTGTGTACTTTTGTGCAGGTCTTTGTTGCCTTGTGCGGGGTAAGTACATCTTATTCTGGTGTGTATGGTGTGGAATGGTTTGAGGGGTTAGGAGTGTGTTGCTGGGTAGGTCGGGTGGGTGTGTAACTGTGCCATTTCCTCCCATGTGTACTAGGTTGTGTTACTTACCATTGTTGTCTTCGTCGGCGGTCACAGTCATGGAGGTAATATGGCAAGGAGCAGCACTGGCATTATCTCCAACTCTCTCTCCATGTCTGCGTGGGTGTGTTATGTGTACCTCCGGTGAGTGTTTCCTTTTATTTAGTTAGTTTCTGCCACACCTTGTGTGGCTGAGGTTCCCGTCCCGAACTGACGCCGGTCTTGTGCTTCATTATGTGGTGGGTGGGTGGATCCTTTCCACCGGCCTATGGGCGGCCTCCTCCGTCCTTGTCGACACTCCAATGATGGCGGTGTGTGGATGGGCCACTACTTGTTTCTCATGTGCTTCATTATTTGGCAGTCCAGACCGCCAGCTTGTTGGCGGTTGTTACCGCCACCGCCGGCAGAGCAGCGTTTGCCGCAATGTTCATAATGACCACCTTTGTGTTTGCTGATACCACTTTTACATAATTGTTTTTGATTTTTCTAATTGACTAAAAAATGTTCACAAATTGTTAAAAGTAATTGTTAGGGCCCTGGCTAGGTCCCTGCAACTTAAGAAAAAGTTTAAAAGTCTTTGCTTTAGTTGGTTATCTAAAAGGGGAGTTCTAAATTCCAATAAGGTCCCAACTTTAGTAGGATAAAAATGTCTGATTCAGAGTCCAGAAACCAGGAACTCAACCTGGAACCTTATGAGGCATATAGCTATGACCAATTAAGGAAACGCTGCAGACTTTACAAAATTCAAACTGGAAAAAGCCCCAAAACAGAGAAATGTAGGTTTCTGGTGGCACAGTATGAAAAAGATCACCCCAGCTGATGATGATGATGACTCTGAGGTGGATGAAAATCCTGTGGTAAATGGAGATGAGGGTAGCTCTGTTTCTCACACAATCTCTATAGCACCCACAGACACAGACCTAGAGATTGCCAGACTGGCCAAAAGACTGGCTTTAGAAAGTCAGCTTTTGGAGATAGAAGAAAAGAGACAAGAGTTGGGCTTGACACCCTTCTCTGGTGGCATCATACATATGTTGACAGAAAAGGCTTTCAACATTAACTCCTAAAAGGAGTTGTCCCTCCCTTCACTGAAGGGGATGATATAGTGAAATTGTTTTCTTCCTTTGAAGGAGCCTGTATTGGGTGGGAAATTGAAAAGAAACACTGGGGTACACTGATGTGGGAGCTATTCTCAAGAAAGTGCAGGGATAGGCTCCTGACACTGAACGAGGCAGATTTTAAATCCTGTGACCTCATGAAGGGTACTCTAATTTAGGCCTTTGGATTTACAACTGAAGAGTACAGGATAAAGTTCAGGGAGGCTAGAAAATCCCAGAGCCAAACCTGGGTTGACTTGTGGACTATTCAGTAAAAATGGTGGGTGATTGGTTAGCTGAGAACAAGGTACAAGATTATGATGGGCTGTATAATTTATTTATGAAAGAGCATCTGTTGAGTAATTGTTCCAATGATAGACTACATCAACATCTGGTAGACCTGGGTCCACTTTCCCCTCAAGAATTGGGGAGGAAGGCAGACCATTGGGTCAAAACAAGGGTTACCAAAATTACCACTGGTGGGGGAGACCAAAAGAAAGTGGCCAAAAAGCCCCGACCCCACAAGGGAAAGATAGGAGCCAGAGTAAAAACAACAAAGAGTTGTCTCAAGGCCCCAAAAAATCTTCATAGGAGGATGGGCCCTGAGACTACTCACAGACCAGGGGAGGGTACTAAGGGAAACACTTTGACCCAAAAAGGCTTGGTGCTCAGATTGTAAAACAAAAGGACACATAACTGGAGTCTCTGGCTGTAAAAACAAAAAGAACGCCTCTAGTCATCCTGCAGTAAATGCAGTTGCCAATTGTAGGAGGCTGGCCTGCCTTAAAGTGGGTACCTAATGGTACTTACAACTTGTGTCAGGTCCAGTTATCCCTTATTAGTAGATTAGTAGTGTTCTAGCAGCTTAGGCTGATAGAGGCAGCTATACCAGAGCAGCTTAGGCTGAACTAGGAGACATGCAAAGCTCCTACTATACCACTTAAATCATATAGCACTATATCATAAGAAACACAATACTCAGAGTTACTAAAAATAAAGGTACTTTATTTTAGTGACAATATGCCAAAAGTATCTCAGAGGATATACTCCCTTAGGAGGTAAGTAAAATACACAAAATATACACACAAACCAAAATCAGGAAAGTAAAACACTTAGAAAAGTAGTGCAAACACTGTAGAACACAATAGAATGCAATAGGAGACAATAGGCCTAGGGGCAACACAAACCATATACTCCAAAAGTGGAATGCGAACCACGAATGGACCCCAGGCCTAGTGTAGTGTGTAGAGGGTCGCTAGGAGTGTAAGAAAATACGAAGGGTGTCCAAGATACCCCATGCCAAGACCCTGAAAAGTAGGAGTAAAGTTACCCTCCTACCCCAGAAAGACAGTAAAGTTGAGATAGGGGATTCTGCAAAGACAACAACTGATTGCAAAGCACTGAAGGTGGATTCCTGGACCTGAGGAAGGGGGCCAAGTCCAAGAATCACGCAAGTGTCCGGGGGGGGGGGGTAGGAGCCCACTAAACCCCAGATGAAGGTGCGAAAGGGCTGCCTCCGGGTGGAAGAAGCCAAAGATTCTACAACAACGGAAGATGCCAGGAACTTCTCCTTTGTTCAGATGATGTCCCACAGCATGCTGGAGGATGCAGAGTTGTTTCCCTGCAGAAAGACTGCAAACAAGCCTTGCTAGCTGCAAGAGTCGCGGTTAAAGATTCTGGGTGCTGCCAGGGCCCAGGAAGGACCAGGAGGTCGCCCCTTGGAGGAGGAGACAGAGGGTGTGCTCAGCAACAGAGAGAGACCATGCAGAAGCAGGCACCTCCCGCAGAAGCACCTGAACAGGCATTCAGAAAATATGAGCACAGCGGTCGTCTCAGCACAACAAAAGAGGGTCCCACGAAGTCGGAGGTCAACTCAGCGAGTTGGGCAATGCAGGACGGAGTGCTGGGGACCTGTGCTGTGCACGAAGGAAGTCTTGCAAAAGTGGACAGAAGCCCTAGCAGCTGCAGACCACGCAGTACACAGGATTACTGTCTGGCGTGGGGAGGCAAGGACTTACCTCCACCAAATTCGGACAGAAGGACCACTGGACTGTCGGGGTCACTTGGATCCAGCTCCTGTGTTCCAGGGACCACACTCGTCAAGATGAGAGGGGACCCAGAGGACCGGTGATGCAGAAATTTGGTGCCTGCGTTTGCAGGGGGAAGATTTTGTTGACCCACAGGAGATTTCTTCTTGGCATCCAGTGCAGGATGAAGGCAGACAGCCCTCAGAGTATGCACCACCAGGAAACAGTCAAGAAAGCCAGCAGGATGAGGCGCTACAATGTTGCTGGTAGTCTACATGCTACTTTGTTGCAGTTTTGCATGCATCCTGGAGCAATCAGCGGTCGATTCTTGGCAGAAGTCAAAGAGAGAAGTGCAGAGGAACTCTAGTGAGCTCTTGCATTCACTATCTGAAGAGAAACCCACAGGAGAGACCCTAAATAGCCCTCAGAGGAGGATTGGCTACCTACCCAGGTCAGAGCCTATCAGGAGGGGTCTCTGACGTCACCTGCTGGCACTGGCCACTCAGAGGTCTCCATTGTGCCCTCACACCTCTGCATTCAAGATGGCAGAGGTCTGGGACACACTGGGGGAGCTCTGGGCACCACCCCTGGATTGGTGATGGACAGGGGAGTGGTCACTCCCCTTTCCTTTGTCCAGTTTCGAGCCAGAGCAACGACTGGGGGATCCCTGAACCGGTGTAGACTGGTTTATGCAAGGAGGGCACCATCTGTGCCCTTCAAAGCATTTCCAGAGGCCAGGATAGGCTACTCCTCTCAGGCCCTTAACACCTATTTCCAAAGGGAGAGGGTGTAACACCCTCTCGCAGAGGAAATCCTTTCTTCTGCCTTCCTGGGACTGGGCTGCCCAGGCCCCAGGGAGGCAGAAACCTGTCTGAGGGTTGGCAGCAGCGGTAGCTACAGAGAAAACCCCAGAGAGCTAGTTTGGCAGTACCCGGGGTCCATGCTGGAGCCCCGGATATGCATGGGATTGTCCCCCCAATACCAGAATGGTATTGGGGGGACAATTCCATGATCCTTGACATGTTACATGGCCATGTACGGACTTACCATTGTGACGCTACACATATGTATTGACCTATATGTAGTTCACACGTGTAATAGTGTCCCCGCACTCACAAAGTCCGGGGAATTTGACCTGAACAATGTGGGGGCACCTTGGCTAGTGCCAGGGTGCCCTCACACTTAGTAACTTTGCACCTAACCTTCACTAAGTGAGGATTAGGCATATAGGTGACTTATAAGTTACTTAAGTGCAGTGTAAAATGGCTGTGAAATAATGTGGACGTTATTTCACTCAGGCTGCAGTGGCAGTCCTGTGCAAGAATTGTCAGAGCTCCCTACGGGTAGCACAGGAAATGCTGCAGCCCATAGGGATCTCCTGGAACCCCAATACCCTGGGTACCTAGGTACCATATACTAGGGAATTATAAGGGTGTTCCAGTGTGCCAATCAGAATTGGTAAAATTAGTCACTAGCCTGCAGTGACAATTTTAAAAGCAGATAGAGCATAAACACTGAGGTTCTGGTTAGCAGGATCCCAGTGACACATATCAAATACACTGGCAACGTAGGGTTTCCACTATGAGCACTGGGGCCCTGGCTAGTAGGATCCCAGTGAGACAGTAAAAACACCCTGACATATACTCACAAACAGGCCAAAAGTGGGGATAACAAGGCTAGAAAGAGGCTGCCTTCCTACACCAATATCCAGATGGGGTCAGAGGTGTGGCCTGACCATGTCAGTGTCCCCACAGAGGCAACCTTAGTCACTGAGGGTGGGGTAGAATTATCCTGTGCTGCTTGGCCAAGTAATATGTCCATATACAGGCAGAACCCTGTGATTAATGGAGAGAAGATAGAAGCTTAGAGGGATACAGGGGCTAGCATCACTATGGTGTCTCAGCACCTGGTCCCCACAACTAATTTCCTAGTAGGGAGGTCTTATCCTGTCACCAATGCTGACAATTAGACCAAGTTCCACCCCATGGCTATGGTGAACCTTGAATGGGGAGGAGTAGCAGGCAGAAAGAAGTGGTTGTGTCCTCATCCATCCCTGCAGATTGCCTACTTGGTAATGATCTGGAGCATTCCCCCTGGCCTGAGGTAGAGCTACAGACCCATGCAGCAATGCTTGGAATCCCTGAGTGGGCTTGTTTCAAGACTAGGGCACAGAGCAAACTTTAAAGAGAAAAAGGAGAGCTGGATCCTGAAATGGTGGACCAGCCTCCCAAGAGACAAGGTAAGAAGAGTGGGGGACCAGCTTCACAACAGATCCTAAGACAGGACCCCTCTCCTCAGGAGGAAAATGAGTCACCCACCTTAGAGGGAACTGAGCCTGAGGAGCTTGGGCCTTACCACCCAGAGCTCTGGGGCCCAAGGGGACCCTCTAGGAAAGATCTGTGCCCGGGACAAAGAGAATGTCCCACTCTTGAAGGCCTGAGACAGCAAGCTGCTCAGGAGGAGCTAGGAAATGTCAGTGGTACCCACAGGACTGGGAGGAGGTGCTCCTGTACACTGAAGCCAGAGATCTCAGGAGGGTGGTAGTGCCCCAGACGTTCAGTGACTTCCTTCTCACTATAGCCCATGACATCCCCCTAGCAGAGCATCTGGGTCAGAACAAAACATGGAGTAGGTTAGTTAATCACTTCTACTGGCCAGGTATGTCCCAAAAAGGGAAGGACTTTTGCCAGTCCTGTCTCTCCTGCTAAGCCAGTGGCAAAGCAGGTGGCCACTTAAAGGGCCCTTTAATTCTACTGCCCATGATTGGGGCTGCCTTTGAGAGGGTAGGGGTTGACATTGTTGCCCCCCTTGACCCTCCAACAGCATCAGGCCATAGATACATCATAGTGGTAGTGGATCATGCCACTAGGTATCCGGAGGCTATTCCCCTTAGGACCATCACTGCACCTGCAGTGGCCAAAGCCCTCCTGGGTGTCTTTACCAGGGTGGGGTTCCCTAAGGAGGTAGTATCAAACAGGGGATCAAACTTCATGTCTGCATACTTAAAACATATGTGGCAGAAATGTGGAGTGACTTATAAATTCACTACCCCATACCATCCATAGACCAATCCTGTTAGGGGAACACTGAGGCCCTCATTACGACCCGCTGGACGCAGGAGCACCGCCGACAGGCCGGCGGTGCCCCGCAGGGCATTCTGACCGCAGCGGTTTGGCCGCGGTCAGAAGGGGGAAACTGGCGGTCTCCCGCCAGTTTCCCGCTGCCCCTTTGAATCCTCCAAGGCGGCGCAGCTCGCTGCGCCGCCGAGGGGATTCTGACACCCCCTACCGCCATTCTGTTCCTGGCGGTTCGCCCGCCAGGAACAGGATGGCGGTAGGGGGTGTCGCGGGGCCCCTGGGGGCCCCTGCAGTGCCCATGCCAATGGCATGGGCACTGCAGGGGCCCCCGTAAGAGGGCCCGCTTTGTATTTCACTGTCTGCATTGCAGACAGTGAAATACGCGACGGGTGCCACTGCACCCGTCGCACCTTCCCACTCCGCCGGCTCGATTACGAGCCGGCGTCCTCGTGGGAAGGTAGTTTTCCCCTGGGCTGGCGGGCGGCCTTTTGGCGGCCGCCCGCCAGCCCAGGGGAAAACTCTGAATACCCGCCGCGGTTCTGGAGATGGGACTTTGGCGGGCGGCCTCTGCCGCCCGTCAAAGTCAGAATGAGGGCCTGAGTCTTGTTAGGGAAGGCTGGGAGAGACCTCTCAAAGAGCCCAAACAGGACATTGTGGACTATGTGCTTGGCCTACGTTCCAGAATGGCTGAGTACATGGAGAAAGCCAGCAAAAATCTTCAGGCCAGCCAAGAGCTTCTTACAGTTTGGTATGATCAAAAACTGCTATGGTGGAGTTCCAACCAGGGCAGAAAGTTTGGGTGTTGGAGCCTGTTGCTCCAAGGGCCCTCCAGGACAAATGGTCTTGGCCCTATCCCATTCTTGAAAGAAAAAGAGAGGTCACTTATCTAGTGGACCTGGGCAGTTGCCAAAACCCCAAAAGCACCATTCATGTCAACTGCCTAAAACCCTACTTTGGCAGAGCTGATGTGACCATGCTTATGGTCACAGATGAGGGACAGGAAGATGAGAGTAAACCTCTCCCTGATCTCCTCTCTAGCAATCCCCAAGATGGTTCTGTGGATGGAGTGATCCTGTCAGGCACCCTCTTAGGACAACAGCAGACTGATTGCAGGAAAGTGCTAAACCAGTATACTTAGCTTTTTCTCTGACCCCTGGAAAGACAAACTGGTGTACCCATGTTGTGGACACTGGTGACAGCCTGCCTGTCAAGAACAACATTTACAAACAGTCTGACCATGTCAGAGAAAGCATAGAAGCTGAAGTCAAGAAAATGCTGGCTTTGGCTGTCATTGAACCCTCAGAGAGCCCCTGGGCCAGCCCAGTAGTGTTAGTCCCCAAACCTCACTCCAAGGGTGACAAGAAAGAAATGAAGGTTTGTGTGCACTACAGGGGCCTTAACTCAGTAACCAAAGATGATGCACACCCAATTCCAAGAGCTGATCAGCTCATAGACAGACTATGGGCAGCCAAATACCTGAGTACTTTATTTATTATCAGGGTACTGGCAGATTGGCCTGACCCCAGGAGCAAAAGAGATGTCAGCATTTTCTACTCCTAGAGGGCATTATCAGTTCACTGTTATGCCCTTTGGACTCAAAAATGCACCTGCCACCTTCCAGAGGTTAGTGAACCAAGTCCTTGCTGGCCTGGAAACCTTTAATGCGGCTTCATTATTAGATGATATAGCTGTCTATAGTTCCACTTGGCAGGATCACCTGATCCACTTGGGAAAGGTCCTTGAGACCCTGCAAAAGGCAGGCCTCACTATAAAGGCCAGTAAGTGCCAGATAGGGCAGAGAAACGTTGTGTACCTGGGCCACCTGGTTGGTGGAGGCCAGGTACAACCTCTACAACCCAAGACTCAGACTATTCTGGCTTGGGAGGCTACCACAACCCAGACTCAAGTCAGGGCATTCAATGGCTTGAGTGGATATTACAGGAGGTTTGTGAAAGACTATGCAACCATAGTTGCCTCCCTCACAGAACTTACCTCCAAGAAGATGCCCAGAAAGATCATCTGGACAGTGAGCTGTCAAGAGACCTTTGACACTCTGAAGAAAGCCATGTGCTCTACTCAAGTACTTCAAGCACCAGATTACTCATGGGAAATCATAGTCCAGACAGACGCTTCAGAGTTGGAGATCGGAGCAGTCTTCTCCCAAAGGAATGATGATGGACATGACCAGCCAGTTGTTTTTATTAGCAAGAAGCTACTCCCTAGGGAATAAAAATGGAGTGCTATAGAGAGGGAAGCTTTTGCTTTGGTTTGGGCCCTGAAAAAGTTGGGGCCATACTTGTTGGGCTCTCAGTTCACTGTTTAGACTGACCACAGGCCTCTCAGGTGGCTCCAACAAATGAAAGGTGAAAATCCCAAACTGTTTAGGTGGTCCATCTCCTTACAGGGAATGGACTTTAAAGAGGAACACAGACCTGGGACTGCCCATGCCAATGTAGATGGCCTTTCTAGGTTCTTCCACTTAAAAGATGAAGACTCACTAGGGAAAGGGTAGTCTCATCTTCTTTCATTTGGGTGGGGTAGTGTGAGAGGAGGCCTCATTTTCCATGGTTAGCCCCCACTTTTTGCCTGATGTTGATGCGTTCTAGAAGTTGGTAGTGCTCAGGGCCCCTGCTAAACAGGTTCCCTGGGCCGGATCTCTTTCCCTAAAACTGTTGTGATGCTTGGCACAGTTGGTTATACTCTTAAATACCCCTGAAAGTCCCTAGTAAATGGGTACCAGTAAATGCCCAGTACCCAGGGCAAGAAATATTAAGAGTAGGACCCTGGGGGCAATAGCACTAATTTTCCACCCCCAAGGGCCCTGCACCCAGATGCACCCAGCATTGCCATTGCAGGCTGAGTGTACTGGGGCAACCCTAAAAAGATACACTCGACAGGGCACACTCTCTGTGTGCCCTGTCCACCATACACTGCATATGTTATGGGTAAGTCACCCCTCTATCAGGCCTTTCAGCCCTAAGGCAGGGTGCATTATACTATATGTGAGGACATAGCCGCATGGACAATATGCCTCCACTGTGTCCTTGCTAAACCTAGAAAATAGTTAGTGAACAGTGCGCCGCCGAGGGGATTCCGACCCCCCCTACCGCCATCCAGATCCCGGCGGTACGACCGGCGGGAACCGGATGGCGATAGGGGGGGTCGCGGGGCCCCTGCAGTGCCCATGCCACTGGCATGGGCATTGCAGGGGCCCCCGTAAGAGGGCCCCTACAAGTATTTCACTGTCTGCTTGGCAGACAGTGAAATACGCGACGGGTGCAACTGCACCCGTCGCACAGCTTCCACTCCGCCGGCTCGATTCCGAGCCGGCTTCATCGTGGAAGCATCTTTCCCGCTGGGCTGGCGGGCGGCCTGAAGGCGGCCGCCCGCCAGCCCAGCGGGAAAGTCAGAATTACCGCGGCGGTCTTTTGACCGCGCAGTGGTATTCTGGCGGCCCCCGACAGGCCGGCGGCGACCGCCGCCGGCCAAAGTCGGAATGAGGGCCAAAGTGTAGGAGGAGTGGCCTCACTGAGCATGCACCACCCCTAAGGGCTTGCATGCGAAGTGGGCCCTCTGATTCAGTTTTCTCTATCTTGGAATGGAGAAAAAAAGCCAGTGAGGTTTAGGGAAGTTACCCTTCCCGCACAAAGTGGTCACTATAGTGGGTGTAGCCACCCATGGGTAAGTGCCCCCTTTGGACACTACCAGGTTCCCCCTAAAATGCCCTCTAAATTCAGTATTTAGTGGGCTCCTCTAGTTCAAGATTTTAGATTTGGAAAAGATTTGAAAAGGACTCGAAGAAGACAAAAAGACCAGCACCAGAGAAACCACCAGGTCGAGAACTGAGGACCTGCTGCACCAGAAGAGGCACCTAGTCCCCTGCTTGCTGCCCCAGAGTCCTGACAATTACAACAGCGGAGGACCTGAACACTGGACTGATCCCAAGAAACCCAGGGGACCTCCAGGCTTCAAGGATCACCCCAGATCTCCCTCCTGAGTGGAGGCACCACTCAAGAAAAGCAATTAAACTGCAAAAGACCAAAAAAACAGTGAAGGACACTTCACTGAATCGCCGATATCTCCGCGACCGGAAGTCACAGCTGGACTCAATGACACACAGACGACAGTCTGGAAGTGCCACCCAAGTGTCCCAAGTTTGATGGTGCTGTGACCCCCAGTGGCAGAAATAGAGCAACATACTGGGTCCTGGTCGGCTGACATCGGACCAGGAGAAAACCAGCTCCCCCGGAGCTAACAAAGGATCAGGAGGAAGCCTTAGTCGAGGGACTCCAGCAACACTCCAGGAACACCCCGGACCTCCAACCAGAGTGCCCCAGTTGTCCTGCAAGCGACCCTCAAAGAGACTTACCTCCAGCTCCAGTGGGCGTCGTAGCGCACAGCATCCAAGACCTCTAAAACGCCCTGTACCTGGCCCACCTGGGCCTTGCATCGCGTGTTCTTCTATGTGCCCCAAGTCCCCAACCCCTTGTGACCTCAGCAGCCCAAGGGGACCCCGAGGCACTACTTTGAATTTGCAAACCAGCTCCTTTTGCAAGTGCCTCTTCCAGGTGGCTCTGGGCCTGTGCCAAGAACTTTTTCAACGCTGCTCCCGCCGGAAACGGGAACTGCCCGAAGCTCTCCAGCTGAAACAAGATGCCCACCGAGCACTGCGACCACCCTGCATAAGAAGAGACTGGAAACTCAACCGTACGATTTTTTATGCATTTTTAAAAGTGACTGCCTGTTGATTCCAGTGGTGCGTAATTACACACAGAAAGACTAACATTAAAAAGTCATAACAAGAAAACTTAACCTATTCTAAAGATTTTGGTCTTAAAAATGATATAAAATTCGGAAGTATTTTTATAAATTCTGGTCTCGAGTTATTTATTGAGTGTGTGTGGTGCATGTTTGGATTTGTGAGAACCGCAAATACTTAGCACATCTCCTGTATTAGCCTAACTGCTCGAATAGCTACCTTACAAATTAGAGCATTAGGTGGTCTGATTTTTACCCCTGAAAACTAACCTGTGCTTGTCCGGACTCACTGCATAGTGTACTTGGTTTTTTTACACTACATAGAGGGCCAGCCTCCAACACATGATTAACGATGAGGACACAGTAATAAATTGAATGAGAAAATCCTAACCAACCCTTAGCACTAGGCATGATATTGCAATGCTGGCCTCTAGAACATAAGTAGTAGTTCAGACGTGGTCACTTATTTAAATATGACCAGAAGAACTGGTCAAAAACATCAAATGACCTCCAGATCTGTACATAAGAGCAAAGATGGGGTCTGCAGTACTGGACACAGTACTGCAGTTGTGGCCCCTAATAGCAGTTGAAGTGCCACAGAGAGTGCACTGAGAAGACCACTAAATATACCAAATGGGATGTCAGACATTACCGAGATAAGAACAACAGAACTTCAGATATGGCATTATGTAACATAGTTGATTATTAGTTGTGTAGGATGAGTCCTATGCAACTAATAGGTCCACAATCGTCTCCTTATTGGGAAATAAGTGTCCCATTGTAGCTCTTGACTGTCTCAGGGTAGCAAAGCAAAGCAATCCAAGGCCATCTCAGGCAAGGTGGTGTGGACTAATCTCCATAAGCTGGCCTACAATAACAGCACTCAATAAATGATTGTCCAGTCAGTGATTTTTCTGTAAAAAAAGAAAGGTGTTTATTACATACTCACTACTAAATACTACACACTAAAGTATGAATATGTACATCAGGTGGGGGAAATAAATTTGGTGACATTCTGAAGTAACATTTAACCGCTAGCAGGTCACGACCACCCTATAATCCTAACAAACCCCACCTCTACCATTTGCAGCATCACCAAATAAGGGAGTGTTTTTTAAAATAAGACATGCCTACTGTCATTTCCAAGGGGTGATAGCATGAATATATAAAGGGAAACGGAAGTTTGCTCGCAGTGAAACGTATTGTCAAAAGTGTAATTATCCATGTAACCAGCAAAAGTGCAATTATCCATGTAACCGGCAAAAGTGCAAATATCCAAGTAACAGGGTCGATGTCATGCAAAGCACTCTACTACTGCCGAGCGAGATCGCGCTGCCTACGGAATAAAGAGAAAAATAGTGCAGAAACCATATAGAAAACATGGAGCCTCGTATGTTTTTAGTAGTTACCCGGTGCGCTCAAGGCGGGCTAAACACCAAAAAAGGCATGACGTATGCATGCCTTTCACGCCATCTACTAAAAAAGTGGAACGTGAAACAGTGACCCCCAACCAAGGTAACTGTGGTAGTTAGCTAAGGGCTGGGGGCAGTTAGGAACACCAGAGGTAAGTACAGTAAGTGACCCCAGCACCAGGAGTAAGGTAGTTACCCACCCAGTTGTCTCACATACTAACATGGAGAGTAGTGGTTGGAGTTGCAGACCCGTATGCAGAGGGGAGAAGGGACTCTCTCTGAAGTCAGTGGATGATTTGTATTGTCCAGCTGCCGTCACAACCCGTGGACCAGGTTGGTGGAACCCCAGGACAGATTCTGGATGTCGAGGACCTGCAAAGGAAGGGGGGGCAGAGTCCAGCACCCTTGGAGGTGTCCAGTTGGTGCAGTCGGCAATGGCCACCCTCCTGAAGATGAAGTTCCTGCAAGTCAGTGGAAGAGAAAGTCCAGCTGCAGGGTCCAGGAGCTGCAGAAGTCCGAGGAATTACCTACAAGCTGTCCCTTAACGGTCGCTGGATTGCAGGAGGGTTAGTGACCAGCCAGGTCACCAACAAGCACTGGCAAATGCAAACAGGAGCTGAAGAAGGGTGTGCAAAGTTTTGGAGACCAGCAAGGTCCAGGAGATTCTACCCAGGAGGGGGAGTCAGAGCTGGCCCTAAGCACACAGGAAGGCCATCAGAAGTCAATGGAGCCCCCATGAGTGACCCACAGGCGATTGACACAGGGAGTCAGTCACAGGGAAGCCTCTCCAGCGTAACAAAACAGAAGTCCCACATCACAGGAACTGTAGGTGCTGGGGGTCGGGGCTTCTTGGTGCCTGAAGGTCTCCCGGAGAAAAAGTCAACAAGCCTTGGCAGGTGCAACAGTCGCGGTGCACAGGGGTTCCAATCCAGTGGCAGGAGCGGGGGCCTGTAGACTCCCAAGTAGGTTAGAAGTCAAGCAAGACCCAGAGCAGGCCACAGACTCACCACCTGTGTTGCAGGATCTTCAGGTGTCTGTGGACACAAGACCCGACCATCCGGACCACGTTGTCTTGAGGTTCCTGTGAATGCAGGGGAGTGACTCCTTCACTTCAAGGGAGATTCATTTGTGCTTCCTGGTGCAAACAGAGTCTTTGTGACCCTGGAGGATGCACATCCTTGAATGTTACAGAATTCTTGCAGCATCCAGAGAAACAATGTTGCATTCAGAGCCTTCCCAATAGAAGCAGATTTGTTCGGTTCCAACGAAGACCAGCAGAGGTTCCAGAGGCCAGGGGCAGATGATCTGAATATGTCTTGCAGAGAGTTCCTTGGAGAGTCTTGGTCCACGAATCTGAGGACCCACCTGTGATGGAGCCCTTAAGTAACCCTAAAAGAAGATTGGTCACTCTTTGCAGTGACCCACCTATCAGAAGGGGTCAGGGGCGTCATCTACCTGGCCTAACCAGTCAGACGCTCCTAGGGGCATCTGCACATCCTATTTCTAAGATGGCAGAATCAAGTGGCCACCTGGCAGAGTTCTGTGCACATCCCTAGGGTAGGAGCTGGACAGGGGGGTGGTCACTCTCCTGTCCTTTGTGTAGTTTTGTGCCAGAGTGGGAACCGGGGATCCCTGAACTGGTGCAAACTGGATTATGCAATGAAAGCACAAAATGTGCCCTTCTAAGCAGTCTGGTAGTGCTCAGAGGCCACCTCACCCCATCCCCTAGACACCTAATACACAGGGAGAGATGGTCAAACCAGTCCCTTGCAGGAAATGCTTTGTTCTGCTTCTCCGGCCTGAGCCTGGCTCACCAGTAGGAGGGCAGAACTGTGTCTGGAGTCAGTAGCAGCATAGGCTGGCAGCTGGACCCCATACTGCTGCACAGTCAGAACTGCAGGTTCCTCTAGGGAACCCACAGAGTATATTATAGCATGCAGCTAACACTGGATTCAATGTAGTTACATGAATCCAAAATGTTTGATATCAAACATGTCTAGATTCAGAGAAGCCATTATGTAGTTGGCCAACCCGTTTTGACCAGTGTCAACTTTATACTTTAAAAGGGCTTCCTCGCACTTACAGAGTCCAGAAAGTGACCAGGGGTACCATCACACTTAGAGACATGCACCCTACCCTTGGACTGAAGGGCCTACCAGTGGGGTGACTTACCATGTCTAAGTGCAGTGGTCGGGTTTGGTGGTGAGAGGCTGCAATGGCAGGCCTGCAGTCACAGTTTGCATGGGCTACCGTAGGTGGCATAATACATGCTTTCACCCACCTTCAGGACTGGCGTCTTGCTCACTGCCTCCCCCTTCAGCAGTGGTTTATAAATGTCAATGGAAAGTTCCAAAATGCTAGGCACCCCTGGCCAATCTGAAGATGGCACAGCAGCCCTAAACCCTGGCCCATCCTTCCTGGACAGCATTATGGAACAATCCATTATAGCAGGGTCAACTTTTCTCTGTGTAGAGTTTCTTAGAGGTCCTCATATCTACCCCTTGCTGACAACACTGCTGAATACTTTCCCACCAAAATTATAAAGGAGATCCCCCCTCTGTTGACTCCAAATGTCCGGGCTTCCTCCTTTGTTTAGTTGGCTTGGGCTGTTGCAACCCAGGTGCAGTACGACATTTAATTAGCAGATGCAGATTTTCCTCCCCTCCCCTTCCTTCCCAAGAACTGAGTAAATCACTGAAAATTGCTCTTTATGTGTGGGGAGGCCTTTGTTTGTGAGGGGAACAGAGTAATTACCTAGGCCCAGAAGGTAAACTAAGAGAGTGGAATCTGATCCTGGATTTAGCATGGGAAATATGACAATTCTGGATGACCCATTAACATTATAAATATGTTATTGGACCTGCATATTCAAACTCAGCATGCATGTTTCACTGTGGTTTACCACCATGCTGGAGTGTGTAGGTCTCAGTGGAGCAAAACTGTACTTTAAAGCAAACTTCACCTATGTGTATAATACAGTGACATCAGAACCTTTCCTGTAAACCCTACTGACTTATCTCTGTATGCACCATTAATATTGTAATCCAAAATCAACAAGGTGATAGATGGAATGCTTGATTTAATCTCACCCAATGGTAATTACTGTATATTAGCCTTGCTCCAATAGGAACAGTCTAACCCGAACTGGCAAGCCAGATCCTCCCAAACTGGAACTCAAGCAACACAGGACTGGTTTTGTTCTAGTTATGGGCTCATCATCCCGGTACATCTTGGTTCCATTGACACAGTGTGCATGGACCATCAGTGACTGAAAACCGGTAAGAGACACAATTAGCAAAACAGGCTGGGTTAACTCAATTACACTGGCATAGACCAAGTATAACTACATCTTATATTAGTATAAATCTGTTGGATGTAAAAGAAACTATGGGTGGGATAAGCCTTGCCTCCATGGCCTTAATATAATTGAAAATTCTTGTTGTGTAAGCTAGAAATTATTTTATTCTATGTCAGGATCTGAGGCTCTGATTATGCTAATTTAAAATTGTGACACCACCACTGAAGCAACATCCATAATAGGCTAGTCGTAAAAGGCCTTATAAGTAGACTTTGATGACCAATCTGCACATTCATAATATCCTACAAATGTGAACTCAAAGCAAAGGATTTTTAAGCCGCAACGACCCTAGTGGAATGGGCTCCAAACTTAGAAATATCAATTTCTTCTTCTGGCAGATGCCGTCGAACCCATGTAGCCAACATTTCAACCAACACTGTTTGAATAGTTTCTGTAAGGCAATCAACAAATGCCCACCCCGATCTTGTCTCTGTACACTAATACATGCCTCATATTCCTTCAGACAGTGCACAACACATAATTTAGTATTACTGGAGAAAGTTGGATATGTCACAGATCTGGAATTGATTTTTGTATGCTTAACAATAGACAAAGAAACTCCATCAAAAGAAATATGCTACCTGAAAGATCCAGAGTATGGGCGCCTGATACCCTCTTACAGGATATTAAGCATAACAGCATTGTAAGACAACTGCTTCCGGGATAGCGTTATCTGACCAATGTTCCAAAAATCAAAGAACATCGTTGACATCTCAGAACACATAATATCTCAGAAGAGAAGGTTTGTCATTTGAATGCCCAGCATGAGCTTACACATCAAGGGAAGTTCTCCAATTGGTTTGCCATCAATGGGTAATGACCTGCCAAAATTGCAGATGGGAATTTATTTACTGACCTGTAAGACAGTGCAAAAGCCACCAAGGAAGAAAGATAATTGATCACCAAGCAACATTCTGTAAATTACACCAACCAACTCATCTCTGCCATACCAAAGCACAACGTTTCTGGGTACCTGCTGAACAAGCTTGCATGATATAGTATTTAGAGTGCTGCAAAAGTCTTGGCATACTCCATCTCCCTCTGAAACATTCAAAGCCATCAAGGTGAGCTGCTCGGGCAGGATTAGCAGATGAGGTTGACCCACCGGGTTCATTAATAGGTTCCAATTGTGATAGATCTTAACCAGGGCAGGCACATACTATCTCCAACGTAATCAGAAACCTAGATTGAGCTTGCCACAGCGGAGTCACAAAAATGATCTCCGCCGCTTGCCTCTGAACTTGTAAAAATACTCTAGGGATCATTATGAATGTAGAAATGCATAGCCCTGAGTCAGAGAACAATCCTGAAGAATGAATGGCACAGGCCATGGCAACTGGCCTGTGGCCTGTGGCATGGGATCCGGAGGCCATCGGAAGAAGGTCGGAAGAATCTGACAGTTGAGGCAAGAAGCAAAATGATCTACCCTACAAGGGCCCCATAGGCAATTGAGGGTTCTGAAAACTCTTGGATGAAGCCTCCAGTCACTGCTGTCCTGGATATATCGGGAATGTCAGTCAGCTGTTGTATTCTTCTGACCCAGCAGATATTTGGCCAGAACCAAAATCCACTGTTGAAGACAAAAGTGCCAAACAACTTTGCCTATCTCTGCTAAGAGACGGGACTTTGTGCCACCTAGCTTGTTGACATAGCAGACTGCCAAGATATTGTCCTTCCGTAGAAGGACACAACAATTTGTCTTCATTGGAGACAGACTCCTGATGGCAAATGAGCCCATAGGGAGCTCCAAACAGTTGATGTAAAGCTGTAGCTTTACCTCTGACTAACAAATCCCCGTGGACACCAGGCCGCATCACTCTCACTAGCCCCACTTGCTGGCATTCAAGTTTTTGATGACATCCAGCAGGAAGCCAAAGATTGCCCTGAACATCATGTGGTCAAACCACTATAAAATCTCTGTCCTGACGTCCCTGACAAACTGATTTGATCTGCATAGGAAATTTTTTTCTGTAGGTGCTGAATCTTCAAACCCTGAAGGGCCCTGTAGTGAATGGTCCCCAAAAAACTCACTTAAATCAATGAGGCCAACACACCGACAATCCTGGCTAAGAGTGTCAATGAAACAATCTGCCTGCTCAGGCACACCCGAACTCTTTTGTGATCAGTAGTACCTTCTGAGGAGGAAGAATCAAGGGAGATTGTATCGAGTCTATCTGGAAACACAGAAAATCCAACTGCTGTATAGGGGAAAAAAATGATTTTTGTTTGTTGATTTGTTGGTGACAATCCTAAAGTCCTGGAACAGTTAAACTGCCCACGAGAGATGAACTGGTTAAGGGCCAGTTGTCCAGAAAGAAACACACTCTGCCCCCCAAACTAACCTCTGAAAGAGGTAAGATCCTCACCTGAAGTTCTGGAGACTTGTCCTGCTCTGTCCAAGCCTCTGTTGTTCCCTCTGCAGAAGCAGCCTCTGACGCCGTGTTGGTGGGAGGGGTAGGAAGTTGTTCCACTGGAGGGATCATACCAGACTCTTCTGCCATGGAGGCATAGTCTCGCTGGGAGCCATGGAAGTGACAGCAGCCAGAGGAGCGCCACAAAATCCTCTGGCCCTACCAAAAGAAGGGTCTGGCGGAACGCCTTCTTAAGTGACCATTGAGCTTTGTCCAGGGTGCTAGAGGTACAGAGAAACAGCCAAACCCTTCAGAAAAGGTCCACCAAAGCCCTGCTTTGGAAGAGGCTGAATTATTGAGTATGGGGTTGCTACACATCAAAATGGAACGTCTCCACTCTGTAGATATAGCACAATTAGCATTCCCTAGCTGGCAAATAGATCTCTGGGCCAAACCCACTAGAGCATCTAGGTCAATATGCCAGGTTCCTCAGTGGGCCTTGGAGCAATGGGAAAATCTACGAGTGCAGGTTTTTATTGTTCTTGTCTGCCAAAGGTAGGGACTACAGTGGAACAATGGAACATCTAAGCAGATAGTGCCCTCCAGAAGAAGCCCCCTAGAGGAAAAACACAAATGGAAAAAACCTCTGATGGCAATTGGACTGGTACTGATTGTAGATGACCAGTACTACAGCAAGGCTCAGAAGAAGCAGATAAGGCTAGCGGAAATGCCAGAACCAGGAGAATAGAAAGGCTTAGCAGGGAAGCAACAGGAGCAACAATCACAGAAGGCGCAATTTGACACCAGCAGGAGTGGTGATACACCAGCAGGAGCGAGGAGACACCAGCAGGAGTGAGGAGTGTTACAACACAAAGGAGAAAGGCAGTTCTGCTCCCTATATAACCAAAAAGAGGAAGCAGTGAGGCCATCATGATCGATTGGGAAATGCTGGCAGGAACACTTGGCATGGGTACCCCCACTTTTTGCCTGTTCTAACCAGTGTGCTTATACTGTTTTCTGGGATCCTGGTAATCAGGACCCCCATGATGGTGCGCTCTCCTCTAAATGTGGTTGCTTTGGTACCCTCTACACTCCACAATTGGCATACTGGTGTACCACTGTAAGTCCCTAGTGTATGGTACTTAGACCAGCTCAAGCAGGGGAAGGTAGAACAAAGGATTTCTTACGGGAGAGGGGATGCAACACCCTCTCCCTTGGAAATAGGTGTTACAAGGCTGGGTAGGGGTAGCCTCCCATATCACTGGCCTGCTTTCAAGGGCACATTTGTTGCCCTCCTTGCATAGTCCGGTTTGCACCAGTCCAGGGACCCCCGGTCCCTGCTCTGGCACAAAACCACACAAAGGAAAGGAGAGTGACCACTCCCCTTTCCATCACCAGCCCAGGGGTGGTGCCCAGAGCTCCTCTAGGTGGCCACTTGATTCTGCCATCTTGAAAACCAGATGGGCAGAAGCCCCTGGGAACATCTGGGTGGTCAGGACAGGTGACTGGCATTAGTGACTCCCCCTATTATGTTTGGTCATCTTGCAGAGTGACCAAGCCACTGTTAGGGCAATTTAGGGACTCCCTTGCGGGTGGGTCCCCAGATTCAGCATGCAAGACTCCACCAGGACTCCTCTGCACTGACCTCTTCTGCTCCTGGCCACTGGAGCCGCTGCTGGATGTCGCAGGAACCAAACAAGCCTGCAACTCTGGAGACAACCTCGCAACATTATTTCTCCGTCTCCTACCAGCAATTGCAAAATTTCCATGGCTGTGCCTCCTCTGGGGTTGGCAAGACTTCAGCTGCACCAAAGAAGCAAGGAGGAATCTCCCTTGGAGTGAAGGAGAGACTCCCCTGCATCTACAGGTACCCAAGGCAACAAAGTCCAGCTGCTGCAATCTGCTCTCCAACTGGAACTGCTGTATCTTCCAACACAGGTGATGGTTCTGAGTAGTCCTCTCGGTCCGCTCTGCCTTATTTCCCATTTGGGAGACATTGAGCCCTTGGCTTTCCTTGCAGGATAGAATCCCTGTGCACCACGACTCTTGCAGCAACCAAGACTGGTTGACTCCTGCTCTGTTGGATCCTCAGGCTCCAAGTAAGCCCTGCCCTCCAGCACTTCATCCTTACAAGGACAGTCTCTATTCTGCTGCTCCAGCGACATGGGACTCCTCTCCAGGTGTGCTGACTGGGCCTCACTGCAACTTCCCACGTCTGCTGCCAGTGGGTTGCTGTGGGGGTTATGACTGCTTCTGGTGGCTCTCCTGATTGCTGAGGATCCGCCGGTACTCCCCTCCTAGTGTGGAAATCCTTGAATCTTGTGGGTCCTCTTCTGCCCTGCAAATCCTCTTCTGTCCAGATTTGCACTTGCCAAGGCTTGTTGGTGGTCCACCTGACTACAGAGTCATCTGCGCCCCGGCGACCGGCGTGGGACATCTTCTGCATGAATTCAGGGACTTCTCTGCAGCTCCTGGGCTGCACAGCTGACCTTCATCTTCTACCATCAACCCAGATCTTCACCCACAGGAGGGTGGGTAGTGGCTCCTACCCCGTCTGAACCTTCCTGCGTGGACTGGACTCTGTCCCCTTCTTTTGCTGGCCCTCTTCATTCAGAATCCACCATTGGGTTCCACTGGGCTGGTCCTGTTCTTGCAAACTTCCTTTTCCAAGTCTCCTTGTTAGTCTTTGGGAAGACCAGGTAACTTACCTCAGCTCTCCTGGTCTTTGGGGGTCATCTAGGTACTCACCTTCGGTGGTCCCAAGTTTTCCCAGCTCCCTCCTAACTAGTCTACATCCTTGGGTCGGGGACTTCAATTTGCATTCTACTACTTTAGTATATGGTTTGGCCCCACTACAGGGCACTAGCTATTTTCTGCTATTTCTTGCCAATGTTTGTTGTTTTTCTATGTTAATTCGTAGTACTTATTGTGTATATATAGTGTGTACTTACCTTCATTTAGGGGACAACCTATAAGTAATCTAGTTCAGTGTTACTGTAATAAACTACCTTTATTTTTACAATACTGTGAGGTTTCTTTCATGAGGTTACTGTGTGACTACAGTGGTATTGTAAGTGCCTCCTAGATAGCTCTACACTGCTACCACTACATAGCACTGACTTCCTAGACACTGTTTCACTAACTAATAGGGGTTACCTGGACCTAGTATTGTACGAAGGTGGCTTTCTTCTAGCATGGTTACCCCGATTTCTGGCCTGTTTGCCAGTGTTTGTCGGTGTGTTTGTACTGTCACACTGGGATCCTGCTAGTCAGAACCCTAGTGCTCAGTTTGTGGCCTATATGTCGGTATGCTTTACTGTTTTGTCAGCATGCTTGACTGTGTTACTGGAGTCCCGCTAACCAGAACTCCAGTGCTTATGCTCTCTCTGATTCCAAATTTGTACTTACATACTGGTAACCCAGTATTCCACTCCAAATTGACATACTGGACACCCCTTATAAGTCCCTGGTATATGATACCTAGGTACCCAGAGCATTGGGGTTCCAGGAGATCCTCATGGGCTTCAGCATTTCTTTTGCCACCCATAAGGAGCTCATACAAAAACGTCTTCAGGACTGCCATTGCAGCCTGAGTGAAACAGTGTAAGCACTATTTCACAGCCATTTTCACTGCATCAAGGAACTTATAAGTCACCTATATGTCTAACCTTCAGACCCTGAAGGCTAGGTGCAAAGTTACTGTGTGTGAGGGCACCCCTGCACTGGCAGAGGTGCCCCCACGTCGTCC
The DNA here is from genome assembly GCF_031143425.1 of Pleurodeles waltl. Classification (NCBI taxonomy): domain Eukaryota; kingdom Metazoa; phylum Chordata; class Amphibia; order Caudata; family Salamandridae; genus Pleurodeles; species Pleurodeles waltl. The sequence continues at coordinate 832,588,775 of NC_090440.1, read as the reverse complement.
AGGCCCATTTTCCTGGACTTCGTTAGTGTGGGGACGCCATTATAAGTGTGCACTACATATAGGTCAATACATATATGTAGCTTCACAGTGGTAACCCCGAATATGTCCATGTGAGGTGTCTAGGAACCTGAAATTGTATCCCCAATCTGATTCTGGTATTGGTGGGGAATTCCATGCACCCTGGGGGCTCCACCATGGACCCCCAGTACTGCCATACCAGTCTTCTGAGGTTTTCACTGCAGCCCAAGCTGCTGCCACCTCACAGATAGGCTTCTACCCTCCAGGGGCAGCCCAATCCCAGGAAGGCAGAACAATGCATTTCCTTTGGGACAGGGGTATTACACCCTCTCCCTTTGGAAATAGGTGTTACAGGCATGGGAGGGGTTTCCACCCAGAGCCCCTGGAAGTGCTTTCAAGGGCACAGATGGTGCCCTCCTTGCATAATCCAGTTTACACCAGTTCAGGGACCCACAGCCCCTGCTCTGGCACGAAATTGGACAAAGAAAAGGGGAGTGACCACTCCCTTGTCCATCACCACCCCAGGGGTGGTACCCAGAGCTCCTCCACAGTGCCCCTAGGTTTTGCCATCTTGGATTCCAAGGTGGTAGGATACTCTGGGAGCATCTGATTGGACAGTGCCAGCATATGATGTCAGAGACCCCCCCTGATAGGTCCATACCTGGTTAGGTGACCAATCCCCCTCTGAGGGCTATTTAGGGTCTCTCCTCTGGGTGTTTCCTCTGATTCAGTTTGCAAGACTTCACGAGAACTCCTCTGCATCCTCTACTTTGGCTTCTGGCCATCGAATCAACTGCAGACTGCTCCAGGACCGCTGTAACTGCAACAAAGAATCCAGAAAGGCTACTGTGACCCTGCAACTTCAGCTCCAGCCAGCAACTTCAACACTTTCCAGGTTGTGCACGCTCTGAGGACTGCCTATCTTCATTCTTCACCAGAAGGACCCTTGGAGTGACAGAGTCACTTCCCTGCTTCAGCAGGCTCCTCTCTGCAACAACATCCAGTACTCTGGGACTACTCTCCTCTTGACGAGCGTGATCCCTGGAACACAGGTGGTGGACGGAAGTGATCCTGACTGTCGAAAGGTCCAGCTGTCCAAATTTGGTGGAGGTAAGGGCTTGCCTCCCCATGCCAGACAGTACCCCTGTGCACCACGCGTTCGGCAGCTCCTTGGGCTTCTGTGCACTTCTTCCAAAAGTCCTTCGTGCACAGCATAGCCCAGTTCCCAGCACTCTATCCTGCGACGCTCAGCTCCTTGAGTTGTTCTTTGGTGACGTGGGATCCTTATGTGTAGTGCTGCAACAACCGCATTCTGCAGCTCCTTTGTCCCCGTGTTCTGGGACTCCTGTTGATGCTTCCTGGTCTTCTGAGGGCTCTCTGAAGTGCTGAGAGCCCCCTCTGCCTTCTGAGTCTGAAGTGAGGCACCCGGATCCCTCCTGGGCCCAGGTAGTGCCTTTTCCCGCCAACCATGACATTTGCGTGAGCCAAGGCTTGTTGGCTGAATCCAACAACGAAAACCAGCCTGCATCCAATGACTCAACGTGGGACATCTCTTGCACCAAGCAGGAACCCGCAGCAGTTTTCTTTGGTGCATTTCTGACTTCTTCATCCAACCAAAGGATCCACTTTTGTACCTTCATCCAGGTTAGCAGAGGCTCCTGTTCTTCCCGGACTTTTAATCGACTTCTGGACTTGGTCTCCTCTCTCCTCAGGTCTTCAGGGCCAGGAATCCATTGTTGGTTTCTTGCAGTCATGCTTAGTTTTTGCATAATCCTTTAGCACGACTCCTAGTGTGTTCTAAGGAAACTTGCTGTACTTTATTCCTGCTTTCCTGGGCTCTGGGGTGGGGTCATTTACTTACCTTTGGTGTTTTCCTACACTCCCAGCGCCCCCCTACACACTACACTTGCCTAGGGGGGAAACGGACATTTGCATTCCACTATTTTAGTAAATGGCTTGTGTTTCCCCTAGGCCCATGGCAATCTATTGTGTATTTCACTGTTTCCACAATGTTCTGACTGTGTACTTACCTGATTTTGGTTATTGGTGTATATATTGTGTATAATACTTACCTCCAGTAGGAGTATTGGCTCTAAGATATTTTTGGCTAGTTAAGCCTTGGCTGCTCTGCTGCAGCTACCCCTAGACAGCCTAAGCTGCTATACACTGCCTACATTTTACTAAGGTGGATCAATGGACCTGGTATAAGGTGTAAGTACCTCTGGTACCCACTACAAGCCAGGCCAGCTTCTCACATTGGTGGTGCAGTGGTGGGATAAGTACTTGCAATTGCCTTATCACTTTGTCACTGGTGCTTTTCACAAGAAAGAATACTCCAATACTTAGAGCTATATACAATTTTACCTAGCAGTCTCAATCTGAATCTAAAGAAATTGTTTTCCACATTTTTTTTCTTTTCTTCTAAAAAGTTAGGTGAAATAGTTGTGCTTACTTCTTACTCCTTTTCCCAACTTTCCTATCACTATGGCGGTCATTATGTACATGGCAGTAAACCCCGTTCCGCGCTGTGGCGATGCTGAACAGAATCCCGCCATTGGCGGTGAACAGAAACCCACCATATAAAGATGTAAAAATCAGAATCCAATAAAATTTCCCTTGCCAGCAGTCACCGCAAGGACTTTGTCGGCAGAAATGCAGGACATCCCACCCCGCCACCACCGAGCACACAAACTCCCTGCACTGCAAATAATGATGCACAAATCACCACGGCAGTCAATGGAAGTCGAAAGACCATTGGTGGTAGAGACCTCCACGGCCAGCAATGGGACCCAACAGTAAGAACTGCACACATTGGCAATTGAAACCCTCACACCTGACACACATCCACGACACTGTAAAACACTCACAATCCTTTGCAACGCCATTAGGACAAGTGAGATTGAGAACTCCACAAGCAGACACTGAACGCCACAATACATGAATCACACACCCAACCACACAACAGTACCCTCACCTAGATCCACAAAACACACCACCACTCACTATACATACTATGGCACCCCCCAAACACCCACACTTCACAGAAAGGGAGCTAAGGACCCTGGTGGATGAGATACTGAAGGTCAAGCCACAATTATTCGGGGCACGGGTCCAGCACACACCCATCACCAGGAAGATGGAGTTATGGCAGACCATTGTCAACAAGGTCAATGCAGTAGGACACCATCCACGTACGAGGGACGACATCCGCAAAAGATGGAACGACCTGCGCGGGAAGGTGAGTCCATGGCATCCCAGCACAACATTGCAGTCCAAAAGACTGGGGGAGGACCTCCACCAACACCACCCGACAACACTGACTGGGAGAAAAAGGTACTGGCCATCCTGCACCCTGAGGGCCTCACTGGACTCACTGGAGGAATGGACTCGGGTAAGTGATCTACAATTACCCCTTATCCACCACACCTGTAATGCATGCGCCACCCCACCCCTCCATCATCCAACAGGAGCACTACCCCACCCAGGCCATAATCACTACATCCAGTCACCCTGCATGCCCATAAACCCACTAACAGGCCCACATCCCTCCCCCCTGTACACAGCCACCCACCCCTGCAAGGAAACACAAAGGCACTACACCACCCACAATGCACCTCCACATCTTAAGCAAAATGACATGGCAACCTCACAAAGGCACCCTGCGTGGCCCAAAAGTGGAAAACCTGCACAAAACAGCACCCCATCCGATTATGCAACTGTAACAGACATGTCCATTCCCCCCAGCAGGCACTACCAGCCAAGCCACCCTGATGGACAGGACAAGGAGTGGCAGTGCCCTACATGGAGACAGAGGCACCACCCAGGACACTGGAGAGGGAACCCTGGACAGTGAGGAATACCCTGGCCCCTCACACAGTCCTGGACTGTCACCATCCATCAGCCCCACCAAGGACACCACTGACACCCCTACCACCCAGCCACCAACATCAGGCCAGGGCAACCAGCCCCACACCTGTGTATCCAGGCCTCAGACTGGTGGAACACAAGGACAGAGGCCACAGTCACCACCTACCAATAGGCAGGAAGACGATGGCCCCAGTACAAGTGGTACCGCCAGACCTGTGCAGGGGGCACAGGGGGCCAGGCCCAGTGGAAGGGCATCATTGGCCCAGGGTGGAGGCCTCAGGATGGATGCTGCAGCCCAGGATGTGATCTCAGAGGTCCTGGGAGAATACCACCATACCCAGGACAGATTGGCCCAGATTGTTGACACCCTGGAGCAGAGTCAAAGGCTGCAGAGAGCCCAACACCAAGAGACAATGGAGCAGTGGAAACTGCACAATGCCACCATGGCCACCATAGCAGGTGAGCTGCTGCACCTTGTCCCAACCCACCCTGAGACCCCCACAGACCAGGAAGCCCCTACTACAGGCCAAGATACAGACCGGCCAACAACAGCAGCAGCAGAAACTGCACTTGTGCCACCATCTCAGGACACACAGGAGACCTGCACCTCCACCCGTACAGGCCAACACCAGGCGGTCCCTCAGGCCCAGATATGGTACTGGAACACCTGCCAAGACCAAGGCCCCCTCTAAGAAGTGACTCTGACAAGAACATTCTTCCAAGTGTGCCACTGAACCCCTGTCCACACTGTGCAATAACAACACCAAAAACTGTAAATAACAGATGGACACACCACCACTGTCAACAAATGCTGAGACCATATAGCCAATATGGACATCTACCAGTAGCCCACTCCCATCACTGTAAAGTGCACGATGGCATTCCTGACACCAAATAAAATACATGTTCAACAATGTAAATGTCCCCTGTCATTATGTTGAATCAAATGGATGTGTGGATGCAATTGTCTTTGAAATCATTTATTCATATCTTAATTGCAGGAATGGCACCCCATGCATAACATGTGGTTGTGCCAACAGAATTGTCAAACAAGTTGTCCATAATGTCACATGTCCCATGCAAACCTGTTCACAGTGACAATGTTTTTAGGCCCATCACCCCCATAGAGGATAAGGCATGCTGACAGTATGCTGCACAGACAGCAACATCATCAAGTAGTCCCACATAGTTAATGGAACTAAAGTTGGATCAGTTGGTTCCTAGAGTGTACATCTTCCCCCTGCTCATCATCACCATCGCTCTCATCCCCTCTCTGAGGAAGCTTGTCTGGATATACAGCCCCCTCCTCCTCCAAGATGGGAATAGATTCCCTCACAGCCACGTTGTGCAGCATACAGCAGGCCACCACCATTCTACACACCTTTTCAGGCTCATAGGCCAGGGATCCCCTAGAGATATGGAGGCAACGGAATCTAGCCTTCAGGAGACCTATTGTGTGCTCTATCACCCTCCTAGTACGCCCATGGACCTCATTGTAATACCTCTCTGCATCTGTCCTAGGATTCCTCACTGGTGTCATGAGCCAACGTATGTTGTGGTAGCCAGAATCACCTGAAAAAGGGGGCAAAACAGGACTGTCACTGACAACCCTCGGTTGCAGACAGCCTGGCTGTCTGCTATGTGCCAAAAAGTGTCAGCCACACTTACCTATGATCCATCCTCTGTCCCCTTGTAATCGTTCCATCATGTGTGGCACACTGCTGCTCCTCAGCACAAAGGAATCATGGACTGATCCAGGGAACATGGCATTCACATGTGAGATGTATTGGTCTGCAGTACACACCAATTGAATGTTCATGGAGTGAAAGTTCTTCCTGTTTCTGTACACCTGTTCACTCACTCTTGGGTGGAGGAGAGCTATGTGGGTTCCATCGATGGCACCTGTCACATGGGGAACGTTGGCACAGGCATAGAAGTCTGACTTGATTGCAGGGAGGTCAGCACTTTGGGGAAACCTGACATAGGACTGCAGGTGTCGTACAAATGCATTCAGGAATCTTGACAGTAAAATGCTATACATTGGCTGTGAAAAACCTGCACCCATGCCCACTATCACTTGAAATGAGCCGGTGGCCAGGAAATGGAGTGCAGAGAGAACCTGCACTTTATTAGGGATGACATGCTGATTACAATTAGCTGGGCTCAGTGCTGGATCCAGTAATGCACAAAGTTCATGAATAGTAGCACGGTTGAGTCTGTATGTGATAATGATGTGATGCTCCACTATGGTCCCCAAATCAACAAGTGGTCTGTACACCGATGGGGCCCTCCCTCACCACATGGGTCCGTACCTAGGAGGAGTTGAGAACACATGTGAAGAACACACATACATCTGCCCACAATGTCTAATATTCAGCACTGCTGGCATACAAGTCGACGACACATATGCATAGTAGGATGTTAAACTGAAGTGACATATCCTCAATGATACATCAGGACTGTTGTGGTGAGTAAATGTATATTTGTTCATGCCTATGGGGGTTGGGAAAAATAGGGCCTGCATGGGGCTAATGAGGAATTAAGAACTGCGTAGTATTGGCCAAAATGTTTGCCCCCTGTAATCCAGAAATGTTGTAGCGGAAGTAACCTCATACCGCTAGCGGTTGTCGTAATAGCGGAAGGCAGTGTTCACCACTGTGCGACCATTCATTGGTTAACATGGTTGTTAATGGGGTTTATTAGCGTATCATGATCGATGCCGGCTGTGACGGTGCACACTGCCGCGGAGCGTATGCCACCTCGCCACCCAAACTTCACTTGACTCCCGGATTAGGTGCATGCAGGTACTCCACTGAGTGTGCTGCTGTGTCCGGCCTCTGGTCCTGGAAATGGCACGAATGGCAGGGGAAAGTTCCCCGGCTCTCACCAGCGAGGAACTGGACAAGCTCATCGATGGGGTCCTGCCCCTGTAGGCCAAGCTTCACGGTCAACCAGAGGTACAGGTGAGTAGGTGGATTGGGGGGCATGGATGTGTGTAATGGTGGTAGATGGCTGTAAACATGTGTGCACGTTTGACAATGTACAGTTGTGGGATTCATGACATGCTGAGTGTGTGAGGTCCTGTTATGCTGTTGTGAGTGTCCGTCCCATAGGGGACGTATAGTCAACTGAATGTAATGGGCATAGTCTGACCCCTGTGTTCCTTTTTCTGTGTGTCCCATATAGGTCAGCACCCATCAGAAGAGGGGAATGTGGCAGGCCATCGCCAGGGAGGTGTGGACTCTGGGGGTCTACAACCGGCAGAGCAGTGGGAGGACCTTCAGCGCTGGGCGAGGAAGACCTGCGAGGCCCAGCTGGGGAAGTCTACCCAACGAGGAAGGGTTGCCCATCAGGCACTGACCATCCCGAATGTGCTGCATTCTGGCGGTGGCGTATCCGGACCTGGATGGGTGCTTGAAGGCTGCACAGCAGACACAAGGGGGTGAGTACAGAAACCATTGTGTGCCTCCGTGATAGATGTTTGAGTGTGCTGTGGTATGTATGCTGTCTAGTGGCAGGGACCCTGACCGATGTCCTTTTACATAATGGTCCCCTTGGGGAGTGGGGTTGTAAGGGTCAGGTCTGCAGTACTTCAGGTCCTTCAGTGATGTAGGGAATGGCTGTAGAGTAGGGCTGTGGCCACTAGTCAGGGGCATAGCCATGTGTACAGCGGTAGGTGCTGCATGGTGGAATATTTGCAGGGTGGGTATATATGTGAACCAGTTATGTACCTCCATTCAGCTATTTACAAGTGTCTCTCCTGTTTTGTCTCCCCATCCCTGTTCTCTTGTGTTGTCTGTGTACATCAGCATCATCTGACGAGGGAGCTGAGACACCGGCGAGTGGGAATGCAGTGGCTCACGGTTCCACTGAGGCAGAGTTGAGTGACACCAAGGGGACCAGTGGGTTGGAGGGCGAGGGGAGGACCATGGGGGAGGTAACTACCTCTGGAGGTAGTGACTCTGATACCTCCTCTGATGGGAGCTCCCTGGCGGTGGTGGACCCTAGTGGGCCCACCCATTCTGTGTCATCCTCTGCCACCCCCATACCATCACCGCCCTCCCATTTGCTCCCCATCAAGTTGCCCGTGCCCGCTCACCCAGAAGGGTGGGCGTCTCCTTCGCCCCAGGCACCTCCTCCCGTGTCCCAGTCAGCCCTGCTGCCCTCATGGAGTAGGCTATTGACCTCCTGAGGACCATGGGTCATTCCATCCCACCTCCAACCACCTCTACCCCTTCCAGCACCCCACTCCCTTCACTCGACCCGAGCACACATTCTCACAGCTATGCACACACCTCAACACACAAGAAGCACACTGCAAAACACAAGCACCACACTTTCCACCACAGGCATACACACAACCAACATACAAAGGCACACACCCCAACATCCACTCCCCCCAGTGTGTCCACCTCTTCCACCTCCCTGTCTGTCCCCTCTACATGCACACTCACAGGCACTACACACTCATTCACTGTTGCTGAGCACATTCTTGCAATCACCACAAAATCAGACATCCATTCATGCACCCCGGACAACACACCTGCACTCACCACAACGACTTTGGTTGACATGTGGGGCACACTCACTAAACTTGCAGACACACATACAACATACATTTACACTTGCAGCCTGTCTTGTCCCACTGTGTCCACGCCCCTCCTCCCAAGACACTCAAACACTCAAAAACACCCATTCAACACACATCCACCATGCCTCAGCATACTGTACAGTCACCTGCACCCACGTCACGCACACCTACACCTGTCACGACCACTCCCTCTACCTCCACTCCCACGCCTTCCTCCATGTCCACCCTGATTGCCTCTTAATAACTTTTCCTATCCTGTGTTGACCTATTCAAACCCACTGGCCCACCCTGTCTCGTCCCTAAACATTCCCACCTCCTTGCCCTGTCCACTTCTCCCACATCACAGCCCACCCCTGTCTGCCCTTCCCATTCCTGTGCTACCTACCCTGTGACCAAGAGACCCCGTGCTGGTCCAGGAACATCTGCCGTACCACAGTCCAAGGCTGCTCCACCACCTTCTACGACCAGACCCAAGCCCCCTCCACCTCCCAAACATAAAGCCAAACCCCCCCAGTCGTAAGTCCCCACCCCCACCACCCTGTACCCATGTTCCCTGAGGTGCCTGGATGCCCCATTGTTGCCCCTATGAGGTGGAGTACCTTTACACTTGTGGGAGTCAAGTTGGGGCTATCTGGGCCCATCGGACTTCAAAATATGGACTGGCCATTGGCCTTCTGTTGGACTTCTGTTGCTCATGGAGCTTAATTAAAGTTTGTGTGGCCAGTGTTGGTTTTGGCACACTCTGGATCCGTGGTTTATTGTTTCTTTGTGTGGGGGTATTGTGCACATGTGTGTACTTTGGGCAGGTTTAATTTGCCATGTGTCAGGTAAGTACCTCTTGTTTAGGTGTGTATGGCTTGTGCTGTTGTGAGGGGTTGTGGGTGCGTTGCATGGTGGGTGGAGTGGGTGGGTATGTAACTGTGTCCTTTCTTCCCTTGCTTAGTAGGTTGCAGTACTTACCGTTGTAGTCTTCGTTGGCGTTCTAGGTCATGGAGGTATATGGCAAGGAGCAGGGCTGGCATGATTTGCAACTCTCTCTCCATATCTGCTTCGACGTGTTGTGTGAGACTACAGTGAGTGTTTCCTTTTATTTGGTTCGTTTCTGCCTGGCTTTGCGTGGCGGTGGTCTGGTGCTTCATTATTTGATGGGAGGGTAGGGCCTTTCCGTCGACCTGTGGGTGGCCTCTGCTGTCATTGTCGGCACTCCTCTGCTTTTGGTGAGTGGTTTTCAGGCTGCCTGTTTTTCATGTAGTTCATTATTTGGCGGTCCAGACCGCCTGACTGTTGGCGGTAGTTACTGCCAAAGCCAGCGGAGCAGTGTTTACCGACATGTTCATAATGAGGGCCTATGTCTTCTATTGAGGCTACCCCCAGGGTTGTCAAGACAACCTATGAGAATCTTGATTTCAAAAGTCTGAGGGGGCTCTGCTTAGAAAGAAGCTTAGGGATTAGGAAGAACCCCAATAAAGATTTCCTCTTGAATCTCCTCTTGCAAGATGACCAGGAACATCCTGAAGGTCATGTACAACCAGATGGGGAGATGGGGGGAACCTGACCAGGTAGATTCAGGAGAGGGTCCTGAAGATGCAGGGGAGGGTCCTTCCACAGATCTTTCTCTTAACAACCCACCTAGTGTAGCTGGTAGTGGGAAGGGGTCACACACAAGTAGGGCACCCTTCACACCTAGAGGCCAGGTCACTAGGGTTACACAAGTTAGGGAAAGATAAACCTCTGCTCATTCCCATGTCACTTCTGTCTCAGAAGTGTCCAACACATCCAACCCTGAGGACAACTCCCTAGATAGGGAACTCAGAAAGCTGAGGTTAGAGGAGACCAGACTGAGACTGCAACAGTTGGCCTTAGATAGGGAATTCCTAGCTGTGGAAAGGGAAAGGCAGGGGTTTGGGTTAGTTCCCCATGGTAGCAGCAGCATTAACGGTTTCAGAAGTTATGAGGTCAGGGAGGACAACATTAACTCCAGAAACTTACACAAGATTGTTCCCCCATAGAAGGTGGGGGGTGATATCCAAAAGTGGTTTGCTGCACTTGAGAGGGCCTGTACGGTTCAAAGGGTCCCTCAAAAACAGTGGGCTCTAATACGTGAGTTTTTCTTTCTCTGACAAAGGGAGGGATAGACTCCACACTGTTAAGGAGGAGGACTCAGACAATTACAACATTCTAAAAAAATGCACTCATTGATGGTTTTGGGCTCACCACAGAGCAATACAGAATTATGTTCAGGGAAACCAAGAAAGAATCTTCACAAGATTGGGTTGACTTTATGGACTGTTCTGTCAAAGCTTTAGAAGGTTGGTTACATGCCAGTAAAGTGTCTGATTTCTACGGTGTGTATAATCTGATTTTGACAGAGCATATATTGAATAGTTGTGTGTCTGATTTGTAACACCAGTATCTTGTGGACTCAGATCTGACCTCTCCCCAAGAATTGGGAAAGAGGCAGAAAAATGGGTTAGTACAGGGGTGAGCAGAAAAGCTCATACAGGGGGTGTTCAGTATAGGGAAAGATGCGGAAGACATTGTAACGCAAAGGGTTAATTAGCTTGAGCAGTGTAGATGAGTGTAATGCCTGTTGAAACCCCCTCCCAAACATCGTGGAAAAGTTCATGATATTATTTTCAAGCTTGTTTGTGTAGAAGACTCCGTCTCAACCTTGAGAACGAGAGTACAGGGAGAAGATGGAATGAAAACAAAGGCTGGAGAAGGGCAGAGCAGCCAAGTACTGATAACATAGCTAGACAATGCCAGAATGAGATAGAATCCAAGCTTCGAGTTATTTAAGCACTGAAGTGTGGGTGAGGGATTTGGAAGCTCGCAGATGGAACTGTGGAAGCTGCCATGGCCCAGCGCTGCCTCCCTGTTTGCTCGTGGTGCTTGAGGGGGAGAGAGGTCAAAGCAGGCGTAGAGGGCTTCCCAGCATGTGGACTAAGTTAAGTTTCCACACAGGGATGAAAGGCCTTCGTTTCTCTGCTCTATTAATATGACTGATTATTTATGCTTGCACTGTGTTTACAACCTGAAGTATTCAGCTTGTTTATATTTTGCTTTCTAAACCTCTTAGTGTGAACTGCTACAATAACTGAAACATGCATTTTGGTGTGCAGTAAATCAAAGCTTATCTGAAATATTCAGTTTGTTTATATTTTGCCTCCTGAACATCGTAGTGAGAGCCTGCTGCAGTTATTGAAACATGCATTTTGGTGTGCAGTAAATCAAAGCTTATCTGAAGTATTCAACTCATTCATATTCTGCTTCCTGAATATTGTAGTGTGATGCATTTTAGTATACAGTAATTCAAAACTTATATCTGTCAGTGAACTATTTGCTTATATATATATATATACATATATATACATACATGCTCCTTGTAGTGTACTTATATACATAAATAAATAGATGCTTTTCATTGCTATTCTTATTCTACTATTGTTAATGTGCTAAATGCCTACATTTTACCTGCAATTCTAGTAAAGCTAAATTGTATTTATAATTGGCGTGTGGTCCTTCATTGAGCGTCCTTACTGACTTATACCGAACAGGTGTCAACCTGTCACCTGGATAAGACAGGGGGTGACAAAGAAAAGAAGAAAGATGGTGAAAAATCTCAGGATAAGCATGGGGATAAAAATAAACATAAAGATCCTTCTTCAGGTCCACAACACTCCTCTTGGGGTGGGGATAAATCATCTGCCTCTTCTTCACACTCTACCCACAATAAAAAGCCCTGGTGCTATGTGTGCAGGGCTAAGGCCTATAGGACAAGGGATAAGTCCAGGCCAGGTAAAGCCCCCGAGCCTACCACCACGAATACATCCACTTCATATTCTAGTGCCTCTAGCAGTATTAGTAATAGTGGTGGGACTACTGACAATAGTCAAACAAAGGGAATAGTTGGGTTCACTTTTGGGTCCATTATAGAAAGTGGGGTAGGTATAGAAACTCCCAAAACAGTTTCTGTCACACCTGGTTCCATTGGCCTTGCCACATTGACTGATTGTCCCCTTAATATGGATAAATACAAGTAGGCAATTTTAATAAATGGTGTTGAGGTCCAGACCTACAGGGACACATATGTCAGTATCACTTTGGTGACTGAAAACCTAGTGTCACCTGCACAACACCTCCTTGGACAGAAGTACCAGGTTACTGATGTCAACAACTCCACTCAGTCTCTCCCCTTAGCTGTAGTGCAACTTAGTTGGGGTGGAGTTACTGGCCCAAAGCAGGTGATGGTATCACCTAGCTTACCTGTAGACTGTCTCTTAGGTAATGACCTAGAGGCCTCAGGTTGGGATGAGGAAGAGTTTAGGGCCCATGCATCCATGCTGGGTATCCCTGAGGAATTGCTTCCTCTCATTTCAAGTCAAATGATAAAGCAAAGAAGAGAAGGAGCCCTGAAGCCTCAGGATCCTCCTTGCCCAACAGGTAAAAAGGGTATCAAAGTATCCCTTCCCCACCCTACCACTAAGGATACTATTCCTGTGGTGGGAGACACTTCTCCTGGGGTGGAACGTGTTCCAAGGGAGACCACGGGTGCCACAGCTGAACTCCCAGAGGTAAAAGTCCCTCTCTGTGGAATCACTAGAACAGATGAGCAAAACTGCACTGTTTTAGTAAATTTGGAGCAACCCTCCAGCCCTCCCAGAGAAACGTTATTGCAGCAGCCCTGCACTACCTCGGAACACTTAGGACAGCAGCCCTGTCCCAGTGTGGAGCTTATAGGACAGCAGCCCTGCCCTGCTCCAATGCAAGAGAAACAGCAACCGTGTTCTCTCTTTCATCCATATGGACACACTTTTTGCCCAGCTATGGCCTTAATGAGACAGCATCCCTGTCTAGCATTCCCATCCATAAGACAGCAGCCCTGTCGTGACATAGGATCAGTGGGACAGTTACACTGCCCCACTTTAAAATTTACAAATAGAGAATCTGTGAGTAAGCACTTGCACTGTTTTCTAGGAAGAAATCTCCAAACAGGGTGGTTTACCTCCCCACAGGGAAGAAACCAGACAGTGAATGATAAAGGGAGTAACCACTCAATTGCAGAGCCAACCTCCACTTATCACCACTTAGGCAATAATGTCTCAACTGGCCAATGTTAGCCTTATTGTCCTTTGTTTCGGGGGTTGTGTAGGAAGGTGGCTTTCTTCTAGCATGGTTACCCCCATTTGTGGCCTGGTTGTCAGTGTTTGTCAGTGTGTTTGTACTATCCCACTGAGATCCTGCTAGTCAGGACCCCAGTGCTCATAGTTTGTGGCCTATATCCCAGTATGTTTTACTGTTTTGCCAGTATGCTTGCCTGTGTGACTGGAGTCCTGCTAACCAGAACTTCAGTGCTTATTCTCTCTGATTCCAAATTTGTACTTACATACTGGTAACCCAGTATTTCACTCCAAATTGGCATACTGGGCCCCCCTTATAGGTCCATAGTGTAGGAAAATGGCTCCTTGTTGCAGTTACCCCCCCACACACTTTTTGTCTGAAATTGATGCTGACTTGACTGAGAGTGTGCTGGGACCTTGCTAACCAGGCCCCAGCACCAGTGTTCTTTCACTAAAACTCTACCATTGCTTCCACAATTGGCACACCTCTGGCACACAAATACGTCCCTTGTAAAAGGTACCAGCGGTACTAAGAGCTCTGTGACCAGGGAAGGTCCCTAAGGGCTGAATCATGTGTTGTACCACCCTAAGGGGCCCTCATCTAACAAATGCACACTGCCATTGCAGATTGTGTGTGTTGGTGGGGAGAAAAGGGCAAAGTCGACATGGCATCTCCCTCAGGGTGCCATGCACACAAAATACTGACTGTGGCATAGGTAAGTTACCTCTCCTCTAGCATGCCTTAAAGCCCTAAGGCAGGATTCACTATACCACAGGTGAGGCATAGTTGCATGAGCAATATGCCCCTACAGTGTCTAAGTCCATTGTTAGACATTGTAAGTACAATGTGGCCATATTAAGTATATGTTTTTGGGAGTTTCTCAAAACGAACTCCACGGTTCCATAATGGCTACAATGAATACTGGGAAGTTTGGTATCAAACTTCTCAGAATAGTAAACCCAAACTGATGCCAGTGTTGGATTTATTAGAAAATGCACACATTGGGCATCTTAGGGATGCTCCCTGTATTTTACCCAATCCTTCAGTGCTGGACTGACTGGTCTGTGTCAGCCTGCCACTGACAGACGAGTTTCTGACCACCTGGGGTGAGAGCCTTTTTGCTGTCTGGGGCCAGAAACAAAGCCTGCACTGGGTGGAGGTGCTTCACACTGCCCCCCCCCCCCCCCCCCCCCCCCCCCCTGGAGGAACTGTAATGCTTGGCGGTGAGCCTCAACGGCTCAGGCCTGGTGTTACAATGCCCCCAGGGCACTCCAGCCAGTGGAGATGCCCGCCCCCTGGAGGAGCCCCCACTTTTGGCGGCAAGTCCAGAGGGATAATGAGAAAAACAAGGAGAAGTCACCCGTCCAGCCAGGTCCACCATTAAGGTGACCAGAGCCGAAGTGACCCCCTCCTTTAGAACTCCTCCATCATGCTTTGGAGGAATAGGACCAATAAGGATAGGGCTGTGCCCCCTCCCCAGAGAGAGTGGGCAGAAGGAGGGTGTAGCCACCCTCAGGGACAGTAGCCGTTGGCTACTGCCTCCTGACCCTAACGCACCCCTAAATTTAGTATTTAGGGGCAACCCTGAACCCAGATCATCAGATTCCTGATGACCTCAAGAAAGAAGAAGGACTGCTGAGCTGAAAACTCCACAGAGAAGAGAAGGAGACAACAACTGACTCTGCCCTAGTTCTACTGGCCTGTCTCCTGTTTCAAAAAGCTGCAAGAAAAGAAGCAATGTGTTCTGCAGGACCAGCAACCCCTGAAAAGCCTCCAGGGGACAGCCTGCACCACTGTGGGCCAAGAAACTCCCATGGACAGCGGACCTGTCCAAAAAGAAGATCAAGAAAATAAACTTAAAAGGGACTCTCACCTCACTCCAGAAGCGTGAGTCCAACTACTATGCACCTGACGCCCCTGGCCTGTGTCCAGAGAAACCAATTATCCAGAGAGGACCACCAGGCGACTCTGATGGTGTGTCCACCCTGGGCTGACCTCTCAGCACCCCCCACGATGACACCTGCAGAGGGAATCCCGGGGACCTCCCTGACCGCGAATGCCTGGGACGGAGATATCCGACGCCTGGAGAAGCACTGCACCCGCAGCCCCTGTGCTTATGAGAAACCGACCACTGGTGCAGCAATGATCAGCAGGCGGCCCTCGCCCTTGCACAGTCTGTGGCTTGCCCAAGAGGACCCCGTGCCCTGCCTGCAGCACCTACGTGACCCCCAGGTCCCTCCATAGAGTTCTATTGAGAACCCAATGCACTGTTGGCACACTGGACCTGGCCGCTCCCGTGCTGCTATGGGTGTGATTTTTGTGCCTATGTTATTTTGGCTTCAGTTTGACCTCTGCACCTGATAGGCCCTGTGTTGCTGGTACTGGGTGTTTGGGATTGCCTTGAAACCCCAACGGTGGGCTACATATGCCGCAGAGACTGAACCCGTAAGTGTGGTACCAAATCTCCAGCCCAGTGGCTGTTACCACCCTGGCGGTCGGTGTGTTAAAGTAGCAGTCTTGGATGGCAGTTACCGCCAGGGTCATATTCCCATTTTTTTTACCGCCGGCCTGTTGGTGGTATTAACGCCGCTTTAACACCGACCGCCAGGGTTGTAATGAGGGCCACAATGAGTAACTCAGAGGATATGGTGACGGAACTCAACCTCACCCTTTACCTGCATCTAGGGATGACAGTGCTAAGGTCCCTCTGTAAGCTAAGAAAGATTAAAACCTTGTCCAACCCTACCAAGGTCAAGCTCCAGGAGCTCCTGGCACACTACACCAGGGACCACCCTACTGAAGGGGAAGACCTCCCCTCAGATGGGGAAGAAGTTGGGGATCAGGAGGTAGAACTCCCCCTCTCCTACCCTAACTAGGGTGACCAGGGTTCCAAGACCCCCGTCTCCACAAATCAGACTCAGCGATTTTGGTCTTTCCAAAGGGGAGTCCAGTTCCTCTGTGAACATTGAAGGCAGCCTCAATGAGGAGGACATCCTTTTTTAGCAAGGATGGCCAAAAGATTAGCTTTGGAGAAACAGCTCCTAGCTATAGAAAGGGAGGGAAAACCCATAATGGTGGCACCAACAAAATAACTAGGGACAGACTATTCTGACACCCCTAAAATCCCCGAAGGGATTGTCCCCGAATATGAGGATGGTGATGACATCACCAAGTGGTTCATAGCCTTTGAAAGGGCCTGTGGAACCAGAAGGTTAAAAAAGTCTCATTGGAAAGCTCTCCTTTGGGAACTGTTTACTGGTAAGTGTAGGGATATGCTTCTCACACTCACTGGTGCAGATGCTGAATCCTATGACCTCATGAAGGCTACCCTGATTGAGGGCTTTGGATTCACCACTGAGGAGTATAGATTTATGTTCAGGGGGCTCATAAAACCTCAAACCAGTCCTGGGTTGATTTTGTAGACTACTCAGTGAAAACACTGGATGGTTGGGTAACTGGAAATTAAGTGCATGACTATGATGGGCTTTATAATTTGTTTATGAAAGAACACATTTTAAGTAACTGCTTCAATGAAAAGGTGCATCAATATCTGGTAGACCTAGGTCCAATTTCTCCCCAAGGATTGGGAAAGAAGGCAGACTACTGGGTCAAGACTAGGGTAACAATAACTTCCACTGGGGGTGACCAAAAGAAAGGGGTTACAAAGCCTCCCCAGGAGAAAATGGGTGACACTCCTAGAAGTAAAGAAAAAGAGTCCTCTGTAGGCCCCCAAAAACCTGTCCAGGTGGGTGGGCCCCCAGAATCATCCCAAAACAAAAGTGGGTACCAGGGTAAAAGCTAGGATGCCACTAAGGCATGGTGCCGGAACTGTAGACACAGGGCACCACACCAAGGATACTTCTTGTCCCAAAAAAATAAAAACCCTAGCAAAACCCCAGAGGTGACCAGTGTAGCCAATGGGGATGACTCCTCAGATGAGGAGGTCCTCATAGCCTTCAATAGGAAAATGGGCCCAACAGGTGAATTGGAGATTCCAGAGGGAAGTAGACACTTCCACCACCTACTGGTAAATGGAATCCCAGCCACTGCCCTGAGAGACACCTGTGCCTGTCACACTATTGTGCATGACAGGCTGGTGCTCTCAAACCAGAACATCCCAGGTGAGACTGCCAGAGTAAGGGTTAGCCCAGACAAGGTCACTAAAAAGCCTGTGTCTTTAGTGCCTCTAGAAGTGGGTGGGACTTTTAGCTGGAGAAGGGTGGTAGTCAGTGAAGACCTCCCCCTTGATTGTCTCCTTGGAAATGACCACCCAGAGGTTGGTCAGAGCCCAAGAGGGGAACTGGTCCAGTGCCAGCCCTCTCCCAAGGATTCTGGAGGTGCTGCCCCTGCAGTAACTGCAAGTAGGCTCCAGAAGAAAAAAGAGGAGAAAACATTGCAGGAAAGGTGGACAACCTTTAGCCAAGGTTCCAGTAAGCCAAGGAGCTTCTGCTCCAGTAGTGGAGAACTCCAAAGAGGGCACTGGTAAAGTCCATCCTGACGCACAAGAAGTCACGACTAGTCAGGCAACTGTTAAGCATGAGTGGGTGGCTCCTCGGCTAATAGAAGAAAGAGTGGAAGAAGGGTGTTTACTAGAAGAAGTAGCAAACCCACACTCTACCACAGCAGACAGGCACCCTGAACCTAAGAAGCCTGTAATTCAGCCCCTTCCTTTGCTGGTGAAGAGCTAAAGGTGTGGTTCTGGGCACTGACAGCTGTCAGTGGCCTCTGCTGGATGTTAGCCTTTATAGCTGCACTGTCCTTGGCATGGTGGTCTGACCCCATGCCAATTAGCAAGTTAGGCCCCCTGACCCTGTTGGTCATGGTGGGGTTACTCCAGCTTTGGGCAACCTCTTTGAGTAAGCTAGGGGTGACCCTGGCTATGATAAGATTAGCAGAGGTGGATACATCTAACCCCCCCAAAAAAAGAATGGGTAAAGACACTAAAAACACAGACAAGAAGCAGCTGAGACTGGGTCCTATCACTGTGGAAGTAGGTCAGTTCCCCAGAGGGAATAACCTGACCAGGAGGATGTAAGGTAGCGTAGGCCCTGCAACAAACCAGCCTGTTTTCCCTACTCTTCCTCGCTTCTCATTTCACAGCCATTTTACATTGCACTTGAGTAACTTATAAGTCACCTATATGTCTAACCCTCACTTAGTGAAGGTAAGGTGCAAAGTTACTAAGTGTGAGGGCACCCTGGCACTAGCCAAGGTGCCCCCACATATTTCAGGGCAATTTCCCCGGACTTTGTGAGTGCGGGGACACCATTACACGTGTGCACTACATATAGGTCAATACCTATATGTAGCTTCACAATGGTAACTCCGAATATGGCCATCTAACATGTCTAAGATCATGGAATTGTCCCCCGTGCCAAATCTGGTATTGGGGTGCCAATCCCATGCATCCCCAGGGCTCCAGCATGGACCCCAGGTACTGGCAAACCAGCTCTCTGGGGTTTTCACTGCAGTGACCGCTGCTGCCAACCCACAGACAGGCTTCTGCCCTCCTGGGGTCTGGGCAGCCCAGTCCCAGGAAGGCAGAACAAAGGATTTCCTCTTAGAGAGGGTGTTACACCCTCTCCCTTTGGAATAGGTGTTAAGGGCCTGAGAGGAGTCGCCTCTCCTGGCCTCTGGGAATGCTTTGAAGGGCACAGATGGTGCCCTCCTTGCATAAATCAGTCTACACCGGTTCAGGGATCCCCCAGGCCCTGCTCTGGCGCGATACTGGACAAATGAAAGGGGAGTGACCACTCCCCTGTCCATCACCACCCCAGGGGTGGTGCCCAGAGCTCCTCCAGTGTGTCCCAGACCTCTGCCATCTTGAAAGTGGAGGTGTGAGGGCACAATGGAGGCCTCTGAGTGGCCAGTGCCAGCAGGTGACTTCAGAGACCCCTCCTGATAGGTGCTTACCTGACTAGGTGGCCAATCCTCCTCTGAGGGCTATTTAGGGTCTCTCCTGTGGGTTTCTCTTCAGATAGTGAATGCAAGAGCTCACTAGAGTTCCTCTGCACTTCTCTCTTTGACTTCTGCCAAGAATCCACTGCTGATTGCTTCAGGACGCATGCAAAACTGCAATAAAGTAGCAAGAAGACTACCAGCAACACTGTAGCGCCTAATCCTGCCGGCTTCCTCAACTGTTTCCTGCTGGTGCATACTCTTGGGAATGTCTGCCTTCACCTTGGACTGGAAGCCAAGAAGAAATCTCCCTTGAGTCAACGGAATCTGCCCTCTGTTAACGCAGGCACAAAACTTCTGCTTCACCTGTCCTCTGGGTCCGCACTCATCGTGACAAGCGTATTCCCTGGAACACAGGAGCTGGATCCAAGTGACCGCGACAGTCCAGTGGTCCATCTGTCCAAATTTGGTGGAGTTAAGTCCTTGCCTCCCCACACCAGACATTAATCCTGTGTACTGCGTGAACTGCAGCTGCTAGGGCTTCTGCGCACTTTTGCAAGGAATCCTTCATGCACCACATAGCCCAGGTCCCCAGCACTCCGTCCTGCATTGCTCAACTCGCTGAGTTGACCACCGGCTTCGTGGGACCCTCCTTTGTAGTGTTGAGACGAGTGCCGTGCTCAGTTTCCTTGAACCCGTGTTCAAGTTCTTCTGCGGGTGCTGCCTGCTTCTGCATGGACTCTCTGTATTGCTAAGTGCCCCCTCTTTCTTCTCCTCCAAGGGGTGACCTCCTGGTCCTTCCTGGGCCCGGGCAGCACCCATTTTCTTCAACTGCAACATTTGCATCTAGCAAGGCTTGTTTGCAGTCTTTCTGTGTGGAAACAACTCTGCATCCTCCAGCACGCCGTGGGACATCTTCTGTGCAACGGAGAAGTTCCTGGCATCTTCTGTTGTTGCAGAATCTTCAGCTTCTTCGACCCAGAGGCAGCCATTTTGCACCTTCATCCGGGGTTTAGTGGGCTCCTGCCTCCCTGGACACTTTCGTGACTCTTGGACTTGGTCCTCTTCCTTTGCAGGTCCTCAGATACAGGAATCCATCTTCAGTGCTTTGCAGTCTGTTGTGGTCTTTGCAGAATCTCCTATCACAACTTTAGTGTGTTTCTGGGGAAGTTGGGTAACTTTACTTCTACTTTTCAGGGTCTTGGGGTGGGGTATCTTGGACACCCTTAGTGTTTTCGTACACTCCCAGTGACCCTCTACACACTACACTAGGCCTGGGGTCCCTAAGTGGTTTGCATTCCACTTTCTTAGTATATGGTTTGTGTTGCCCCTAGGCCTGTTGCATCCTATTGTATTCTAAAGTGTTTGCACTACTTGTCTAACTGTTTACTTACCTGATTTTGGTTTGTGTATATATTTTGGGTAGTTTACTTACCTCGTAAGGGAGTATATCCTCTGAGATATTTTTGGCACATTGTCACTAAAAGAAAGTACCTTTATTTTTAGTAACTTTGAGTATTGTGTTTCTTGTGATATAGTGCTATATGATATAAGTGGTATAGTAGGAGCTTTGCATGTCTCCTAGTTCAGCCTTAGCTGCTCTGCTATAGCTACCTCTATCAGCCTAAGCTGCTAGAACACTACAAATCTGCTAATAAGGGATAACTGGAACTGGCACAAGGTGTAAGTACCATCAGGTACCCACTATAAGCCGGGCCAGCCTCCTACATTGGTGGTGCAGCGGTGGAATAAGTACTTGTAACTGCTTTACCACTTTGTCATTGGTGCTTTTCATAAGAAAAACATATTCCAAATACTTAAAAATATACACAGTTAACCTAAACAGTTTAACTTTCTTTCTACAAACTTTCTAAAATGTTCCTAAAATGTTTTCAAAAGTTTGAAAAGTTTTTCTCTTTTCTTTAAAAGTTCTAAAAACGTTTTTCTCTCTGTCCTAAACCTTTTCTAACAACTATGTTTGCAGTAGAACTTACTCGCACAGTTGTCCAGACAACCTATGGTAGTTTAAACTTTAAAAGTTTGAGGGGTCTCTGCATAGAAAGAGGTTTAAGCATTGGTAAGAACCCTACCAAAGATCTTCTCCTTAACCTTCTCCTAGAAAGTGATCAGAACCAGTCAGTCCCATCCCAGGATCAGGAAGTAGAGGAGGGGGGTACCCAGCAAGAATCAGGGGAGGGCCCTGAGGACTCTGGGGAGTGTTCATCCAAAGACATTTCAGCTAACAGGCCATCTAGTGAAGCTGGTAGTGGGAGGGGGTCACACACTAGTAGGGCACCTTTCACTCCAAAAGGCCATGTTACTAGAGTCTAGCCAGTTAGAGACAGGTTCACTTCTGCCAATTCCCACATTTCCTCCGTGTCTCAGAATTCCCAAGCCTCCCACCCTGAGAATGACACCCTAGATAGGGAACTCAGAAAGCTGAGGTTGGAAGAGGCCAGACTGAAGATAAGACAACAGCAGCTGGGCTTAGACAGGGACTCTCTAGATGTAGAGAGGGAAAGGCAGAGGTTGGGATTAGTTCCCCATGGTGGCAGCAGCAGTGTTTTTGATAGCAAACCTGTGAGAGAACAATATTACAGAAACATCCATAAGATAGTTCCCCCTTGCAAGGAGAGGGATGACATTAACAAGTGGTTTGCTGCACTTAAGAGGGCTTGTATGTTACAGTTGGTCCCTCAAAGGCAGTGGGCTGCTATCCTGTGGCTATCTTTCACTGGTAAGGGTAGGGATAGGCTCCTTACTGTCAGAGAAAGTGATGCTAATAATTACAAAGTTTTGAAGGATGCACTCTTGGATGGATTTGGCTTAACCACTAAACAATACAGGATTAAGTTCAGAGACACCAGAAAAGAGTACTCTCAAGACTGGACAGACTTTGTAGGCTGTTCAGTGAAGGCCTTGGAGGGTTGGTTACATGGCAGTAAGGTGACTGACTATGAAAGCCTGTACAATCTAATCCTGAGCAAGCATATTTTGAACATTTGTGTGTCTGATTTGTTGCACCAGTACTTGGTAGACTCAGATCTGACCTCTCCCCAAGAATTGGGAAAGAAGGCAGACAAAAGGGTCAGAACAAGAGTGAACAGAAAAGTTCATACAGGGGGTGACAAGGATGGCAAGAAGAAGGATGGTAAGTCTTCTGACAAGGGTGGAGACAAAGATAAAAAACATTCTGAGACTTCATCGGGCCCACAAAAATCCTCTTTGGGTGGTGGGTCCAAATCCTCTTCCCACAATCAAAAGAAGCCATGGTGTTATTTATGTAAGAGTAAGGGCCATTGGGCAAGTGATTCCACTTGTCCAAATTAAAACACCAAGACTCCGACTACCACAACCCCAACTACAACCTCTAGTGCCCCTAGTAATAGCAGTGGTAGTGGGAAGTCTACTACAAATAGCCAATCTAAGGGTGTAGCTGGGCTCACCATTGGTAGTGTAGTTGGGGTTGGTCTTGTTAGGGAGACCACAGAGGCTGTTTTAGTCTCTGATGGTGGTATTGACTTTGCCACCTTGGTTCCTTGTCCCCTTAATATGGGTAAGTACAAGCGACGTCCCCTAATCAATGGTATTGAGGTTGAGGTCTACAGCGATACAGGAGCCAGTGTCACTATGGTGATTGAGAAACTGGTCCACACTGATTAACACCTACTTGGTTAGCAGTGCCAAGTGACTGATGCTCACAATAACACACCTAGCCACCCCATGGCTGTTGTGAATCTCAACTGGGGGGGTTACTGGTCCAAAGAAAGTTGTGGTAGCCACTGAATTACCTCTAGATTGCTTACTAAGCAATGACTTGGAGACATCAGCTTGGGCTGAAGTGGAGTTGGAGGCTCATGTAGCAATGCTGGACATTCCTGGGCATATCTTTGCTCTCACAAGGGCTCAGGCCCAGAAGCAAAGAGGACAGGGTAACTTGGATCCTGGAAAAATGGACCAAGTGCTCCCAAAAGCTAGGGGTAGAAAGGGTAAATTCTTGCCCACTATCCCTCCCGCTCAAGAAGATTCCCCTTTTGAGGAAGAGGAATCCTCTCCCTGTGTAGAACCTACACCAGATGAGCTGGCAGCAGACACTGCTGAGCTTTTAGGTGCAGGGGGGCCTGCTAGGGAAGAGCTGAGTGTGGCACAGCAGACCTGTCCCACACTAGAGGGTCTTAGGCAGCAAACTGTCAAACAGCAAAAGGGAGATATCACTGATAGCCATAAAGTTTATTGAGAAGATAATCTCCTCTGTACTGAAGCACAGGACCCTAAACCTGGTACTTCCAGAAGATTGGTCCTTCCTCTGCAGTATAGGGAATTTCTTCTAACTTTAGCACATGATATCACCTTAGCTGGACATCTGGCCCAGAGAAAAACATGGGACAGACTGGTTCCACATTTTCACTGGCCTCATATGTCAGAGGACACAAAGGAGTTCTGTCACTCCTGTGTGGCCTGCCAAGCCAGTGGCAAGACTGGTGGCACACCTAAGGTCCCCTTAATTCCACTGCCAGTGGCTGGGGTGCCCTTTGAGAGGGTAGGGGTTGACATTGTTGGTCCCCTTGACCCTCCAACAGCTTCAGGAAACAGATTCATCCTAGTAGTAGTGGACCATGCCACTAGGTATCCTGAAGCTATACCCTTAAGGACCACTACAGCTCCTGCAGTGGCAAAAGCCCTCCTGGGAATCTTTTCCAGAGTGGGTTTCCCTAAGGAAGTGGCATCAGACAGAGGTAGTAACTTCAGGTCTGCATATCTCAAAGCAATGTGGAAGGAGTGTGGTGTTACCTACAAGTTCACCACTCCTTATCATCCACAGACAAATGGATTGGTTGAGAGATTTAACAAAACTCTCAAAGGCATGATCATGGGACTCAGTGAGAAACTAAGGAGGAGATGGGATGTCCTGTTGCCATGCCTCCTTTTTGCTTATTGGGAGGTGTCCCAGAAAGGAGTGGGCTACAGCCCCTTTGAACTCCTCTTTGGGTACGCGGTAGGAGGTCCCCTTGCTCTTGTGAAGGAGGGTTGGGAACAACCTTTAAAGGCCTGCAAACAAGACATTGTGGACTATGTGCTTGGCCTCAGATCAAGGATGGCTGGGTACATGAAAAAGGCCACTAAAAACCGTCAGGCCAGCCAAGAGCTACAAAAGCAATGGCATGACCAGAAGGCTGTCCTGACACACTACCCCCAGGACAGGTGTGGGTATTGGAGCCTGTGGCACCAAGATCACTCCAGGACAAATGGAGTGGACCCCATCTAATTGTGGAGAAGAAAGGTGAGGTCACCTGTTTGGTGGACCTGGGCACTGCACAGAAGCCCCCTTAGGGTGCTTCATGTCAATCGCCTTAAGCCTTCCTATAACAGGACTGACTTAACCCTGCTTATGGCCACAGATTAGGGGCAGGAAGAAGAGAGTGACCCTCTCCCTGACCTCTTCTCCACCACTGAAGCTGATAGCTTAGTGGAGGGAGTTGTACTAGCAGATTGCCTTACTGCTGAGCAGAAGGACAACTGCATAAATCTCCTTGGACAGTTCTCTGACCTCTTCTCACTTGTCCCAGGAACAACTACCTGGTGTGAGCACACAATTGACACTGGAGACAATTTACCTGTCAAAAGTTAACATTTATAGACAGCCTGACCATGTCAGAGACTGTATCAAACAAGAGGCACAAAAAATGTTAGACCTTGGAGTGATTGAAGCCTCTGAAAGCTCATGAGCCAGCCCAGTGGTGCTTGTCCCCAAACTACATAGTAAAGAAAGAAATGTGGTTTTGTGTGGACTATAGGGGTCTCAATCAAGTAACAAAAATTGATGCTCACCCTATACCCAGGGCAGATGAGCTAAAAGATACACTGGCTTCTGCCAAGTATCTAGCACTTTTGATTTAACTGCAGGGTATTGGCAGATTAAGTTAGCAGAAGATGCAAAACCAAAGACAGCATTTTCAACTATTGGAGGGCATGATCAGTTCACAGTTATACCATTTGGATTGAAAAACGCACCTGACACTTTTCAGAGGTTGGTGAATACAGTCCTCCAAGGATTGGAAGCTTTTAGTGCAGCTGTCTTTAGCTCCACCTGGAAGGATCACCTGGTTCACCTGTGGAATGTTTTGGAGGCCCTGCAAATGGCAGGCCTCACTATCAAGGCCTGAAGTGCCAGATAGGGCAGGGGAAAGTGGATTATCTGGGCCACCTGGTAGGTGGAGAACAGATTGCACCAATGCAGGGGAAGATCCAAACCATTATGGAATGGACTCATCCTACAACTCAGACCCAAGTGAGAGCCTTCCTAGGCCTCACTGGATACTACAGGAGGTTCATTGCGAATTATGGCACCAGAGCTGCCCCTCTTAATTACCTCACATCAAAGAAAATGCCTAAAAAGGTATTATGGACAGCTAGCTGTCAAAAGGCTTTTGATGAGCTCAAACAGGCCATGTGCTCTGCACGTGCCCTCAAAAGCCCTTGTTACTCCAAAAAATTCATAGTACAAACTGAGGCTTCTGAATTAGGGGTAGGGGCAGTTCTATCACAGAGGGCCAGGATCAACCTGTTGCTTTCATCAGTAGGAGGTTGACCCCTAGAGAAAAGAGTTGGTCTGCCATAGAGAAGGAGGCCTTTGCTGTGGTCTGGGCCTTGAAAAAGTTGAGACCATACCTTTTTGGGACTCACTTTATTGTTCAAACAGACCACAAACGTCTATTATGGCTTAAACAAATGAAAGGTGAAAACCCTAAATTGTTGAGGTGGTCCATCTCCCTACAGGGAATGGACTATAAGGTGGAACATAGACCTGGGAGTACCCACTCCAATGCAGATGGACTCTCCAGATATTTCCACTGAGACAACGAAGACTCATCTGGGCAAGGTTAGACTTATTGTCCCTCATTTCGGGGGGAGGGATTGTGTAGGAAAGTACCATCTTTCTTGGCATGTTACCCCCAATTTTACATGTATGTTGTAGGAGGCTGGACTGGCTTGTAGTGAGTACCAAGGGGTACTTACACCTTGCACCAGGCCCAGGTATCCCTTATTAGTGTATAGGGTGTCTAGCAGCTTAGGCTGATAGATAATGGTAGCTTAGCAGAGCAGCTTAGGCTGAACTAGGAGACGTGTGAAGCTACTACAGTACCACTAATGTCATATGCACAATATCATAAGAAAACACAATACACAGATATACTAAAAATAAAGGTACTTTATTTTTATGACAATATGCCAAAAGTATCTCAGTGAGTACCCTCAGTATGAGGATAGCAAATATACACAAGATATATGTACACAATACCAAAAATATGCAGTATAGTCTTAGAAAACAGTGCAAACAATGTAAAATTGCAATAGGATGCAATGGAAACACATTGGGATAGGGGCAACACAAACCATATACTCCAAAAGTGGAATGCGAACCACGAATGGACCCCAAACCTATGTGACCTTGTAGATGGTCGCTGGGACTATTAGAAAATAGTAGGGGTTAGAAAAATACCCCACCCCAAGACCCTGAAAAGTGAGTGCAAAGTGCACTAAAGTTCCCCAAAGGACATAGCAGTCGTGATAGAGGAATTCTGCAGGAAAGACACAAACCAGCAATGCAACAACGATGGATTTCCAGTCGAGGGTACCTGTGGAACAAGGGGACCAAGTCCAAAAGTCACAAGCAAGTCGGAGATGGGCAGATGCCCAGGAAATGCCAGCTGTGGGTGCAAAGAAGCTTCTACTGGACAGAAGAAGCTGAGGATTCTGCAGGAACGACAAGGGCTAGAGACTTCTCCTTTGGAGGATGGATCCCCCACGCCATGGAGAGTTGTGTAGAAGTGTTTTCCCGCCGAAAGGACGCCAACAAGCCTTGCTAGCTGCAAGTTGTGCGGTTAGCGTTTTTGGATGCTGCTGTGACCCAGGATGGACCAGGATATCGCCAATTTCGTCTGGGGACAGAGGGGACACCGAGCAAGACAAGGAGCCCTCTCAGAAGCAGGCAGCACCCGCAGAAGTGCCAGAACAGGCACTACAAAGAAGAGTGAAATGGTGCTCACCCGAAGTTGCACAAAGGAGTCCCACGTCGCCGGAGACCAACTTAGAAAGTCGTGCAATGCAGGTTAGAGTGCCGTGGACCCAGGCTTGGCTGTGCACAAAGGATTTCCGCCGGAAGTGCACAGAGGCTGGAGTAGTTGCAAAAGTCGCGGTTTCCAACAATGCAGTCTGGCGTGGGGAGGCAAGGACTTACCTCCACCAAACTTGGACTGAAGAGTCACTGGACGGTGGGGGTCACTTGGACAGTGTTGCTGGATTCGAGGGACCTCGCTCGTCGTCGTGAGAGGAGACCCAAGGGACCGGTGATGCAGCTTTTTGGTGCCTGCGGTTGCAGGGGGAAGATTCCGTCAACCCACGGGAGATTTCTTCGCAGCTTCTGATGCAGAGAGGAGGCAGACTACCCCCACAGGATGCACCACCAGGAAAACAGTCGAGAAGGCGGCAGGATCAGCGTTACAGAGTTGCAGTAGTCGTCTTAGCTCCTTTGTTGCAGTTTTGCAGGCTTCCAGCGCGGTCAGCAGTCGATTCCTTGGCAGAAGGTGAAGAGAGAGATGCAGAGGAACTCTGATGAGCTCTTGCATTCGTTATCTAAGGAATTCCCCAAAGCAGAGACCCTAAATAGCCAGAAAAGAGGGTTTGGCTACTTAGGAGAGAGGATAGGCTAGCAACACCTGAAGGAGCCTATCAGAAGGAGTCTCTGACGTCACCTGCTGGCACTGGCCACTCAGAGCAGTCCGGTGTGCCAGCAGCACCTCTGTTTCCAAGATGGCAGAGGTCTGGAGCACACTGGAGGAGCTCTGGGCACCTCCCAGGGGAGGTACAGGTCAGGGGAGTGGTCACTCCCCTTTCCTTTGTCCAGTTTCGCGCCTAAGCAGGGCTGAGGGGTCCCTGAACCGGTGTAAACTGGCTTATGCAGAATTGGGCACATCTGTGCCCAAGAAAGCATTTCCAGAGGCTGGGGGAGGCTACTCCTCCCCTGCCTTCACACCATTTTCCAAAGGGAGAGGGTGTAACACCCCCTCTCTGAGGAAGTCCTTTGTTCTGCCATCCTGGGCCAGGCCTGGCTGGACCCCAGGAGGGCAGAAACCTGTCTGAGGGGTTGGCAGCAGCAGCAGCTGCAGTGAAACCCTTGAAAAGGCAGTTTGGCAGTACCAGGGTCTGTGCTACAGACCACTGGGAGCATGGGATTGTGCCAACTATGCCAGGATGGCATAGAGGGGGCAATTCCATGATCATAGACATGTTACATGGCCATATTCGGAGTTACCATTGTGAAGCTACACATAGGTAGTGACCTATGTGTAGTGCACGCATGTAATGGTGTCTCCAGCACTCACAAAGTCGGGGAATTTGCCCTGAACAATGTGGGGGCACCTTGGCTAGTGCCAGGGTGCCCACACACTAAGTAACTTTGCAACTAACCTTTACCAGGTAAAGGATAGACATATAGGTGACTTATAAGTTACTTAAGTGCAGTGAAAATGGCTGTGAAATAATGTGTGCATTATTTCACTCAGGCTGCAGTGGCAGACCTGTGTAAGAATTGTTAGAGCTCCCTATGGGTGGCAAAAGAAATGCTGCAGCCCATAGGGATCTCCTGGAACCCCAATACCCTGGGTACCTCAGTACCATATACTAGGGAATTATAAGGGTGTTCCAGTAAGCCAATGTAAATTGGTAAAATTGGTCACTAGCCTGTTAGTGACAATTTGAAAGAAATGAGAGAGCATAACCACTGAGGTTCTGGATAGCAGAGCCTCAGTGAGACAGTTAGTCACTACACAGGTAACACAGTCAGGCAGACTTATGAGCACTGGGGCCCTGGCTGGCAGGGTCCTAGTGACACATACAACTAAAACAACATATATACAGTGAAAAATGGGGGTAACATGCCAGGCAAGATGGTACTTTCCTACATATGTCAGTATGTTTTTGCCCTTCTCACTGGGATCCTGCTAGCCAGGACCCCAGTGCTCATAGTTTGTGGCCTAAATGTGTATGCCTGTGTAGTGCCTAACTGTGTCACTGAGGCTCTGCTAATCAGAACCTCAGTGCTCATGCTTCCTCTGCCTTTATATAGGCTAGTGGCTACATTTAACAATTCTGATTGGCACAATGGACTGCCCTTATAAGTCCCTAGTATATGGTACCTAGGTACCAGGGCATTGGGGTTCCAGGAGATTCATATAGGCTGCAGCATTTCTTTTGCCACCCATAGGGAGCTCAGACAATACCTTGCACAGGACTGCCATTGCAGCCTGCATGAAATAACGCACCCGTTATTTCACAGCCATTTTCACTGCACTTAAGTAACTTATAAGTCACCTATATGTCTAAAGTTTACTTGCTGAAGGTTAGGTGCAAAGTTACTAAGCGTGAGGTCACCCTTGCACTAGCAAAGGTGCCCCCACATAGTTCAGGGCCACTTACCCGGACTTTGTGAATGCGGGGACACCATTACACGCGTGCACTACATATAGGTCAATACCTATATGTGGCTTCACAATGGTAACTCCGAATATGGCCACGTAACATGTCTAAGATCATGGAGTTGTCCTCCCATTTTGAATCTGGTATTGGGGAGCCAAGTCCATCCATCCTGGGGCCTCCACTGTGGACCCCCAGTACTGCCAAACCAGCTCTCTGAGGCTTGCACTGCAGCTACAGCTGCTGCCACTTCACAGACAGGGTTATGCCATCCTGGGGTCTTGGCAGGCCAGTCCCAGGAAGGCAGAACAAAGCATTTCCTCTGAGAGCAGGGTGTTACACCCTCTCACTTTGGAAATAGGTGTTACAGGCTGGGGAGGGGTAGCCTCTCCCAGCCTCTGGAAATGCTTTCGAGGGCACAGATGGTGCCCTTCTTGCATAAGCCAGTCTACACCGGTTTAGGGAACCCCAGTCCCTGCTCTGGCACGAAACTGGACAAAGGGAAGGGGAGTGACCATTCCCCGGTCCATAACCACCCCAGGTGTGGTGCCCAGAGCTCCTCCAGAGTGTCCCTGGGTTTTGCCATCTTGGACTCCAAGGTGCTGGGATAGTCTGTGAGCATCTGACTGGCCAGTGCCAGCAGGTGATGTCAGAGACCCCTCCTGATAGGTCCATACCTGGTTAGGTGACCAATCCCCTTCTGAGGGCTATTTAGGGTCTGTCCTGTAGGGGTTTCCTCAGATTCGGTTTGCAAGACTCCACCAGGACTCCTCTGCATCCTCTGCTTCGGCTTCTGACCGTTGGATCAACCGCAGACTGCTCCAGGACCACTGTGACTACAACAAAGTATCCAGAAAGGCTACTGTGACCCTGTAACTTCAGCTCCAGCTAGCAACTGCAACAGTTTCCAGGTTGTGCATACTTTGAGGACTGCCTGTCTTCATTCTGCACCAGAAGGACCGAAGGAATTTCCCATGGAGTGATGGAGCCACTTTCCTGCTTCAGCAGGCACCTGTCTGCAATGACAGGGGGTACTCTGGGACTCCTCTCCTGTCGACGAGTGTGATCCCTGGAACACAGGTGGTGGACTGAGTGATCCTGACTGTCCAAAGGTCCGGCTGTCCAAATTTGGTGGAGGTAAGGGCTTGCCTCCCCATGCTAGATGGTACCCCTGTGCTCCGCTAGTTCTGCAGCTCCTTGGGCTTCTCTGCATGTCTTCCAAAAGTCCTTTGTGCATAGCGTAGCCAAGGTCCCCAGCACTCTATCCTGTGACGCTCAGCTTCTTCAGTTGTTCTCTGACAGCGTGGGATCCTTTTGTGTAGTGCTGCGATGACCGCATTCTGCAACTCCTTTGTCACCGTGTTCTGGGACTCCTGTTGGTGCTACCTGGTCTTCTGAGGACTCTCTGAAGTGCTGAGAGGCCCCTCTGCCTCCTCAGTCCAAGTTGAGGCACTCATGTCCCTTCTGGGCCCAGGTAGCGCCTTTTCCCACCAACTGCGACATTTGCATGAGCCAAGGCTTGTTGGCGGAATGTAACGACAAAAACCAGCCTGCATCCAACGACTCGACGTGGGGCATCTCTTGCACCAAGCAGGAACCGGCAGCTGTCTTCTTTGGTGCATTTCTGATTTCTTCATTCAACCGGAGAATCTACTTTTGCAACTTCATCTGGGTTAGCAAGGGCTCCTGTTCTTCCTGGATTCATTGACTTCTGGACTTGGTGTCCTCCCTCCGCAGGTCTTCAGGTCCAGGAATCCATTGGTGGTTTCTTGCCGTCTTGCTTGGCTTTTGCATAATCCTTTACCATGACTCCTTGTGTGTTCTGAGGAAACTTGCTGTACTTTACTCCTGCTTTCCTGGGATCTGGGGTGGGGTAATTTACTTACTTTTGGTGTTTTCCTACACTCCCAGCAACCTTCTACACACTACACTTTCCTAGAGGGGAACCAACATTCGCATTCCACTATCTTAGTAAATGGTTTGTGTTGCCCCAGGACCATTGCAATCTATTGTTTTTTGCAATGTTTGCACTATTTTCTGACTGTGTACTTACCTGATTTTGGTTCCTAGTGTATATATTGTGTATAATACTTACCTCCAGTAGGAGTATTGCCTCTAAGTTATTTTTGGCCTTGTGTCACTAAAATAAAGTATCTTTATTTTTGGTAACACTGAATATTGCCTTTCTTGTGTATCAGTAATGTTTGACTATAGTGGCATTGCAAGAGCATTGCATGTCTCCTGTTTCAGCCGTGGCTATCCTGCTACAGCTACCCCTAGACAGCGTAAGCTGCTAGACTCTGCCTACATTTCACTAAGGTCAATCAGTGGACCTGGTATAAGGTGTTAGTACCTCTGGTACCCACTACAAGCCAGGCCAGCTTCTCACAGGTATAAGGTGCAAACACCACAGGTGTCCACCACACACCAGGCGAGCTTCCTACATAAATAATAGAGCCTTCATGATGGAATGGCTAATTAAAAACACGTCCTCAGAATATGGCCTCAGGAAGAGGAATGCCTCCAGCCCAGCCTACAAGTAAGGCAACAAATGGCCCTCTGTGGCCCCTTGCAGGATTCCCCAGACAGCAGGTAACTATTTAGGACCTCCTGCTGTATAACGCAGGATGCTAGGGAGGCAGTGGAGTCCACCATGAGTCGTGCTGCAACCCGTGCAATTACTGTATTCCCTCTTCTGAGCCCCTGGACTTATCAAGGAATGGCCAAAAAATTGGCAAACCAGGATAGGAGCATAAATAGAGCCAGCATCTTCACAAGATCTCTCATTAGGAGGATGCCCTTTCTATTGAATCAAAAATTCTAAACGGTTTCAAGTGAACCAAGCGTCATAGATGTCCTGAACCTCATATTCAGGAACATCGTCCATCAGGACTGGGGGACATTGAGAGAAACCACGGTAGTAGTGATCAGGAATGTAGGGCTTCACGCTGTATGAAAGATGGGATGCACCCTCCTTGAACATGGCATTATCTTGAAGGGCCCAGAAAATCGTGGTTCAAATTTGTTTAGCAAGAGATTGTGAGGCAAGTATTTAGAAGATAGCCAAAGCTTGTCACCCACTTGATAGGATAGAGACTGTTGCCATAGAGTGTCAGAGGGGGTTTCATTCTCTGCTTGGACTTCCGTAGATTAAGGAAGACTTTTTGTCTTATCTTTCGAAGATTTCGGGTATGGCACTGAGGAAGAGTCCTGGAAGCCGGATGGAAAGGTTCTCAAAAGATACCATTATAAACTAAAAAGGTTTTGTTTTTAAAGCACTATGAACTCCATTGTTATAAGAAAATTCATCCAGAGACAGATAAGTAGTCCAGTCACTTTGTTTTTTTTAGAAATGGGGTCTTTGGTTGGCAGTCAGGTTAACCCCTGCCCGAGCAAGGACCCTCTCTCTAGTCAGGGTAAGTAACACATAATCCAAATTATCTTGTCCCCACCCTCTGGTAGCTTGGCACTGAGCAGACAGGCTTAATTTAAAGGCAATGTGTAAAGTATTTGTGCAATAAACACAGTATAAACAGCACAAAAATACACCACACAGGTTTAGAAAAATATAGAATACTTATGTGATTAAATGTAGGTCAAAACGATCAAAATTACATGTTGAAATATCACTGTCACTTTAGAGAATGATAAAAAGAGTCAAGTTCTTAAAAGCAATAAGGGTCTCTTGCAAGCACAAAGTACCTGGCTTGCCTCTAAATTATCTGCAAGGGACCGCAGAGGAAGAGATGCATGAAAAATGGGGAGGTGTGCGTCGGTTTCTCTGGGCGCACAGACGATGCATCAATATTTTTCACGCAGTCAGGGCCTTGCGCTGATTTCCGTGGATCCTCTACGGGTTGCACGGTATTTGGACGCCCTGAGGACAATGCAGAGAAATCCTGGGCATGCAGGACACAGGAGCTGCGTCGATCTGGTGGGCGATGCAGGGAAATTTCTGTTGCACGACAGATGCTGCATTGATTCTTCCTGCATGAAGTTGGGCTGCTTCATTCCAGCTTGACTGTGCGTCGATCCAGTGGGCCGTGCATCGAAGTTCTGGTCACAACGCTGGTGCTGCATCGATCTCCACTCGGGGAACTGGGCTGCGTCATTCCGGTTCAGCGTGCAGTGATTTTCTTACCGCAGTGTAGGCTAGGCATCGTTTCTGGCAGGCTGAGCGTTGAATTTTCGCCGCACAAGGAGTTCTTTGCAGAGATGAAGCCTTTTTGGCCCTGAGTCTTTAGAAAACAGGAGGCAAGCTCAATCCAAGCCCTTGGAGAGCACTTCTCAGCAGTGCCAGAGGGCAGTAAGGTAGCAGGGCAACAGCAGGACAGCAGTCCTTTGCAGAAAAGCAGTCAGGTGAGTCCTTTGGGCAGCCAGGCAGGTCTTCTTGATAGGTTGCAAGTTCAGGTCCAGAAGTGTCTTAGTTGGTAGGGTCATGGATCCTGCTTAAATACCCAAATGTGCCTTTGAAGTGGGGGGGGGGCATTCAAAGAGTGGCTTAGAAGTGCACAAGGTCCCTTTTCAGTTCCATCCTGTCTGCCATGGTCTCAGTAGGGGGTTTGGCAGTCCATTGTATGAGGGTAGGCCACTGTCCTTTGACATGTAAGTGTCAGGCCCTCCACCTTCCCAGCCCAGGAAGACCCATTCAGTATGCAGATGTGTGCAGGTGTGACTGAGCATCCTGTGTTTGGGGTTGTCCGAGTGAAATGCACAAGGGATCTGTCAACTAGCCCAGCCAGACATGGATTGGAGACAGGCTGTAAGGCACAGAAGGATTTAAGTGTAGAGAAATGCTCACTTTCTAAAAGTGGCATTTCTAGAATAGCAATTTTAAATTCAGCTTCACCAATAAGCAGGATTTTCTATTACCATTCTGTCAATACTAAATATGACCTGTTTACCCCTTTTAGATCAGAATCTACCACTCAAACAGTATATGAGGGTAGCCCTAATGCTATCCTATGAAAGGAGCAGGCCTCACAGCAGTGTAAAACGAATTTAGGAGTTTTACACTACCAGGGCATATAGAACACACACGTTCAGGTACTACCTTTTAGCTACATAGCACCACGCCCTATAGGCTACCTAGGGTCTACCTTAGGGATGACTTACATGAAGAAAAAAGGGGAGTTTAAGGCTGGACAATTACTTTAAATGCCAAGTCGAAGTGGCAATTAAACTGCACACACAGGCCTTGCTGTGGCAGGCCTGAGACATGGTTAAGGGCTACTTATGTGGGTGGCACAACCAGTTTTGCAGGTCCACTAGTAGTATTTCATTTACAGGCTCTGGGCACATGTAGTGCACTTTGCTAGCACTTAAAAGTAAATTAAATATGCCAGTTGGGTATGAGCCAATGTCACCATGTTTTAGGGAGAGAGCATATGCACTTTAGCACTGATTAGTAGTGGTAAAATGCACAGAATCCTAAAGCCAGCAAAAATGAGGTCAGAAAAAGAGGAGGAGGAAGGCAAAAAGTTAGTGTGTGACCCTGGAGAAAGGCCATTTCCAACAGGGTTGAATTACAAAAACAGCGTATTGTTCTAGACTGGTTTAGGAGTTCGGTCTGACCATTGTTTGCAGATAGAATCCAGAAGATAGAGCTATCTCGTAGTGTAAGGATTTACAGAAACATTTCCATAAGCTGGATATGTACTAGGGACCTCAGTCTGAGATAATGGTTTGAGGAAGACCGTGGAGACTGAATATTTCATGGATAAAAATCTTCTCCAATTCCTTAGCAGAAGGAAGCTTTCTTAAAGGGGTAAAATGTGCCATTTTAGAAAAAGAGTCCACAGTCATCATTATGACTTGAATACCTGCAGAAAGGGGTAAGACTGAAATGAAATCAGTGGACACTGTGGCCCTCATTCTGACCCTGGCGGTCGGTGTTAAAGCCGCGGCCATACCGCCGACAGGCTGGCGGTCCAAAAAAAGGAATTCTGACCCTGGCGGTTACCGCCAACAGAGCCCGCCGCTTCAACACTCCGACCGCCACGGCGGTACAAACAAACAGTCTGGCGGTCACCGCCAACAGCCCGGCGGGAGACAATGTACCGCCTACCCGATCACGACCCACCAATCCGCCACATTTTCCGGGGCGGGAGCCCCGCCGATAAAAACACGGCGGAAACAGACTACAAACAGGAAAACGCTCACCTCGACATACTCCACGCGGGATCCCGACAGCATGGAACCCGAGTTACAGGTCCTCCCCGCACTCCTATACCTGCTCCTGTACCAGGAGCACGCCCGGCGGCGCGGAAGACATCGATGAGTACTGCACCTACGACACAGGGGAGGGAAACAATTACCGGCACACACCCACCCACCCACACCCACTACAACACACACATCAATGCATTCCAACAGATCACTGTTACAACCCCCAAACCCCCCCTCCGAAATAATGCAAAGACCAAAGGAATAGATATCAAACATGTCCATATATTTAAAAAATAACATAATCGAGCACAAAATAAATTAACTATATATACAATATATACAAGTACTGGCAGTAGTCCACTGACTGTCCGTGGACCACGGGGTCCTAATCAAAAGGGCAAGGCCCAGTCCCCAAACAAGATCACCACGGAGAGAACACTGCAGGGGCATCAGATTGAAAAAAGGACAGGCACCTCAGGGGGAAGGGAAGGGGGGGCACCTCAGCCACTTGAGTACACGACGCCAGATCCACGAGGGGACTCCATGACCACTGTCCCATCCTGGGGAGTGCAAAGCCACAGTCACAACAGTCCATACAGTGGGTGGCCAGCCCACTGGGCCATCCTGGGGAGTGCAAAGCCACAGTCCATACAGTCCATACAGTGGGTGGCCAGCCCATTGGGCCATCCTGGGGAGTGCAAAGCCACAGTCCATACAGTCCATACAGTGGGTGGCCAGCCCACTGGGCCATCCTGGGGAGTGCAAAGCCACAGTCCATACAGTCCATAACAGACTCCACTGCCACTGGAGGAGGCATGTTGCCCAGAGGACATCCTGCAGCCCTGCCCGAGACAGATCCTGCCCTGCCACGTCTGCCAAAGGGCCAGCGGTGCTTGACTTGAAGGGCCCAGTTCAGCGGTGCTTGCCCAGTTCAGCGGTGCTTGACTTGAAGGGCCCAGTTCAGCAGTGCTTGCCCAGTTCAGCGGTGCTGACCCAGTTCAGCGGTTCTTGACTTGAAGGGCCCAGTGCAGCGGTGCTTGAGACGGCGGTCCCCAGCGGAGCGGTGCTTGAGACGGCGGTCCCCAGCGGAGCGGTGCTTGAGACGGCGGGGCCCAGTTCAGCGGTGCTTGAGACGGCGGTCCCCAGCGGAGCGGTGCTTGAGACGGCGGGGCCCAGTTCAGCGGTGCTTGAGACGGCGGTCCCCAGCGGAGCGGTGCTTGAGACGGCGGTCCCCAGTGGAGCGGTGCTTGAGACGGCGGGGCCCAGTGCAGCGGTGCTTGAGACGGCGGGGCCCAGTTCAGTGGTGCTTGAGACGGCGGGGCCCAGCGGAGCGGTGCTTGAGACGGCGGTCCCTAGCGGAGCGGTGCTGGAGACGGCGGTCCCCAGCGGAGCGGTGCTTGAGACGGCGGGGCCCAGTTCAGCGGTGCTTGAGATGGCGGGGCCCAGTTCAGCGATGCTTGAGACGGCAGGGCCCAGTTCAGCGGTGCTTGAGACGGCGGTCCCCAACGGAGCGGTGCTTGAGACGGCGGGGCCCAGTTCAGCGGTGCTTGAGACGGCGGGGCCCAGTTCAGCGGTGCTTGAGACGGCGGGGCCCAGTGCAGCGGTGCTGGAGACGGCGGTCCCCAGCGGAGCGGTGCTTGAGACGGCGGTCCCCAGCGGAGCGGTGCTTGAGACGGCGGGGCCCAGTGCAGCAGTGCTTGAGACGGTGGTCCCCAGCGGAGCGGTGCTTGAGACGGCGGG
This sequence comes from Pleurodeles waltl, assembly GCF_031143425.1. Lineage (NCBI taxonomy): Eukaryota > Metazoa > Chordata > Amphibia > Caudata > Salamandridae > Pleurodeles > Pleurodeles waltl. The sequence continues at coordinate 832,550,899 of NC_090440.1, read as the reverse complement.
GCCCAGTTCAGCGGTGCTTGAGACGGCGGGGCCCAGTTCAGGGGTGCTTGAGACGGCGGGGCCCAGTGCAGCGGTGCTTGAGACGGCGGGGCCCAGTTCAGCGGTGCTTGAGACGGCGGGGCCCAGTGCAGCGGTGCTTGAGACGGCGGGCGTCCTAAGGCCATCTGCCCATTGGCTGGTGTTGCCCTCCTGGGCAGCGGGGATGGGGCTCCTTCAATGCCCACCTGGGCTGTGGGTTGTGGGTCCCTCCTGGGCAGCTGTGCTGGGTCCACCCTGGGCAGCGGGCCTGCTGCCTGACTTCTCCGCCCTGCTGCCCTTGCCCTCCTTGCCTGAGGGTTTGTGGCCCTTTCCTCCCTTTGGAGCTGTGGCAGGTGACGGTGGCAGGGTAGTGTCCTTGTGGGCTGGTGACTCTGGGCTCCTGCGCCGGCCCTTCCCTTTTCTGCTCCTCTTCCCAGGGGGTGGGCTGCATGTCCCCTTGCTGCTGTGGGAGGATCCGGACCTTGGAGCTGGGGGACTCCAAAACCTCTGCACCTTTTTCAAGGGTGCTGCAGGGCTGGTGGTGGCTGAGGTGCTCTTCTTACTCCTACCAGATGGAGGGGGTGGGTCAGTGGTGGGAAAGAGGTCAAGGTTGGAAAGGAAAAGTAGTTTAGAAAGACAGGGACGGGTAGGAGTAGTGGGAATGGGAGTGAAGGAAGAGGATGTGGTTGTAGGAGAGTCAAGTGTGCTGTCTTTGGGTGCAGGTGATTGTGCTGGAGGCTGTCGTGAGGTGGATGGCTGTTGGGTGGGTGGCTGCCTGCCTTTGTGTGCTTTGGCAGAGGGGGTGACAGACACAGTGGGAGAGGACACAGGGGATGTGTAAATGGTAGTGGGGGTGGTGACTGCACGTGTGCGGACTGTACTGGAGGGTGTGCTGGTGATGGAAACACTGGCTGATGTTGGGGTGCCCTCACGCGCCCATCCAATTCAGGGTAGGCCACCGCCAGGATCCGGAACATCAGGGGGGTCAGTTGACGGCTGGCACCCCGCCTACGTTGGGAGGCCATCCCCAGCAGAGACTCGGCGGTCTTCTTCGTCCCGCGGCGGATGTCCTCCCACCTCTTGCGGCAGTGGGTGCCCCGTCGATGGTGGACCCCCAGGGTCCGGACGTCCTTGGCGATGGCACGCCAAATCCCGATTTTCTCATGGGCGCGGACCTATGTGACACGTACAGGGAGAGAGAAATACAAAGTTCAAGTTTGTCTGCGTTATCGTTGACAGTCGCCCCCGCCCCCAAACCCGCCCTGTCGACCGCCGACCCCGCCATGTGCCCCCCAACCCCGTCCTGTCGACTGCCGACCCCGCCATGTGCCACCCAACCCCAACCCCGCCAGTGGCCCCAAATCCGTATTAATATGTACTTACTTGTTGGTCTGGAGGACCGTAGAGTTTCGCATACTGGGGGAGGACCCCATCCAAAAGTTTCTCCAACTCTTCTGTTGTGAAGGCAGGGGCCCTTTCCCCAGTCGCAGCAGCCATTGTCCCTTCCAGACCGAGGTCACAGCAGCACTTGCAGTATAGGTCCTCTCCTGTGGAAGATCAGGTCTCGAGTGATTAAGTAGATAGAAAATGGCGGTCACGCCCGCGGCGGTGCGTACCGCCACCGCTGGCGCCCTTCGCCATTGGCTCCTGAATCCCATAGGCTTCAATGTTATCCAATGCGGCTTCGCGCTGCGGTCTTCGCCCGCCGACCGCCGCGGTGTGCCACGCCAGCGCATTTACCTCACATCCCATTGTCCCACTTCACAGGTCAGGCAGGCGCCATTTCGAGGGCCCACATGGCTTAATTTCTACTGCGTCACACAGGCCTAGGCCTTGCATAGCCACTCATACACGCCATTCACTGCATACACAATCGTTTACTGTGCAAGCTGTGAGTACGTACCTGTGGGTTGCTTGACTGTGTGCTCCGTGTTGTCCTTCCTAGGCACCGTCCGCTGGGTTTGGCGAGGAGAAGGAGGAATCCTCCTGTGTACAGACCGCTGGTGGACCTGTCGACAATGGAAGAACGCCACATTATACTGTCCTACCGGCTTGACCGTGCCACTATACATGAACTGTGTGCCCAGCTGGAGCCAGACCTGATGTCCCCCATCCGCCAACCCACAGGGATTCCCCCTCTGGTGCAGGTCCTGTCAGTACTCCATTTCTTGGCAAGCGGGTCATTTCAGACAACAGTGGGAATAGCTTCTGGGATGTCCCAGCCTATGTTTTCCAAGGTGTTGTCCAGAGTGTTGTCTGCCCTGATGAAATACATGAGGAGCTACATAATTTTCCCTGAGGTGGGCGAATTGGCTACAGTGAAGGGTGATTTCTATGCCCTTGGACATATTCCCAACATCATTGGTGCCATTGATGGGACCCATGTGGCTTTGGTTCCCCCCCGAGAAAGTGAACAGGTGTACAGGAACAGAAAAAGTTACCATTCAATGAACATCCAGGTGGTGTGTTTGGCTGACCAGTACATCTCGCATGTAAATGCTAAGTTCCCTGTGTCAGTGCATGACGCCTACATCCTAAGGAATAGCAGCATCCCTTACGTGATGGAACAGCTAGAGAGACACCGTGTATGGCTATTGGGGGACTCTGGTTACCCCAACCTGTCGTGGCTACTGACCACAGTAAGGAATCCCCGGACCAGGGCAGAGGAACGGTACAATGAGGCCCATGGGCGTACTAGGAGGGTGATCGAACGCACCTTTGGCCTCCTGAAGGCCAGGTTTAGGTGCCTGCATATGACAGGTGGATCCCTAATGTACTCACCTAAGAAGGTGTGTCATATCATCGTGGCCTGCTGCATGCTTCACAACCTGGCTTTGTGACGCCAGGTGCCTTTCCTGCAGGAGGATGGTCCAGACGGTGGTGTTGTGGCAGCTGTGGAACCTGTGGAGAGTGACGAGGAGGAAGACGACGGGGCTGAAACAGACAACAGGGACAGAGTGATTGCACAGTACTTCCAATAGGACACAGGTAACAATTCAAAGATTATTTAGTAAATATAAACTACTCTCTGGCCTCTCTGCTGCCTGTCTATTTGCCCCAGTGTATGATGACTTTTCCCTCCCTATTTCAGATCTGTGGTCCCCACTACGTGTCCTGTGCTTCGTTTCCCCATGGACTACAGCTGTGTGGCAGCGGTTAGTTGACTTCACTATGTACAAGAACATTTTGGCACTGTCATGTAAAATACAATATTTTGAAATCACAGGCAGACTCCTGATAGTTTTGTGCAAAACTGGTGTTTATTGAAGTGCTCAAAATGGGATGGGTGGTTTCAAGTGGGTGGGGGCTATGGTGAAGGAATGTCCATGGCAGAGTCCAGAGTTACAGTCACACAGGTGCATTGTCCATAGGCCTGTGGAGAGATGGAGCAGGGGCAGTTCAAGGATGGACAGGGTGACAATGTGGGACAGTGGGATGACTCAGGTGGTATCCTTTGCTGGCGGGGGTCTTGACATCCTACTCTGTCTTCTTGCGTGATCTCAGGGCCCTCTTGCGGGGTGGTTCTTCTTCTGCAGGAGGTGGGGGTCTGGTGGGCTGCTGTTGTGCGGGGACCTCCTGTCCACTAGCGCCGGCGGAGGTGGTTGGCAGTTCTTGTTCGAGGCTAGTGGCAGGGGCCCTTTGTTGTTGGAGAGTGTCCGTCCTGGTGTCGAGGATATCTTTCAGCAGCCATACCATGGTGACCAGGGTGGAGGTGAGGGCTCTGATGTCCTCCCTGTACCCCCGATACTGTTCCTCCTGCAGTACCTGGATCTCCTGGAACCTGGCCAGTACCGTCGCCATCGTCTCCTGGGAGCGGTTGTATGCTCCCATGATGGTGGTGAGGGCCTCGTGGAGAGTGGGTTCCCTGGGCCCCTCCCCCCCCTGTCGCACAGCTGCCCTCCCAGTTCCCGTGTTTCCCTGGGCCTCTGTCCCCTGGACGGTGTGCCCACTACCACTGCCCCCAGGTCCCTGTTGTTGTTGGGGTGTTGGGTTATCCTGGGTTCCCTGTAGTGGTAGACACACCGCTGATTGACGCGTCCTGGAGACAGAGGCATGGGCCCGCTGGGTGGGAGCTGTGCTGGTGTTCCCAGAGGGGGTTGGGTCTGGTGTGGCCTGTGGCTGTCTGAGGGGAACCGACTGTCCCGAGGTCCCCGACGGGCCGGGCTGGAAATCAGGCTCCAGGTCGACAGAGCTGCTGTCATCGCTGATGGCCTCTTGGGTGGGGGTTGTGGAGATTTCTGGACCCTCCGTGGCGGTGTGGTGGCGGTCGGGTCCTGCAGGGGTATAGAGGTATGGTTATAGTTTCAATGTGTGCCATATGGGTGAATGTGTGGGTTCCCGTGTCCCCCAGTGCTGGCATTCGTGTGTGGGGGCTTTGGTGAGGGTGGCTTGTGGGGGGGATGTGTATATGCATTGGGCATGCTTTGGTGATGGGTGTCCATGCTTAGTGGACGCATGCAGGCCTAGGTGTTGGGATGTGTGGGTTGTGATGGTGAGACATTGGCAGGGAATAGGTGTGCTGGGGGTGGGGTTGAGGATGGTGGTGGGGGTGAGGATAGTGGTGGGGGTGAGGATGGGGGTGAGGGTTGGGGTATGAGTTGGCATGCAGGTGGGGGGGAAGCAGTATTGAAGATTCAACTTACCAGAGTCCATTCCTCCGCCGACTCCTGCGAGGCCGTCAGGATGCAGGATGTTCAAGACTTCCTCCTCCCATGTTGTAAATTGTGGGGGTTGAGGTGGGGGTCCTCCGCCAGTCTTCTGCACGGCGATGTTGTGCCTGGATACCATGGAACGTACCTTCCCCCGTAGGTCGTTCCATCGCTTCCTGATGTCTTCCCGATTTCTGGGGTGCTGTCCCACAGCGTTGACCCTGTCGACAATCCTTTGCCATAGCTCCATCTTCCGGGCAATGCTAGTGTGTTGGACCTGTGTGCCGAAGAGCTGGGGCTCCACACGAACGATTTCCTCCACCATGACCCTGAGTTCTTCGTCTGAGAAGCGGGGTGTCTTTGGGGTGCCATGGAGTGGTGTGTATGATGTGTGGGGTGGAGTATGTGTTGTTAAGTGTGTTGAGTGTGGTGGTGTGTGTTGTTTTGTGCTTGGTGATTGTGTGGGTGATGGTGTAGTGTGCCTCTGTGTGATGGTGTTCTCTAATCGGTGGTGTCTCTCTCTGTGCTTCTTTTTCAATTGTGGTCGTAGGGGTTTGTGGGTAATGTAGGTGTGTGTTTTATATTGTATTGTGTGTGTGGGAGTGGTGTGTGTATGTGTATCAGGTGTGTGAAATTCAAATAGTCCAATGTTGCTGTGTGTTGTTCGTTTGTGGGTATTCTGACCGCGGCGGTGTGTACCGCCAATGGAATACCGCGGTTGAAAGACCGCAGCGTGGATTCGTGGGTCAGAATGGCATGGGCGTATTTCTGTTGGCGTGACGGTGGAGGTTTGGTCATCTCCACTTTTCCGCCGACCGCTGGTCTGGCGGTCTGTTGTGGATGTCGGATTTTCGGCGGTTTGGCTGCTGCGGGTCAGAATGACCGTGGCGGTTAACCGCGACCGCGGCGGGATTATGGTGGACTTCTGACCGGCGGTAAGCGCCTTTTACCGCCGAGGTCAGAATGACCACCTGTATGTCAAGGTGGAAGAGGAACTGGAAGGGGATGGAACTGTCCAAAAGCCCGGCTTAGCTTGAACACAGATTGGACAAGGAGTGACATATACTTTAGTATCTTCACGTACAGATGGCCACTTGTAAGATCGAAGGATTAACTCTATGGTGGACTTAACACATAAATGACCAATTATAGGTTAATAAAGAAATAGGGCCTTGTCCTTATAGTAAAGTTTATCTTGTTTATGGACCTGGGGCCAGGTGTACAAAACTTTATAGCGGTCGCAAATGGTCTGATTCTCAGAATCGGTCCCTTTGCAACAGCTAGAAAGCCTTTTGTAATGTTTAAAATGTTTAAAACACAACTTTGCAAATCGGTAAACTATTACCAAATCGCAGAATGGGTTTGCAATTCAACCGTGTTAAGGGTATCCCTTCCTAATAGTAACTCGCAGTGGTATGTGTGAATGTTTTGCAACCATAATGCGGTCGCAAAACATTCACATTTAATGACTCCTTGAAGAAGGTGGTAACTCATTCGAAAACCAGAAAGGGTCCCCAAGGGACCCCCTTACCATTTGTGAGTGTGGGTGAAAACATTTTTTTAGGAGCAGGCAGTGATCCATAAAAAATGAAACTTTTCAGTTTTCTTTTTGAAACACATCCTCTTTTGCTTCACGGAAAACAGACTGCATTTAAAAAAAATAGCTTTCATTAAAAAACAATCACAGTCATGGTGGTCTGCTGACCCCAGCAGGCCACAACCCCTGTGATATTTGGCCATTCCCAATAGGCCTCAAATTGCGAACTACCAAATGAATACCAATACTCTAGGAATCACTAAATGTGTTCAATACACATTTGTATATCACTGTTTGTGATTACCTAATTGCAAATCTCAACGTTTTGCAATTAAGAAATCACAAACAAATTTTTTCGTACATCTGGCCCTTTGTTTGGTAAGGAATTCCAGGCTTCTCTTTTTAGAGATGTGTATCCTGCCTAGACTCTACCTAAAAAAGAATAAGTTGTTCGGATTATTCGTTGTGGGTCCAGGACATTCTGCTGAAAAGTAGTTGGACTCTCAGGATATCATCGGGAAAGAGCACCAGCAATTACATTCTGGGATCCTGGAATATAGGTTATAATGAAGTCATATTGATTGAAACAGTAGGCCAATCTTGCTTGGCGACTGCTCCGACATTGCATTTTGCAAAAGGAACTGTAGATTCCAATGATAAGTCCTCATTTCAAAAGGTTTTTTGGTTCCCACTATGAAATGTCTCAACTCGCAGCAGGCTAATTTCATAGCAAGAGTTCACATTCTGGAACTGAGTAGTTCTTATCTGAATCAGATAAGACATGTGGCAGGTAACAAATTGGGTGCTCTAGCCTATCATCCTATTGTTGTTGAATCAAGACTGCCCCAACTGCTCTATCTGAAATTCACCAAACCAATGAAGCATTGAGTCTCCTTAATGGAGGAAGGAGAAGGTCCTTCAAGAATGGCAGCCACTTTATGAGGATCCATGGAAATTCTTGTTTTATTTAGATGGTATTCCAAATATTCCACTTCAGACTGATCAAATTCACATTTTTCAGGCTTTCAGAACAGTCTATTCAGGCATAGTCTACAAATGACTTGACAAACCTGATTGTATGGGGAGGAGGGATTAGATGAATAAACAAAACTGTTTTATAAATATACCACACCACTTTGGTTTAACAAGTCTGCAAATACATGATCCATGAAGCCCTGGAAAATGGATGCAGCATTGCTTAGCCCAAAAGGTGTAACACAATATTTAAAATGCCCATGGGGGTTCTGAAAGCAGTCTTCCACTCATCTCTTTCTTTGATACAAAGGAGATGGAAGGCTCCCCAGAGGCCTAACTTGGTGAAAATTTGGGCTTCTCTGACCGACTCTAAAATATCCTTGATAAGCGGTAAGGGATACTAGTCATTTATGGTTACTCTATTCAATCCTCTAAAATCAATACATAGCCATAGAGTTGGTTTTCCTGGGTACACAAAAGAGAGAAGCCCTAGCAGGAGAGGAGGAGGGTGTGATGAGTCAGTTGTGAAGATTCTCCTCAAGATACTGCCTTAGGGCCTCCTTTTCAATTTCAGAAAGTGAATTTATTCTTCCAAATGGAACTGTGGCACCACATTCAAGGGGAATAGAGCAGTTAAATTAACAGTGAGGAGGTAAGGAAACTTCCTTAGGTTTCTAAAATACATCTTCATACTTCTGATAATGAAATAGAACTCCTTGTATGATGCTTATGGCTCCACAGTCAGTTTCTTTGGTCTTTGAAGTTTCTTAGGAGTCCAGTAGTCTTCTGTGGGGTAACAAAATTGATGACAAAATTGGGAAGATGAGGATAAGGTTTGAGTCTCCCAATTGATATACGCAGTGTGTCTGATCAGCCAAGTAAGTCCTAAGTTCATAATGTGGTTGGGAGAGATAATAAGGTCAAAGATAGGGTCTATTGATGTTTTCCAAAGGTCAACCTTAAAGGAGTGGTCATCTCTTTAACCGGTCCAGAGACCAATGGTGTTCCGTCTACCATATGAACCTGTTCAGTGGGTTCCTTGGGGACTGGGGTATTTGCCTGTCTTGTGCCCATTTTTCATTCAGGCACAACCCGCTTGCCCCATTGTACAATAGGGCCAACACCTTTTCATTCTGCTTATTATGAAGTTCCAGAAGCATTGGCAAGAGGAACAGGGGAGAAACCAGTTATCTGGAGGAACAAATAGAAGGGTTTCATGACTTTCCCATCCTCTCCACTCTTACAGAGAATGGGATCTGTGGATTTGTGGGACAGTTGTGGATTAGGTGACCAGAAGAGCTGCAGTACATACATGATCTTTGCTTTCTTCTATATGCCCATTCTGCTTCAGACAAGGATCAGGGAGCTGGCCCGATTTGCACAGGTTCCTCTCCTGATGAAGGGTTCTCAGGAACAGGAGTGACAATCTTTTGAGTAATTAAATGAGTCATTCCTGGGTTTTCCTGAACTCAGGCCATGTGCCTTTCATATCTTCGTTCATTGAGTTGATGTTCAATGGACAGGGCCTGATCCATTAACGTTGACATTATTTCTGCATGAGGCGAATGTACCAGTTCAACTTTTATTTACTCACTAAGGCACCGGCGAAAGAGAGTCACCAGAGTCTGTTCCACTCATATGATCTCAGCTGATAATTGGCAAAAACAAGTGATTTACTGCAGAACATCTCAATTACCCTGCTGAATGATGCAAAGAGCTTCTTCAGCTAAAGTCTCTAAACTCTCTAAACCAGATCTTTCAAACATCTGTTTGACTGAAAGAAAGGTTGTATAGTCTGAAAGGCTCGGGTATTCTTCTGCTTCTGAAGGGATCGCCCATGCTAATGCCAGTCCTAATAGGGCACTGATCAGATACCCCACTTTGGCTCTATCCAAAGTAAATGGGCCCGGACAGAAGGCGAAGAATACTGTCAAGAGTCTAGAAATTCTTTTAATTTGTTTCGATCACCTGAAAAATGAAGGGTTGCTGGAGAAATGGATGGCATGTTGGATGCTCTGGAAGTAAGCGCTTGACGTAGGGCCAAGTTTTAATTTTGGAGTTGTTGCAATTCTTGAGCTTGTTGTTGAACTGTCTGAACCAAAGTTTGTGCTGTATCCATCGTCCCAGCCTGTGGGAATTTTTGTGAAGCTTCCATGCTTCTGTGGTCCAAGCTGGAAATTGGGCATTGCAATCTCTCAGGCTCCTCAGTGGACAAACATCTATTCCTATTTGCAGCCTTGGAGCAATGGGAAAATATGTAAGTCAAGGTTTTGACTTTCTTTGTCTGGCAAAGGCAGGGGGACCCCTTTCTGGTAGACACAATGCTGCCAACAATGGAATGTCTAAGCATATCGTGCCTTCTGGAAGTAACGCCCAAGAGGAAAAACTCAAAAGGGAAAAAAACCTCTGATGGCGATTGGAGGTTCCTGAGAGGCCGATGAGGACCGGTACTGGTTGTAGAAGGGCAGAACTGCAGCAAGGCTAGGAAGATAAGCAGCAGGAGCAAGAATCACCATTAGGAGCGATGATACACTAGCAGGAGCGAGGAGTCACCAGTAGGAGAAATGGTACGCCAGATGGACTGAGGAGACTCCAGCAGGAGTGAAGGCACACCAGAAGAAGAAAGTAGTGATGCAAAGCAAAGGAGAAAGACAGCTTTGCACCTTACATACCCAAAAACAGAAAGTGACATAGAGGGAGGATTGAGGTAACCATGATGGATTGGGAAATTCTGGCAGGAATATATGATAGAGCCTCAATGATGGATTGGATAAGTAATAACCCTTCCCCAGGAACCCTGGAAATAAGAAACTACAGAGAGCAAGAACATGGGCCCCAAGGGGAGAAATGCCTCTAGCCCAGCTGACAAGTGAGGCAAAGAATGGCCCTCTGCAGGCCCTGCAGGACTTCCCAGACTTCAGATAAGCGTTTAGGGTGTCCCGCTGTATAATGCAGGACATGACGGAGGAGGTGGAGTGAGCTGCGGATCGTCCAGCCACTCGTGACGTGACACAATAGTCAAGCCAATGTCCTTCACCTGATACACAATTTCCAAAATCTTCATGAGGGGCCTGAAGGTTGCGCCATGCTCTACCTAAACTCTTTTTGGAACCTTTAGAGTACGTTTTCCTGAAGATGACCATCAAAGGGTCAACCTCAGGTACATCCGTGACCTTGCCCAAAAAATCTGGTTTAGGACACTCAGCTCTTAACAGAGCCCTAATCTCTTTCTCAAAACTGCACCGAATGTGCGACTGCATATAGTCTGTCGCTTCCAGGGGAGGAACCCAATTGAACGACCTTGGATGCACTATGTTATTGTGTTTGTAATCTAATACCCTTACAGAACCAGAGGACATTGATAGTCCACCCAACAATTCAGAGCAAAGTCTTTTTTTTGGTCCCGGTTCATCATGTTAAAATACACCAAATACCCAACATTAAAAAATATTAAAATAACCAACATTTTCAAGAGACAGAGAATGAGAAGAGCCTAGGAGAAATCCACACACTCCTCACCATACCTGACTGAAAACAACTGTTCCAAACTATTTACTAGAGTATGCCTTTATTAGGAGGGTGCAGCATCCTGTAGCTATGCCACTGATCCTGTGTTGGGAGTTGGATTATTGGCAGGGGTAAGTATACACCTACCACTAGCAATAAGGCCAACAATACAATATAAGCTCCAATACATTAGCCCCTGGGTCACCCCTCCGTAGCTTGGTTACTTGTTACCAAATCGCATTTTGCTTTTGCAATCCAGTATTAGTAAGGGGTATGTTTAGGGTGTCTCTTCCTAATAATTGAGTGTTTTGTGACCGGAATGTGGTCCCATGGACCACTGCCTACTCATAAAAAAAAACGAAAGAAAACTTTTTAGTTTTCTTTTTGTAATTCATCCTGTTTTTCTTTTAGGAAAATGGGCTGCATTCCAAAAAAAATAATTATTTTATTTAAAAAGCAGTCACAGACATGGTGACTCCAGCAGGCCACCATTCCTGTGAGTGCTGGCCATTCTCAATGCGTCGCAAATTGCAACCTGCCTCGTGAATATTGATGAGGTAGGTCGCTTGTGACCCATTTGGGAATCGCAAAAAGTGTTAAACACACTGTAGTGCACCACCATTTGTGATTTCCTAATTGCAAAAAGCAAAGATTCGCAATTAGAAAATCTCAAACTGGATTTTTCATACATCTGGCCCTAAGTATCCACAAATGGAAAAAACTAAATGGGCAGTTTTTCCATCACCAGGGCATATAAAACATCTTTCATACTGCCCCTGCTTATAGTTACATGGCACTCCACCCCTGGGTCACCTAAGGGAAACCTTAGTGGTGACATATATATGTAAAAATAAAGTAGATTACCACTTTAAAAGTACCTTTAATTCCAAAGTTGAATGTGCATATATTTTACTTTTAAAGCCAATCTGCAAAGCAGATCTGCCTTTAAAAGTGACAACAGGCAACACAGCAGTGCACATTCTAGTGCAGGAAATCTACTGTGCATCTAAACCTCCCTGCCTATATATATATAGGCAGTTTGAATCCCTCTTGCCTTATTATATACAAGGGACTTACAGGGGTCTACCATTGTCAATTGTAATTATACCTAATTACCATATACCTTTTTTATCAGAGCACTGGCCCTGGGCCTGGTTAACAGAATCCAGGGTACATTCAGAGTCAGATACCACCAGTATCAGTCAGTGAAAAGTGGGGGTGAACAGGGCTAAAAGGATGACTTTCTCACATTGTGCAAATGTTTAGTAAGGGGGCACAAGGCTAAGGCTAAGGCCCTATTGCCCGAGTGTTGAACACCATTATCCAGTGCATCCACAAGATCAGATTCTAGACTTGAACCAGGGAATTCCCGTTAATCATCATTGTCCTCTTCATAAGGATCAAGCTGAGCCATTCAAGTACCAATAAAATTCCATTGGGCAAGTGAGACCCAGACAGGCTAAAACAGAATCAAGTGTGGCGGGAGCAGACTGCATACACCACTCTGTGCACAGGCCGTATCTAAATTTTAGAACCTTGGCAGACCTCTGCTGCTCAGGGTGTCAGGAGAGAAGCAATGCTAGGACCAGGTTTAGCCTCAGTGAGGCTAGGGAGCCATCAGGACCACTAGAAGCACTCTGTCAGGTACATGCAGGCATTTCAAGTCTGCGGTTCTCAGTGCGCATGTGCGCAGGTCCAGCAACATAAAATTTGGACTGCGCCTGTTGGATACGATCGGTGCAGTCCGCTCCTGCTCCGCGAAAAAAACAAGCCGCATCGGGTGACACTGACTGGACGGGATGCAAATGTGTGCTCCCACACGAGCAACCACTAAAGGTGGTGCCAATTTTAACAAAAAAAACACAAATTGCATTCAATATTACTAGGAATGTAAAAGCCATTTAACTGGCTGCTTAGCAGCAAAGAAAGTGGAGTGTAAAATTTTCTAGCATTCGCACAAGAATTTTCAATTCTATTAAGGACACGGAGGTGAGAATTATGCTTCTCTTTCTTTACTACTCAAATTTCAGCAGCCAATCAAAATACAGAAAAAACTTAACTACATTTCCCATCATGCCTTATACAACATGTCCACCAATCACAAGCCTCCGACTCCATTAGAGTAGTTAACACTAAGTAGAACTCCTCTTTCTTTGTTTCACGAAACTGCATCACGAGGAACCATAAAACCAAGAACTTGGAAAACATCCACAAAGGAAAGTCAACTGCTTGAAGGTGATCATTCACTACAGATAGCATGTCCCACCATTTTCTGCTGGAAAGGACTTTCCTGTTACTCTGACTTCTGCTCCGATCCTATGAAAAAACTGAGAAATAATAATAATAGCATGGTAATCCTATACACCAATTTCATAACTTGGGAGGGCACATTAAAACATATCCAAACATAGTCTGCGATTAACATTGCCACATGAAACAGCAAAGAAATCCTTGGGATGGATAATCCTCGCCTCCGTGTCCTTAATAGAATTGAAAATTCTTGGAGCGAATGCTAGCAAATTTTACATTCTATGGCAGGACCGGAGCCTCAGATTATGCTAGTTCAAAGCTGCATGAAAAACTCTAGATGCAAAATCACCCACTGGCTTGTAAGAAAACTGTTTAAAAGTAGAGTCCGAGGACCAATCAGCTGATTTCATAATATCGTACACAGACACTCCCAAATGCACACATTTTGATGCCATTGCACCCCGAACTGAGTGCGCTCCAAATAAATGCGTATCAATACCCGCTTCGACCATTACAATGCACAACCATCTAGCATTGTTAGCTGCAGAGACAGGCTTAAAAGGCTTATGCAATGAAATCAGCAATTGACTCGTCAGATTCAACCTGAGCAATCTAGTATGATGTTCATATTCTTTTAAGCAATCAACAACACACAACTTTTTAGACAACAGAATGTAAACAGAATGTAAAATACTTTATACTCGTAGACATTGTCTTAGTCCTCCTAAAGATTAAAAAAGAAACACCTTTCGGTGTAAAAACTCTACCTGCAAAATCCAGAGCCTTCAGGCTGCCAAGCATAAAGGCATTGCTAACTTGGCTGACAATTGCTTCCTTGACAAACCTCAATTGTCTGGCCAGCTCTCAAACAAGTTAAGAACTAAGTTCACATCCCAAAGAAACGTATACTTGGGAGAAGGAGGATTGGAAACTCTCATGCCCCTAAGAAGCTTAGTCACCACCGGGTGCATGCCTGCTGGAATGCTATCGACCTTGACATGACATGGCCAGCTGAAATGGCTTACCGAAAATTACTGACCTGTACGACAATCCTTCCTCAGCTTTCTAAGACAAAAAATTCACGATTTGGACAATCCCGGCGGCCACAGGATCCAAATGCCTTCCAGGCACCAACCCCTCCAAACTCTCCAAGCGGAGGAATACCTCTTCCTAGTGGATGGTGCCAATGCTCTATTGATTTAGGGGCATATTTATGCTCCGTTTGCGCCAAATTTGTGTCGTTTTTTTCGACGCAAATTCGACGCAAAACTAACTCCATATTTATACTTTGGCGTTAGACGCGTCTAGCGCCAAAGTTCATGGAGTTAGCGTCATTTTTTGGCGTGAACACCTCCCTTGCGTTAATGATATGCAAGGGAGGCGTTCCCGTCCTAAAAAATGACTCCGAGGCATGTGCGTGGTATTTATACTCCCGGGCAAAAATGACGCCCGGGAGTGGGCGGGGCAAAAAACCCCGCATTTGCGCCTCTTTTTAACGCCTGGGTCAGGGCAGGCGTTAAGGGACCTGTGGGCTCAGAAGGAGCCCAGAGGTGCCCTCCCCTGCCCCCAGGGACACCCCCTGCCACCCTTGCCCACCCCAGGAGGACACCCAAGGATGGAGGGACCCATCCCAGGGACATTAAGGTAAGTTCTGGTAAGTATTTTTTTTCATTTTTTATTGTGGCATAGGGGGGCCTGATTTGTGCCCCCCTACATGCCACTATGCCCAATGACCATGCCCAGGGGACATAAGTCCCCTGGGCATGGCCATTGGGCAAGGGGGCATGACTCCTGTCTTTGCTAAGACAGGAGTCATGTTGATGGGGGATGGGCGTCGTAAAAAAATGGCGCAAATCGGGTTAAGACGATTTTTTTGCCTCAACCTGACTTGCCCCATTTCTAGACGCCCATACGCCATTTTCCCCTACGCTGGCGCTGCCTGGTGTATGTGTTTTTTTTCACGCACACCAGGCAGCGCCGGTCGGCTAACGCCGGCTAACGCCATTCCATAAATACGGCGCCCGCATGGCGCTTCAGAATGGCGTTAGCCGGCGCTAATTTTTTTGACGCAAAACTGCGTGGGCGCAGTTTTGCGTCAAAAAGTATAAATATGGGCCTAAATTCTGCAGCCGATCGCAAAATGCCAGGCAAAAGCCTCCAAGCCATCAGCTGCAACTGCCTCTCCAGTACTACAGGATGTCTCTCGCCCTGCGGACCCAGTACCATGTCTGGAGATCAAGGAAGATATAGAGGATAGTCGCACGCCAGTTCCAGAAGTAACGGGAACCAAGGCTGAGCTCTCCAAAATGGAGTAATCAGGGTTACCTCTGATCTCTGCCGCTTGATCTGAGTCGCCATCCTCGGAATTATGGCGAAAGGGGGGAAAGCATAATTGAGGGACCCTGCCCAATCCTGAAGGAAAGCATCCGTGGCCCTCGCCAAAGGATGCGGGCTCTAACTGAAAAAATGCTCTATCTACCTGTTCAGACATGAGGCAAATAGATCTATCTTGCACTGGCGCCAGAGTTGTTGAGTCAAAGGGAATAATTGAGGCAGAAGCTTCCAGTCGCTGTAATCCCTGAGGTACCTTGATTTCCAATCCGCTACCACATTTACCTGGCCCGGAAGATATTCCGCCGTCACCAGAAGTCTGTGTTTCAAACAGTAATGCCAAAAATCTTTGGCTATCTCGGCCAGGGCAGGCGACCTGGTGCCCCCCAACTTGTTGATGTATCTGACTGCCGAGATTTTGTCCATCCGCAGAAGATTTGAAGACGAAACCTTCTAGGGAGATAGAGTCTTTATCGCAAAGGACCCCGCTAACAGCTCCAGGCAATTGATGTGCAACTGAAGTTCCTGTTGTGACCATCTCCCCCCTGTCGAGATGTCCCCACATCTCGCTCCCCAGCCCCATCGGCTGGCATCCAATTCTATCACCGTCTTCGACTGGGAGCTGAATATAGCCCTGCCATTCCATGCATCGACCTGCATCAACCACCAATTGAGCTCCAACCGAACTTCGTCCTTCAGAGGAACCAAATCTAAATAGGTCCAGCCTCTTTGAAGATGGTGGATTTTGAGCCTATGTAATGCCCTGTAGTGAAGGCGCCCTGTAGTGAAGGGGCCCTGGAAAAATCGCCTGAATTGAAGAGGCCAGCAGGCCCACAATGCGAGCAATTTTTCTCAGGGACAACAAGGTTTTGGCTACTGCTACCTGAAGCTCCTGCTGGATGTCCTGAAGCTCGGACATGGGAAGGGCCAATAGGGACCTGTAAAGAAATGGCTCCCTGTTGCAGTTACCCCCCACTTTTTGCCTGATACTGATGCTGACTTGACTGAGAAGTGTGCTGGGACCCTGCTAACCAGGCCCCAGCACCAGTGTTCCTTCACCTAAAATGTACCATTGTATCCACAATTGGCACACCCTGGCATTCAGATAAGTCCCTTGTAACTGGTACTTCTAGTACCAAGGGCCCTGATGCCAAGGAAGGTCTCTAAGGGCTGCAGCATGTCTTATGCCACCCTGGAGACCTCTCACTCAGCACAGACACACTGCTTGCCAGCTTGTGTGTGCTAGTGAGGACAAAACAAGTAAGTCGACATGGCACTCCCCTCAGGGTGCCATGCCAGCCTCTCACTGCCTATGCAGTATAGGTAAGACACCCCTCTAGCAGGCCTTACAGCCCTAAGGCAGGGTGCACTATACCATAGGTGAGGGTACCAGTGCATGAGCATGGTACCCCTACAGTGTCTAAACAAAACCTTAGACATTGTAAGTGCAGGGTAGCCATAAGAGTATATGGTCTGGGAGTCTGTCAAACACGAACTCCACAGCACCATAATGGCTACACTGAAAACTGGGAAGTTTGGTATCAAACTTCTCAGCACAATAAATGCACACTGATGCCAGTGTACATTTTATTATAAAATACACCCCAGAGGGCACCTTAGAGGTGCCCCCTGAAACTTAACCGACTATCTGTGTAGGCTGACTAGTTTTAGCAGCCTGCCACAAACCGAGACATGTTGCTGGCCCCATGGGGAGAGTGCCTTTGTCACTCTGAGGCCAGTAACAAAGCCTGCACTGGGTGGAGATGCTAACACCTCCCCCAGGCAGGAATTGTCACACCTGGCGGTGAGCCTCAAAGGCTCACCTCCTTGGTGCCAACCCAGCAGGACACTCCAGCTAGTGGAGTTGCCCGCCCCCTCCGGCCAGGCCCCACTTTTGGCGGCAAGGCCGGAGAAAATAATGAGAAAAACAAGGAGGAGTCACTGACCAGTCAGGACAGCCCCTAAGGTGTCCTGAGCTGAAGTGACTCTAACTTTTAGAAATCCTCCATCTTGCAGATGGAGGATTCCCCCAATAGGGTTAGGATTGTGACCCCCTCCCCTTGGGAGGAGGCACAAAGAGGGTGTACCCACCCTCAGGGCTAGTAGCCATTGGCTACTAACCCCCCAGACCTAAACACGCCCTTAAATTTAGTATTTAAGGGCTACCCTGAACCCTAGAAAATTAGATTCCTGCAACTACAAGAAGAAGGACTGCCCAGCTGAAAACCCCTGCAGCGGAAGACCAGAAGACGACAACTGCCTTGGCTCCAGAAACTCACCGGCCTGTCTCCTGCCTTCCAAAGATCCTGCTCCAGCGACGCCTTCCAAAGGGACCAGCGACCTCGACATCCTCCGAGGACTGCCCCTGCTTCGAAAAGACAAGAAACTCCCGAGGACAGCGGACCTGCTCCAAGAAAAGCTGCAACTTTGTTTCCAGCAGTTTTAAAGAACCCTGCAAGCTCCCCGCAAGAAGCGTGAGACTTGCAACACTGCACCCGGCGACCCCGACTCGGCTGGTGGAGACCCGACACCTCAGGAGGGACCCCAGGACTACTCTGATACTGTGAGTACCAAAACCTGTCCCCCCTGAGCCCCCACAGCGCCGCCTGCAGAGGGAATCCCGAGGCTTCCCCGGACCGCGACTCTTTGAATCCAAAGTCCCGACGCCTGGGAGAGACCCTGCACCCGCAGCCCCCAGGACCTGAAGGACCGGACTTTCACTGGAGAAGTGACCCCCAGGAGTCCCTCTCCCTTGCCCAAGTGGAGGTTTCCCCGAGGAATCCCCCCCTTGCCTGCCTGCAGCGCTGAAGAGATCCCGAGATCTCTCATAGACTAACATTGCGAACCCGACGCCTGTTTCTACACTGCACCCGGCCGCCCCCGCGCTGCTGAGGGTGAAATTTCTGTGTGGGCTTGTGTCCCCCCCGGTGCCCTACAAAACCCCCCTGGTCTGCCCTCCGAAGACGCGGGTACTTACCTGCAAGCAGACCGGAACCGGGGCACCCCCTTCTCTCCATTCTAGCCTATGTGTTTTGGGCACCACTTTGAACTCTGCACCTGACCGGCCCTGAGCTGCTGGTGTGGTGACTTTGGGGTTGCTCTGAACCCCCAACGGTGGGCTACCTTGGACCAAGAACTGAACCCTGTAAGTGTCTTACTTACCTGGTAAAACTAACAAAAACTTACCTCCCCCAGGAACTGTGAAAATTGCAGTGTGTCCACTTTTAAAACAGCTATTTGTCAATAACTTGAAAAGTATACATGCAATTTTTATGATTTAAAGTTCCTAAAGTACTTACCTGCAATACCTTTCGAATGAGATATTACATGTAGAAATTGAACCTGTGGTTCTTAAAATAAACTAAGAAAAGATATTTTTCTATACAAAACCTATTGGCTGGATTTGTCTCTGAGTGTGTGTACCTCATTTATTGTCTATGTGTATGTACAACAAATGCTTAACACTACTCCTTGGATAAGCCTACTGCTCGACCACACTACCACAAAATAGAGCATTAGTATTATCTCTTTTTGCCACTATCTTACCTCTAAGGGGAACCCTTGGACTCTGTGCATACTATTCCTTACTTTGAAATAGTGCATACAGAGCCAACTTCCTACAGGACCTCTCTGAATCGATCACAAAACCTAAGAATTCTACAGTCCTGGATGGAATAAGCATCGATTTCTTCTTGTTTATGACAAAACCCAGATCCTGAAGAAGGGAGATCATTGTGAAACCGTGTTGCTTGAGCAACTCCTGGGATTGCGCAATGATCAGTATGTCATCCAAATATATGATCAGGCAGATCCCTTTCTCCCTCAAATGCACAACCACCGGCTTGAGCAGCTTGGTGAAGCACTGAGGAAAGCCAGAAAGGCAGGGCCGAATACTCCATCCCACTGCCCCTCCACCTGAACTGGAGGAAACGCCTGTGAGGATGCCAAATGGGAACAGTCAGATATGCATCCTTGAGATCCAATCACATCAACCAGTCTCCCGTCTGAAGATGATCTGGTAACAGATGAAGACCCTCCATTTTGAAATGCCTGTAGACAATGAATGAGTTGAACTCTTTGAGGTTTAAAACCAACCAATGCCCTCCTCCCCTTTTTTGTACCAGAAAGATGTTGCTGCAGAACCCGGAAGGATTGGGTTTGCAGAAAGCAATTGCTCTTTTCTGGAACAAAGCCTGAATCTCGGAATTGATCATGCTGGCGTCTTGTAGGGAAAAATTGAGAGGAGGAGGAAGACTGTCCTGCTGCGGGGTCTGATAGAACTCCAAATGGAAACCCTGAACAGTCTGCAACACCCATGCATCCTGAGTCAAATGACACCAGTTGTGGAGAAAATACTGCACACGACCCCCCAACTGAATGAGAGAACAATCTGTAAGTCTCACCTGTGGACAAACTTGACTGGATGTTGGCTCTTGAACCACCTCTCTGTCCACGTCGACGAAGGAATCGGGAGCGGGAGCAGGAGGGGAAGAATGCCCCTCTTCTGGCATAATCATGGCCCCGACTGACGGAGCCCCTTTGGGAGCCTTGGAAATTCGAACAACCTGACGAGAGGCCCCTGCGTCGCCCTGCCCGTCGAAAAAAGGCCCGAATGGAATACCTTTTTTAAGTTTGCCTGCGCCTTATCTAAAGTAGTAAAAGTGGTCACATACTTGGTGATATCCTTGACAAACTTGTTGCCAGAAAGACAACCTTCCGCCAGGGGACCTGCGTCTGCAGCCGCTAGCTCAGTCAAGGTGGTGTCAATTCTCATAAGGAGAGACTTCCGTCTTTCCGTAGATATGGCGCAGTTACCTAACAAACAAATCACCCTCTGCGTCCGCTCAGCCAGAGTTAGAGGGTCAATCAGAGTGCCAGTTTCCTTAGCTCTTAAGGCCATTTACAAAATCTTAGCCAAAGGGCTCGAAAGGTCCAAATGTTTGTCTTGACACGAGCGCCAAGCCCTGTCAATGCCTTTTTTGGGATCCTTGGTGAACTTCTTGAGGAAGGTGAGCATACTAGTGTAAATGTCCGGCGTCTCTGCCACTTTATCAGGAACTTCTGGCCTAGGGCACTCAGCCCGCAACCTATTACACACCTCCATGTCGAAGCCCTTCCTTAACTTATTATGTAGATAATCTGGCACAGCTTGTGCTGGGGCCCAATCCGCAGATCGAGGATGAATTATATCCTCCGGGTTAAACTGAAATGGATTGGGAGGAGATTTAGGGCCAGATGTAGCAAAAGTCCAAATTGCGACTTGCAATTTGTGAGTCCCTGCGACTCGCAAATTGCAAGTCGCAATTTGGGATGCAGAAAGGTGTCTCAGACACCTTCTGCGAGTCGCTTTGGGGTCGCAAAGACCCACCTCATTAATATTAATGAGGTGGGTCGCAATTTGCGACCCCATAGCGATTCAGGGCACTCACGGGGATGGAGGCCTGCTGGGAACAGCAGACCTCCATGTCCGTGACTGCTTTTAAATAAAGCAGTTTTTTTTTTCAAAGTGCAACCCGTTTTCCTTAAAGGAAAACGAGCTGCACTTTGAAAAATAAACCGAAACCTTTTGTTTCGGTATTTGTCAGGGCACGTAGTGGTCCATTGGACCACTGCCTGCTCTGAAAAATTATTTTTAATGCCAGACACAAAGGGGACGGGGTCCCATGGGGACCGCTTCCCGTTTGCGACTGGGTTACCATCCACTTCAAGTGGATGGTAACTGCGAGTCCATTTGCGACCGCTTTTGCGGTCGCAAATGGAATTGCATACCAGTGCGACTCGCAAATAGGAAGGGAACACCCCTTCCTATTTGCGACTCAGAAATGCATTTTGCGAGTCGGTTCCGACTCGCAAAATGCATTTCTACATACAAAATGGGCTTTAGCGACCCGCAAACGGCGTTTTTCGCTGTTTGCGAGTCGCTAAAGCTTTGCTACATCTGGCCCTTAGACCTCTCCTTCGTGTGGAAGATCCCGACTTCCTAGCCCTCTCGCGATTACGCAAGGAGCCACTTGAATGAGAGGAGTCGGAAGCAGCTGAGTCTGAGACAGATGAAATTTCAACCTCCAGAGGTGACCCTTTAGAAGTAGAAGGAAGGGAGCAATACACATGATCTGAAGCAGAAGACTGTCAAACACTGCCACTACTGAGCCCGCCGCCAGCACCGCCAACAGCCACGCCACATCCTGAGCCAGTGGCACCACCGCAGACATGGCTGCCATCCCCAGAGGTCATTCGTACGAGGGTGGTGGTCAGTTCCAGGGGCTTGGGCAGCTTCCATGTTGCACCACTGTCAGTGGAGTATCACATCCACTACCTCAGTCCTTGGCAGGATGGAGCACTCTGGGCACAAAGCCACTCCAGAACCAGTGGAGAAAGGCATCCACTACCTCAGTCCTTAGCAGGATGAAGCACTCTGGGCACAAAGCCCTCTCAAGAACCAGTGGAAAATCACATCCACTACCTCAGTCCTTGGCAGGATGAAGCACTCTGGGCACAAAGCCCCCTCCAGAACCAGTGGAGAAAGGCATCCACTACCTCAGTCCTTGGCACGATGAAGCACTCTGGGCACAAAGCCCCCTCCAGAACCAGTGGAGAAAGGCATCCACTACCTCTGTCCTTGGCAGGATAAAGCACTCTGGGCGCAGAAAGCCCCCTCCAGAGCCAGTGGAGAAAGGCATCCACTACCTCTGTCCTTGGCAGGATGAAGCACTCCGGGCACAAAGCACCCTCCAGAACCAGTGGAGACTGTTATCCAGTTGAGAGACTGTGGCTTTGCACTCCCCAGGATAAAGCAGTGGGCAACCCACCCACTGAAAAGACTTGAGAGACTGTGGCTTTGCACTCCCCAGGATAAAGCAGTGGGCAACCCACCTACTGAAAAGACTTGAGAGACTGTGGCTTTGCACTCCCCAGGATAAAGCAGTGGACAACCCACCCGCTGGAGAGACTTGAGAGACTGTGGCTTTGCACTCCTCAGGATAAAGCAGTGGGATGCCCGCACACTGGAGAGACTTGAGAGACTGTGGCTTTGCACTCCTCAGGATAAAGCAGTGGGCAACCCACCCACTGAAAAGACTTGAGAGACTGTGGCTTTGCACTCCCCAGGATAAAGAAGTGGGCAACCCACCCACTGGAGATACTTGAGAGACTGTGGCTTTGCACTCCCCAGGATACATCAATGGGCATGGAGCCCCCTCGTGGAGCTGGCGTCGTGCACTCATCCGGCTGAGGTGCCCCCATTCCCTCCCCCCTGAGGTGCCTGTTTTATTTCGATCTGATGCCCCTGCAGTGTTCTCTACGTTTGGATCTGGTATCTTGTGTGGTCCTCGCCCATGCCTTTTCGGCCCAGTGGTCCACAGACTATATAGGTGCAGTACCTGGACTTGAATTCTTGCTGTACATATTTGTTAATAGTGTATATACATTTTTGAGTAATGGATTTTTCTTGATTACATTTGTTCAAATCATTTCCTATTGTCCTTGCGTTCTTCCGGGGGGGGAATGTAACATTTCAGCATGTATTTGTGTGTGTGTTGTGGGTGAGGGTGTGGGTGGGGGTGTTGTGTGTGTGTGTCACTCTTTTTTCCCTCCCCCCTCCCCTGTGTCGTAGGTGCAGTACTCACCGTGGTCGTCGCCGTCGTCAGTTGTGCTCCTGATAGAGGAGCAGTAAGACAAGCGCAGGGAGGTTTTGAAGTTCCGGCTCCATGGCTTCCTGGTTCCTCGTGGGTTGTGTAGAGGTGAGAGTTTTCCCTTCCAAGTCCTGTTTCTGCGGTGTTTTTGTTCGAGTTGAATCCGCCCCGGAAAAGGTGGCGGATTGGCCAGTCATAATAGTGTGGGCGGTACTTTGTCTCCCGTCTGTCTGTTGGCGGTGACCGCCATGCTGTTTGTTTGTACCCACGTGGCGGTCGGAGTGTTAAAGTAGCTGTCTATGTTGGCGGTTTCCGCCACGGACATAATTCCATTTTTTTTACCACCGGCCTGTTGGTGTTACGACTCTGTCGTCCCATTTCTAGGGGGTGCTGTAAGGGGACTGTCGGAAGCCTGGGAATCACCTTAAACACTTTTCTAGAGTCCCTTGCTGACTCCTGTTTGTTTCTCTTTTGGCCATGGTATATTTGTGTAGTACTACAGTTGCTTCCTGGGACTGCAACTCCCATAATGCATAGCCTGGTAGTCAGGAAAACCTGGATTCTGTTTCCCATTGTTTTCTAAGGGAGAAGTCCAGTTGCTCCTTTTCACTGGATCCTCTAATCCAGGACTTGCAAGTGTCTGACATTGCACACACCTGGGACCTCTCCTGTGCAGCCCAGCTTGGAACTGCTTATAAGCAGCCATTTCCTCAAGATCCCCGTCGTGCATTGGAGTTCGATTCCTTTGTGTTACAGACCCCTTGTCGGATGGTGTTCCAGTTTTGTTCCGGTGCTGTTCCAGCTTGATCCTGTTTCCTGTTTCTCTGCCCTGTTCCTGATTGTTCCAGCCAGAGTCTGCTCCCTACGTCTTAGCCTTGTACCTGTTTGTTTCTTCAAGGGGCTGCTCCCTGTTTCTCTGCCCTGCTCCTGCCTTGTTTCAGCCTGAACCTGCAGTCTGTTTCCCAGTCCTGTTTACTACTCATTCCTACTCCCTGTATTCCAGTCCTGTCCTTGCCTATTCCAGCCAGAGCCTGCTCTCAGTTTCCCAGTACTATCTCTGTTTGTTCCAGCCAGATGTTTGCACCCTGTTTTCAAGTCCTAGTCCTGCCTTTACTTCAGCCTAAGTCTGTTCCCAGTTCTTGCCTCTGCCTCTTTGTTTGTTCCATTCTGTTTCGTCTTGGTTCTTTGTGTCTGGTAAGTGTTCTATCAGCCTTCACCAGTGTATAATTGTCCTCCTTTGTACTGGGGTTGGCTCCTGGTTTCCAGGAGGCAATTCCAGCCCCCATCCTTGTCTAGTGTTATACATTGTCTTTCGTGCCTAACAGTGACAGTGTGCTATTGCTGTTTTCTCAGGAATCGCCACTGTGTTTCCAGCTGGACCCACAAGAGTGCGTCTTGTGTATGTAAGTACTATCCTTGTTTGTGCTCCAGGGTCCAGAGACAGAATCACTTCTGCTGCCTCCTTTCTATGGGGCTGGCAGGGTAACTATCTGTAAGAGCAAACTGCACAGAGGCATTGAGATTCCCTGTCACTGTGGGAGGTTCTGCGCCTTACTCTGTGTACAACCCCAGCGTGTTTGTCCACTAGTAATCCGTTTCCTATTTGTTTACACAAGGGTTGCTCTGCTTTTACTTTCCTGTTTCCTATGTCTGTCCATAGCTGTCCTTTCTGTGTATGCCTTTAGCTGCTCTTCTGCCCCAGTACACTACCTCTTTAGGATATTCGGTGACCTCAAGGGGTGTCCCAACCAGAGTCCTGATCAGACCCGCCCGAAACCGTGACAGTTGGTGGTTTTACCGCCGCTTTACGACCGACCGCCAGGGTTGTAATGAGGGCCAAAATGTCTCTCCAGACATATGAAGCCATGCATTACTAAGATGAATTACTTTAGACCAGTAAATTCTACTCTTTACTCCTTCAAAGGCACACTGAGAAATCCCGTGGAAAGAAGAGGATCGAATGAAGGAGTACTTGTCAAGGAGAAGGGGGGGTTTCAGTGATAGGCTAATTTGGATGTTGGACTGGACTCTGGATAGCTCGTTTCTCCCCTAGTGTCTCAGGTAGATTTCTTCGATTCACATCCTATAAAAAAACAGTAATTCGTTCATCTCCGTTTTTCAGTGTGAATCGTCCTCTGTGCAAGTACACCAAAAGCGGGTTCAACCATGGACACATACTCCTCTCACCCTAGCCAGAGTTTTATCAAGGCTTCCCATGGTTTGCTGATTTTGTATCAGTTACCTAATCATTTGATTCTTAGGGTGGATGTTATCATGAAAGTTTTGGTCTGTGTGAGATTTTCTGAGGTAAAACCCAGAGGTTTTTGCATTCATTGGTTTGGCCTGCATTGTAAGCCTTTCCCCCCTTAGACTGCTGGATTTTGCAACAGATAGGTGACACAAACAAGCAGGCACTGTCATTAACTTTCCATCACTTGTCATTTGGTGGAAACAGTAGCAGGAACCTCAGGACTTTGGAATGGAATGATGGTCTCCTCCAAGCTCAATTTAGATTTCTTAAAGTGAGTCAAGGTCATTTGAGTCATTCAGCTCACAGAAAGGGCCCATATGCTTTTGGGCCCTGATTCAGCTGCTCCACAGTGGGGCTCTTTACTATAGTTTATCTTCGTCTGTATTTCATATGTTTTTCTTCAAGTTGAATTATGTCAAGTGCCTTTGATTGAACTATTAATTCCTACACTTCATAGAATAGAAGGAAAGCATAGAATACAATAGAGGGACTGGGAGATTTTAGATTGGTCCAGTGCACAACCTCCTGAAAGTAGAATACAAAATAATTAAGTACACTGTTCCAATGGAATAGCCCCAGGTCAGATAGGCACTTCTATAAGTAGAAGCAATGGGTGTCATGCTTCATCACTGGGCCTGCTCCTCGTCGGGCTGGCACTGCAATGCCCGATAGGTCCCTCTAGGGGGCTCTTTGCCAGAGGTCTTTTGATAAGTGCCGTAGTCAGAATAGAAGGAAAGCATAGTCAACAGGCATGCTGCCTTTCTACTTGGGAGAATTAGCATTCTAATCCATGATGAAATTGCCTGCAGTATCAGTAAAGGAGTCTGTGTTAGCTGGGGAGGCTACTTCTAGGATTGTCTTTGTGTTCAGACCTCCTGTTTTGCTGACCTAATTTATCCTGGATTTAGGACTTTGGGCGCTTTACAACTGCTCACCAGTGCTAAGCGTATGTGCTCTCTGCTTAAAACATGATAGCATTGGTTTATCCACAATTGGCATATTTAATTTACTTATAAGTCCCCAGTAAAGTGCATTACATGTGCCAACATCCTGTAAATTAAATGCTAGTGGTGAGCCTGCAGCATTGATTGTGCCACCGATTTCAGTAGCCGTTTATACATGACTCCGGCCTGCCATTCCAGAGCCTGTTTGCGTGGTTTTAAACTGCAATGTCGATGTGGCAAGTTAACCCTCTTGGCAGGCCCAAACCTTGCTTTTTCATACTTACAGGTCACCCCTAAGGTGGGCCTAGACAGCCCATGGGCTGGGTGCAGTGTATTTAAAAGTAGGACATGTAATTTTAAGTTTTACTTGTCCTAGTAATGAAGTCTTAAATTGTTTTTCACTACTGATAGGCCTATCTCTCCCTTATGATAGCATTAGGATTCCCTTATTATATTTTATAAGTGTAATTTCCAATTGGGTTAGAGATGGGACCCCCACGTTTGGTGTCTCTGGAATCACAATTTAACGTTTCAACTTAGGGTGAACTTGGATTTTAGTTGTAATTCTGACAATGGCACTTTTAGAAAGTTGGCATTTTCTTACTTTAACCATCTGGTGCCTTCTGCCTGAATACACATCTGGGTGGGTGACAGCTGGGCTCTTGTGCATTCCCTCCAGACAGCCACAGATGAAGAGATCTTAGGTTTCACTGATGGGCCATATACAGCATGATAGGCCATCCTGGGCAGGAAGGGAGGGAGAAGCTGGCACACCTGAATGGGCTGTATCTTGAGCCCACCCAAATGGCTGCATAACCCCCTGTAGTGAGTTTGGAGCCAGGGCAGAAAGGACAGGGACTCTGTGCACTTCAAATGCCACTATTTGAAGTCTCCACCACTTCAAAGGCTCCATTAGGTATAAGAACTGGACCTCAGACCCCACCAACTCAGTACACGTCTGTACCTGTGGATACTCTGCCAGGAAGAAGGACTGCCGTGCTACAGAAATGACTTTCACTCTGCTGGATTCCTGCTCTGCTGTGCTGACCTGCAGCCTGCTGCCCTACATGCCTCGGAGTGTGAAGGATTGGACCTGAATCTCTCAAACCCAGAAACAAAGTGACTTCAAGGGCTTGCTGGCTTGCCTCCTGATCTTCTGAAGTTTCAGGGACATCAAATATGTCTTTTAATTCTGCAACAGCACCTTGACCTTGCATGCGGCACATCCTACCCTGCCAAGTGGTGCCAAATCCAGTCATGGACCCTTGGAGGTGCTTATAAAGTACTGCAACTGCCAGAACCTGCCCCTCAATGTCAGTTCTCCAGTCGAAACCAGTGCATCTCCATTGATGCCAACATTTTGCTGCTGTTGTGAGGATTGAGGCCACTGCATCGCAGTCAAGGCCAGCACATCACCTCTGTTGCAAGGATCAGGAGCACTTCATTTCCAACTGTGCATTGCATCTCCTCTATTCCCGATGCACCTCCAATCTTGCGCAGCTTGGAACCTTCATCTGCGGAATCAATGCCAACGCATCGCCTCCTTTGCTCCTTGCATCTAGTTCTCGACATTGATGCGACTCAAACCAAATTCCTGTTTTCAGCGGGCTAAGGCTGGTCCCTATATCCAGCCTGCTATCCATTGTGGTCAGCCAGACATTTCATAATTGACTATGTCTAGCATGACCAGATAGTCCCAGTAGGCCCTTAATGCTTCTAAGCACTACAACTAAGTTTATCCTTTAAAAATTCAAATCTGGAGTTCTACTTTTGGATTTTGTTTTTGGTCATTAAATTAAGATCTATTTTTCTAACCTGGTGTGGTATTTGTTGTGTGGTGTTTTTCACTGTTTCACTGTTTAAAGTGTTGCACAACTACTTTACACATTGCCTCTTAAGTAAAGTCTGCTTGTTCTGTGCCAAACTACCAGAGGGTGAGCATAGGTTAATTTATGGTGTTCACCTGACGTACCCTGACTAGGACTGTGGGTCATGCTTGGATAGGGTGGATACCTCTGTCAACCAGAAATCCAATTTCTAACAGGACACCATTGCACTGTTTCACTATTTGTACTTGGCAGGTAAGTGGTTAGATGTGAGGTCGTTAGCACACTTCGTTTCTTCAGGCAGGACCCACAGGGAAAGAAAGGTGATATGAGAGGTAATGGCAGGTTAGTGAACAAATTTATCATAATCTGTGTTCCTGTTTCTGCTGCAATCTCCACAGCCCACCACACTGTCTCTGCCTGTCCCTGGAACTTACTCTTGCTCTTTTGCACCACTATTTGCTTACCTCCCCCCCCCCCCCCCCCCATACATGAATGATTGGACCCGTGGTATGTCCCAGTAAGGGAATAAAGACAAAAAGTATGCTTCGGACAGTGGCAAGTCAGGCCGCCATCCACTGTTGTAAAGACATAAGGGTCAAATTCTATTTTGTGCCTGACGGTTAACTAAGCCTGTCTACCTTTGGTATATAATCTGATTTTTATATGTCAAGGTCAGTCGCTGAATGCAAAATATAAAGACGTAGTCTGAATTGATGTGCTTTCATCATACTGGTTTGCCTTGAACAATCATACTGGTTCATATAGGTTATGAAGAATTAGGTAGAAATTCCCCAAGGACAATGGCCAACGTTAATAAAACCCCATGATGTGACCCCAAGGCAGAGAGGTCTTCACTCACATTATCATACAAGGTCCTCCTGCAGAGTCCATTTCTATATCGGTGCTGATACTAAGTCAGTTCTGGGAAGAGAGGAGCTGGGCTCAGCTGATGTTTGTTTTCTTTTCGAAGGAACACTTTCTCCTGGCCAAAGACGGATAGACACAGCTTCTCTGCTATGAACAGGTAAGAGTGCACTGAATCCCAAGTAACACTAGTTGCAAGTTAGCTACTTCATGCTTTCATAGTGAAGCGCATGTAAGTAGTTTTTACAGTGTTAGGTTGCCAATGATATTCCAACCATGTTAGAAATGTTCATCTTATTCTTGCTGTTGGTGGCATGTATTAGTGCTGCTCTAATTATATTCTGTGTGGTTATTACTCATGTACTAAGCAATAGGATGAGACTGTTGAAATAAACATTTTTACACATATAAGCCCTCATTATGACCCTGGCGGTCTCCTGAGTGCCAGGACCATGGTGGCGGTGTCACTCTCAACAGGCTGGTGGTGAAGACCACCACATTATGAGTGTGGTGGGTGGCCTCAGCATCTCCGATCCGGCAGTCCAATGAAGACTGCTGGCGGTATTTTGAGCTGGCTTTCCAACGGGGTTTCCACGCGGTAGCACAGCCATGAATATCCTGGTGGAAAGGCTACCGGTAACAGGGAGTTTCTTCCCTGTCACTGGCAGATGCCTCCTGCCCCCCCCCAGCAAGCACAATACTCCCTCCACAACAGAACCACCCACCCCCCTTCAGGTACAGCACCCCCTTCAGGTACAGCACCCCCTTCCTCCACTCCCCCATCAGGTACCACGCCCCCTCCACGCATACATGCACACGCACACAGACACCCACACGCTGCCCGAATACACTCATTCACCAACACTGACATACACGCATTCACTCACATGCATCCATACACGCGTTTACTTCAACAGTCATACATGCATTCATCCACGCATGCACACAGCCATACACACAGGAAGACATACACATATTCACACACAGAGAAACACACGCAGACATACACACATTTACACATGCAGAAACACGCAGGCATACACCCACTCACACACACAACATTCCCCACCCTCCCACTCCCCTCCCCTGTCAGACATCTGACTTACCTTATCCGGTGAGGATGTAGTCCGGCAGGCAAAGGGCGCTTCCACTGCCGGCAGCACCCCACCATCAGGACATCGCCATGCCATATTACTGCTCATAATACAACTAATGGAGTACTTCTTGCGGGGCAGGGACAGTGGTGGAACCAGCCATGCACCTCCGCCCACCAGCACGACTACTACAGGATTTCCGCCCAAAATGTGGCAGAAATCCTGCAGTATTCATAATATAATGGTATAATCTCCTGGCTCCTGCGGCTTTGGCGGTCTTTCAAACAGACCGCCGAAGTCATAATTGGAGCTATAATGTTTTCTTGGTGCTGTACTTGTGTATGAAATTTTAAAGCATGAAATTGGGTTTGAATTAGCACTGCATCCTTGAGCCCTTAAAGTGACTGTTAGTAACCCAGAAAGCACAGATACTGCATCAACAAGTATGTTGAGCAGAACCAAGATGGCAGGCAGAACGTGCCTTTAGGAATCTCCATCTCCTCGCCACCAAATCCTTTGTCATCCTGCTGCAACATAAACTAATTTTGTCCTACCATAAAGTGATACCCACTCCCCACGTCTGCTATGTGTGTGGGGAGAGCATCAGCGGATTTGCAGCCACTCCGGAGGAGTTTACTGGGAGGCAGAGCAGATACAGAGGACCGCGTGACCCAGGGCCTAGAGACGCTGCACTCCCTGAGACCAGGAGGGTGCTGCCGAAGGAGACCATCATTGCCCCGATAAGATTCTCACCAGTGTGAATACAGTGTCAGGCCTCCCCTCAGTTTCCCCAGGGCTCTGGGCTGTCTGTCCTGACTGCACCAGCTAACTCTTCAGCCAGAGCAGTATCCGTCACCACACACCAAGAGAGGGGCTACTGGAGGGAGCTGACACCTGGGAGGATCCTAACTGGGGGCCCCTTGGTGTCATGTAGTGGGCCCCCCGCAGCGCTAATGTGGATGCCCACAAGCCTTGTGACAAGCGTATTTCCTTTGCCTGATGACACCGTGCAGGCTGGCTGGCTTGGAAGTTTTGTGGGATTCACGTGTGAGCTCAACTAAGTGGAGAGACTGTCTATCCCTCTCCTTGTGGCGGGGGGCTGGAAGCTGAGGAGACTCTGCCCTGTGGGGTATCCTTCTGGAGCCTTACTGGGCCAGAGCTCGGGTCAGAAGTGACTGGGCTTTAGGCTCTGACACAGCTGGGTTGAGCTGCCACCGTAGTGGAGGCTGGGCGTACACTGTGCTCACCTAGGAGTAGCAGCATCTCTAGTCCTGGGGGTGCCCTGACACCTGGAGAACAATGGAGACAGTGGGGCCCCTGTGGCCAATGATGAGAAAAGGCACTGCGGAGTGGGACCGGGGGTCTAATTACCTTAGGGTCGGCAAGGACACCTTGAGGGGGACTGCAGCAGCCAGGAGATGGTGAAGACCACCATAGTTGGAGTGGGCAAGCTGGACACTTGGGACCCATAGACGTATAACGGGAGCAGGAGGAGGTAGAGCCTGGAGCGGACTTGTGGTCACAGGGTTGCCTTCTCAATTTGCCCATATCCTTCTTTTGAATGATAAGGCTTGCCCTTGGTCCGCTGCTATGCTGTAGGGCCGTCATGCTACTGGATGGCTTTTGCCTGGACCTCACTACGACTCCTGTGTGATGTGACCCCGTCTTGCCTGCTATGGACTTGTGGTTAGCTCAGCCCACATGCTGCTTTGATTGTGCTCACCTGGAAGGCTGTGGTATGCCTGGACATCTAGGCTTGCACTGCACCCCTTCTTCCTTCTAGCTGCTGCTGACTGGCTGATAGTGCACCTTGTTTCCTCGACTGGGGTTGGGTGATTGATACTTGCTGTTTGTCCTGCCACAAATGCACTATGGGAAAAGACAGGCCTAAGAGACAGCAGCAGGGGAATACAATTAACCAATATATCACCCCTTGCAAGATTACCCACAGAAGCACTAGTCAAGAGCACCGGGGCACCCCCGAGCGGTGGTCAGAGCGCAAGGATGAGCCCACACGTGCTGCCCTCCTTTAGGCGATACAGGGCTCTAGAGTGGCTTTTGAGGAAGCAAATCACGGGCTGTCTATTGAAGTCAGTCTATTGAAAGCAGACCTCCGCAAAGTAGTTGACAAGGTGGAGAATGTGTAATCCAACATTGCTTACCAGCATTACAGAGGTACGAATGCTCAAACACCAGGGCCCTCATTATGAGTCTGGTAGTCCTATGACCGCTAGACTCGAGTAATTGGTCGGACCGCCGTCAATGCTGCGGTCTGACAGCCACATTATGACGTGGCAAAAGTGCCACGGTCCAACTGCTGGCACCGCCACTTTCACCAGCCAACCGCCTTGTGGTGCCAGCCGTCTTAATCCACCAGGTCAGCGTTGCAAGAAGCACTTCCCTGGGGATTACGACTCCTGTGTCCTCCAGCTTTTGCATGGTGGTGGTTTCATCGCCATGCAAATGGTGGCAGAGATGCAGTGCGGGGGCCCCATGAGACATGGGCAGTGGAAGGTGCCTCCATGGGTATCCCCATCTCGCTTTTCACTGATTGAATTACAGGCAGTGAAAAGCACGACGGGTGCTGTCACACCGATGCACCGCAACATTGCTGACTGCACATCAATGTTGTGGGTAGTTTCCT
Organism: Pleurodeles waltl; assembly: GCF_031143425.1. Lineage (NCBI taxonomy): Eukaryota > Metazoa > Chordata > Amphibia > Caudata > Salamandridae > Pleurodeles > Pleurodeles waltl. Next base: position 832,518,375 of record NC_090440.1, on the reverse strand, counting down.
GATGGGCCAGCAGGCAGAATTTCTGTTCCTGCCTGCTGGCCCAGTGGGAAACTCATAATAGGGCCAGTGGGCAGAAGACCGAACTGGCAGTCTTCCAACCTAACGAGTTTGGCGGGCGGCTTACGCCAACTGACAAACTTGTAATGAGGCCCCAGGTCCCCTGACTGACGGAAGTCTGCAGCACCTTGGAGTGTAGAGTTAAGGATGCTGAGGGTCATTCATGGAGGTACAATAAGTGCACCTGTTGGGCTTCCCTGAAAGAATGGAGGGTCAGTCTGCAGAGCCCTTCCGGGTGTAGCAAAATCTGCATCCTAAGGGCTTGTCTAAGTTATTTTGTGCTCGAGAGGGGACATGGGCCATTGGCACCGGTACCTCCCCCGGGTACCTCCAAGGGGCCTCATTACTAGAATAATGAATTACAGAGTTAGAGATTCGACTTTGAGAACTGCCAGGGAGACCCCATTCCTCAATCCAAGAACCAAAACATTGCAATTTACCCTGACTACACGAGGAGGGTGCAGGAACTGCACAAGTCTTTCCTAGCGTTCAAAAAGATGATGCAAGCTATAGAACTGAAATATATGCTCCTCTTCCCAGCTAAACTGTATGTAATTGCAACGGGAAAGTCACATTTCTTTGAGCACCCTGAGGACATGTGGTCTGGGTCGGACATGTCAGCTGGTCCCTCGGTGCACCCTTGGAGTGAGACAGAGCCCTTCCATATTCACAGTGGGTGGCGTGGGCATGGCGGCATACCTGTTGTGGGGGGCATCATGATTTGGGGTGATGCACCATGGACACTACACTGGTTGAGCCTTTGCAGGTGCCGGAGACAATGGTGAGTGGGCCCTCGCAGTAAGGCGAGTCTGCAGATGCTCTTTTTCAAAACAGTGGTGGGGAGACTCCATGTTGCCTTTTCCTCCTTGTACTTGGGTGAAGGGGAATTGACCAGCTATGCTCGATGAGGGAGGCCTAACGGTGAGACAGAGGAGCATGCCAGTACCACTAATGGGGACTGGAAGCAATTATAAGCATGCTAATGTAGAGTGTGATTGTATGCATGCATGTGATCCCCCTTTCCTGGGAAGCATGATTGCTCAATGGTTGGGATTGATTGTCTGTGGCACCAGTGCTTTCATAGAGATTTTGTTGTATGTGTGCAAGGTTCTGTGCCTGTTGCAAGTGGCAGGGAGGGGTGGTTCTCCTCCAGGTTGAGTTCTTCCTGGGGGGTTGGGAAGGAATGGTGTAAGTCCTGACACATCAATCTCTTTGGGCATGTATGATGTTGTAGTTTAGTCCTACTTGTCCAGGGTGGCGTGGGGGGAGATCTTAGTTGTTTTATTTGAATTGTTTGTCTTGTAGTTGCAGTCATGTCATGAGGAGGGGTGTGCTGGTCTACCTACACATGTTAAGGTCATAATGAACAAGCCCAGAACTTGTAAACTCCTCTCTTGGAAAGTGCAAGGGTCGTGGTTCTGAGCACAACCTACCTATTCATACCCTAGCTATGGGACTGCTATATTGAAGATGAACCCAAGCATAGAAATGCACACCAAACCCCATCTCCTCCAGTACCATTATAAGGTAACGTACGTCGACCATGTTGAATGCTTTGGCAATATCAATGGAGACAAATGCCAGCTCCTCATCCCTATCATTCACCTTGTGGAGCACATGCATTAGCTGCTGTAGGTTTGTAGTAGTGCTATGACCAGGTATGGAACTGCATTGGTCATCCTGAATTAGTTGTGAAATCACCGGACGTTGCCTGAGGGCCAGTGCTTTGCAAAGCACCATCGTATCCGAGCTGATCATTGTAAGTGGTCAGTGGATGGACAGGAGGCTACGTACACCCATCAGGAATTTCCATTATTGCCACTCCTGTTTACTATAGCTTTAGATACCCTGGCCATCCAAATCTGACACTTCATGGGTGGATGGGGGATCAGAGGGGGCAGCAAATCATCTGGTGTCTCTATATGATGATGACACCCTTTTCTATCTTTTGGGTCCTCAGAGATCCCTTCCCCTCCTATTAAATCACCTGGATGCCTTTGGGGAGATATTGGATCCTAGGATTAATCTCAAGAAATTGCTGATGTTTCCATTGGGAGCTGGACTGTGCCCCTAACACATTGCCGGAATTGCCACTATGTTGGGAGATGGATCAGTTTTGATATGTAGGGCCTCATTTAGAGTTTGGCAGGTGGGTTACTACATCACAAATGTGACTGATATCCTGACCACTGTATTATGGCTTCCATATGCTACTATGGGATCGTAATACAGCGTAAGGGATATCCGTGACGTTTGTGAAGGAGCAACCTCCTCCGTCAAACTCTAAATCAGGCCCTTAGGGGTTATGGAGGCATCTTCGTCCTAGAAGTGCATGCAGTATAATATCGGGAGTGTCACTGATGGCTTGTGGTCTCAAGTCTGATTCTGGAACTCCCTTCCTGTCTCACTTCTGGGCTGGGTGGCAGCTTCCAAGATGGAATTTCTCCAGTATTGTTTGTATTCTATGCAACACTCTGCCCCGCTTGAATTTTTGGAGATTATACTTCATCATTACTACACTGATATGGTCTGCGGTAGAAGGAGAGTGGCAAGAGAGTTCCTGCTGCAACTGTTGGAGGAGGGGGGACTAGTGGTCCCTGATCTGGAGTTATATCACTTGGCCTCTCAGATTCTGAACACTGCACATTGACTTGTGGAGGGGAGTAACTGGGAGAAATCATTTATACAGGGTGGACTCTCTCCTTCAGCTTCTGATTGTGGGGGATCTGGACACGCACTGCTGCCATATCTTATTAGACAAACTGGCCCTCATTATGAAATTGGCGGTAAATCCCACTGACCGCCATGCTGACTGCCACCACAATACCGCTGCCCCGGCGAGATATCCGCTAACCATATAATGACACACACCAATCCGTCACTATTGAGCCACACACACAAATCCACCACACCAAAGGTCAGTGATAAACTGGCGGTATCCAAACCCACACTGTTACGCCAACAGAACTACGCCCACAACATTATGACCCCCTAATCACCACGGCGGACATTCAATGGTGATAACCCATTGGCGGTACATACCGCCGCGCTCAAAATACACAATCACATACAAAACAACACCACATTGGACAATTCAAACTACACACACCTGACACACATACACGCACCACACACCCACACCGCTATAAAACACACACCCACACTACCCACAATCCTTTCCGAATACCAATAATTGCCAGCAGAGAGAGACAGCAAGAGCAATCACACAACCAGAGCCACATACCGCCATCCCCTATACACCACCCACGCACCTTACATCACACACCTCAACACATCACCCTACACACCCTCACCCACACCACTCACACTACACCCATGGCACCACAACAACACCCCAGATACTCTGAGGAGGAGCTAAGGGTCACGGTGGAGGAAATCAACTGGGTAGAGCCTCAGCTATTTGGTTCACAGGTGCAGCAGATATCCATTGCTAGGAAGATGGAGCTATGGCGGAGAATCATGGACAGGGTCAATGCCGTTGGACAGCACCCCAGAACAAGGGATGACATCAGGAAGAGGTGGAATGACCTATGGGGGAACGTGCGTTCCATTGCAGCAAGATACCAGCTCGCTGTACAGAGGACTGGCGTTGGACCCCTACCTCCTCCCCCACAACTAACAACATGGAGCAAGTCTTGGCAATCATGCATCCTGAGGTCCTGGCAGGAGTAGCAGGAGGACTGGACTCTGGTAAGTCAACTCTCTGTTACTATCACCCACCCACCTGCATGCCATCACATACCCCCACCCTTACCCTCACTCCCATCACTCCACCACTTTCCACGTACCCCACCATCACAACCCACTCATCCCAATGCCAAGCCCTGCATGCCATACCAATGCATGGACACCACTCACAGACCTGCATGGACACCTATCACTACAGCATGCACACTAGAGACAATCAGCTAACCCACCAAATACCAACTCACACAAGGCAATGCTGCCAGGGCAATAACAACCATAGAGGGCAACCCACCAAAGCACAATATGTCACACACAGAAACAATAACAATGCATTTACATCCCCACAGGTACCCCAGCCAATGTCAGCAGAGAGGAGGTGCCAGCAACATCCAGCCCCCCCCCAGAAGAGGCCCACTGATGACAGAAGCTCTGGTCACCTGGATCTGGATGCCAACCTGGCCCATCAGGGACCTCCGGACAGTCAATTACCCAGGCACAGTCACACACCACCACAGAGCCTCCCCTCTCAGGAAACACCACCACAGCACCCATCCAGTGGGCAACAGGCCACCAGCACCCTTCCTCCTGCAGAAGGAGAACCATCACACAAACGTTCCCTGCAATCCAGGCAGAAGTCCAGAGACTATTGCCAAGACCCCTGCCAGGAAATAAGACTCTCCTGATTGTCACCCTTGTGTCCCACTCTATCACCCTGTCCACCTTAAACTGCCATTGCTCCCTTTCCTGTGCCCCCTTGGACAATGCACCTGTGCAACAAACAGACTGGACTCTAACCTGGACTTTCCTCCTTCATCACCCAAGCCCATTGCACTTCCCCCTTTTCTTCAGAGCAGCGCAATAAACACACTTTGAAAAAATACAAGGATGGAGTATGTCAAATGATTTAAATATGTATTTGTTTAACAAGGTTCAAACATTGCAATTCAACTGTACAGTAATGATTACATAGGAAAGATCTGTAGTTGGCTGCACTGAATACACAAGGAGCAATAGTGGGGCATTAACATCTACAAAAAGAGATGCCAATGGGTACAGTGAGTGGGCATAGAAGTAGGAAATCACAGCCTGCCAGTGACAATGTCACACATCAAACTGTCAATGAAATGTGAAATAACACTGTCTTACCTGTGTGTCATTGGAAGTACTGATGAATGACTGCACTTTTATTGTCCTCATCCTCACCCTCTGCCTCCTCATCTGCACTGTCCACAGGGTCCACTACTGCCACATGGCTATCTCCAGCCTCCTTCAGAAAATGCACATGGCGTCGCAAAGCAAGGTTGTGCACCATTAAGCATGGCATGATGATCTGGTAGACCTTCTTGGGGGAATAGCACAGGGATCCACCTGTTAGATGGAGGCACCGAAACCTGGCCTTCAGGAGGCCAAATGCACATTCAATAATCCTTCTTGTTCGCCCATATGCCTCATTGTAACGTTCCTCAGCCCTTGTCCTGGGATTCCTCACAGGGGTCAGTAGCCATGATAGGTTGGGGCAACCAGAGTCACTTGCCAATATCGAGGGACAACTGTTAGCCACACACTAACCCTTATGGCCCACACCATACCCATACCCATACACCAACATCCACTGGGTGGAAACCAGGGCTCACTTATTAACCACACCTTGTGCCTCTTGAGTTAAGCCATCACATTTGGGATGCTGCTATTCCTCAGGATAAAAGCATCATGCACAGAGCCTGGATACTTAGCATTGACATGGGAGATGTACTGGTCTGCCAAACACACCATCTGCACATTCATTGAGTGATAACTTTCACGATTTCTGAAGACCCGTTCATTTTGCCGGGGGGAGGATGACAAATGCAATATGTCCCATCAGTCGCACCAATGATGTTGGGGCTATGTCCCATTGAATAGAACTGAGCCTTCATTGTGGCCAAATCCTCCACCTGGGGGAACACGATGTAGCTGCACATATGTTTAATCAGGGTAGCCAACACTCTGGTCAGCACTATTGAGAACATTGGCTGTGACATTCCTGCTGCCAAACCCACTGTCACTTGGAAAGAACCTGTTGCCAAAAAATGGACCACTGACAGCACTTGGTCAAGAGGGGGGCTCCGAGTGGGGTGATGGATAGCAGATATCAGGCCAGGCTCCAATTGGGCACACAGCTCTGTGATTGTTGCCCTGTCAAGTTTGTAGGTGAGGATAATGTGCCTCTCCTCGATTGTTGCTAAGTTCACAAGGGGTCTGTACACAGGGGATGTCTCCATCTCCTATTCATCCGCAGCGGTTGCAATCTATGGGGCCAAAGAGTGGGCAGCTGATCATCATCTGTACATTGTTTCCACTACAGTTCAATTCATATTGTGATTGTTACAATATTTTGGTGGCATATGTCTAGAATGTGAAATTGTGAACTGTGACGCTGTAGGGATCCATGGCCTGTCCCCCCCCCACCCCGAAATTGCATCCCCATGTCCAGTATGGAGGGACAGGTGGAAATGAGGTAATTCCGCTGATGTTGTTCGCTGTTGCGGGAGGCGGTCGGGAACCGTTGGCAAACTCCTCATTGGTTATCATTGGGCCGTATGGGGTACAGTGGCCAATGGTGATGTACGCCGGCGGTGACGGTACGCACCGGCGTGGACGTGACTGCCATTTTCTATCTGTTCACTCACTTGCTACCTGACCTTCAACAGGAGAGGACCTACACTGCATTTGCTGCTGTGACCTGTGTCTGGAACCTACCATGGCGCGTGTGACTGGGGAAAGGGCCTGTGTCTTCACCTCAGCGGAGTTGGAGTGACTAGTGGATGGGTCCCACCCCAGAACCGACTGCTGTATGGGCCTCTAGACCAACAGGTGAGTACACTGTGAGCACGATGCATGGGGAATGAATGCATGATGTGCTGTGTGTGAAGGCCTCGTGTGGGGGGGGGTGGGGTTTGGTGGATGGGGCCTGGTCAGCGTGCAACATGTATGCTAGGCCATGTCTGTGCTAATGGGGATGGGAAAGGGCATGGTGGGCCATGACTGTAACAGGCAGGATGGTCTGACTAATACCTATCCCTGTGTGTATTTCCTCTGCAGGTCAGCGCCCATCAAAAGAAGGGTATATGGTGTGCCATCGCCAAGGACGTGCAGATCCTGGGGGTCTACGGCAGGCGGAGCACCCACTGTCGCAAACGGTGGGAGGACCTGAGACGCTGGGCATGGAAGACGGCAGAGGCCCAGCTGGGGATAGCCTCCCAACAAGGAAGGGGTGCCTGTCGAACCCTGACCCCCCTGATGACCTGCATACTGGCGGTGGTCTATCCGGAGCTGGATGGGCACTTGGGGGCATCACAGCAGCAACAACAGGGTGAGTATAGTGCCCTTCATTACTACTTACACCTGGTGGGGTGGTATCCAGGTGGGGGATGCGGGCCTTTGGGTCCCCTAGGCCAGGCCTGACATTGAAGAGTAGGTCCCATGTTGGGCAAGGTTCTCATGTGAAATTCCTCCAACCTAGCTAGTAAGCATCCACCACTGGGCAGGGGTGTGTGGGTCTCAGGTATGCTGCAGTTGGAGGTATGTGTCCCTCCCCATGGCCTGGTGACTAGCATTGTAACTGGTAGTGCATTGCCTAGTGCGTAGGGCTGTTCCCTGTGTGTGAGTGTGTTGTGTACGCCAACTGTGGTGTTGGTGCCGCCATTGACCAAGTGTATCCTTTGTCTCCCCTCCCTTTTTGTTTTGTCACCCTGTCCTTATGTGCATTAGCAACCTCTGACGGAGGAACAGAGGCACCGGCAATGGAGGGAGCTGCATCCCACAGGACCCAGGAGGCCGAGTCCACGATGGTGAGGGCACCAGTGGGACAGAGGGTGAGGGGAGCACCACGGCGGAGACTGGAGGGGACAGTTCTGACACAGATACCTCCTCCGATGGAAGCTCCCTGGTGGTGGTGGACACCTCTGTGCCCACCCCAGTTACAGGTACAGCCACCACCACCCGTACCAGCACCGCCCTCCCAGCAGCCCCTCAGGGAGTTTCCCGTGTCCGCTTACCCAGTAGGGTGGGCATCTCCTTTACCCCAGGCACCTCATGCCCTGCCCCAGTTAGCCCTGCTGCCCTGAGTGAGGAGGCTATTAACCTCCTACGATCCATCTGTGTTAGGCATTCAACCATTGTGAATGCCATCCAGGGGATGGCAGCCCAAATGCAACAGTCCAATGCATTTCTGGAGGGCATCCACACTGGCTTGACGGCCCAACAGAGATCAATCCAGACTCTGGCCTCCTCTCTGTCCTCTTGCCAGGGACAATGGCTGCCATCAGATAGGAGGCCAGAGCCTGGATTGATCTCTGTTGGGCCGTCAAGCCAGTGTGGATGCCCTCCAGAAATGCATTGGACTGTTGCATTTGGTCTGCCATCCCCTGGATGGCGTTCACTGTGGTTGACTGCCCAACAGAGATGGATCTCAGGAGGTCAATAGCCTCCTCTGACAGAAGACGAAGTCCAAGAGTCACAAAAGTGTCCAGGGGGGCAGGAGCCCACTAAACCCTGGATGAAGGTGCAAAATGGCTGCCTCCGGGTGGAAGAAGCTGAAGATTCTACAATAACGGAGGGTACCAGGAACTTCTCCTTTGCACAGATGATGTCCCACAGAGTGCTGGAGGATAAAGAGTTGTTTCTTTGGAGAAAGTCCGCAAACAAGCCTTGCTAGCTGCAAAGGTCATGGTTGAAGAAAAAGGGTGCTGCCCGGGCCCAGGAAGGACCAGGAGGTCGCCACTTAGAAAAGGAGACAGAGGGGACCCTCAGCAACACAGAGAGCCCACGCAGAAGAATACAGCACCCGCAGAAGTACTTAAACACTTACCTCCGACAAATTTGGACAGTTGGACCACTGGATAGTCCAGGTCACTTGGGTCCACCACCTGTGTTCCAGGGGCCACGCTCGTCAGGATGAAAGCGGTCCCAGAGTACTGGTGATGCTGAAGTTTGGTGCCTGCTGGAGCAGGGGGAAGATTCCATCGACCCACAGGAGATTTCTTCTTGGCTTCCAGTGCAGGGTGAAGGCAGTCAGACTCCAGAGGATGCACCAGCAGGAAACAGTCGAGAAAGCCGGCAGGATTAGGCGCTACAATGTTGCTGGTAGTCTTCTTGCTACTTTGTTGCAGTTTTGCAGGCGTCCTGGTGCAGTCAGCGGTCAATCCTTGGCAGAAGTCAAAGAGGGAGATGCAGAGGAACTCCGGTGAATTCTTGCAAATTGTTATCTGAGGAAAAGCCCACAGGAGAGACCCTAAATAGCCCTCAGAGGAGGATTGGCCATCTAGAGAGGTAAGCACCTATCAGGAGGGGTCTCTGACATCACCTGCTGGAACTGGCCACTCAGAGGCCTCCATTGGGCGCTCACACCTCTGATGGCAGAGGTCTGGGACACACTGTAGGAGCTCTGGGCACCATCCCTGGGGTGGTGATGGACAGGGGAGTGGTCACTCCCCTTTCCTTTGTCCAGTTTCGTGCCAGAGCAGGGAATGGGGGTTCCCTGAACCGGTGTAGACTGGTTTATGCAAGGAGGGCACCATCTGTGCCCTTCAAAGCATTTTCAGAGGCTGGGAGAAGCTACTCCTCTCCAGCCCTTAACACCTATTTCCAAAGGGAGAGGGTTTAACACCCTCTCTCAGAGGAAATCCTTTGTTCCGCCTTCTTGGGACTGGGCTACCTTAGGAGTGGTCCTAGCTTGGGGGTCACTCCTCCCTGTTTTCCCTAATTTTCCCGCTGACTTGCTGCCAAAAGTGGGGCTTTGTCCGGGGTGCGGGAAACTACACTAGTTGGAGTGCCCTGGGGCACTGTAACCCCAGGCTTGGGCCTTTGAGGCTCCCCGCCAGGTGTTACAGTTCCTGCAGGGGGGAGGTGTGAAACACCTCCATCCAGAACAGGCTTTGTTTCTGACCACTGAGAGCACAGAGGCTCTCGCCCCATTTGGTCAGAAACTTGTCTGAAAGTGGCAGGCTAGCACAGACCGGTCAGTCCTTCACTAGCACTTTGGCTAACATACAGGAGGCATCTCTAAGGTGCCTTCTGTGTATATTTGTCAATAAATCCCACACTGGCATCAGTGGGGTTGTTTTGTGCTGACAAGTTTGATATCAAACTTCCCAGTATTCAGTGATGTCATTATGGAGCTGTGGAGTTCGTAATGACACACTTCCAGACCATATACTCAATGTATGGCTACACTGCACTTAACAATGTCTAAGACCACTTATAGTTACACAGTACTTATACAAAAGTAAAGACAATACTCAGTGTTACCAAAACTAAAAGGTATTTATTTCGGTGACACAGTACCAAAAATATCTTAGAGACAATACTCCTTCTGGAGGTAAGTATTATACACAATATATACACTAGACACCAAAATTAGACAAGTAAATAGTCATAGAACAATGCAAACAATAGGAAATGCTATAGAATCGAATGGGAGAAAATAGGTCTCGGGGCAACACAAACCATATACTAAGAAAGTGGAATGTGAATCACAAATTCCCCCCTAGACATGTGTAGTGTGTGCAGAATCTCTGGGAGAGTAAGAACACACTGAAGGTAAGTAAATTACCCCACCCCAGAGCCCAGAAAAGCAGGAGTGAAGTACTGCAAGTTTCCTTAGGACACACTACACATTGAGATTGGGATTTTGCAGCAGCCAACCAAGTCTAAAAAGAACAACTGCTGGATTCCTGGATCTGAAGTTCTGCAAAGGAATGGGACTAAGTCCAGAAGTCGAAAGAGGTTCCAGGAAGGACAGGAGCCCCTGTCAACCTAGAACAGGGTGCAAAAGAAGATTAGTCGAAGACTGCGGGAATGCACCCTAGGAAGATGCCGGTGGGTTCCTGCATGATGCAAAGGTTGCAGATGTGATTTAGTGTTGGAAGTCACCAACAAGCCTTGGCTATGACAAAAGTGTGTTTTGCTTCAAAATGGCGCTTGATGGACTCAGGAAGGATCTGGGGGCTTCAACTCTCTGTGAGGAGGAAGAGGGGGCTCTCAGTACTTTAAAGAGCCCTCAGGATGCCATCCAGCACCCTCGGAGGTCCCAGGACACGTGGACAGAGGAGGTGAAAAACGTGGTTGATGCAGCACGACAAAGGAGGTCGACACCGCCGGAGAGCAACTCAGCGAGTTGAGCGTCACAGGATGGAGTGCTGGGGACCTCGGCCAGACTGTGCATGAAGGAAGAAGGAGGTGAAGAAGATGCAGTACACAAGGGTACCGTCGCTCTCACAGAAGGCAAGATCTTTATTGTGTCAGCAGGACCTCAGGACAGTTTATGTCGATGATGTCTACCCTCTGTGTCCTTAGGAGCACGCTTCTCGCTGTGAGAAGAGTCCAAGGGTACCAGTCGTCGTCTTGGAAGATGCCGGTTGGACCAGAGGAGTGACTCTGTCACTCCACGGGAGATTTCTTCGGTCCTTCTGGTGCTGGATGAAGACGGAGTACTCAGATCATGTACACCATGGAAACTGTTGCAGTTGCTGACTTGGAGCTGAGGTTGCTGAAGAAAAGTATCTCTTGTGGATACTTTGTTGCAGTTACATCGTTTCTTGGAGCAGGCTGCGGTTGATCCGAGGTCAGAGGAGGCTGAAGTTGTTCCAGAGGATTCCTGAAGGAAACGTGCAAGCAGAATCTGAAGAGAACCCACAGGAAAGACCCTCAATAGCCCTGAGAGGGGGATTCGCTACCTTATCAGGTATGGACCTAACAGGAGGGGTCTCTGATGTCACCTGCTGGCACTGGCCACTCAGAGGCCTCCAGAGTGCCCCTAAGCCTTGCAAAGCAAAATGGCTGAAGTCTGGCTGAAGTCTGGGACACACTGGAGGAGCTCTGGGAACCACCCCTAGGGTGGTGATGGACAGGGGAGTGGTCACTCCCCTTTCCTTTGTCCAGTTTCGTGCCAGAGCAGGGGAGAAGGGGTCCCTGAACCGGTATAGACAGGCTTATGCAAGGAGGGCACCATCAGTGCCCTTCAAAGCATTTCCAGAGGCTAGGGGAGGCTACCCCTCCCCAGCCTGTAACACCTACTTCCAAAGGGAGAGGGTGTAACACCCTGCTCTTAGAGGAAATGCTTTGTTCTGCCTTCCTAGGACTGGGCTGCCCAGACCCCAGGGCATAACCCTGACTGTGAGGTGGCAGCAGCTGTAGCTGCAGTGCAAGCCTCAGAGAGCTGGTTTGGCAGTACTGGGGGTCCATAGTGGAGCCCCCAGGATGCATGGAATAGGCTCCCCAATACCAGATTTGGAATGGGTGGACAATACCATGATCTTAGACATGTTACATGGCCATATTCGGAGTTACCATTGTGAAGCTACATATAGGTATTGACCTATATGTAGTGCACGCATGTAATGTCATCCCCGCACTCACAAAATCCAGGGAAATGGCCCTGAACTATGCGGGGGTACCTTTGCTAGTGCAAGGGTGTCCTCACACTTAGTAACTTTGCACCTAACCTTCAGCAAGTGAAGGTTAGACATATAGGTGACTTATAAGTCACCTAAGTGCTGTGAAAATGGCTGTAAAATAACGTGTGCGTTATTTCACGCAGGGTGCAATTGCAGGACTGTGCAAGGGTTTGTCTGAGCTCCCTATGGGTGGCAAAAGAAATGCTGCAGCCCATATGGATCTCCTGGAACCCCAATGCCCTGGGTACCTCATACTAGGGACTTATAAGGGGGGTCCAGTGTGGCAATTGAAATTGGTAAATTAAGTCACTAGCCTACAGTGACAAACTTAAAAGCAGAGAGAGCATAAGCACTGAGGTTCTGGTTACCAGAGCCTCAGTGACACAGTTAAGCACTTTACAGACACACACTGTAGATCATAAACTATAAGCAGTGGGTTCCTGACCAGCAGGATCCCAGTGAGACAGGCAAAAACATACTGACATACAGGAGTAACATGCCAAGGAAGATGGTACTTTACTACAGTGCCCTGGTGCAAACCTAAAATACAAACTTGACATGGCCCACTCCCTGTGTGCCCTGTCCACCATACACTGCATATGTCACCCTTCTAACAGGCCTTCCAGCCCTAAGGCAGGGTGCATCATACTATATGTGAGGGCATAATTGCATGAGCAAAATGCCCCCAATGTGTCCTTGCCAAACCTGGGACATAGTGAGTGAACAGAGAAGCCGTTTTAAATGTATGTAGTGGACACTGGTCAAACACAAGTTTCCCAGCTACATGATGGCTACTCTGCACCCTGGATTGTTTGGTATCAAACAACTCAGAATGATAAATCCAAACTGAAACCAGTATTGGAATTATCCCTAAATGTACTCAGGGGTCACCTTAGAGGTGCCCCCTGCAAAAGTTAACCTAACTGGGATTATTGCTGACTGGTTCCATCCAGCCTGTTGCCTCCAGACAGCTAATCCATAAACCCTAGGGAAGAGCCCAGTCTCTCTGCCAAGGCAGTGCACATTCTGGTTTGTGAAACAATGCCCTTCCTGGGTGGAGGAGCCAACACTTCCTCCCTCAGGAATGTGCACTGACCTGGCAGTGAGCTTCAAAGGGCTACTGCCCTTGCAACTCGATCCCCAGGCCTGCTGCTAGCAGCAGATGGCCTCCCCTTTGCAAACCCCCACTCTTGGAGGAACCAAAGGTGGGAAACCACACAAAAGGTAGGAGAAGTGGCCTCACTGAGCATGCACCACCCCTAGGGGCTTGCAGGCGAAGCGGACCCTTCATTTCATTTTCCCCCCTCTTGGAATGGAGGAAAATAGCCAATCAGGTTTAGGGAAGTGACCCTTCCCACAGGAAGTGGTCACTGTAGTGGGTGTGGCTACCAAAGGGTGAGTGTCCCATTGGACACTACCAGGTTCCACCTAAAACGCCCACTAAATTCAATATTTAGTGGGCTTTCCTAGACCAAGAAGACCAGCACCAAAAGACAACCACAACAAGAGAACTGAGGACCTGCTGCACAAGAAAAGGCGCCAAACCCTTCCTGCTGCACCCAGGACCTGAAAATCGCTGCTGCGGAGGAGCTGGACACTGGACCAACCGCAAGAAACCCAGTGGACCTCCAGGCTTGAAGAATCATCCCAGATCTCCCTTCTGAGTGGAGGCACCACTCAAAAACCAAGCAAGAAGCAACAAACTGGTGATGGCCACTTCACCGAATAGCCGACATCTCCTCGACCAGAAGTTGTAGCCGGACCCGACAACACACAGGCAACCACCTGGATGTGACCTACAAGTGTGCCAAGTGAGGTGGCAATGTACCCTCTAGTGGCCGAGTTACACCAATACCCTGGGTACTGGTCAGCTGATATCACACAACAAGAAAACCAGATCCCCCAGAGCTGAAAAGGGATCAGGAGGAAGTTCCAGTCGAGGGACCTCAAGAACACCCTGGACCTCCGAAAAGAGTGCCCCCATTGTCCTGTAAGCAGCCCTCAAAGAGACTCACCTCCAGCTCAAAAGGACTCCATTGCACACAGTTCCTGGACTACCCTGCACCCGGCCGCCCTGGGCCTTTGCATAAAGGGATCTGCTGTGTGCCCTGGGTCCCCAACCCCTTGCACCATCTTTAAATCTGCAAGCCAGCTCCTCTTCCAAGTGGCCCATCCAAGTGGCCCTGTGACTGTGCCAAGAGACTTTCCAACGCTGCTCCCACAGGAACAGAGAGCAGCCCGAGACTCTCCAGCTGGCACAAGGTGCCCCCCCATCTCCTGTGACCATCCAGCAAAAGAAGAGACTGGTAACTCAACTGTACGATTTTGAATGCATTTTTAAAAAGTGCCTTCCTATTGAAACCTACTGTGCGTAATTACGCACAGAAAGACTAACTTTATTAAAACTTCAAAAAGTCATAGCTTGAAAAGTGCTTAACGTATTCTAAAGATCTTGGTCTTAAAACTTATATAAAAGTCGGAAGTATTTTTATAAATTCTGTTCTCGAGTTATTCGTTGAGTGTGTGTGGTGCATGATTGGTGTACAGCAAATACTTAGCACATCTCCTGGATTAGCCTAACAGCTCAACCAGCTACCTTAAAAATTGGAGCATTAGGTGTAGGAGGTTGGCCGGGTTTGTAGTTGGTACCTTAGTTACTTACACCTTATACCAGGTCCAGTTATCCCTTATTAGTGAAATGTAGGCAGTGTTCTAGCAGCTTAGGGTGTCTAGCGGTAGCTGTAGAAGAGCAGCTCAGGCTGAACTAAGAGACATGCAAAGCTCCTGCAATACTACTATAGTTACACAGTACTTATACACAATAAAAGACGATACTCAGTGTTACCAAAAATAAAGGAACTTTATTTTAGTGACACAAGGCCAAAAATATATTAGAGGCAATATTCCTTCTGGAGGTCAGTATTATACACAATATATACATTAGAGACAGAAATCAGGTAAGTAAATAGTCATGGAATAGTGCAAACAGTAGAAAATACAATAGAATATAATAGGCCAAGGGGCAACACAAACCATACACTAAGAAAGTGGAACGCGAATCAAGAATTCGCCCATTAGCAAGTGTAGTGTGTAGAGGGGTGCTGGGAGTGCAAGAAAACACCAAAGGTAAGTAAAATACCCAAACCCAGAGCCCAGGAAAGTAGGAGTAAAGTACTGCACGTTTCCTCAGGACACACTACAAGTCGTGATAAGAGTTATTGTAAGAACCAAGCAAGACTGCAAGCAACAAATGGTGGATTCCTGGACCTGAAGACCTGTGAAGAGAGGAGACCAAGTCCAGAAATCACAGAAGATTCCAGGAAGGACAGGAGCCCCTGCCACCCTAGAAGATGGTGCAAAAGAGGATTTTCTGGTTAGAAGAAGTCTCCAGAAGAGCACCAAAGAAGATGGCTGCGGGTTCCTGCATGGTGCAGGAGATGTCCCACGTCGAGATGTTGGAGCAGGCTGTTTGCGTTGCTGGATGCGTCCAACAAGCCTTGGTTCAAGAAAGTTCTCAGTTTGTGTCACAATGGCACTGCCTTGACCCAGGAGGAACCTGGGGGCATCAACTCGGACTGAGGAGGCAGAGGGGGCTCCCAACACTGGAGAGAGCCCACAGATGACCAGGCACCACCCACGGAAGTAAGACACGGGAACAAAGAAGATGCAAATTGCGGTTGGTGCAGCACAACAAAAGAAGGTCCCACGCCACTGGAACGACACAGCGAGTTGTGCTTTGCAGGATGGAGTGCTGGGACCTAGGCTACCCTGTGCTCAAAGGATTCTTGGAAGAAGTGCACAGAAGCCCAAGGAGCTGGAGATAATGCGGTGCACAGTGGTACTGTCGCAAACCGGGAAGGCAAGCTCTTACCTCCTCCAAATTTGGACAGCTGGACCTTAGGACAGTCTGGGTCGTGTTGGTCCACCACCTGTGTTCCAGGGAGCACGCTCGTCATCAGGAGAGGAGTCCCAGAGAACTGGTTATCGTTGCAGAAGCTGCCTGTAGGAGCAGGGAAGTGACTCCGTCACTCCACAGGAGATTCCTTTGGTTCTTCTGGTGGAGGGTGAAGACAGGGAGTCCTCAGAGCGTGCACACCTTGCAAACTATTGCACATCTTGGCTTGAGCTGAAGCTGCATGTCACATGAGTTGTCCTGGATATTTTGTGGTGGTTACAAAGGTTCCTGGAGTAGTCTGCAGTTCATCCGACGGTCAGAAGTTGAAGCAGAGGATGCTGAGGATTCCTGGGGGAGTATTGCAAGCTGAATCTGAAGAGACACCAACAGAAGAGACCCTAAATAACCTGTAGAGGGGGATTGGCTTCCTACCCAGGTATGCACCTATCAGGAGGGGTTTCTGACATCACCTGCTGGCACTGAACACTCAGAGATCTGCAGAGTGTCCCCAAACCTTGGAAAACAAGATGGCTAACACCAGGGACTCATTGGAGGAGCTCTGGGCACCACACCTGCGGTGGTGATGGACAGGGGAGTGGTCACTCCCAAGCCTGTAATACCTATTTCTAAAGGGAGAGGGTGTAACACCCTCCTCCCAAATGCAATGCATTGTTCTGCCTTCCTGGGACTGAGTTGCTTGGACCCCAGGAGGCCAGAAACCTGTCTTTGAGGTGACAGCAGCTGTAGCTGCAGTGCAAGCCTCAGACAGCTGGTTTGGCAGTACTGGGGGTCCATGGTGGAGCTCCCAGGATGTATGGGATTGCCCCCCCCCATACCAGATTTGGAATGGGGGGACAATTCCATGATCTTAGAAACCTTCCATGGCTATATTCGAAGTTACCATTCTGAAGCTACAAGTAGGTATTGACCTATATGTAGTGCACATGTGTAATGGTATCCCCGCACTCACAAAGTCCAGGGAATTTGCCCTAGACAGCTTGGGGGCCCTCACACTTAATAACTTTGCACCTACCCTTCAGTAAATGAAGGTTAGACATATAGGTGACTTCTAAGTTACTTAAGTGCAGTGAAAATGGCTGTGAAATAGCTTTGGCACTATTTCACTCGAGCTCCTTATAGGTGGTAAAAGAAATGCTGCAGCCCATAAAGATCTCCTGGACCCCCAATGCCCTGGGTACATAGGTAACATATACTAGGGACTTTTAATGGGGGGGTCTAGTGTCGAATTGGAATTGGATAATGAAGTCACTAATATATAGTGACTAATTTAAAGCAGAGAGAGCATAAGCACTGGAGTTCTGGTTAGCAGAACCTCTGTGACACAGTTAAGCACTACTGACAACACACACATTCAGGCCACAAACTATGAGCACTGGCTAGCAGGATCCCAGTGAGACAGGCAAAACACACTGACAAATAGGGTTTTAACTTTAAACACTGGGGTCTTGGCCAGCAGGATCCCAGTGAGACAGTAAAAACACACTGACACACATTCACAAACAGGCCAAAAGTGGGGGTAACCATGCTAGAAAGAGGCTACTTTCTCACATAACCCCCACCCCCCAAACGAAGGACATTAAGGCTAACCTTGGCTAGTTGATACTTTATTGTCTAAGTGGTGATAAGTGGATATTAGATCAGCAATAGAGTGGTTATCATCCACCGTATGGTTACTTCCCTGTGGGGATGTAAACCGCCCTGTTTGGAGATTTTAACCTAAACACCACAGTGTGAGTGTAAATTCCCAGAGTTTCTATTTGTAAGTTTGAAAGTTGGGCAGTGGGATTGGTCCACTGGTCCTATGCCAAATGATGAGAATACTAGACAGGGATGCTGTCTCAATAAAGCCATAGCTGGGCAAAACGTTTGTCCGTATGGCTTCGAAGAGGGAACAGGGCTGTTGTTTCTCTTGAGTTGGAGCAGGTCAGGGCTGCTGTCCTGTAAGTTCCACAGTAGAACAGGGCTGCTGTCCTAAGTGTTCAGAGGTAGAGCAGGGCTGCTGCACTAAAGTTTCTCCGGGTAGGCTGGAGGGGTGCTCCATATTTACTAAAATGGTGCAATTGTGCACATCTGGTTTAGTAGTTTCACAGAGAGGTACTTTTACCTCTGGGAGTCCAGCTGTGGTAGCTGAGGGGTCCTTTAGTCCAGATTCCTCCCCAGGAGAGGGTTGTCCCACCTCAGGAATGGTATCCTTAGTGGCATGGTGGGGAGGGGGTACTTTGATACCCTTTTTACCTGTTGTTGGAGAGGGATCCTGAGATTTCAGGCCTTTTTCTCTCCTTTGCTTTTTCATTTCACCAGAAATGAGAGGACGCAATTCCTCAGGGATACCCAGCATGGATGCATGGGTGCTAAACTCTACCCAGTCTGAGGCCTCTAGGTCATTCCCTAAGAGACAATCTACAGGTAAGCTGGGTGATACCATCACCTGCTTTGGGCCAGTAACTCCATTCCAACTAATTTGAACCACAGCTAAGGGGAGAGACTGAGTGGAGTTGTTGACATCAGTAACCTGATATTTCTGTCCAAGGAGGTGTTGTGCAGGTGACACCACATTTTCAGTCACCACAGTGATACTGGCACCTGTGTCCCTGTAGGCCTGGGCCTCAACACCATTTATTAAAATGGACTGCTTGTATTTGTCCATGTTAAGGAGACAAGCAGCCAAGGTGGCAAGGCCATTGCTACCAGGTGTGAGAGAAACTGTCTTGGGACTGTCTACCCCAGTTTCTATGATGGACCCAAACGTGAACCCAACTACACCCTTGGTTTGACTATTGCCAGCAGTCTCACCACTATTACCACCACTGCTAGAGGCACTAGAGTTTGATGTATTAGTGGTGGTAGGCTCAGGGTCTTTACCTGGGCTCGACTTTACTTCTGCACACACTGCACCAGGGCTTTTTAGTGCGTGTAGAGTGAATAGAAGATGAAGAAGATGATTCATCCCCACCCCCAGAGGAGTGTTTTGGACCTGAAGAAGGATCTTTGTGCTTACTTTTATCCCCATGCTTGTCCTGAGATTTGTCACCAGCTTACTTTTTGCTGTCCTTGTCACCCTCTGATCAGTATAGGGAAAGGTGCGGAAGACATTGTGACGAGAAGGGTTAATTAGCTTGAGCAGTTTAGATGAGCGTGATGCCTGCTGAAACCTCCGAACAATGTGGAAAAGTTCATGATATTATTTTCAAGCTTGTTTGTGTAGAAGACTCTGTCTCAACCTTGAGAACGAGAGTACAGGGAGAAGATGGAATGAAAACAAAGGCTGGGGAAGGGCAGAGCAGCCAAGTGCTGATAACATAGCTAGAAAATTCCAGAAAGAGATATAATCCAAGCTTTGAGTTATTTAAGCACTGATGTGCGGGTAAGGGATTTGAAGCTCACAGATGGGGTTGTGAAAGCTGCCATGGCCCAGCGCTGCCTCCCTGTTTTGCTGTTCAGAGACCGTGACCCTTGAGGGGGAGAGAGGTCCAAGCAGGCGGTAGAGGGCTTCCCAGCATTTCGTGGACTAAGTTAAGTTCTACACAGGGATGAAAGGCCTTTGTTTCTCAGCTCTATTATTATGATTTGCTTGCACTGTGTTTATAATCTGAATATTTTGCTTTTTGAACATCGTAGTGTGAGCTTGCTGCAGTAATTGAAACATGCATTTTGGTATGCAGTTAATCAAAGCTAATCTGAAGTATTCAGCTTGTTTATATTTTGCTTTCTGAACATCGTAGTGTGAGCCTGCTGCAGTAATTGAAATATGCATTTTGGTGTTAGTAAATCAAAGCTTATCTGAAGTATTCAACTCGTTTATATTTTGCTTCCTGAACATCGTAGTGTGATGCATTTTGGTATACAGTTAATCAAAGCTTATATCTGTCAATGAACTCTTTGCTTATATATATATATGCATAGATGCTCTTTGTAGTGTACTCATATATAAATAGATATATATGCATAGATGCTCTTTGTAGTGTACTCATATATAAATAGATGCTTTTTCATTGATATTCTTATTCTACTATTGTTGGTGTGCTAAATACATATATTCACCTGAAATTCTAGTAAAGCTAAATTGTAATCATAATTGGCATGTGGTCCTTCATTGAGCGTCCTTATTGACTTATACCGAACAGGTGTCAACCAGTCACCTGGATAAGACACCCTCTGTATGAGCTTTCCTGTTCACCCTTGTTCTGACCCATTTGTGTGCCTTCTTTCCCAATTCTTGGGGAGACGTCAGATCTGAGTCCACAAGATATTGGTGCAACAAATCAGACACACAATTGTTTAATATATGCTCTCTCAGAATTAGATTATATAGGCTTTCATAGTCAGTCACCTTACTGCCATTTAACCAACCTTCTAAGGCCTTTACTGAACAGTCTACAAAGTCTATCCAATTCTGTGAAGACTCCTTTCTGGTCTCTCTGAACTTGATTCTATTTTGTTCAGTGGTTAAGCCTAGACCATCCAAAAGTGCACTTTTCAGAACATGGTAGTTGTCTGAGTCATCCTCCCTGACAATAAGGAGTCTGTCTCTCCCCTTATCAATGAAAGACAACCACAGGATAGCAGCCCACTGTGCTTGAGGGACCCTATGAACTTTACAGGCCCTCTCAAGTGCAGCAAACCACTTATAAATGTCATCCCCATCCTTGTAAAGGGGAGCACCCTTGTGCAGATTTCTGGAATCAAATGTATGCTCTCTAACACTGGAGTTCCTGAAACTACTGCTGCTGCCACCATGGGGAACTAATCCCAACTCCTGCCTTTCCCTTTCCACAGCCAAGGATTCCCTGTCTAAGGCCAACTGTTTCTGCTGTAGCCTCCGTCTGGCCTCTTCCAACCTCAGCTTTCTGATCTCCCTATCTTGGGACTGGTCTTCAGGGTTGGATGTGTGTGGCACGTCTGAGACAGAAGTGACATGGGAATTGGCAGAGGCAGATCTTTCCCTAATTTGAGTAACTCTAGTTACCTGGCCTCTAGGTCTGGAGGGTGCCCTACTTGTGTGTGCCCCCTTCCATTACCATCTACACTAGGATGTTTGTTGATGGAAAGATGTGTATAGGGACCCTCCCAAGGATCTTCAGAATGCTCTCCTCAGTCTATCTGGTTGGAATCTTCCTCTACCCCCCCCCCCCCCCCAAACTGTACCTGACCAGTGGTATGTCCCTGATCATCCTGCCGGAGGAGATTTAAGAGAAATTCCTTGTTGGGCTTTTTCCCAATCCCTAAACATCTAAGCAGAGACCCCTCAAACATTTGAAATTCAAACATTCTTAAGTTGTCTTTACAGCCCTGGTGGTAGCCTCTACACCAGACATAGTGACAGAAGGAGGTTAGGGAAAAGAGTAAAGAGTTAGCAAACTATTTAGAGAAAATAAAAATAAAAATCAGAAACTTTAGAAAGTTTTAAAGATTTTTTTAGAAAGTGAAAAATGATTACTAGGTACAATTATGTATAGCTCTAGGTACTGGAGTACACTTTTCTTGTAAACAAACACTAGTAACAAAGTGGTAAAGCAATTGCAAGTACTTATCCCACCACTGCACCACCAATGTAGGAGGCTGGCCTGGTTTGTAGTGGGTACCTAAGGTACTTACACCTTATACCAGGTCCAGTTATCCCTTATTAGTGAAATGTAGGCAGTTTTCTAGCAGCTTAGGCTGTTTAGAGGTAGCTGTAGCAGAGCAGCTTAGGCTGAACTAGAAGACATGCAAAGTTCCTGCAATACCACTATATTTACACAGTACTTATACACAATAAAATACAATACTCATTGTTACCAAAAATAAAGGTACTTTATTTTAGGGACACAAGGCCAAAAATATCTTAGAGGAAATACTCCTTCTGGAGGTAAGTATTATATATAATAATATATACACCAGAGACCAAAATCAGGTAAGTAAATAGTCATAGAATAGTGCGAACAGTAGAAAATACAATAGAATGCAAAAGGCCTAGGGGCAACACAAGCCATATACTAAGAAAGTGGAAGAATGCAAATCACAAATTCCCCTCTAGGCAAGTGTAATGTGTAGAGGGGTGCTGTGAGTGTAAGAAAACATCAAAGGTAAGTAAAATACCCCACCCCAGAGGCCAGGAAAGTAGGAGTAAAGTACTGCAAGTTTCCTCAGGACACACTACAAGTCATGATAAGAATTATTGCAAGAACCAAGCAAGACTGCAAGCAACAAATGGTGGATTCCTGGACCTGAAGACCTGTGAAGAGAGGAGACCAAGTCCAGAAGTCGCAGAAAATTCCAGGAAGGACAGGAGCTCCTGCCAACCTAGAAGATGGTGCAAAAGAGGATTCTCTGGTTAGAAGAAGTCTCCAGAAGAGCACCAAAGAAGATGGCTGTGGGTTCCTGCATGGTGCAGGAGACATCCCACATCAAGATGTTGGATGCAGGCTGTTTGGGTCACTGGATTCGTCCAACAAGCCTTGGTTCAAGCAAGGTCACGGTTTGCGTCAAAATGGCGCTGCCTGGACCCAGGAGGGACCGGGGGGCCTCAAATAAGGCTGAGGAGGTAGAAGGGGCTCCCAACACTGGAGAGAGCCCACAGATGACAAAGCAGCACCCATGGGAGTCCCAGGACACAGGGACAAAGAAGATGCAAATTGCGGTTGGTGCAGCACAACAAAAGAAAGTCCCATGTTGCCGGAGAACATCTCAGCGAGTTGTGCATCGCAGGATGGAGTGCTGGGGACCTGGGCTACACTGTGCACAAAGGATTCTTGGAAGAAGTGCACAGAAGGAGCTGGAGATGACGCAGTGCACAGGGGTACAGTTGCAAACTGGGAAGGCAAGCTCTCACCTCCTACAAATTTGGACAGCTGGACCTTAGGACAGTCTAGATCATGTTGGTCCACCATGTGTGTTGCAGGGAGCACGCTTGTCATCAGGAGAGGAGTCCCAGGGAACCGGTTGTTGTCGCAGATGGTGACTGCAGGAGCAGGGAAGTGACTCCGTCACTCCACAGGAAATTCCTTTGGTTCTATTGGTGCAGGGTGAACACAGGGAGTCCTCGGAGCGTGCACACCATGGAAACTGTTGCAAATGCTGTCTGGAGCTGAAGTTGCATGTCACAGGAGTCGTCCTGGATACTTTCTTGAAGTTGCAGTTGTTCCTGGAGCAGTCTGCGGTTGATCCGACAGTCAGAAGCTGAGCAGAGGATGCAGAAGATTCCTGGAGGAGTCTTGCAAGCTGAATCTGAAGAGACACCCACAGGTGAGACCCTAAATAGCCCTGAGAGGGGGATTGGCTACCTACCCAGGTATGCACCTTTCAGGAGGGGGTTCTGACGACACCTGCTGGCACTGGCCACTCAGAAATCTCCAGAGTGCCCCCACACCTTGGAAATCAAGCTGGCTAATGCAAGGGACACACTGGAGGAGTTCTAAACACCACCCATGAGTTGGTGATGGACAGAGGAATGGCCACTCTCCTTTCCTTTGTCCAGTTTCATGCCAGAGCAGGTCCCTGAACTGGTGTAGACTGGCTTCTGCAAGGAGGGCACCATCTGTGCCCTTCAAAGCATTTCCAGAGGCTCTTGGACCTGTAACACCTATTTCCAAAGGGAGAGGGTGTAACACCCTCCTCCCAAAGGAAATGCTTTGTTCTGCCTTCCTGGGACTGAGACTTGTCTGTGAGGTGGCAGCAGCTGCAGTGCAAGCCTCAGAGAGCTGGTTTGCCAGTAATGAGGGTGCATGGTGGATCCCCCAGGAGGCATGGGATTTGCCCCCAATACCAGATTTGGAATGGGGGACAATTCCATGATCTTAGACACCTTACCTGACCATATTCAGAGTTACCATTGGGAAGCTACAAATAGGTATTGACCTATCTGTAGTGCATGTGTGTAATGGTATCCCCATTCTCACGAAGTCTCTGGAATTGGCCCTGGACAGCGTGGGGGCACCTTTGCTAGTGAAACGGTACCCTCACTCTTAGTAGCTTATTAACATTTCACCTAGCGGACAGTAAATGAAGGTTAGACATAAAGGTGACTTATAAGTTACTTAAATGCAGTGAAAATGTCTGTGAAATGTGAGGGCACTATTCTACTCAGGCTGCAATGGTAGTCCTGAAGAAAGGTTTGTCTGAGCTCCTTATGGGTGGCACAAGAAATCTGCATCCCAAAAGGATCTCTTGGAACCCCAATGCCCTGGGTACCTTGGTACCTTATCCTAGGGACTTCTAAAGGAGGGTCCAGTGTGTGAATTAGAATTGGAATATGAAGTCACTAATCTATAGTGACTAATTTGGAAGCAGATAGAGTATAAGCACTGGAGTTCTGGTTAGCAGAACTTCAGTGACACAGTTAAGCACTACTGACAACACACACATTACGCCACAAACTATGAGCACTGACAAATAGGGTTTTAACTATGGGCACTGGGGTCCTGGCTAGCAGGATCCCAGTGCGACAGTACAAAGACAATGACACACACAAGCAGGCCAAAAGTGGGGGTAACCATGCTAGAAAGAGGCTACTTTCTCACATTAGGAAGTCTAATGCTTATCTCTGGAAACCAACCTGTGGTTGCCTGAACCCTCTGCATAGTGTGTTTGGTTTTGCACAGTGCATAGAGGGCCAGCCTCCAACATTTGATATGTCAGAGGTGGGATAAAGGCTTTGGGTCTCATTTCAACCTTGGCGGTCTTTAAGCAAGACCGCTGAGGTACCACCTTGCTGAAGACCGCCAGTGCAGGTGGTTTTCCGCACAGCGTATCATGACTGCTGGCAGCCCTCCACCCTTTTCCGGACGGAGAGCCGCCAGCAGCCATACTGGCAGTCGGCGGTGAAGTGGAGGCTACTCCACCTCCACCGCCACGTCATCAGAACACCGCCCACCGGATCACGTCCCATGATTCGGTGTGGCGGTGTCCTGGTGATGGGGAGCTGGCAGCAGAGCAGCCCCCATGGATCCCGTTCCCTCCCAGAGGATCACTGGACCAGGTAAGGTGATCGTCCGTTAGGGGAGGGAGGTGGGGGGTGTTGTGTGTTGTGTGCGTGCATGGAGGTGTGCATGTGAGTGTTTAGTGGGGGTGTGTGAGTGCGTGTATGCATGCGGGGGGTGTTGTGTGTTTCGGAAATGTGTGTGTGTCTGTCTGTGTATATGTCTGTGTGTATGTGTGCGTGTCTGTGTGTATGTGTGCAGTGTAAGTGTGTATGTAGGGGGTGTGTGTGTGTGTCCATGTTGTGGGGATGGGGAGTGGGGTCCTACCACCTTTGGTGGGAAGGTAGGGGGGTCATGGGTTTGGGGGGAGGACTCTGGGGAGGGGGTGGGGAGACCCCTATCAGTGCCAGGGAACGAATTCCCTGGCACTGATAGTGCCTACCGCCATGGATTTTCGTGGCGGTACAGAACCCCACGAAATCCATGGCGGTATGCGGGGTCGTGATGCCGCCGGCGGTGTAGTAATGGCCTCCGGGCTGGAGACGGAAGTCTCCAGCCCAGCGGTCTTTATCACCCTGGCGGTCGGAGTAGAGAAGTGGCGGTTTTACATAGCGGTCACTGCCATGCTTGTAATTTCAATTTTTTTACTGCCGGCTTGTTTGCGGTATTACCACCACTTCCCCACCGACCGCCAGGGTTGTAATGAGGGCCTTTGATTTTGCTGATACCACTCTTACAATTGTGTTAACACACAAATAACTCTCCAAATTTTCTTATAGATAATTGTTTTTGATTTTTCTAATTGACTACGAGTTTTAAACATTTTTAAGAGTAATTGTTGTGGCCCTGGTTAGGTCCCTACAACTTTAGAATATAGTTTAAAAATCTTTGCTTTAGATGGTTACCCAAAAAGGGGAATTCTAAATTCTAAAAAGGTCCCAACTTTAGTAAGATAAAAATGTCTGACACAGGGGGCAGAACCCAGGAGCTCAACCTGGAACCTTATGAGGTATATACCTATGACCAATTAAGGGGACTCTGCAGATTATACAAGATTCAAAATGGAAAAAAGCCCCAAAACAGAGAAACTTAGGTTTCTGGTGGCCCAGAGATCATCCCCCAGCTGATGATGATGATACATCTGAGGTGGATAAAGATCCTGTGGAGAATGGGGATGAGGGCAGCCCCTCTTTACTCAGCAGCTCTAAAGCACTCACAGATACAAACCTGGAACTTGCCAGGCTGACCAAGAGACTGGCCTTATAGAGGCAGCTCTTAGAAATAGAAAAACAAAGAAAAGAGTTAGGCGTTAGACCCATCTCTGGTGGCAGCATACTTATAAATAGGGAGGAAGTAAAAGCTTTCTACCTAAGACTCCCAACAGGATTTGTCCCCCCTACCAAGAAGGAGATGATATTCAGAAATGGTTAATTTCCTTTGAAAGAGCCTGCATTAGGAGAGATGTTCAAAAGTAGCAATGGAGCACTCTACTATGGGAATTGTTCTCAGGAAAGTACAGGGATAGGCTCCTGACACTGAGTGAAACAGATGCTAAATCCTATGACCTCATTAAGGGTACCCTGATTGAGGGTTTTGGATTTACCACTGAGGAATACCGTATAAAATTCAGGGGGACTCAAAAATCCCTGAGTCAGTCCTGGGTAGAATTTGTGGACTTCTCAGTAAAAATGCTAGGTGGTTGGTTAGAAGGCAACAAGGTACATTATTATGAAGGGCTGCACAATTTAATGATGAAATAACAGCTTTTGAGTAATTGTGTCCATTAAAAGTTTCACCAATACCTAGTAGATTTGGGGCCAGTCTCCCCCCAAGAGTTTGGGAGGAAGGCTGATTATTCGATGAGAACTAGGGTGTCCAAAACTAGAACTGGAGGTTCACCAAAAGAAAGAGTCAGGGAAGCCACCACAAGAGAAAAAGATGGAGCACTCTAGAAATAAAGAAAAGGAGTCCTTAGGTCCCCAAACTTCTGTTCAGGAGGGTGGGCCCAAAGACATCTCACAAAACAAAAGTTGGTACCAGGGTAAAAACTGGGATGCCACTAAGGCATGGTGCCACAACTGTCAAAAGACAGGACATCCCACCAAGGACACTTCTTGTCACAAAACCAGACCCACTAGTAAGCTCCCAGGGGTAGCCGGTGTGGCCATTAGGGATGGCTTCTCAGATGAGGAGGTCCTCATAGCCTTTAACTGGAAAGTGGGCCCCACAGGTGAGTTGGAGATTTCAGAGGGGAGTAGCCACTTCCACCACCTACTGGTGAACAGAATCCCAACCACTCCCCTGAGAGACACCTGTGCCAGTCACACAATTGTGCATGATAGGCTGGTGCTCTCAAACCAGTACATCCCAGGAGAGACTGCCAAGGTAAGGGTTATCCCAGGGAAAGTCACTGATAAGCCAGTAGTTGTAGTGCCTATAGAGACAGATGGGTCTCTTAACTAGAGAAGGGTGGTAGTCAGTACAGACCTCCCCCTTGACTGTCTCCTTGGAAATTACCACCCAGAGGTTGGTCAGAGCTCAAAAGAGGAACTGGTTCAGTGCCAGTCCTCTCCCAAGGATTCTGGAGGTTCTTCCCCAGCAGTAAGAGCAAGTAGCCCCGGAATAAAAAGGGAAAACAAAAGAAAAGGGAAGGTGGGCAACCTTTAACTAAGGCACCAGAAAGCCAAGGAGCTTCCACTCCATTAGGGAAGAACTTCACTGTTGGAACTGTTGAAGCCCATCCTGACCCCCAAGAAAACTTGACTAGTCAGGGACCTGCTCAGCCTGAGTTGGTTGCTCCTCAGCTGGCAGAAAAGAGAGTGGAAGGAGGGTGTTCTCCGCAGGATGTAGATATCCCTCACTCCCTTACAGCAGACAGGCACCCTGAACCCAAAGAAGCTTATAAGGTATCCCTGTCCCTTGTGGGTATGGAGCTAAAGGTGTGATTCTGGCCACTGACAGCTGTCAGTGGCCTCTACTGGTTGTTAGCCTTTACGCCTGCACTGTCCTTGGCATGGGGATCTGACTCCATACCAAATAGCAAGTTAAGCCCAATGTTGGTCATAGTGGGGTTACTCCAGTTATGGGTAGCCTCTTTGGGTAAGCTATGGGTTGCCCTGTTTAAGATAGGGATAGCAGAGGTGGACACCTCTGATCCCAAGACAGAAGGGAAAAGTGCAGACACTGGTGATACAGGTATAGGACATTTCAGATTGGGTCCTATAGATGTTGAGGTGGGTCAGTTCCCCCAGAGGGAATGACCTCAACAGTAGGATGTAAGGCAAAGTAGGCCCTGCAATTAACCAGCCTGTCTCTCTTCTTTTCCTCGCCTGACAGACTAGGAAGCCTCCCCCAGATATGGCTGAGTCTCCTGGCCTGTTGGCTGGGGGGGAGTAGTGTGAGAGACTGGCTCCTTGTTGCAGTACCCCCCACACTTTTTGCCTGGTTTCTGAATGCAACTTGACCTGGAGTGCACTGGGATCCTGCTAACCAGGTTCCCAGTGCCAGTGTTCTTTCCCTAAAACATGGTAAAAGTAATTGAATACACCTTTAGCTTTTATTATAAGTCCCTAATAAAAGGTACTCAGGTACCCAGGGCATGGGATACTATGGGTACGGTCCTGAGGGCAGCAGCACTGATTGTGCCACCCTCTAGGGCCAGGAATCCAGATGCACCCAGCACTGCCACAGCAGGCTGAGGGTCTTGGTGCAAACCTAAAATACAAACTCGACATGGCCCACTCCCTGTGTGCCCTGGAATGGAGGAAAATAGCCAATCAGGTTTAGGGAAGTGACCCTTCCCACAGGAAGTGGTCACTGTAGTTGGTGTAACCACCCAAGGGTAAGTGTCGCAGAGGACACTACCTGGTTACCCTTAAAACGTCCACTAAATTCAGTATTTAGTGGGCTCCCCTAGACCAAGAAGACTGATTTGGAAAAGATTGGAAAAGCCAAAGAAGAGCAGCACCAAAAGAAGGCCACAGCAAGAGAACTGAGAACCTGCTGCACAAGAAAAGGCGCCTAACCCTGCCTGCTGCACCCAGGTCCTGAAAATCACTGCTGCGGAGGAGCTGGACACTGGACCAAACCCAAGAAACCCAGGGGACCTCCAGGCTTCAAGAATCATCCCAGATCTCCCTTCTGAATGGAAGCACCACTCAAAAAACAAGTAAGAACCAACAAACTGGTGAGGGCCACTTCACCGAATGGCCGAAATCGCCGCAACCGGAAGTTGTAACCGGATCCCACAAAACACCGATGACTGCCCAGACATGACCTACAAGTGTGCCAAGTTTGGTGGCACTGCACCGTCTAGTGGCCGAGTTACGCCAATACCCTGGGTACTGGTCAGCTGATGTCGGACAACCAGAATACCAGCTCCCCCAGAGCTGAAAAAGGATCCGGAGGAAGCCCCAGTCGAGGGACTTCAGGAACACCCTGGACATCTGACCAGAGAACCCCCCCATTGTCCTGTAAGCAGCCCTCAAAGAGACTCACCTCCAGTTCCAAAGGACTCCGTTGCGCACAGCTCCTGGACCTCCAACTTGCCCTGCACCTGGCCGTCCTGGGCCTTGCATCACAGGATCTGCTGTGTGCCCTGGGTCCCCAACCCCTTACGACCTCAACAGCCAAAAGGGAACCCCAAGGTACCATCTTTAAATCTGCAAACCAGCTCCTCTTCCAATTGGCCCATCCAGGTGGCCCTGTGCTAGGAGACTTTCCAACACTGCTCCCACCGGAACCGGGAGCTGCCCAAGACTCTCCTGGAGGCACAAGGTGCCCCCCTTCTACTGCGACCATCCTGCAAAAGAAGAGACTGGTAACTCAACTGTACGATTTTTAATGTATTTTTAAAGTGACTGCCTATTGAAACCTACTGTGCGTAGTTACGCACAGAAAGACTAACTTTATTAAAACTTCAAAAGGTCATAACTTGAAAAGCACTTAACGTATTCTAAAGATCTTGGTCTTAAAATGTCTATAAAAGTCTGAAATATTTTTATAAATTCTGGCCTCGAGTTATTTATTGAGTGTGTGTGGTGCATGATTGGATTTGTGAGTACAGCAAAT
Organism: Pleurodeles waltl; assembly: GCF_031143425.1. Classification (NCBI taxonomy): domain Eukaryota; kingdom Metazoa; phylum Chordata; class Amphibia; order Caudata; family Salamandridae; genus Pleurodeles; species Pleurodeles waltl. Next base: position 832,488,292 of record NC_090440.1, on the reverse strand, counting down.
ACTTAGTAGATCTCCTGGATTAGCCTAACTGATCGACCAGCTACCTTACAAATTGGAGCATTAGGTGGTCTAAATTTTACCTCTGGAAACCAACCTGTGGTTGCCTGAACCCCTCTGTATAGTGTGCTTGGTTTTTCACAGTGCATAGAGTGCCAGCCTCCAACATTTAGGGTGGCATAATAGATGCTGCAGCCCTTGACGACCTTCCCTAGCCACAGGGTCCTTGGTACCATGGGTACCTTTTACAAGGTACTTAACTGTGTGCCAAAGGTGTGCCAACTGTGGAAACAAATGTACAGATTTTGATAAGAACACTGGTGCTGGGGCCTGGTTAGCAGGATCCCAGCACACTCTCAATCAAAGTTGGCATCAACACTAGGCAAAAAGGGTGTGTGGGGGGTAACCACGGCAACTGTGGCACTCTCCTACACAGAGACCTTTTTTTGGGACTTACCAACTTTCAGGAACCTAGCCGAGTTGGTAGATTGGTCTGCCTGATGGGAGGCTGGTTGCAAGGTGCCGGGAGACCTATATCCCAGTGAGCAGTTTCTTACGTTTGAAGCAGCAGGGGAATACTTTCAGATAGGGCCTGGGCAATTTTTTACACCATGCCAGAATAGCAACCATGGTTAGGGATATATGACTCACCATACCAGCGGCCCTATGCACATCTCTTTCTTTTCGGGGAGTATTAATTTTGTGAGGGGTTCTTCATTTGGTCTCCCACTTGTACAGAAGCCATGATGGTGGACTTAGAGCAGGTCCAGTTTCTTGCTCAGGCGGCCTGGGATGGTGATCTGGGAATACATCTTGAGGATACGCAGGAAAAAGAATGTGTGCATTGATGTAGTGTGTATCGTGTAACACCAAATTTAAACATATACATTTTCATTTTTTACACCGTACGCATGTTATACCAGTACTTTTACATAAAATGGATGCTAGCAAGTCATGTAGTTGTCCCAGATGCCAGGCCCCAATGGCCTCTTTTCTACATTTGTGGTGGAACTGCCTGGTGGTCCATGTATTCTAGCTGACTGTAGTGGAGCATGTGAAAGCCAAGGTGCAGACCCCTGTTACGGCTGAACCTACTGTTCTGTGACATTTGTCAGCTGAAAGGCCGGAAAATGAATTTCAAGTTTGTGCATCTACTACTGCTATTGGCTAAATGGTGGGTAGTGATTACTTGGATGGGTTCAACAGCTCTTAGTCTGGAAATATGGACTGTGGATGTGGCTGAGTGGGAGTTGACTGACAAGGTCGGACTGAAGAAATGTAGATGTGATGATAGTGTGGAAGAGAATTTGGCAGTCTGGGCGGAATCCTGGCCAGGTTTGCAGACTCTGGAGATGCACAGATACATTCCACAATGGAGGATGGAGACTCTACTTATCCAGACGATGGTTGAAATCTCTTATGATTATGAAAGAGTCTGTTTGGATTTGGGTGTAATGTTCCTGGGATATTATATGAACAAGCTATATGGACTGTACCTCTAAGTGACACGGTTGGGGATGATTTTTGTTTATGTAACTTTTGTCAATAATATTTTATAAAACCAGTAAAAACATCTATAAAAAAACAAAAAAACAAGTATGTTGGGCAAGGCTGTGTGGAGCACAAAAACTTGGATTTTCATGCTAAAGCATTGGTGCGGGCAACCAAATTCGGGTACCCTTGGATGAGAAAGCTAAACCTTGTAGGACTAAGCCGGAGCCTTAGTTTTTGCAAAACCACATAAAGATTTCGGGGGTTCAGCAGAGAACCAGTACACAATGGTGGCACTATAATGTGGGCCTCTGAACTCAAGAATGCTGTTGGCTTGGGAGCCTTCTACAGGGAGGTAACATAATTAGTGAGATTTGGTGAGTGTAAATGTCAAATTTCCCAAATAAAAAGGTCATGATCATGCAGGGTAAGTGGGTAAGATAACCGTGGTTCAGAATGGACTGTTCCCATGAGGAGTATGGTCAGTTCTGATTTGTATTAGGTGAGCCTTCTGGGATAGTTTACATTTGGACAGACAGGAACTCCTTTGTAATGGTGACAGAGTATATTGTCCACCAAACTCAAGATTTGGTTACCTGATTTTGAGTTGGGCAAACAAAGTTTTATGCTAACGAAGTAAAATTTACTCCATTGGTGTAAAATTTTGTCCGATGGCCCAACTGAGTAGCTGACATCGGGTGTAAAGCATTCGACCGTCCACCTTATTTAGAGCGGACGTTTGGATGGCCTTTTCTTTACTGTCCATCACTGCAGGGACAGAAAAAAGAAAAATGTATCTCCACACCATGGGAGCTCTCCCCCATGGTGTATAGGTAATTTGTTTTCTTATTTTTTCAAATACAAATCCAGCTGTGCATAAGACTTCCTACACCGACAGGAACCACCATGAGGGCAGTTCCTGCTAATATATAGAGATGTCCACGGGCTGTTAGACATCTAAAAAATTTGCAGACGTTGTAAAGTCAGGGCACCTGAAGGAAAGTCCTCCACTGCCCTTTCTTCCTTATTCCATTTGCCAAACCCTAAATTAGGCATGCTATCTAGCGGAGCACATTGGGCCAAAAATAATGGTTTGTAATGCTACCCTGAGGGGTTGCCAGTAGTTAGGCTATTTTCAAACATTAGTTGCATCACCTTTTAGGTGTTTGACGGGTAAAAGAAACCTGAGACTAGTGCAGCTTTACAAACCTATAACTGCCAATGCTTGTGAATTCTAAAAAGTAGTACATTTCGATCCATTCAAGGAGTACTTCTATGGTTGCAGACTTGTTTTTTTTAACTGATCACAGTCTGTTCCATGAACATGTTTGAATTCCCTAGGGAATTCAGATGACAAGAAAAGTCAAAACAGATATAGCAGACCTGACCCAGGGACTGAGACCCAACTAACAAACCAAGAATTCATTTATTTGGGGGAAGTCACACCCCAAACACTCTCCTCCCAATTCTACACCCTTGGCCTCCAACCAGATGTAGCACAGCAGCAGGACAAAGCCTGGCCAGAGTGTTGGCCTGAGGTGCTGTAAGAGATTCCACATGGCACTCCGTTTAGGCACCATCTCTGGGGGGGATTGGGTAACATGCTAGACTACACACACACTGTTTGATCACATAACCAATCAATTCCAATGCTCTGCCTGCAGAAAATGATCAGGAGAGGCTCATGTGCCTGAGCTATCCATATTCACCAGCTCTCATGAGTGTATGAGAACTGTATCCTTGCACCAGGATCATCACCAGTGCGTGATGATCGTAAGAGCGTGGATGTTCACACGTTCCATTGCTGCATCTTTAAGAGTGTCTAATGATCATGAAAGGGCAATGTGCCTGCACCTTGCTTCGCTGCATCATCCCCAGTGGCCAGTGACAGAAAGAAACCCATGTACTTGCATCCTGTGCCTCTCCATTACTTCTTCAAGCAATGTGGGACCGTGAGCCCTGAAATACATTTCTTCAAGACACTGATGACTTTCTAAATCAGGCCACAGGAAGGGCTAGGGAATATTTCTAAAAAATCAATGGGGGAATACATTGACAGAACAATTCTTGGTTTTAAACAGTGGCAGGAGCCTTTTGAAGTATAGACAAGTTTGACATACAGGTGGTCATAATGACATTGGCGGTGAGTGATAAAGTGGTGCAAATACTGCCAACAGGCTGACGGTAAATACCGCCAAATAATGACCACAGCGGTGATACCACCCATAGACAGCCAATGTACCACACCAACCACCAGGGCGTTAACATCACTGACCACGGCAGTAGCCATCAACAGCCAGGCGAAAGCCAAGGTACCACCCACCATATTATGACATAGCAAACTGCCAGGATTTCCAGGGTGTTACCAATGCCATCAAAAGCCTGGCGGAAACATAACACAGAAAACAAAAGACTCACCATCAAATACACAGAGGACTCCGCTGCCGCCATGGAACCGGAACTTCAAGTCTTCCCGATGCTCTTCTATGCCATGGCCCTCCTGGAACACCAACGCAGAGGAAGACGATGACGGTGTGTACGGCCACCTAGTGACACACACACGCACAACACACACCATTCACACACACACCATACACACAACTAGCTGCAGAGTTAAACCAATGTCACAGGACCCACTTTAAAATAAAACAAGGACCACAATGAGAATCAACAAACACTGTAATTTGATGCCAACAGCCACCATATTGTCCGTTAGAATCCAAATGCAGGCGACAATGTCCAGAATGGGCCAATGGCCATTCCAAAGTACAAAAGGGCCATTCCAAAGTACAAAAGGACCACATTGGTGGTGGAGTGGGCCTCTTGCCTTTCATTGGTGGTTGAGTGGGAAGCTTCCCTTTCTTTGCGAGTGAATGGGGATCCTTGGCAATCTCTGGTGGTAGAGGGGGATCCATGTGTCCCCTCTTGTTACGGGTCCCCTTGTCCTTTGACATGTCACTTGTTTCCTTGCCTCCAGGACTAGGAGTTGCCTCCACTGTCCCCCTCTCATGTCCCTTTCCTTTCACCACCCTAGTCCTCCCTGTCTGAGCCAGAGGTGTGCTCTCAGTAGGAGTAGCAGCCACCACACTCTGGGGCCCCTTTGTGTCAGCAGCTGATGATTTGATGCGAGCAGTGGCAGAGTGTTTGGCTGAGGTGCTGTGCTGGGTTGTTGGGAGCCTGCTCGTACGAGCAGGACGGTGGGGTGGAGTGGAAGGGAAGAGGTCAAGACATGCAAGGAAAAGCTTCTTAGGGGTGTTGGGGTGGGATGTGGGAGGTAGGATGGGAGTGGAGGTTGAGGGACTGGTTGTCTGAGGTGTACGTCTGCTGGACTTGGTGCAGGTGCATGGACAGTGTGCGTGTGTGAGGTGGATGGCTGTTGGGTGTCTGAGTGCATGCGTTTGTGTCTCTTAGGAGGGGGGCAGACAGGATGGGAGAGGACAAAGGGGACGCATGGATGGATGTTGTGGAGGTATCTGAAAGTGAGGTGTGTGTGCTGCATGATATGGTGATGGTGGTGGTGGCTGTTGATGCAGTGCATGCAGGTGTGAGTGTGGATGTGACTGTGAAGGAGGAGGAGGGGGAGACAGTGGAGACAGTGGATGTGGTGTCTGCAACTGTCTGTTGTTTGTGTGCGTGCTTGTGGCCTGAAGTGTGCTGCTTGTGTTTGACTGTGCTACTTTTGTTTGATGTGTTGTGTGCATGCTTGTCTGTATCTGAGGAGACTGGGACTGGGAAGTGGCAGTTGGAGGGGGGACAGTAGGAACGGGGACACTGGCTGCGATCAGAGAGGACACCAGAGCCTGAAATGATCTCTGAAGGGCCACCAACCCACAGTGGATGCCCTCCAGGTATGCATTGCATTGCTGCATCTGTGATGCCTCCTCACTAAGGGCAGCAGGGCTGACTGGGGCAGGGCCTGAGGTGCCTGGGGCAAAGGAGATGCCCACGCTCCTGGGTGAGGGGGTACGGGCTATTCGGTGGGGTGTACTGGGAGGTTGGTGCTGGTACGAAGGGTTGCGGCTGTACCTGTAGCTGGGGTGATTCCAAAGGTATCCACCACCACCAGGGAGCTTCCATCGGAGGAGGAATCAGAGACAGTGTTGTCACCACCTGTCTTTGCCATGGTGCTCCCCTCACCCTCCATCCCACTGGTTCCCTCAGCGTCGGTGGACTCTGCCTCCTGGGTCCTGTGGGATGCAGCTCCCTCAGTCACCGGTGCCCCTGCTCTACCGCCAAATGATGCTAATGCACACATGGACAGGATGACAGGATGACAGAAGAAAATAGGGGTTGAGAGAGAGAAAGGGAGCACTGGGTCAATTACAGCACCAACACAGCAGTTGGCATACACATTACCATCACACACAGGGATCAGGATTGAGCACTATGCATCGCACTGGCATTCCATTGGCTAGGTGCCACAGCAAGATGAGAGTCAACCATCGCCAACTGCACCCCTCCTGGGACCCACTAAGCCTTGTCTGACATGAAATGCAATCTAACTAGGTTACCAGATTTTGCTATAAACCCATTTACCTTGAGCTGGATCACATAGGAATGACTGAACTGGTGTTAAGGGGCACCCACTAACTGAAAACCACCACCAGGATCCCATGCCACCCAACAATAATTGTTGTCATGCTCACTGAACTCACCTCTTGTGGCCGCTGTGCTGCCCTCAAGAGCCCATCCAGCTCTGGGTAGGCCACTGCCAGTATGCGGGCCATCAGGGGGCTCAGGTTCCGACGGGCACCCAGCCCTCGTTGGGAGGCCATCCCAGCTCGGCCTCCGCGGTCTTCAGAGCCCAGCGTCTCAGGTCCTCCCACCTTTTGGCATGGCACAATCCCTTCTTCTGATGGGCTCTGACCTGAAGAGTTAATACAGAGAGGAGGACATCATTAACCATACAATTCAGCCTGTCCCACATATGGCCCACAAATACCATTTCCATCTCCATTGGCACACACATCACCGGGAGCCCTGCATGTACACTACCACCAGACATACCCCCACCCACTTGACACACTGCTAGCACACACATCTCCATGCAACCTTGTCACATGTATTATGCCCATTGTGTACTCACCTGTTGGTCTGGAGGCCCATACAGCTCTTCATACAGGGGTAGTACCCCATAAACCAGGTGCTCTAACTCCTCAGAAGTGGAGGCATGGGCCCTTTCCCCTGTCACACGAGCCATGGCAGGATCCAGACAGAGGTCACAGCAGCACAGGCAGTGGAGGTGTTGTCCTCTGGAAAGTCATGACTCAAGTGAGGTTTTAGCCAGAAAATAGCGGTCATGTCCACAGCGGTGTGCACCGTCACCTCCGCCGGTGATCCCCATTGGATCCGTAGAGCCCCATTTTAGCCAATGAGGAATAGCACGGCGGTGAAAGACCGCCTTCCACCATGACGCCCAACGCCGGCAGAGTTACATCACTTCCACCTGTCCATATTTTCAAGACAGGTAGTCTCCATTTTATGGTGGTGGACAACATTCATAAATGGGAAACTGCGTCATTGCTATAAATTGCACATACATTGCCATTCACATTTTCCGATTACATACATTCTCTATGTAAACTGAGGTGGTGGTTACATTGTTCAATTTGTGACACTCTACTCACTCTTATGTCCCTTAGATACCTACCACTGTGGAAAAATAGGAGGAGGACACAAGACCCAGTGTACAGACCCCTTGTCGACTTGGCTACTCTGGAAGACATGCACATAATACTCACCTATAGAGTGGGCAGGGCCACAATCACAGAGCTGTGTATTCAATTGGAGCTTAATCTGATTGATATCAGCTATCCGTCACCCCACTGGGATTCCCCGCCTTGTGCGAATCCTATCAGTGCTTCATTTCCTGGCAACTGGTTCTTTCCAAGTGACAGTGGGCTTGGCAGTAGGAATGTCACAGCCAATGTTCTCAATTGTGCTGGCAAGGGTTTTGCCTGCCTTGGTCAAACACATGTGCAGCTACCTCGTTTTCCCCCAAGTTGAAGATTTGGCCACTGTTAAGACTGGATTCTATGCAACGTGACATATACCAAATATATTGGGACGACTGACAGAACACATATTGCATTTATCCCCCCGCACAATAAGCAGGTGCTCAGGAATAGGGAGAGTTTCCACTCACTCAATGTGCAAATGGTGTGCCTGGTGGACCAGTACATCTCCCATGTCACTTCCAAGTATCCTGGGTCAGTGCATGATGCCTTCGTCCTGATGAATAGCAGCATCCCAAATGTGATGACACAACTACAGAGGCCAATGTATGTCAGTGTATGCCTTCAGGAGTCATACCCCATACCATTGTGTAAGGCTAATGTTTGTCCCTCAATACGTGCAGGTGACTCTGGCTACCCAAACCTATTGTGGCTCCTGACCCCTGTGAGGAATGCTAGGATAGGCGCTGAGAATCGGTATAATGATGCACATGGGCGAACCAGGCAGATCATAGAACGTACCTTCGGCCTCCTGAAGGCCAGGTTCAGATGCCTCCATCTGACAGGTGGATCCCTCTTCTACTCCCCTGAGAAGGTTTGCCAGATAGTTGTAGCATACTGCATGTTGCACAACCTGGCCCTCAGGCGACATGTTCCTTATCTGCAGGAGGAGGAGATTGGAAATGCCCCTGTGGCAGCAGTGGACTGGCAGCAGTGGACCCTGAGGACAGTTAGGACGAGGAGGAAGAGGATGAGGATGTGGACAACAGAACATCAGTTATACGGCAGTACTTCCAATGACACACAGGTGAGACAGTGGAACTGACCATTTCTCTGATTATTTATGTTTTCAGTGTGGCTGTAGTAGGATGGCAGTCACTTCCTTTGCATCTCAACTGACTGTGACCTATGCCTTCTCATTTTGCAGATGTTGGTGTAATAACAACTGTGCACTGATGTAATGACTACAGACAGCTACAAGTCATTATTTGTATGCTATCACAGAGTTCAGGTGATTTGCACAAGATGTAACTGTTACCACAATTGCACATTTTCATCACATAAAGCACTATCACTCAAGTTGTGTTCAAGGGTGTATATTGAAGTGAAATTTATAGACGGAATAGTGCAATGGAATGGGGTGATGGTAGGGGTAAGTCCAGGGTATTGGTCCAGTCTGTTTGTAGTACAGGTCCAGTGTCCAAGGAGCCATAGGAAGGGAAGCAAAGGCAGTTCAAAGTGGGCATGGTGACAGAGTGGGACACAAGGGGGACATTCAGGACGGGCTCATTTCCTGGCAGTGGTCTTTGTCTTGGCAAGTGTCTCTGGCATCTGTCTGGGTCACAGGGAACGTTTGTGGGGTGGTTCATCTTTTGCAGGGGAAGGGGTTCTGGTGGCCTGTGGGTCCTCCATCCGCCTCCGCCCACCAGCATGACTACTGCATGATTTCCGCCCAAAATGTCGCTGAAATCCTGCAGTACTCGTAATATGGTGGGTGGAAGACTGTCAGCACTAGCGGTCTCCTGGCATCCGCGGCTTTGGCGGTCTTTCAAAAAGAACCTCATAGCTCTTACTCCCTCTATTAGACACTCTCTGCATCTCTATCTACCTAGTGCAGGTCACTGCTTTCTCCTTTTGTGACAGTTTTTCCATCTTTCTCCTCTTTCTTCTTCTTTCCCCTATGTGTGTTTTTCTCTTTCTTGCTTGCTGTCAATATCTCATGAGGAACAATAAGTACTGGTTGTCAAAAACAGGTGCCAGTGGCCCCTACTGGCAACCACTGGTTCAAATTAAGCACTGATATAGAGTTTATGCATCCTGAGTTCTGTTAAGATACCTACTCTGGGCTCAGCAGAACCTGACATTATATCAGATTTTGAATCTAGAATGCTGCTGTTAAAATTGTGCCTCAACCTGCCTGTTAGACAGAACAGGAAGAAATGGGGCAACCAAGTTATGCCCTTTTAGCTGCAGTATGCTTTCAAAGTATATGCTAAAGCACCTGCTACTGGTAGTGCTCTTTATGTGTGAGCCTAGGATAAAATTGCTATTTTAGGCCTTTTTACTGTACAAAAAATATTTGAATGAATACCAGATCTGTGAGAAAGTGGACTATTAGATGGGGTGGATGGTAGTTGTAGGAGGCTGGCCTAGTTTGGGGTAGGTACCTAAGGTACTTGCACCTTATACCAGTTCCAGGTATCCCCTATTAGTGTAGTGTAGGCATTGTCTAGAAGCCAGGCTTTCTAGAGGTAGCTGTGGATGAGCAGCCAAGGCTTATCCAGGAGACATGCAAAGCTCATGCAGTATCACTGGAGTCACACAGCACTTACACACATGAAAGAATGCACTCAGTGTTACATAAATAAAGGTACTTTATTATGGCAACACAGCACCAAAAATACTATAATGGCAATACTCCCTTAGGAGGTAAGAAATAGGCATAAGAATAGTTAGAAAACAGTACAAACAGTGTAAAACACAATAGAGGATAGTGGCTCTAGGGGGAGAAAAAACAAGTACTAAAAATATAGAACGTGAGAGCTGGACCCCCACCTAGGTAAGTCTAGTGTGTAGAGGGGCACTTGGGGTACCAGGAAAGCACAAAGGTAAGTACCACAACACCCCCCCAGAGACCAGGAAAGCAGGAGTAAATCACTAGAATTTCCCCAAAACACCCACTTAGAAGAAAAGGAGACTGGAAGAAACCAACAGTGGATTCCTGAAGAGGATGACCTATGGAAAGAGGGGACCAAGTCCAGAGGACACAGCAGAGTCCAGTGGGGGCAGGAGCCACTACCCACCAGGTTGAGGATGCAGGAGTTGGTCGACGGTGAGGAAGAAGAGTCAGCACTGCAGCCCTGGAGTTGGAGTCGAGTTCCTGGATGATGCAGGTGATGTCCCACGCCAGAAGGAAGATTGCAGTTGGGCTTACATATTCGGATTCCACTAACAAGCCTTGGCACAGGCAAAACTTGAGGTTGGCAGAAAGTGGTTCTGCCGGGGACCAGAAAGGCCCAGGAGGACTCAACCCAGGAGGAGGAGTCAGAGGGAGCCCTCAGCATTGCAGAGAGCCCACAGAAGCACAGACAGCACTCGCAGGAGTCCCACAGGATGCGGACACAGAAGTTGCAAAAGGAGCCCACGCAGCACTACGAAAAGGAGTCCCATGCCACAGGAGAGCCACTCATGAAGCTGTGCGTCACAGGAAGGAGTACTGGGGGCTAGAGCTACATGAAGCCTGAAAACCCCTTGGAAGAAGTGCCAATAAGCCTTGGCAGCTGCAAAAAACGCAGTGCACGGGGTACTGTTCTGCGCAGGAACGCAAGGGCTTACCACCACCCAAGTTAGGCAGCTGGTAGAGAGGACCGACGGGACTACTTTTGACCACCACCTGTGATGCAGGATCCACACAGGTCAGCAGGAGAGAGGATTCATGCAGCCAGTCATTGTTGCTGTTGGTGCCTGCAGATGCAGGGGAGTGACTCCTTCACTCCAAGGGAGATTCCTTCTTCTTCCCTATGCAGAGTGAAAACAGGCTGTCCTCAGAGGATGCACGACCCAAGAAATGTTGCAGAAGCTGGAAGGAGCCGTGGAAACAATGTTGCAGACAAAGTCTTCGTCTTTTTGCAGATTGTTGGGTCCTGGAGAGTCCAGACACAGTTTCTTTGGTCACAAGTCGAAGTAAGGGATGCAGAGGAATCCTGCTGGAATCTTGCAAGCCAAATCTGAGGAACCACCCGAAAGAGAGACCCTAAATAGCCCTGAAAGGGGGACTGGTCACCTAGCTGTGTGACCACCTATCAGGAGGGGGCTCTGACACCACCTGCCTGACCTGGCCTTTCGGATGTTCCCAGAGTTCCCTGCCAACCTTGGATTCAAGCAAAACCCATGGACCCTCTGGTGGAGCTCTGGGCACCACCCCTGGGGTGGTGATGGACAGGGGAGGTGTCACTCCCCTTTCCATTGTCCAGTTTCACGCCAGAGCAGGGACTGGATGTCCCTGAACTGGTGTAGACTGGTTTATGCATGGAGGGCACTTTTGTGCCCTCCAAAGCATATCAGTGGCTTGGGGAGGCTACTCCTCCCAAGCCTGCAACACCTATTTCCAAATGGAGAGAGTGTAACACCCTACTTCCAAAGGAAATCCTTTGTTCTGCCTTCCTGGGGTTGAGCTGCTCAAGCAACAGGAGGGCAGACACCTTTCTGTGATGTGGCAGCAACTGGGGCTGCCGGGAAAACCTCAGAAGGCTGTAGGAGCAATGCTGGGGGTCCTCTAAGGAGCCCCCAGAGTGTATGGAATCAGACAACCAATACTTGCAAAAGTATTGGGGTATAATTCTAACATGTTTGATAACAAACATGCCTGTGTTCGGAGTTACCATTATGTAGCTGGACATAGGTAGTGACCTATGTCCAGTACACATGTAAAATGGCGTCCCCACACTCACAAAGACAAGGAAAATGGGTCTGTAGTATATGGGGTCACCTCTGCTAGGATAGGGGTGCCCTCACACAGGTGCCTGCACACTGCCCTCTGGGCTGAGAGGGCCTACCATAAGGGTAACTTATAGTGACTTGGTGCAATGACTTGTAGTGAAAATGGGTAGATGCACCCGGTTCACACAGACTGCAATGGCAGGCCTCCAGAACCCTTTGCATGTGTTCCCTATGGGTGGCAGAATAACTGCTGCTGCCTATAGGGATCCCCTGGAACCCCAATGCCCTCAGTACCTGGGTACCATATACTAGGGGCTTACATGGGGGCACTAGCATGCCAATTGTGGGATGAAATACAGAGTTTTGGGAGAGAGAGCATAATCACTGGGGTCCTGGTTAGCAGGATCCCAGTGAACACAATCAAACACACTCACATCAGGCAGAAAAAGTGGGTAACCATGCCAAGAAAGATGGTACTTTCCTACAGTAGTTGACTTTATATTATAAGGCCACTAATCTTGTTACATCTAATACAGGTTTCTGTAATTTAAACCTGAGCTCAACCATGATAGCTACCTGAATTGTTTGCCCAGTGGCAACGCACCTTTCCCAAAAGACTTAGCAGGTCTGTCCCACTCCTCTATAGGTTTCTCAGGATTTATGGAAGGAGCTCACTTTGGCACAGCCATGAGTACCGTGGCCTCACGAACAGCACCCTGGGGCCAAGATAAACTCCAACAGAATTTTCCATCAGGGCAGTCAAGGGTTAAGCCAGGATTGGAGCAAAAGCTTCCCGGCTAGGTTCGGGTGTGGTACAGCTTGCGCCTCCTGAGAAGCTCCCCTGCCCAAGACCCTTCGTGTTTTGCACCTTGCATACCCAGCTCGATTAATGTGTCCAATCATTGAGGCGCAAACTGGACACCATGAGATCTGGAAAAGTTATGTGGGGTGATCAAACCTGCAAAAAAACACAGGGGTGGTGTGAAAGAGAAGCTCACAACCAACCTCAACCTACCAGCCTCAGCCACTGACTCTGAGGCGATCTGCAGGGAGGACAACAACTGTACATCACCAGCCCCTTGCTCCAGGCCATCGGGCCCAAGAAAGGACAATATAACCAACTTCTTAATAAAGGGTTTTGCGCCTCGCAAACAGCGAAAAACGCTGTTTGCGAGGTGCAAAAGCCTCTCCAGTATGCAGAAATGCATTTTGCGAGTCGGATCCGACTCGCAAAATGCATTTCTGACTCGCAAATAGGAAGGGGTGTTCCCTTCCTATTTGCGACTCGCAATGCAATTCAATTCCATTTGCGACCGCGAAAGCGGTCGCAAATGGAATCGCAGTTACCATCCGCTTGAAGTGGATGGTAACCCAGTCGCAAACGGGAAGGGGTCCCCATGGGACCCCTTCCCCTTTGTGACTGGAAAAAAAAATCAGAAACTAAAGGTTTCGGTTTTTTTTTCAAAGTGCAGCTCGTTTTCCTTTAAGGAAAACGGGCGGCACTTAGAAAAAAAAAACTGCTTTATTAAAAAGCAGTCACGGACATGGTGGTCTGCTGTCTCCAGCAGGCCACCATCCCCGTGAGTGCCCATACTCGCAATGGGGTCGCAAACTGCGACCCACCTCATTAATATTAATGAGGTGGGTCTTTGCGACCCCATTGCGAGTTGCAGAAGGTGTCTGAGACACCTTTCTGCATACCAAATTGCGACTTGCAATTTGCGAGTCGCAGGGACTCGCAAATTGCAAGTCGCATTTTGGATTTTTGCTACATCTGGCCCTAAATCCCACCCCCCAAGCAGACCAAGGGCCATGCTGAGACAGGGAATCACTTCTAGTGAAGGAGACATTCACTCCCACAGTCAAGGCAAAGCAACCTTTACAACCGGAATCAAATATGACAGAGAGCGAAGGAAAACTGGTCAAGACCCGGAAAACTGGTCAGAGACTTCAGTCTCACCTCAACCCCTTACAAAAAGTCACATCTGGACACCCACGCCAATGCCCAGCTTCTGGTAGAGGTCCTATTGAGTGGCACGAAACAGTGAACCTGGACCCCCAATGGACTATGCAGCCACCCTGCACACAGGAACACACAGAAACCAACCAGATGAAGCTTCTACTCAGACCAGCCGTCAACGTATGTCTTGGTTGCACCGTATAAGCCAGTCACATAATGGCCTAAACAATGCTGTCCTTGAACATGGCCTTAGATGACTCCACAGTATGGCAAAAGATGCTTCTAAGTCTTTTTGAGCAGATGCAAGTCTCGTCTACCGACCAGCTTCGCTCACCCCCCTCATTATTCCCAAAACACAACTAAAATACCTTGGTATTTCCTATCAAACAACCCCTAGGGGTTCACATTAGCCTGGCAGAAGGCTCCTACCCCAGGAGACATCTTGAGGAGCAGATAACAAAAAACCCTAATCCACATGCTCCCCTCCTCAGCTCAAAAGTGTCCCAAGGTAACACAGCTATCACCTCATCAGTCCAGATGATAACGCTACCTCCAGACTCATCAAACCACTTTCCAGGCACATTTATCTGGCACCTGCTGTAGAGCACTATGGAGGGGATTTCGTCTGCACTAACAAACCATGCAGACAAGCTGGACACACAAGTTGTCCTAGTCAGTGCTCTTGGAGTCCACGTGCAGGGAATTGACCACAAATTGTAGGCGATGAATGCTATGATGAGAACAGTACAGCATGATCTGGCTACAACTTACCATACATGTCAATGCTCTTTGACCAAGGACATTCTTGCCACAGTCCCCACAGAACTATTGGAAGAAGTCAAGGCCTCCCAAATTAGTTCCTCCTCCAGCAACCAGCAGATCACTACGAGCAGTGCCATTGTCAGAGCCTATCAACAGGAACATCGAACCTATTCCCCACACAGGAGCAACCAGATATTAAGTTATTCCTGCATCATTAACAAACAGATCTGACATCATCATGTCAACACACTGAGTCCCCCAAGAAGATCCAAGACTGGAGAGAAGTCCTGCTGCCCACAAGTCGAGAAACTCAACACTCAAAGAGAAAAAGCAAGCACCTGAGAAAAGCCAGTAAAGACAAAGGGGAAAAAAGTATCAACCGTATCTATTCTTCCGAAAAACAAGCACATAGTGGCCATTTCTGAAAAGAAGAAAGCCACAGAGCAGACCCAAGACATAGCTCATATCACTGCTCCGAATCTGATATTTCAGCAGCCGGAGGAGCACACAGCAGGTATTTAATCTGGCACGGACACCTTGTCAAGTGGATAGTCTGCACCACAAGCACCAACAACGCCTGAGCCCCATTGCACACATACACGAGTCCTCAGCCAATACTGCTCATCCACCAGCTTCTCCGCGGGGCACAGAAGACATATCAGCAAGATTACACATAGCCAGCACCTCGAGTATCGGGGACCATCCCAACTGCAACAGATCACTCCCTCTTGACAGGTCTGAGCCACAGTACAGGCATCCTCCAACCTTAGGGGGAAACAATACTCAAAGATGGGTCACCGTGGTGGTCCCCCACCCTGCATCTCAAAAACCACCACAGATCCATCTCCCATCATTCAAGCCTCCCAAACCTGGGCACGTCTGCCTCCAGTGCCAGCCACAACTCCCAGAATGTGGGAACAGCACTAGGGGCTGGGTACTATAACTCAGGAGAATGCAAGGCTTCAATTGATCCCTCACTACAAATCTAGGGGGCGCTACAACATCCTAAACCGTAGTGCAGTTTGAAGGTTGCTTGAAGCATTTCAAGGTCTGCATCATATCAGTTCTAACATCCTAGACACAGTTGAATTCAGACCTAACCCAGAACAATCAGGGAACTAAATCACCACCATCTTTTGGTCAGATAAAAACATTGCATGCCAAGACTGGCAGCACAGGGAAAATTTCCAGCATGGGGAATCGACATGAGAAATCCCGATACAGTCTGCTTTCCCAGCCCCCTGCTCCCGCCAGCGGCAGCTTTAGGTCTGTTGAAAGGGGCAATCGGCCCAGAGCACCCCACAGCAGCCAGGGAAGGCCTACAAATAACAAGCCCATTATCTGCACTTAGTGCAACACATAAGCCAGCCAACCTTGACAGACACCGGAAGTCTTGCCCAGTAGTAGACACGTGAGAGCAGAATGAGGAAAGCACCGATGTCTCCCCCCGCAGGCTCATCCCTGTAATATCTGTGCTTGGAATGTGAATGGCCTAGGCAGAAAGGTGGGGGTGGACCACTTCTTATCCTTCCTATTCAAATACGATCTCCTACTGCTGCAAGAAACCTGGCATCAGGCTCCAATACGAATTATTGGTTCCAAGGAATAGCACAATGCAGAAATAAAAGAAGCAAAGACAGGCAGGGCAAAATGATGATTGCCACTCTACATCTCAACCAACATCTTGTGGGCCCATGAGGCGGTGGACCTGGGCATACCATGGATTCAGTGTGTCAAGCTTTCAGTGGCATCACATTCAGAATTTGAACCTTTATATCCACCCAGCCCAGAAGAACAAACCCGCCTAGATCCAGTCCTTGACTCGGCTGCTCAAAGCTTTGTATTCCATGGATCCACAAGCTCTTATAATGTTGTCGGGTGACTTCAGCATGAACTTATTGCAAGGCTCTGATGTTAAACCCCCCTCCCAAATCCTGGAAATAATCAGAACTCAGGACAGACAGGACCTCTTGTCCAAGACATTTTTAACCGCTCTCAAAGCCCTGGCCTTTTACACAGTTAACAGGCGGAGCCCATTGGACCAACCAGCAGACTTCTCCAGCGTGACAGACAGTATGCATTCCACCTTAGACCATATCCTAGCAGATCTCAACTTATTCATGCAAATCATCCACTTTTTTAAAAAAGTGAGGCCAGGCAGTGATAATTTAGCCCAAACATTCACACTGGAACTTACTCCACCCTGGGCCCCAGAAGTGAAAGCTCTGTCCTCAGCCCTTGAGGCTGTTCAACATGAGGCACCTTACATGGAAGGACATAATGATAGGGAGCATCATGGACTTCAGCATCACCCACCTCACACTGGATTCACTAAGCACTAATTCCAGCATTTCACCCATTCAGGCCTCATCACAAAATGTCTTACCAAGCCCCAAGGTAAACAAGGCAGTGTGCAGTGCGGGGCAGAATGGTTCAACGCACAACTATGGATCATGAAAAAGCACCTTAACAGAGATCTCAGGTGTGCCTTCCCACAGGACAGTCAGCCTAGTCAGGACATAAACATTAAAACAGTCAAAGTGAAACATACCTATAAAAAAGCCATTGGCCTTCTAAACACAACTTCGGGATGGGTCTCTGGAACAAATTGCTCCATGCAAGCAATCTGAAGAATTCTAAGGGAGAGGATGTGGCGTAACAGCCTGAGTTGCTACCTTCAGAGCTGTGGGAACCAGATTCGAGACTTGGTGTTTGCTTAACATCCTGTGATTCCACGCAAATCACTTAGGTGGTCATTACAACCCTGGCGGTTGGTAAAACCGCCAACAGGCCAGCGGTAAAAAAAATCGAATTACGACCGTGGCAGAAACCGCCAACATAGACAGCCACTTTTACACTCCGACCGCCACAGCGGTACAAACAAACACCGCGGCGGTAACCGCCAACAGACAGACGGAGGACAATGTACCACCCACACTATTACAACCCACCAATCCGCCACCTTTTCCAGGGCGGATTCACCGCGAACAAAAACACGGCGGAAACAGGACTTCGAAGGGAAAACGCTCACCTCTACACACCCCACGAGGAACCAGGACGCCATGGAACCAGAGCTCTAGATTCTGCCAGCCTTTATCTTCCTGCTCCTCTACTAGGAGCACGAACGCTGGCGGCGAAGACAACGGTGAGTACTGCACCTAGAACACAGGGGAGGGAAAAAACAGTGACACACACACGCAACAACCCCACCCCCACCCTCACCCACTACAACACACATGCTACTACATATTGATACATCACAGTTACACCCCCGACCCCCCTTGAAGAATGCAAGGACAAAAGAAAATGAGTCGAATAATTGTGCTATATTCAATTACATACATCCAAAATTTTCACAAATATATACATTTATACTATATACAATTATACACACCAAAACACAAGTCCAAGGGATTCCACCATCATAGTCCTTGGATCAGTGGGCCCAAAAGGCATGGGCGAGGCCCACACTCAATACCCGAACAAGACGGAGAGAACACTGCAGGGGCATCAGTTAGAAATAAAACAGGCACCTGAGGGGGAAGGGAAGGGGGGGACACCTCAGCTGGTTGAGTGCACGACACCAGATCCACGAGGGGGATCCATGCCCACTGTTCAATCCTGGGGAGTGCAAAGCCACAGTCTCTCAAGTCTCTCCAGTGGGTGGTTTGCCCACTGCTGCATCCTGGGGAGTGCAAAGCCACAGTCTCTCAAGTCTTTCCAGTGGGTGGTTTTCCCACTGCTTCATCCTGGGGAGTGCAAAGCCACAGTCTCACAAGTCTCTACAGTGGGTGGTTTGCCCACTGCTGCATCCTGGGGAGTGCAAAGCCACAGTCTCACAAGTCTCTACAGTGGGTGGTTTGCCCACTGTTCAATCCTGAGGAGTGCAAAGCCACAGTCTCTCAAGTCTTTCCAGTGGGTGGTTTGCCCACTGCTTTATCCTGGGGAGTGCAAAGCCACAGTCTCACAAGTCTCTACAGTGGGTGGTTTGCCCACTGCTGCATCCTGGGGAGTGCAAAGCCACAGTCTCACAAGTCTCTACAGTGGGTGGTTTGCCCACTGTTCAATCCTGAGGAGTGCAAAGCCACAGTCTCACAAGTCTCTACAGTGGGTGGTTTGCCCACTGCTGCATCCTGGGAAGTGCAAAGCCATAGTCTCTCAAGTCGATAACATTCTCCACTGGTTTCTGGAGAGGGCTTTGTGCCCAGAGTGCTTCATCCTGCCAAGGACTGAGGTAGTGGATGTATGTCTCCACTGGTTCTGGAGGGGGCCTTGTACACAGAGTGCTTCATCCTGCCAAGGACTGAGGTAGCGGATGTATCTCTCCACTGGTTCTGGAGGGGGCATTGTGCTCAGAGTGCTTCATCCTGCCAAGGACTGAGGTAGTGGATGTATGTCTCCACTGGTTCTGGAGGGGGCCTTGTACACAGAGTGCTTCATCCTGCCAAGGACTGAGGTAGCGGATGTATCTCTCCACTGGTTCTGGAGGGGGCATTGTGCCCAGAGTGCTTCATCCTGCCAAGGACTGAGGTAGTGGATGCCTTTCTCCACTGGTTCTAGAGAGGGCTTGGTGCCCAGAGTGCTTCATCCTGCCAAGGACTGAGGTAGTGGATGGATCTTTCTACTGGTTCTGGAGGGGACATTGTGCCCAGAGTGCTTCATCCTGCCATGGACTGAGGGAGTGGATGTATCTCTCCACTGGTTCTGGAGGGGGCATTGTGCCCAGAGTGCTTCATCCTGCCAAGGACTGGGGTATTGGATGCCTTTCTCCACTGGTTCTGGAGGGGGCTTGGTGCCTAGAGTGCTTCATCCTGCTCATGGCGGCCTCAGTAGCGTCAGAGCTTTTGGCGCTCATTGGCCTGCGGTGCTGGTGGCGGTGGTGTCCTGTTCAGCAGTGCTTGTGGCGGTGGTGTCCTGTTCAGCGGTGCTGGTGGCTGTCTTGTCCTGTTCAGCGGTGCATGTGGCAGCGGTGTCCTTGGCAGCAGTGCTTGTGGCTGCGGTGCCCTTGGCAACGGTGCTTGTGGCGGCGGTGTCCTTGGCAGCAGTTCAGCTGGTGGCGATCTTGTCCTGGCCTGCGGGGCTGCTGGTGGTGGTGTCCTGGGCAGCGGTTCAGCTGGTGGAGGTCTTGTCCTGGCCTGCGGGGCTGCTGGCGGTCGCCTCCTGGGCAGCGGGGCTGCTGCTGGCGGACCTGTCTGTGGAAGCGAGCTGCTGGCGGTTGCCTCCTGGGCAGCAGGGCTGCTGCTGGCGGTCCTGTCTGCGGCAGCGGGGTGCTGGCGGTCCTGTCTTTGGCAACTGGGCTGCTGGCGGTCGCCTCCTGGGCAGCGGGGCTGCTGCTGGCTGTCCTGTCTTTGGCAGCGGGGCTGCTGACAGTTGCCTCCTGGGCAGCGGGGCTGCTGCTGGCGGTCTTCTCCTGGGCAGTGTGGCTGCTGGCGGTCATGTCCGCCATGCTGATCTTCCCAGACTTGCCGGTTTTACTGTGCCTCTTCCCCACATTTGATGGTGTTGCAGATGTCTCCACACTCCCAACTGTACCTTTGGGAGCGGCTTTGGTGGCTGGTTTCTTTCCCCTCTCCCGCTGGGCACTGGCCAACTTTTTATGCTTGACAGGTGGGGGACTGTCCGTGCTGTAGCTCCTTGCCACACTGCCTGCCCTGCTGCCTGGTGCACTCCATAATCCAGTGACTACTGGCACCACTGGTCCCGCCGATGTTGTGGCTGAGGTGCTAGGTTGGGACCTGGAGAGTCGGGCCCTAGGAGACGGACGGGGTGGGGGAGGTGAGGGAAAGAGGTCAAGGCTTGCCAGGAAAAGTTTCTTAGGAACATTGGAACGGGTAGCTGGAGGGGGTTTGGGAGTGGAGGAAGAGGTTGTGGTTGTAGGAGGTGTACGTTTGGTGACTTTGGGTGAAGGTGCATGGGCTGGAGGCTGTCGTGAGGTGGATGGCTGTTGGGTGGGTGTGTGGCTGCGTTTGTGTACCTTGGGAGGTGGCCTCACAGACACACTGGGAGAGGACACAGGAGATGTGTGAATGGTAGTGGGGTGGTGACTGCACGTGAGTGGGGTGTGGTGGTGGGTGTGTGGAGAAGGACGTAGTGGCTGAGGATGTAGTGCATGCAGGTCTGAGTGGAAACGAGACAGGGAGGGAGGAGGGAGACAAGGAGCAGGGGGACACAGTGGAGGCAGTGGATGCTGTTGTGTCTGCATGTGTGTGATGCTTGCCTGTGGGATGTGTGGTGCTTATGTTTGCCAGAGCTTCCCTTGTGTGTTGAGGTGTGTGCATGCTGGTCTGATGGTGTGCTTGGGATAGGCTGAGGTACAGGGGTGTGGGTCTTGGTGGAGGAAGTTGGAGGGGGGAGGCTAGAGACAGGGACAATGGCTGCCATCAGTGCTGAGGCCAGAGTCTGAAAAGCTCGCTGAAGGGCTGTCTGACCAGAGTGAATGCCCTCCAGGTATGCATTGGTTTGTTGCAACTGCCTCTCTACACCCTGGATGGCATTCAAAATGGTAGACAGCCCAACAGTGAGGGACCTGAGGAGGTCAATGGCCTCCTCACTGAGGGCAGCAGTGGTGACAGGGGCAGGGGCTGAGGTGCCTGGGGCGAAGGTGATGCCCACCCTCCTTGGTGAGCGGGCACGGGGCAAAGGCTGAAGGGCTGCTTGGAGGGCGGTGCTGGTAGGGGGGGTGGCGGCTGTACCTGTAGATGCGGGGGGCACAGATGGGGCCACCACCGCAAAGGAGCTCCCATCAGAGGAGGAGTCCATCTCACTGATGTCAGCTCCTGTCCCCGCAGTGGAGGTCCCCTCGCCCTCCGTCCCACTGGTGAATTCGGAGTCTGTAGTGTCGCCCTCCAGGGCCATGTGGGATGCAGCTCCCTCCTGCTCCGGTGCCACTGTTCCTCCCCCTGATGATGCAAATGCACACAAGTACAGGGAGATCACAAAAAGGGGGGGGAGACAGAAGAAAGACATGTTCAGTGCATGCAGTACCACTACCGTTGGCGGACACGACAGACACAGAAGCCCCCTGCACTACGCCGTGTACTTGGGGTCCACTATTTAATCCCGGGGACATGGCTTACAAGGCTATGGCCGACTTCTGCACCCATGGATGTCACAGGAGCCTGACTAGGTGTAGTTGGTACTGTACACAGGTGGGGTGGCGTGCCACAGTGCCTGCCTGAAGAAGGGAACTTAACTAGCAAACTCGCCCTGGCCTAGGGGAACCCACAGCCCACCTCCCCCACCCAGACACCTACAATACGCGCTGAATCAGCAGAATGAGAGTGTACTCACCCCCTTGTTGCTGCTGTGATGCCCTCAAGCGCCCATCCAACTCCGGGTCCGCCACCGCCAGGATCCTGAACATCAGGGGGGTCATGGTGCGACGGGCACCCCTCCCACGTTGGGAGGCCATCCCCAGCTGGTCCTCCGCCGTCTTCTTGCTCCAGCGGTGAATGTCCTCCCATCTTTTTTGGCAGTGGGTGCTACGTCTGTGGTAGACCCCCAGGGTCCGGACTTCCTTGGCGATGGCACACCAGATGTACTTCTTCTGGTGGGTGCTGACCTACAGGAATAGTACAAGGGAAAAAGAGAAGTAATTACCAACTGCACCGTCACAGTCATTGGCCCGCATCCCTACCCTTGCCATGACGCACATGCACTCACCGTCATTTCATGCATGCCTCATTCTCACCCCCCCATCTTTCATCCACCCCACTCCACACAGGCATTGCCCATACAGCATGCTCACAGTGTACTTACCTATTTGTCTGGAGGACCGTAGAGTAGTGTGTACTGGGGGAGGACCCCATCCACGAGTTTCTCCAACTCCTCCGTGCTGAATGCAGGGGCCCTTTCCCCAGGCACACGAGTCATTGTCTTTTCCAGACTGAGGTCACAGCAGCACTTCAGTGTAGGTCCTCTCCTGTCGAAGATCAGGTATCAAGTGTTTGAACAGAGAGAAAATGTCAGTCACATCCGCGGCGGTGCGTACCGTCACCGCCGGCGTACATCAGCATTGGCTCCTGAGACCCATAGGGTCCATTGTTAACCAATGCAGAATTGTGCCACGGTCTTTGACCGCCTACCGCGACGGTGTACAACTCCAGCGCAGTTACCTCATATCCCCTTGTCCCACCTTACAGGTCAGGCAGCTGCCATTTCAGGGGCCCACATGGTTTTATTTTTGACTGCGTCATACATACCTAGGCCTTGCCTAAACACTCATACAGGCAAATTTCGATTTATGAATATTTTCAGAGTAAGCTGTGTTTACGTACCTCAGAGTTGGTTGACTCTGTGCTCGCTGTTCTACTCCATAGGCACCGTCCGCTGGGGAATGTGAGGAGATGGCGGCATCCTCCGGTGTACAGACTGCTGGTGGACCTATCGACAATGGAGGAAAGACATGTGATCATCACCTACAGGCTTGATCGTGCCACAATTCATGAACTGTGTGCCCAGTTGGAGCCAGACCTGATGTCAGCTATCCGCCATCCTACAGGAATCCCCCCTCAAGTGCAGGTGCTGTCAGTACTCCATTTCCTAGCAAGTGGGTTTTTTCAAACAACAGTGGCCGAAGGGATGTCCCAGCCTATGTTTTCCAATGTGTTGTCCAGAGTGTTGTCTGCCCTGCTGAAACACATGCGGAGCTACATCGTTTTCCCTCAGGTGGAGGATTTGCCTACAGTGAAAGGTGACTTCTATGCCCTGGGACATATCCCCAACATCATAGGTGCCATTGATGGGACACATGTGGCCTTGGTCCCCCTGCAGGAGTGAACAGGGGTACAGAAACCGGAAGAATTACCATTCCATGAATGTGCAGATGGTGTGTTTGGCAGACCAGTACATCTCCCATGTTAATGCAAAACTCCATGGCTCAGTGCATGACGCTTACATCCTGCGGAATAGCAGCATCCCTTATGTGATGGGGCAACTACAGAGGCACCGGGTTCACTATTAGGTGAGCACCTGGACCCAAATCAGTGGGAATAATTGTCTGGGTCTGTGGATGTCCCTATGAGTCAGCGTGTGTCTAACAGTTGTCCCTCACCATTTGCAGGTGACTCTGGTTACCCCAACTTGTCATGGCTACTGACCCCAGTGAGGAATCCCAGGACAAGGGCAGAGGAACGCTACAATGAGGCCCATGGGTGAACTAGGAGGATTATAGAGCGGATCTTCGGCCTCCTGAAGGCCAGGTTCCGTTGCCTACATATGACAGGTGGTTCCCTATTCTACTCACAAAAGTAGGTGTGCCAGATCATAGTGGCCTGCTGTATGCTTCACAACTTGGCTTTGCGACGACAGGCACCTTTTCTGTAGGAGGATGGTCCAGATGGAGGTGTTGTGGCAGCTGTGGAGCCTGTGGACAGTGAAGACAAGGAAGCAGAAGGGGAAACATCCTGAACAACTAAGTCTAAACCACTACTTACCTGAACCACTACTGCTAAACAGCTAAAAAGTCTCTACAACTAAGTACTGAACAACTACTGTCTAAACAACAATTGTGCCTGAATAACAATTGCCTGAACAACTAATTTTAAGGTAAGATTTTCTTTTTGGTTTTTATGGTTTATTAGTTGTTTAGAATCTATAAATATGTAGTAGTTGTTCAGGCAATTGTTATTCAGGCACAATTGTTGTTTAGAAGGTAGTTGTTCAGTACTTAGTTGTAGAGACTTTTTAGTTGTTTAGCAGTAGTGGTTTAGGCTATAGTTATTTAGGACCTAGTTGTTCTGTCACATATTCAACACTGCCTGCTACATCTAATTTAAATCTAATACCTCTCTACTGTCTGTCATTTTCACCCAGCGTATGGTCACTGAGTTGTCACTTTCCCTTACGATGGGTCCCACTGTGTGACATCTGCTTTGTTTCCTCATGGACTAGAGTTGTGCGGCATAGGTATGTTGACATTACCTTTGAAAGAGCATTTTGTAATTGCTAATACACTATTTCAAAATCACAGACAGACTCCAGATTGTTTTGTGCTTTAAGTTTATTTAAGTGCTCAATATTGGAGGGGGTTGTAAAATGGTGAGGGGTGATGATGGAGGAATGTCCATGGCATAGTCCAGTCTATTAGTCTCACAGGTGCATTGTCCAAAGGGTCATAGAAAGTGGAGCTGGGGCAGTTTAAGGATGGACAGGGTAACAAGGTGGGACAAATGGATGACAATCAGGTCTCATTTCTGGGCGAGGGTCTTGGCATCGTTCTCTGTCTTGTTCCAGGAACTCAGGGACCGTTTGCGGGGTGGTTCTCCCTCTGCAGGGGGTGGGGTGCTGGTGTGGTGGTCCTTTGGCGGTGCCTCCTATCCACTAGCACCGGCGGAGGTGGTGGGCAGTTCATTGTCCAGGCTATTGTCAGGGGCCCCTTGTTGTGCCACATTGTCCCTCCTGGTGTTGACAAGTTCCTTCATCACCCCTACAATGGTACCCAGGTTGGAATTGATGGATTTGAGTTCCTCCCTGAAGCCCAAATACTGTTCCTCCTGCAGCCGCTGGGTCTCCAGAACTTGGCCAGTACCGTTGCCATTGCCTCCTGGCAATGGTGGTAGGCTCCCATGATGTTGGAGAGGGCCTTGTGGAGAGTGGGTTAACTGGGCCTGTCCTCCCCCTGTCGCACAGCAGCCCTCCCAGTTCCCCTGTGTTCCTGGGCCTCTGCCCCCTGAACCGTGTGCCCACTGCCCCCAGGGCCTGTTGTTGGTGCGGTGGTGGGTTAGCCTGGGTTCCCTGTAGTGGTGGATACACTGCTGATTGACGTGTCCTGGGGACAGAGGTATGGGCCCGCTGGGTGGGTGCTGTGCTGGTGTTTCCAGAGGGGGGTTGCTCTGTAGTGGCCTGTGCCAGTGTGAGGGGAACCGACTGTCCCGAGGTCCCAGATGGGCTGGGCTGGTCGTCTAGATCCAGTTGGCCAGAGCTGCTGTTGTGACTGTGGGCCTCTTCTGTGTGTGGAGTGGACATGTTGGACCCTCCTGTCCGGTGACGTTGGGTAGGGGTTCTGCAGGGGGGGTAAAAGCATGATTATTGCATCTGTGTGTGCCATGGTGTGCAATGGGTGGGTGACCGTGTACACCAGTGCTTGCATTCCTGTGTGGGGCCTTGTGTGATGATGGGTTAGGGGGGTGTATGGGTATGTGCAGTGGCCATGCTTTGGTGATAGGTGTCCATGCTTTGGTGTTGCACGCAGGGCTTGGTGTTGGGATGGGTGGTTTGTGATATTGGGACATGTGTAAGGAGTAGGAGTGATGGGGGTGAGGGCGAGGGTGGGGATATGTGATGGCATGCAGGTAGGGTGGGGGATATAGTAGTAAAGCTTTGACTTACCAGGGTCCATTCCTCCAGCTACTCCTGAAAGGCCCTCAGGATGCAGAATAGCCAAGACTTGCTCCTCCCATGTTGTTAGTTGTGGGGGTCCGCCGCCAGTCCTCTGTACCGCAATGTGGTGTCTTGAGACCACGGAACGCACCTTCCCACGTAGGTCGTTCCACCTCTTCCTGATGTCATCCCTATTTCTTGGGTGCTGTCCACTGCGTTGACCCTGTCCATGATTCTTCGCCATAGCTCCATCTTTATAGCTATGGAGGTGTGCTGCACCTGTGATCCGAATAGCTGCGGCTCTACCCGGATGATTTCCTCCACCATGACCCTGAACTCCTCCTCAGAGAACCTGGGGTGTCTTTGCCGTGCCATGGGGTGGTGTGGGTGATGTGTGGGGTGGTGTGTGTTGTGATGTTTGGGGTGATATTTAGTGGTGTGTTGTGTGAGGTGCGTTGATGTTATGTGGGTGATGGTGTTGAGTGCCTGTGGATGCTCGTTTGTAGATGGTGGTGTCTCTCTGTGGCCTTCAGTCGCAATTGTTGTCATAGGGGTTTGTGGGTGATGTGGGTGTGTGTTTTATATTGGATTGGTTGTGTGGGAGTGGTGTGTGTATGTGTATCAGGTGTGTGTATTCCGAATTGTCCAATGTGGATGTGTTTTGAAAGTGTGTGTGTATTTTGAGCGCGGCGGTGTGTAACGCCAATGGAATACCGCGGTTGAAAGACCGCTGCATGGATTCGTGGGTTGTGATAGTGTGGGCGTATTCCTGTTGGCATGACGGTGGAGGATTTCTTATGGCCAGTTTATCACTGACCTTTGGTGTGGCGGACTTGTGTGGGTGTCTAGATTTTGGCGGATTCCAGGCTTTGGGTCATAATGACCGTGGCGGAATCCCGCTGCGGTGTGTTGGCGGTCTTCTGCACGGCGGTAAGCGGCTTTTACCGCCAATGTTGTAATGACTCCCTTAATCTCTCGGTGCCCACAATTCAGCACCTTGAGAATCTCACAGGTAATTTGCTGTGCTTTACAAACCCTGAATTTATTTATTTGAAATCTTTCTCGGCTGGATTAAACAAACTTGCAAATGACTGCAGTCAGCACCACAACCCCGGCATCACAGAAGCGGCCTGGATAACACACACTGCCACCACCTATAACCAGGCTGACCAGGAACTCTCCCCAATAACACACGCAGAGGCCTTCAGGGAGGTGCAATTAAATCCTCACCCTACAGAGGTGGAACATCTCTTGATAGGTCATGAACAGGTTGCCGAAATGCTAAAAAAGCTCCTGTCCAAGGGGGCTTTCTGGAAAAACATCACCGGGAATCCTGGCAACTCACTATATTACAGCCAATATATAAATCTAGTAAGCGCTCAAAGCCCACCAACTATATATATAGGTTATTCACCTTAATCGATGTCAAAGCCAAGATTTATGCTTCCAACTTGTTCATTGAGATTGAGAACTAGGCCAATCAATCAAACATAGTCCTGAAAACTCAGACTGACTTCAGAGCAGGAATCAGCACTCTCACCAACTTGTTGGCTGAGGAAGCAGTTACTAATCCAGCAAGCTCTATTGATTTAAAGTCAGCATTCGACAATGACCCAAGGGCTCAGTTATGGGAAAAAATGGCTTGCTGGGATGTGCCGGCGAAAATGCTGGATGCAGTCATTAACCTGCATTCCAACACTTGGGTACAAATCAAGCTAGGTGACGGTTGAAGAATCACCCAAAAAATTAACTCCAACTTTGGCCTAAAACATGGGTGCATCTTGGCTCCCTGCTTATTCAACATATACACGGCCGATCTTGATAGCCACCTGGCCCAAGTGTAGGGTCCTCGCAGTCCTCCCGGTCTGGGTAAGGAACAAATTAGAAGTCTGCAATAGGCCAACAACAACGTCCTGCTCAGCTAAACACTAATCAAGCTGCAGTGGTCGATATATCAATAACTGGGGTTCACCACCAACCTGTAGCTGGGCCTTACCTTCAATAAAGCCAAGGTAATTTGTTTCACGAGCATAAGCAACAACAGGCAGCCAAAATTTGCCTGGCACACCAATGCCAACATTCTATAACAAGTAAAATCCTACAAGTACCTTGGAGTTCTCGGTTCACACTTACAAAATGCACCTCCAATCAAGACGAGCCATAGATAACAACGTACTGTTTGCATTTAAAACCCTGCAGCAAAATATGAGAAACACCGTGACACACCATCTCCTCCAGGTCACGGATGCCAAATTCATGCCTTCGATATCCCACAGCCCAGAAATGCTTAAAGGGAAAGACATAACAACCTCAAACACCTTACAATCAAGCCTCTTTAGAATACTCTTTGTCATTTATCAGTACATCTCGCTAGCCCAAATCAGTCTTGGGCCTGGCCTGCATCACCAGGGCCCAGCCAGAAACAAGGCACTAGTGACATTTTGCTGGAGGACAAGGGCTGCTGAAGAAAATTTGCTTTGACACAAGTGCTGGCTGGTAATAGAAAAGCAGGCCTATGAAAAGAAATCAGTGTTCTCACCATTACAGCAGTCAGTCTCTACACTGCAATTAGAAGAAGCATGGCACACCCCCATGGAACATGGCATTTTTAAATGAACTACCAACAAAGCAGCCAAACGCTTATCATTCATCACAGTTAAGGCTGCATTAGTGAGCACACAGCACTCATGGGCAGTTATGCCATTGTATGCTGCTTGGGGCCCTAGCCATACATGCCATCCCATTTCGTCAACGCCAAGAAACATGATCTAATGCTACACCCATCTTTGAGATCTTTGCAAATCAGATCATGCTGTCCAGCTGTAATAGCCTTACTCCTCCTTTCAGCAGGGGGGACGCTGCTCCCCCTTAGCAGAGGGGCGCCCCTGTCTTCTTTTAAACATATATTCTTATACTATTATCCCATCTGGTCAGTTAGGCTCTTTAGGAAAAAGACTTCTTGCAGCTTGCTGTGTAGCAGTAGCTTAACAGGAGGTCAGCCAGCTGACACCTGAAGTTCACTTCTTTGTTCCTGGTACAGGTAGGAGCTGGTCCAGCATTTCAGGTCTCCTCCCAGGACTCAACAGAAGGTGTAGTCCTTCTGCCCTCCACGGGTCCAGTATTGTTCTGAATAGGGTGCCCAGAGGTGTCACTTGTTCCTCTATTATCTTAGTCATGTGCTTGCCTTGGGCCATAATGACATTTGTGAAGACTGCGGGGTCATTGTGGTCATTGTCAGCAGCGGTCTTATGGCACACCAGGGCTCATTCCAGCTTATGCTAGCCCTCCATTAATTGCTGTATCAGTCTTTCTATCTCATATCAGATGGCAGATGATGCCTTCATTCTCCACCACTTGCAGGGTTTTTTGGCCCCTGGGCTTATACCCTGTTAAATAAAGAAGCGGAGGCACTTGATTTGTGTAGCGGTTTTATTTTTATTTTTACTTCCGAGGTGGGGACAGTGTTCTGGTCTTCTAGGTTAGGTGAGTGTAGATCCTTCTGAAAAACGTGTCTGGCCTTCAGCACAAGCCTTGTTGTGACCACCACCAGTTTTTCTTGTTAGAAGAGAGATAGGAGCAGGTAAGAACAATTCTCTGGTTCTTTAGCAGTTCCCCACAGTTGTTAGTTTCTTTAGAGTGACAGGACTACCTGTGTACGATATAAGCGGTCCAGAAAAGTAAGGTGCTCTTGCTCACAAAGTGTCCAAATCATGCAAGGGGTGCTGAGGGAATTTTTATCCTGTTTCTCAAATTTTTACACACACAAAAAATGGGGGAATTAGCTAAGGGGATTCTTTAGGCGGGGGAGGGGTACATTAACCAAACAGTAGAATTCTCCTTTCTTGCAAATGAAAAACAAAAACCACAAAATCTGCCTGCCTCCCACCCATTCTATAGTCATTTTTCTCTTATTTGAGCTCTTGCTCCCCAGGCCCCCAACCAGGTATGCACTTGCATGAGCCATGGTCCTTCTGGAGCGTGGCTGGAAACTTCGTCCAAACAGTGGCATCTAAAACGTCTGATTCCCTCAGTGCCGCGATCCCTTCATCAGTATCTGCAGCCTCGCTTGGCATCTTTCGTCAAAGGTGGTTGTCCCATCTGTGTTTCTTTCTAGAGACCCAGGGTTCCATTGATCTTTTTCCTTGAAGTCGATGATGACATCCTCTTACAGGTTCCGACTTTTCAGTTCCGTCTGGCTCCCGGCTCCGTTCATTGACCATGCCTCCTGCACAAAGGAAAACCCTAATTTAAAGGAACAAAGTCCAGGTATAAGGACGTCCCACCTTACAGAGTGAACAGAGTGAACAGTTCGTACTCTCGGTTCCACATCCAAATGGGGAGACCACAGCAGAGTTCCTGGTATCCCTAGTCAAAAAGGAAGATCTTCCTGGAGTCATTCTGAAGTCATCCGATGACTTCAGCTGGGCTATTCCTGTAATTAACTGGTGAAGTCATCACAGGCCATCCTGAAGTATGCCTATAGGGCGAAATATTTAAATGAGATGACTCTAGAGTCATCAGAAAAACTACAGTAGGATGGTGTTGTGATGACTTCAAGGTGATGATCATTTACTACTGTAGGATGGCCTTCTGATTACTTCAGTGGAAAGCCTGTGATGATCTTTTACTATTCCAGGATGATTCCCTGATGACTTCAGGGTACGCTAGTATTGCTTCAGGATTATAATAGGATGATCTCAGCATGACTTCAGGATGGAGTGTTACTACACCAGGATTACTCCCTGATGACTTCAGGATGAGGTTTTATTACTCTAGAATGATAGCATGATGATTTCGGGAGGAGGCTGTTATTACTTCAGGGTGGTGCCCTCTTAATTCCTCGATGTAGTTATTTTACTCCACGATTGTCCCATACTGATTTCAAGATGGAGGTGCTATGCCAGGATGATCGCAGAGTATTACTGGGTGAACACTTTTGCGAAAATTATAAAACGTGTTTTTGTGCGAAAAGCGTGGATTATGGTCACAGAAACACCATAACGGCTTTGCAGGCAAACTAGAAAAAGGGGTGAAGTCCCTTATTTCCAAATATGGGAAAACACGTCAAGCTGCCTGCTTTACCTTGTGCTGCAAAATGATCCAATAACTCACTGGCTACCCACTGTTATTCTGAAAGGTTTTCCAGTGGCTAATCATAACTATCTAGCAACAGATACCTGAACTGATTGGTTGATGGGAACCAACTTGATGTGTATAAACAGCAAGCAGTGCAGTTGTTATACCCTTGTAATTAGCTTCTCCGAACCCATAATAGCCCTGTTCCTGCCTACTCATTCCATCATGTAAACAATCTTGCAGCAACTCAATTTTTACTAGAGGATATAATTGGCTATTGGCGCCTTTTTTGTGCATCGTAATTGGAGAAGGAGGCGACAGAAAATGGCAGGTTCCCACTTCCATGCAAACTTCATCCAGACCCTCTCATGAGTGCTGTAGGATATGTACTGGTACTTCAGAATGATTTGACAATTGCTAAGATCCATGACTACCACTCATCCTATTACAACGTAAACACAAAGTATTGTTAAGCTAATACACAGCAACAACCACAAACCCACCTGTCACTTCTCCGCTCCTTGTAGTCCTGCTTCCATATTGTTCTGTGACTCCTTCTGGTAGTAGTGGAAAGGCAGGAGACAGTGAGTGATTGTAAGTATCTGCGATAATGCAACAGGTGGAAAATTTGTGAGGAGAGAGTCAAGGTGTCTAGGTATGTGTGACTGTGTGATCGGGATTTTGTGACGAACAGTGGTTGAGGCCTGTAACTGAGATTCAATGTAATATTGGGTACATCAGAGCAGGATACTGCAATTCAATGGAGTTGGGTTTGAAGATATTGTAAAAGATTAATGTCATTGGTGGGCGAGTGTTTGGCAGTACCTGATGAAAAGTGGCTTGATCAGATGATTTCTGTGGTTCGCGATCCTACAAGTGAGGAAAAGAAGTGTTGGTGTGACTCAAAGGTATTTAGAGTGGTTTCAAAAATATGGTGTCAGGGAACTTTCATACATTACTAAGTAATTGGTTGAAAGGCTGAATGCTGTGAGTGCTGAATGCTGTGAGAACAGAGTGAGCCTCTGAGTATCTTTGGATGAGTAGCCGTTGGTAGAGAGATGAACAGGTAGTGTTGTATGAAATGGTGGGCATGCTATGAGTGGATGATAAAGTGAAGTGTAAATGACTATAGTCTAATTTAGAGTTTTGCCATTGGATTACTCAGTCACAAACGTGACGGATGTCCCGTCCACCATTTTATGATTTCCATAAGCTATAATGTAATCGTATTACAGCGGATGGGATATCCGTCACATTTGTGATGGAGTAACCTCATCCTCCAAACTCCAAATCAGGTCCTAAGTATAATTACATGGTGCGTGTGAGCAAAGGGAAGGCAAGTAATGTTTTGAGTGGATGGTGCGAGTAACTGAGCATGTATCTAACGCAACAGTGTTATTTTGTGAATCTGGATGAATGGTGTGGGTAATATGGAGAGCAGTGAGTGATACACGTAACACTGAGTAGTAGGAGAGGGGTTTGAGTTTATACGGTCCATGGCCCCCCCGCCCACCTCCCCCATCCAGAACTACAGGGGTCAGAGTTCTTGCAAGGACTTCCTCATTACACCAATATAAATTAGAAATCAAGTTGGACTGCAACCTATACACAACCCACTGAGCAATGGAAGTGTTTCTGGTAACGACCAGCCCCACAAGATAGGTTCAGCGACACCGTGGAAATCCAAACCCTCTTGCGTAAACAAATAACACACTCACAAAAGCACAAAGAAACAATACATGTATTTTAAAATGTTTATTTTAAAATCCAACCCAGTGCATAAAATATGAATGGTAAACACACAGGATGCAAAAAAGAAATGCAACTAACCATGTCACGATCAGCAAAACCAATACGAAAGTCTCTAACATGGATGTTTAGTTCTTTTCATCCTAATACCCTTAGGCTATTTCTAAGTACTGCACTAAGATATAAAGCTGTAAATAGATAGCCTATTTTCACGTTTCTTAAAATGGCTCACGAAGCATACTCATTTTCATTAATAAATAGCAACTCAGCTATTCTCCATTGCAGCTTGTTTGGAGCTTTGGTATAAACAGCGACTGGACCACAGCATGTTTTCCAATGTTGCTTCAAATTGAGGCTGGTTGGTGCTGCAAACCGGTGTGACCTCTGGTGTGATATTGCTGTAGGAAGTCCCTCTCCAACTATGATCCAATACCTAGGTTTCTGTAGCATCTGATCCCCTATTTTATCTTATTTTGTGAAGATAAATGCAAGGCTTGCAGACAGTATAGCATCTAGAAGGCTAACAATCATGGCAACAAATTTGTCAAATTGATTCACATATGGATTAGATGCATTTATAACTAAAAAGCAAGTGAGGGTACACAATAAGTGGGCATGATGTTATGTTAGCCTAAATGGACACAATGCCAACATTTCTATGCATGTCTTAACAACTTCGCACATTCTAGGATAAAGATAAAAGTGTCTGAAACCAGCAAAGAGCTGCAACATTGATCACAAAAGAGTGTGTTGTGAATGGTTGCAAACATGTTGTGAAGGGTGGGTATGGCAACTGGCTATGGGAAATGTTACATGAGATTAAGCAGATATATGGGAAAGGTGTTACTGAATATGTGTTGTTAAATGCTGGAGATAAGTGGCTGCTGCTGTACAAAGTGATGTGTTGAATGAGTAGTGCAAGTAGCTTAGGCAAATGTTCTGATTGATTATAGGTTTGCAGTATCAGATGTGAGCAGTAGGTTTTGCTGTGCAAGGCTGAAAGGGTATGCATCTGACTGTGGGTGAGAACTAACTGGTATGAGTGACTGGTTATGTTGATGAGTGGTGTTTAAAATGGTTGAGAGTGAGTAAAAGGTGTGAGCAAGTGGGTGAGGGTGAATGTCTGCACATGACTGCTTGCATAAATGAAGACTATGATTTAAAGAGTGCGGTTTGTGGGTGATAGTATGACTGGTGTTGCAGAATAGCTGTGGGTGTGTGTCAAAGTGGCTGAAGGTGAGTAGCTTGATGAAATGGTGTTTGGATTGTGCTAGAATGTAGCTGACGTGCTGTGAGTATTGGGGTAGTGAATATGTACTGTAAGTGCTAAAGAGGAGTGGTGTTGCAAGTGACTAGGAATGAGAGGTGGGTGAAAGTGGTTCTGTGAAAAGACAAATTATGAGAATGGCAGGACAATCTAATCACTGTCCAAGTTATTTGAGGAATAGTGATCTGTTGTAGAGTGGGCGAGATATATTGTGCTTGTGTGATAGTGTGAGTGATTGGTGTTAAAAGTAAGTTCTGCTAACCATCTGAGTGCGAGTTATCAGTGGTGTGACACTGAGCGCAAGCTGCATGTTGGTTTTCTCAGTGGATCACCGGTGCTACATGTGGCTGAATGTGTGCTGTGTTGGGAGGTTGAGA
Organism: Pleurodeles waltl; assembly: GCF_031143425.1. Lineage (NCBI taxonomy): Eukaryota > Metazoa > Chordata > Amphibia > Caudata > Salamandridae > Pleurodeles > Pleurodeles waltl. The sequence continues at coordinate 832,453,900 of NC_090440.1, read as the reverse complement.
GTGATTGGTGATGGCATGGATGAGCGATATTGCATCTGGTAAGCGTTCTTAGTGTTGCAACAGAGTGGTATATGTGAATGATGGTAAGTGAATGGTATAAGCAGATAATTGTTGCGGGCTGTATTACTAGTTTAAAGTGGTGCCACTTAGTAATTTTGTAGGTGGCAGTTCGGTATTGTGAGAGGCTAACTGGTATGATTAGAGTCCAGTGGTATACCAAATTAATGACTGCTTGCAGGGATGAGTTGCTGTATGAACCAGTGAGACAAGTGATTAATGTTGTGAGATATACAAATGTTGTAGAGGCTGGAGGCAAATGAATGGTGGTGTGAGTAGTGTAAGCAGCTGAAAGTTATTATATGGTGTAAAAGGCAGCAGATAACCATGTGTGGTAAGAGATCAGGGGTATTTTGAGCAGGTGGTGTAAGTGGCTGTGTATGAGTTTAAGAGGGACATTATAATATGTCAATGAGTGTAGTTCAATGGCATAGTGAATGGCGGGCTCCAATATTGTTGTAAGTAACTAGAAAACACAAAATATTTGGAGATGAATCATACTGTGAGTGAGAGATATTATAACAAGCTGTGTGGAGAGGCAGTGGGCATGAATACTTGCAAGAGATCCTGAGTGCAGGCTGTGACAGGAACAAGCCAAGTAGCACTTACCCACCTCTATGTTGATATGAGGCACTGGTCATGTGCTGTGGCCACTTACGTTATCCAAGGTATCGCAGTCCCTGCGCTCTTGAGGCACACAGCTCTGCTCTCTGTCTTTGAATGTTGCTTTATAAGGCTCCTTTGATTTCGAAATGTAGTTTCAGCTTTGTATACAAATGTGCTGGAAGAGGACAACTACTTTAGATGGTTACAGAAGTACATTATAGGTTTTCTACACATGAGCATCATGTACACCACATCTTGTCACGATTACTCCCCTGATTACACACACCATCCTGTCAAACCTCTCTTTCATCTCCCTCCCACCCAACCCCCTCCTTTTTGCAGCTCCCTTCTATCACCCATCCCATCATCAATTCCTGTCCTTCGGTGCCCTACATGCAGCCCAGATCAGATTGCTCACTCCCCTCATGCCTTAACCTCTCCACTCCTGGTACTCAACCTCTTTTCCCTCTGGTCCTACCACCAAACCACCATGCCATTATATCATATTTATCTCCTCCAGTCCTTCTATTCCCCCTTTCTGTGTCACCCAACTCCTGCACTGACCAGTCGTCCATTCCCTCCTTTCTCTTGCTCCGCCTTTCAAACCCCCATTAGACATTCCAGGTTGATTCCTATGATCTATATTGTGTCCCTTCAAATATCCGTTCCATCCTATCTGATTATCTCCTTTCCACTGTCGCCCATCAACTTTCACAGTTTGTCCCTTACGCCCTGCCACCTTGCTACGTCCTCAAAGCTGTGATTCATTCCGTGTATGTTATGTTATTGTATTTTGTATAGCGCCAAACTACCCGGAGGCTTCGTAGCGCTGATCCGTGTATGTCCCTTATGATATGCCATTCATTCACAGCCCTGTACTACCTCATATGCACCTGCTCCCACCAAGTCACCCCAACACCCTTTCCTTCCCTCAACTATAATTTTCTTCTAATGTCACCTATCCCAGATACACTGTGTTACCTATTCTCCCAATTTCTACAGTGTCAACCTGTCAATTAAACTACTACTTGTACATCCCATGCCCTGACACCAGCCCTTCAGTTGCAATACCCTCCACTCCCACACCTTTTCATGAACCACACACTCTAAGATATCCATACCTGTCCCATCAGTCACCCCCTTTTGTCATCTGTTGTGTGGCACTGCCACACGCATTTGGCTGTCCAATCAGCCTTCTCTCTTCCATCACACACCTTCTCACTTGACATTGGAAAGATGATTCAATGAGGGAAAGTTTGTAGCCGAGTTCTGGTAGTCTTCAGGTCATAAGTCTGGATCCCCACAGTGCCAGCTTAGTCTTCCCTCCTTCTAAGATTGGTAAAATGAATACCATGCTAGAGATAAAAAGTAACCTGTTATTTACAGCACTTGGAAACTAACACAACTACCTCTGCCATCTATCACCAGACATAGGGCCTCATTCCAACCCTGGCGGTCTATGACCGCCAGGGTGGAGGCCGGATGAAGCACCGCCAACAGGCTGGCGGTGCTTCATCTTGTATTCCGACCGCGGCTGTGAAGCCGCGGTCGCCCAGCCGGGTCCGGCGCTTTTCCGCCAGATTTCACCCAGCTGGGGGAATCCTCCATGGCGGCGCTGCTTGCAGCGCCGCCATGGGGATTCCGACCCCCTTCCCGCCAGCCTGTTTCTGGCGGTTTTTACCGCCAGAACCAGGCTGGCGGGAACGGGTGTCGTGGGGCCCCTGGGGGCCCCTGCACTGCCCATGCCATAGGCATGGGCAGTGCAGGGGCCCCCTAACAGGGCCCCAGCAGGATTTTCACTGTCTGCCAAGCAGACAGTGAAAATCGTGATGGGTGCCACTGCACCCATCGCACTCCAGCTACTCCGCCGGCTCCATTCGGAGCCGGCTTCCTTGTAGCTGGGCCTTTCCCGCTGGGCCGGCGGACGCCCTTTTGGCGGTCGCCCGCCGGCCCAGCGGGAAAGCCAGAATGGCCTCCCCGGTCTTTTGACCGCGGAGCGGCCAAGTGGCGGTTCCCGTTTGGCTAGCGGCTATCGCCGCCAGCCAAACTCGGAATGAGGCCCATAGTTATCAAATGTTAATTAAGTTATATTGTATGATGATATCTGGGTCAGAAACCACACTATCATTTCTTCTGATCAGAATTCCATGTTATGTGATATTTTTGGGCCAAGGCTAACGCAGTGGGGTTCTAGTTATTTTAACAGAATGCTATATATTGGTATTGAAATCAGACAAACCCTCAGAAAACAATTGCTAATATTGTTTATGGAAGCTTCATAGAAGCGGATTACACATCTGTCTCTTGCAAAGTTAGTAACAGTCCCTTAATGTAAGAGGGGAGAACCATGAAAGACAGGTGAGAAAAGGATATGGAGGAAGGTGGTCAAGTGGGAGGGGATTTGACAGAGAAGGGATGGTGAGGGAGGAAGAGAAAACTGAGGAAATTAAATTGAAAGGAACATTGGGGTGGAGAAGGGAAGGAAAAAACAAACAGGTGGGAAAGGAAAAAAAGAGGACAAGGGAGTTAAAGAGGACACAGTAAAGTGAGAAATATGCATACATGTGAAATGGGAAAGAGTAAATCATTGGTGGAATAGCACAAAAGGAGAGTGGAGGGAACGGAATGGGGAGCAAAACAGGAGAGTGAAGAGGAAAAGCAGACTGGTAGAATCTTTGGCTCTGGGGCTAGAGGTGTGTGTGTGTGTGTGAGACCAAGTTTGGGACTTCGCTGGGTCTGCAAGTCTAACAGTGTGTATGTGCTACATCTTCATGTCAGACAGAACGGTAAGTCAAGGGCAGCTTTTCACAATAGCTTTGCCTGTGGCAGGTATGGCATCACTATCCCACAATTCTCAGACGCCAGAGAGACCCTTGCATATGCCATAGAACACGTTTGTGAAATATATAGGTGGCAGTGATTGTCATAAACCTGTACTCTTTGCTGTCCAAATTCGGTAGTGATATAAATGTGCATCATACCTGCAGGTTCTATCAGGTAGTACGCTTCTCTCCTCCTGCTGCACACTAACATATACAGAAGAATGAAAAACGGGGATGCATTACTTAAATGTTGAATGCACAATAATTACAAGTTTGCTGTTGCTGTGGAGTGTCTAGCAATCGAGAACACAACTACAGGTGATGGGGACACACAGGCTGTACAGAAATGAAATGCATACATGTTTAAAGGATTAACTTTGCAGATGCCTAGATTTGGGTAGATTTGTGTGTACTCCTCCACAGCCAAGCCGTGCGCTCAACTTCGGTTGCAACATGAAATGAAAGCCCCATTTCTTCACATAAACCAAAACAACGGGGGCTGCTGCAGAAAGTTGCAGAGTTTAAAACAGACTCACCATAGCAAAGTAACACACCCCACAATTATCATCTTACACGCATTTCGAACAAAGATCCGACCGGGCTGATTGTTGCTGTCTTTTGCATAACTTCCTTGGAGTAACAGGTGCTAGTGCAACTCGATTTTGAGGCAAACGTGCTTGAAAACGCGCCATAGTTAATCTCCGTAAAACATCTCCTGTCCTAAACTTCCTTACCCTCGAGGTGATTTTCTCACACGGTGACGCAGTAAGTGACGTACTTCCGTTGCCACCGGATGTGCGTACCAAAGCAGCGGCTTTCTTTGAAGCCAGTGACAGCAGGGTTTTTCTCATTTTATGAGTTACTTCTTTATAGGTCCCTTGAAATAAAACACCTTTAAACTTGTGTATTGTATTTTGGTGCACAGACATGCGCTTTAAAAACCGCAAAGGTCATTGGTGAGAAGTATGCAAAATAGTAAGTTTTGTACTGTGATATTTGCAGAGGCTGTTTTAGGTGAGGGTAGAAAAATAAATGTGTTGGGCAATTAAGGTGTGCTCCAGCAGGCACAAACGGGATCAAATTAAACTGCGTTTTTTTGCTCAAAAACACATTGCATTGTGGGACTTGTATCTTCATTATTTGCATTCTTTCTTGGATTAAAAATCCCAGAATGCAAAGCAACACATAGAAGCATCCTGTGCATTAAAAAGTTTTTAACCTCAAGTAAATGAGCACCCAGTGTAATATGTTTCTGCCTTCCCCAACCTTATTTGTAGGAATTAAGTACTTGCTTTGCTTAATTTTCTTTGTAACATGCCCACCATGCCAGTTGCCAGGGCACAAGCCCTATATTCTGCAGATCACAGGAAATTAAATCTGTCAAACCCCCCTTTGTAACGCGCTACAAGCCCTGCGAAGTTTCCCAGGCCCACGCATGAAGTGCTGCTCTACTCCATGATTTTTATTGAAATTCTGGCACTTGTAGTTTTGTTTATCCCACTATAAAACACAACTTCAAGTTCCAGAATTCAAAGGGGAAAAGCTGGACTGGAGTAGCACATCATGCATGGAGCTGGGAAACTTGGCAGCTATATGCTACCTATTTCAAGCTTTGCATTATGATTTCTCATACCTGGTTATATTGACTGCTGCTAAATACAGCATTCAGTTGCCCACTGCTGCTAGATCCGTAGGAGACAGAGTAACTGAGACTGAGAATGATGTGCAGTAAGCAGAGAGACTGGCTAACGCTCAGCATGAGTTGGACAGAGCCTGACTGGGTCTGAGGACGTAAAAGACTGGCTGAAAGAGCTTGAGGCTGAAAGAGACTGAGAATGACAGACTCAGAGCGACTAAGATGAGGATAAATTGAACCAAGGGTGGCACAGTGTCTGGGACTGAGAGTGACAGATTGAGAGCATATGGGAATTGAGAGGCTGGGAGTGACAAAGTGAGAATAACTTGGAGGATGCCTGAGTCTTAGGCCCAGAGTTAAGAGGGCCTAGCACCTCCTTGCCCCACATTAGCGTCATTTCTTTTTACGCTAATGTGGCGCAACAAGGCCAAAATTGCCGCACCAGATTTACAAAGTGGCGCAATGCATGCATTGCACCACTTTGTAACCCCTTGAACCACATTATGCCTGCGCTAGGCATAATGTATGGCAGGGGGGCATTCCCCCGTTAGAGGGCTGAAATAATGGCGCAAAGAAATCTAAAAGCTCAGAGCAGGCATTAAAAGGGGGCATTCCATTATTTATAATGGGCTCCTATGTACAGTTCATGTTTAGCGCCAAAATTTTGGCCACAATTTTGGCACTAACCCCGAAAAGTACATCAAGAGCATCAAAAGTTTTGACACTAGTGCCCCCTTCCCTGTGCCATGGTGCGCTGTATTTTAAATACGTCGCACATATGGTGGTGGAAGGGGGCGCTAAGGGGTGGAAGAAAAATGACGCTGCACTGGGTGCAACACCACTTTTCTTAAATCTGCCCCTCAGATTAAGAGACTGACTAAGAACAAAATAGATTAAGCGTGAGACTGAAAGAGATTCAGAGTGAGAGTGACTTAGGCTAAGAGTGCCTGGGACTGATAATAGTATCAGGGACATCTTAAGGATTTGGGGGGCTGTGAGAAAGTAGCCTCTTTCTAGCATGGTTACCCCCACTTTTGGCCTGTTTGTGAGTGTGTGTCAGTGTGTTTTTTACTGTCTTACTGGGATCCTGCTAGCCAGGTCCCCAGTGCTCATTGTTTGTGGCCTATGTGTGTGTTGTCAGTAGTGCTTAACTGTGTCACTGAAGGTCTGCTAACCAGAACTTCAGTGCTTATGCTCTCTCTGCTGCCAAATTAGTCACTATAGTTTAGTGACTTCATCTACAAATTCCAATTTGCACACTGCCCCCCCTCTTATAAGTCCCTAGTACATGGCACCTAGGTACCCAGGGCATTGGGGTTCCAGGAGATCCTTAGGGGCTGCAGCATTTCTTTTGCCACCCATAAGGAGCTCAGACAAACCCTTTCACAGGACTGCCACTGCAGCCTGCGTGAAATAGTGCACACACTATTTCACGGCCATTTTCACTGCACTTAAGTAACTTATAAGTCACCTATATGTCTAACCGTCATTTACTGAAGGCTAGGTACAAAGTTACTAGGTGTGACGGCACCCTTGCACTAGCAAAGGTGCCCTCACGCTGTCCAGGGCCAAATCCCCGGACTTTGTGAGTGCGGGGATACCATTACACGCGTGCACTACATATAGGTCAATATCTATATGTAGCTTCACAATGGTAACTCCGAATATGGCTGTGTAAGGTGTCTAAGATCATGGAAATGTCCCCCCATTTCAAATTTGGTATTGGGGGTCAATCTCATGCATGCTGGGGGCTCCACCATGGACTCCCAGGATTGCCAAACCAGCTTTCTGAGGCTTGCACTGCAGCTAAAGCAGCTGCCACCTCACAGACAGGGTGCTGCCCTCCTGGGGTCTGAGCAGCTCAGTCCCAGGAAAGCAGAACAAAGCATTTCCTTTGGGAGGAGGGTGTTACACTTTCCCTTTGGAAATAGGTGTTACAGGCTTGGGAGGGGTAGCCTCCCACAGCCTCTGGAAATGCTTTGAAGGGCACACATGGTGCCCTTCTTGCATAAGCCAGTCTACACCGGTTTAGGGACCCCCCAGTCCCTGCTCTGACACGAAACTAGACAAAGGAAAGGGGAGTTACCATTCCCCTGTCCATCACCACCCCAGGGGTGGTGCCCAGAGCTCCTCCAGTGTGTCCCTGGCATTAGCCATCTTTTTTTCCAAGGTGTGGGGACATTCTGGAGCTCCCTGAGTGGCCAGTGCCAGCAGGTGATGTCAGAGAGCCCTCCTGATAGGTGCATACCTGGTTAGGTAGCCAAGCCCCCTCTCAGGGCTATTTAGGGTCTCTCCTGTGGGTTCCTCTTCAGATTCAGCTTGCAGGTTTCCTCCAGGAATCCTCTGCAATTTCTGCTTCAGCTTCTGACCATCGGATCACCCACAGACTGCTACAGGAACCGCTGTACCTGCAGCAAAGTATCCAGAAAGGCTACTGTGACCCTGCAACTTCATCTCCAGCCAGCAACTGCAAATGTTTCCAAGGTGTGCACACTCTGAGGACTCCCTGCCTTCATCCTGCACCAGAAGAACTGAAAAAATCTCCTGTGGAGTGACGGAGTCACTTCCCTGCTCCAGCAGGCACCTCCTAAGATGACGACCGGTTATCTGGGATTCCTCTCCTGCCGACGAGCGTGCTACCTGGAACAGAGGTGGTAAACCCCTAAGGTCCAGCTGTCCAAATTTGGCAGAGGTATGAGCTTGCCTTCCCGGTTTGCGACAGTACCCCTGTGCACTGCTCAGTGTGGCCCAGGTCCCCAGCACTCCATCCTGTGACGTACAACTTGCTGAGTTGTTCTCCGGCAGCACGATACCTTCTTTTGTAGTGCTGCAGCAACCCCAATTTGCACCTTCTTTATCCCCGGACTCCCATGGGTGCTGCCTGGTCATCTGTGGGTTCCCTCCAGTGTTGGGAGCCCCCTCTGCCTCCTCAGTCCGAGTTGAGGCCCCCAGGTCCCTCCTGGGTCCAGGCAGTGCCATTTTGACGCAAACCTCGACATTGCTTGAACCAAAGCTTGTCGGACGAATCCAGCGCTGCAACTTGCCTGCAACCAACATCTCGACGTGGGACATCTCCTGCATCACGCATGAACCCATAGCCATCTTCTTTGATGGTCTTCTGCAGGCTTCCTCTAACTGGAAAATCCTCTTTTGCACCATCTTCTAGGTTGGCAGGGGCTCCTGTCCTTCCTGGAATCTTCCTTGACTTCTGGACTTGGTCTCCTCTCTTCACAGGTCTTCAGGTCCAGGAAGTCACCATTTGTTGCTTGCAGTCGTGCTTGGTTTTTGCAATAACTCTTATCACAACTTGTAGAGTGACCTGAGGAAACTTGCAGTACTTTACTCCTACTTCCTGGGCTCTGGGGTGGGGTATTTCACTCACCTTTGTGGTTTGGTTTTCTTACACTCCCAGCGCCCCTCTACACACTACACTTGCCTAGGGGGGAATTTGTGATCCGCATTCCAATTTCTTAGTATATGGTTTGTGTTGCCCCTAGGCCTATTGCTTTCTATTGCATCCTATTGTATTTTCTACTGTTTGCACTATTATGTGACTATTTACTTACCTGATTTTGGTCTCTATTGTATATATTGTGCATAATACTTACCTCCAGAAGGAGTATTGCCTCTAAGATATTTTTCGCCTTGTGTCACTAAAATAAAGTACCTTTATTTTTGGTAACACTGGGTATTGTCTTTTATTGTGTATAAGTACTGTGTAACTATGGTGATATTGCAGGAGCTTTGCATGTCTCCTAGTTCAGCCTAAGCTGCTCTGCTACAGCTGCTTCTAGACAGCCTAAGCTGCTTGAACACTGACTACATTTCACTAATAAGGGATAACTGGACCTGGTGTAAGTACCTAGGGTACCCAATACAAACCAGGGCAGCCTCCTACAGAGGCCTTGAGCCAAAGGTATTTTGGAGACCCGTTTTTGGAACAGCTTTGAATTTATGATCCAGTTTCAGCTTTCATTACATATTTGGCCAGGTCACTGACAGTGCACAGACATACTCGTCCAAATTCGAAATATTTCTACATCTACTATTCAGGGATAGAGACATGTTTTCAATATTGTAACAGCAGCAGCTCACTAATAATACTGCAAATGATCTCTGTGACACCCTACCTTTTCTCATATAGCATGTCATGTTTTGATCTAAAATAAAATAAAAATTATGGATGTTGCATGAAACATAACCACAACATTTCTCTGCAAAATGTCTGTAAAAGGCTCACACATCACCCACATTAAAAATAAATGAAATAAATTAAAGGAAAACCGTATTTAATATATTCTGTTTAAATATTAGTCAAGGGCATAATGGCAAGACTCTCTGCAGAACAGAGCTGACTCTATCAGGGGGCCCTCTGAAAGGCTGGGGCCCTGGGCCAGAGCCCACTTTGTTCATGCTTTAAAGGATGTAGGTTTCTTTTCTGATGAATGCAACTCAATGTATGTTGCTAGAAGATCCCTTTCGCCTGTGGATCCCCCAGGGTCCCATCTTGTTCATAGGGTCATTTTAACCTCCTTAAGGAGTCCCTTGACCATGCCACAAATCAACAACATCGAAATCCCCCAGCAGGACAATGACCCACAGTCATCCTGTGCCCTAGCCATCCAACACCTCAAACACTGTCTTTACCTCATCAAGAGATGGATGTCGAACATATATCTGATGCTCAACCACACCAAGACAGAACTGCCACTATTTGTCAATAACAACAAGCAGCAACTAGTGGAAATCTGGCACAGTGACATGAGCATGGACGTATTAAAATCCCAACATTTGCTCAAGTCATTCAGATTTACTCTGGACACCGACTTCACCCTGAATAAACTGATCGCTAAGAAAACCAAGATGGCCAGGTCCGTCTATCCATACTGAAGGAAGTGAAACCATTCTTAAGAGAAAGTGACTTTCAGAAATGCTATCCCAGTTTTTGTCCTCTCACATCCAGATGGTTGTAATACCCTATTCAACACTCCCCAGATATCATACTGCCCCCAGCAGCCCCCTGCTGTGCATCCTGTATGCTCTAGCATTCCTCATTGAGGACTCAAAAAATATGACCACATCACCTTCTAGCCTGATGGAATTCCATTGGTTCCCCCTTGCCAGCTTGTACCATCCTCAGAGTCAGCTGACCAACATGCTCACCACCTCCAATGACTCTCAGCACACATGTAGTCAGGACACCATCAGGCTGGAGATAATGTAGCTAAAAAAGAAAAAAACAATGCAGCAGGCCTGCTACATTTGTCCACGCAATACCTAGAATGACATCCCTAGCGCCATCAGGACCACCCCAACCATGCTTCAGTTTTGGAGACAGCTGAAGACACACCTCTTTAAAGAACACTATATCATGACATTAACAGTCCACCTCTACTGCCACAAGCCAGCTTTTCCTCCACTACAGTCTTTTGACTGTATTTGTGCCTTTGCTCCTGTACAGTGCTCCTCTATCTTTTGGCCAGGTTTGTGCTATATAAGCTTCATATATATATACACGGCCTGCGAGAAAATAGTATTACAGCGACATCATTCACTTAATTTTGGGAATTATGTGTTATGCTTGCAACACAAAATTGCACCTACAATTGATAAATTGGAATCAAATTATAACATTTTGAACATTTTATCACAATATACATTGTTAATAGCAGCTATTATAAATAGAAATTATGTAAATTGTGTTAAAGAAAATAAAATAAAAAACTATTTACCTATGACTTTTCTCATATGGTCTTATGAACACACTGTATTTAAGTTTACATTTAAAGAAAACTGATTTAATACCTATATAGTGCTCACTAAGAAGTAATCAGCAAAAAAAACTAAAATCATAGAGAAAGTTGGACCTTTCTGCCAAAAAAATGAAACCAACCAGTGGGCATATTCTCGGGGTAATCAGCAAACCTGTCTCAAAACATCAGGGGCAGTTTCATCACGTTAAGAATAAATTATGCTTGTGGAATCATCAGATGTTTATTTGCAAATTACCCCCAAATCATCAAGAACAATTGGATCTGATGAAGTGATCAGATACTCAGTTTTAAATCCTCCTAAAATCAGTGGGAATAGTCACACCTTGTGTAGTAGTCAGATACTCATTTTTAAATCATTCTGAAGTCATCAGGAATAGTCACACCTTGTGAAGTAATCAGATACTCATTCTTAAATCACCCTGAAGTCATCAGGAATAGTCACACCTTGTGAAGTAATTGGATACTAATTTTTAAATCATCCTGAAGTCATCAGGTATAGTCACACCTTGTGAAGTCATCAGATACTCATTTTCAAGTCATCCACAAATCATCGAGCACAAGTTTCTAAACTTTGCTGATGACTTCCAGAGCTTGATGATGTCTGATGATGTGAAAATTACTTCTACAGTAGTTAGATGATCATCTGATGACTCTGGGATGGCTTCTAAAGTAATCCTGTTTGACATGGGATGTCCTCGGTCTTGTGACAGGGTGACTCCTGGTCCCTCTCTACCCAATAAGGAAAACGTTCCCATTGGTAACTCTGTACATTTTGGCATCAGTTCCTGTGTGCTTTACTGCAGACATTTTCAAAGGGTTCATCTCAAGATGATGTTACATTGGGATTGTCTCCTGCCTTATTGGGGGGAACAAAGATGTGCCCTGCCGAGGTGTAAGCTGACATTTGCCTCTGACAGGGTCGGCCTTTTTAAAGTTAATCAAGTTGCTGGGCACAGCCCAGGTGGTTATCCTGCCAGAGAAACCGAACTCCTCCCCACACCCAAGGCCTTTGTCTGTACTCTGAGAGCAAGTACATACTCATCAAGACGGATATACAGCTTCTCTGTGACAGTTGCATCTCATGCAAATGGGCCTCCAGAGGCTTTAGGCAGGGAAAAGATAATCAATCAATCACGTTTTTTGTAGAGCGCGCAGCTACTCAAGAGTGTCCCAGCACTAGGGCTCATGGACTACCTGTGTTTAGACTCAGTTACTGATATGCTAAGTCAAACAGCCAGGTTTTGAGGTGGTGTTTGAAGGGGCCTTCATCATTCATGGCCCTCAGGTGAAGAGGGAGTGTGTTCAATGCGGAGGCAGCAAAAAAAGAGAAGGAAGAACCTCCTAATTTTTTATTCATTTTAGGGACATCCACCGGCAATGCCTCAGTGGAGCGCAGGGTCTCTCACTTACTGCTGGCCACTGCAGCTCTTTGAGATGATGGCGATTATGGTGCCCTTTCTGAAGTTTAAATAGAAGCTGAGCTGTGGCATTTTGTAGCAGCTGAAGTCTCTTAAGTTGGTATGCTGGAAGCCACCAGTATAGCGATTTGGCATAGCCCAGCCAGGATGTAAGAAGAGCATGGATCACCAGCTTCAGGCACTGCAGAAGTAGCAGATACAGGAATGTCTTTAACGATCTTGGTAATCCAAAGCAAACACCTACAACACTGTTCACCTGAGACCAAACGAGATTTGACTATCAAACTTCATCCCCAGATTTGTACAGTGGTGGCCAGGCTATGATACGATGGGACAGAGCTGTGCCAGTAATCTCGTCTGGTGTGAGGGTGGAGCACTGAATAGTATTTCCATCTTGCTAGTATTGAACTGAAGGTTATTCAGATGCATCCCCTGGAAGACTGCAGATTTAAATGTAAACAGGATTTAAATTTGCCCAGGGCCTTATGTACTTTCTTATCCCAGGTAAACAAAATCTGGGTGTCATCAGCGTAGGACACAATCTGTACGTCAAAAGATTCCACCAAACAGCCGAAGTGATCAAATAGATATTGAGTAGCAGAGCCCTGAGGGACAACAAACTTTAGCAACTTAGGGTCCGAGGAGTAGGGCAGCATCCACATCAATTCATTATTGTCTGTCTAACTTTGTAAAGTACCTTTCCCAAAATATTTTTTACGAAACTGACTTTACCAATAAATGGTGCTAGTAATACATATTTCATAAAGTCCAAGAAAGAAATTTGTAGTGGCTTGCTAGCTGGAGATAACATTGTTAAATGCAATATTGTATCCCAATGCCTTCCTAGGGAACAGTTAACCCTCAAATTATGAAAATAGTTTTTGTGGCCTTTTCACTGTAAGGGCATGTTTAACATTAACATTTTACATGTCCTAGTTATATATACCATTCATCCTGTCTTAATGGACAGGAAGGGTGACTTGTTAATATTTAAAAGGAATGTTGTAGGCATGTCAAAAGGGGTTATTTTGACAGGTTGAATTCACAGTTTAAAAAATGCCCAGCCAGGCTACAATTGAATGCCTACGGTCCTGTTTACAGTGTCACTGTAGGGGGCAACACGAATGGTGCTGCAGTCCACTAGTGGCATTTAACTTACAGGCCCTGGATACACTTTGTTCGATATATTAGGGATGTACAGGTAAGTTCAATATGCCAATTAAGAGTATAGAAAATGTTGACATGTTTAAGGGGTCAGAGTCCCAGTGCACACAGTCAAAAAACCATTAGCATCAGTCCAAAGAACTGGGGTTATCATGCAAAAAGAGACATTTTCCTACAAGATCATTCTGTAATTATTGCTGATTTTTAAAGGAAACTGTACTTTAAAAAATTACAGTTGGGCCTGATGAAAACGTTTGTTTATTTATGTGCATGTTTATGTGGACTACATATCACAAAAAAAGATTGATGACTGTACATGGCCCATGTGCCTGACTTCCGTGCTCTTCTTTAGACCACTTATGGCTGTGGGCAGGCCACAAACCTTTGTAAACTGCATAATTTCTTCAAGTGCATGACACCCATGTGTGACTTGTGTGCCTTGACCCTCATCATTTGTTCAAGTGATCGTTGAGATGTGTGGTCCATATTCCTTGCACCACTGCGGCTGCCCCTCCCCTAACCTCCACTCTGTGTAGTCCTAATTTCAACTTCTGCATCTCAAACCCCTGAAAAACTGTGCGATTACTGCCAGAAAGTAGGGTCACCTGTGTGGCCCCTTGCTGACCCCTTGAACCTAGGATAATAAGAACTGTTAAATATCAAACTGTGATAACTCACACATATGCTTAAAAAAAAGGCCTTGCCTATTTCTAAAATAATAACTCTGATTGGCCAGCCTGAGCTAAACATTCAATCCTCAGACCATCCTCCTTAGCTATATAGGGTGTGGAGAACATGCCTGACTGCTATATTCTACAAACAAAACTGAACAGAATACTACATTTCATGCTTTACCAGTGAGTGATACACAGAAGATGGATAACATAGCCTCTTTGTGTACTAGTAATTTTACCCACTGCACTCTAATATCGCATTTGTGCTTTCCATTACCAAGCCATGTTATTAGCCCATGTGAAGTCTTGCAATATGAGGACTACCAGATGCTCTTTTACAGGAGAAGCATGTTGGATCATCAGGGGTGACTTTAGACTAGCTTCAAACAACTGGTGCAGTATGTGAATTATTTAATGAATGTTCCCACTCAAACCACAAGGGATGACCTAGGCTAACATTTAATTAAAATTGTTTATCTTGTGACTTTTTTTCCATCAAATTGGACATTTGCTTAACTTAATGCCCTATGTAACCACAGAATTCACCTAAATGATTGTAACTATAACTTTACCATAAATCTATAATTCTGTGTTTGGGTAAAGCTTTTGCTGCTATATCTGGTACTGCACCCATTCTGAATTACTTAGGGATCTTCCCACTGCACGCATACCTGCTACACACCTGGCAACTTACAAAATATTCTCACAGTACGAAGAGAGGGTGGAGCCTTGAAGGGGACCCAGCCTGGTGCAGAGAGTTAATGAGAGACACTCTGACCCTCACCAAGCACCCCACCCACTCCCAAAAACAAAACAAAAAAACAACAAAGGATCAACGAGGCTGTGGCCGAAGTCCTGGTGTGTTTTCGTTCTTTTAATGGATATTGGGTTCTTACAGCCTCTGAAAGCGAGCTGGAAACCCACTGTTTACAGTGGTTTTTGGCTTGTTTTCCCTGCCACCAGGTGATTTTGGCTCCTCACCTTGTGACCAGTGTGAGTTAGCAGATCTGCTGCTAAGTGACACTATGGCCCTCATTACAACTTCGGCGGTTAATGCCGCATACCACCGTGCTGACGGCCGCCAACATACCGTGACCGCAGCAGTATTCCGCTACGGGTATTATGACCCACACTGAGAAATCCGGCACTATACAGACACCCACACAAGTCCACCACACCAAAGGTCAGTGATAAACTGGCAGTACCAAAACCCACACCGTTATGCCAACAGGAATACGCCCACAGTATCACAACCCATAAATCACCGTAGCCGTCTTTCAACCGCGGTAAACCATTGGCAGTACATACCGCAGTGCTCAAAATACACACACACACACACTTACAAAACAACACCAAATTGGACAATTCAAACTACACACACCAGACACACATACACACACCACACCCACATACCCACACCACTATAAAACACACACCCTCATTACCAACAACCCCTTACAGTGAAAAAAAAAGATAGCACACAGAGAGAGACAAGCCAGGAGCACCCACTCAATCAGAGCCACAAAACACCATCATCCCTACACCATCCACGGACCTCACCCACACACTCCAACACCGCGCCCCACACACCCGCACACATATCACTCACACCACATCCATGGCACCCCAATGACACCCCAGGTTTTCAGAGGAGGAGCTAAGGGTCATGTTGGAGGAAATCATCTGGGTAGAGCCACAGCTATTTGGATCACAGGTGCAGCAGACGTCCATTGCTAGGAAGATGAAGCTATGGCGGAGAATCGTGGACCTGGTCAATGCTGTGGGACAGCACCCCAGAACAAGGGATGGCATCAGAAAGAGGTGGAACGACCTACGGGGGAAGGTGCGTTCCATGGTTGCAAGACACCAGGTAGCAGTACAGAGGACTGGCGGTGGACCCCCACCTCCTCCCCCACAACTAACAATATGGGAGGAGCAAGTCTTGGCAATCATGCATCCTGAGGGCCTCTGTTAGGGTTTGTGCACCGCAAAGAGCATGTCCCCTCTCACTGCACTAGTGGGTTCTGTAATAGTTCCCTTTTAAACTTAATATTGAAAGCCTTCTTGTTATCTCACCTTCCCCCCCCCTAGGCTTCTGTGTATGTTGTTTAATGTGCTGTTTTGTTTACACATTGGGCCTTGCTTTTACCAAGGCTTCTTTAAAACACTCCTCCCTAGGCCATGTGTTAATTCAACTCATTTGCATAATAACTGAAACTCTGCACACCTTTCAAGAACATGTGCAGCATGTGAGGACAACACCCAGCCCTTCAAACCACACCCAGCTCTGCTCACCTTTCAAGAACATGTGCAGCATGTGAGGACCACACCCAGCCCTTCAAACCACACCCAGCTCTTCGAACCACACCCAGCCCTGTCTATAAAAGGCAGCCCCCGAGCCTCACCCAGTACTTGTGCTCGTCTACCTCCCGCTTACCTGAGAACAGATCCCTCGGCACTGGCACTCCTGCTCTCTACAGACTTTCATTGGCTTCATTGGGCGCAGCTGCTGGCTCTTCCTTCTGCCGGTTTCCGGTTCCTCCTTGCCTCAGCCTCTCTCCTACAAGCAACCTGCAAAAGAGAAAGAAGACAAGGTTAGACTGATCAGTATCTCTTGCCAGCAACAAGTAAGTGCAAAACTTTTTATTACCTGAAAGAACTTTGACAACGATTTCTGGATTCGTGTATAGACAATTTGAAGCAAGATACCTTCCACGAACATTGTGATTCAAACCCTTTGTTACAAGAATACTTTGCGGAACTTTGTGAAGCAAACATTTTTTTATGGAACTTTTAAGAACCATTAACAGCAAGGCAAACAGTAAATCAAGGACTTGCACAAATTACATGCTGTATTTTGAAGTAAAAGTACAGTATTTGTTTTATAAAAGATTCTGGAAATATGGGAAAAGTGAGTCTGCTATTGGGAATTTAGGCTTTAGTTATATTAAGATGAATGTTTGATATTGGTAATTCTGATAACGGTATTTGTTTAATGTTTTAGAAGCTTTACAGTGGTAGAAAGCACATTCCAGAGCAGTAACACATTCCAAACCTGGAAACTAGAGACCAGGATCCAAGAGGTACTTTTAGAAGAGAATTTCTAATAAAATAAAGGGATAGTCAGGAACCCATTTAGGAATAGGTTGCACTTATCTGTTCTTTGTTTATGTTTCATTAGGCACCAGTTTCTACAGAAGTCCAAAAGGGCCGCAGATTTGTGCAGCACTTCAACAGTGGAAACGCAAGAACGGTGTTGTCTCTTTATTTTATTTTATCCACTTCCCCCTTCCCTTGAGCTTCTGTTCTTAGTGCACTGTGTTAAAATCTAGTGTGCTAGAACAAGCAGTTTCAGGGTGGGGTCGGATTGTCTTCAACCTCCATCAGAACTGAACAAGAACTCAGGTGAGCTGGGCTTTGACAGAAGCACAAGTCTTAAAAAAAAAAAAAAAATCAGTTCTGGTGGACGATGAATACCGGGGAAGAAATAGAGGGCATTGACGTCACGGATATGGCGCAGGCCCTAAATGAGGACTTGACTCATAATGAATCAGTGTCTGGCATCTTGCAACATATGCAAGAGGAAATAGAGAGATTAAAGATGGAGAATACCTCTTTAAAACAGGATTTAAGCAGGTATAAATTTAGGGGATCTCAGTGGAACACAGCTTTTACGCCTTTGTTTAAAACCTCCTCAGAGACAGGGGCGCCATCAAAACATACAACTTTGCCTCCCCCAGTTGAGGTTACTGTTAATGTTCCTAATGCTGTGCCTTTAGCAGCACCTGAACGTTTTCATGGAGATAGTAACAAATTCCATGTTTTTATCAATCAATGTCAATTACACTTCGTTTGTAAGCCACAACAGTTCCCTACTGATGATACGAAAGTGGCATTCGTCTTGTCTTATTTGGGTGGCACAGCAGCCAATTGGTCAATTCCTTTCGTGGATAGAGATGATCCCATCCTCCATAATTGGAATCAATTTAAACGTACCATGACCAGCCTTTTTGCAAAACACACTTTCATGCAGGCAAGTGATAATGAGCTTTTAAATCTTAAACAAAGTAACAAGGATTTATTGACCTATCTCACTAGTTTTAATCGTTTACTCACCGAGACACAGTGGCCAGAAGAAAAGCGTGTCTCCCTTTTTTATAAAGGTTTGAGAGACGAGTTAAAAGACGCGCTGGCTCATATCGTTGATTTGCCAGAAGGCTATTCGGACTTTGTAGATTTAGTTGTGAAATTAGAACATAGACTAGGAGAAAGAAAGGGAGATAAATACAAACTGGAATCACGGTTAACTTTTATTAGACACAAGAAGAAAGACACAGATAATAAACTCCCTGAACCTGAGCCTCTGCAAATAGGGACACTCAGAGGTCCACTCACATCAGAGGAAAAGGAAAGAAGGAGAAAACTTCAATTATGTTTATATTGTGGCAGGGCAGGTCACTTTGCCAGAGAATGTCCAGTAAAGCCTAAAACTCCACGAAAGGGTGCTGTTTCCTCCACCTCCTCAACTGAATCAGGAAACGATTAAGCTCGACAAGGGGAGAGGTTACTTGTTCGAGAAAACATCTTAATCAAACCTCTAATGCTGCAGCCTTCATGGTACCGCACATACCTAGACATTTCATAATTCAGGTCGTTTTAATTGTTACTACACAATTGAGGCATTCTCTCCCTGTCCTACTGGACTCAGGCGCGACAGGAAATTTTGTGGATAATAAGTTAGCTAAAAACTTAGGACTTCCTATGTGCCTAAAGCCTTGTCCAGAAGCAGTATGTGCAGTGGATGGGTCAGAATTGACCTCTGGATTAATCACAAAACAAACAAGTCCACTTGTTATGGTCTGTCAGAACGGGCACACAGAGGTGATTAGCTTTGATCTGATAGATACTCCTAATTTTGGTTTGATTCTCGGGGTACCCTGGTTAACAACTCATAACCCAAAAATTGATTGGGTGAATAGAACGGATACTTTGGATTCCTCTTTCTGTAGAACCAATTGCTATCAAGAAGTAGGTACAGAACAGAGCACAGTATTACACTGTGCTAGTGTTACACAAGATGAACCAAGTCTCCCTCCTGAATATTCTGACTTTAAAGACGTCTTTGATCCAGTAAAGGCTAGTGTGCTGCCCCCACATCGGTCTTATGACTGCCGTATAGATCTTATCCCAGGGGCCCCTTTACCTAATAACAGAGTATATGCTTTAACTGACGAAGAAACCAAATACTTAAGAACCTACCTAGATGACCTACTACAGTCTGGGTTCATCCGTCATTCCACATCTCCGGTATCATCTCCACTCTTTTTTATCCCGAAGCCGGATAAATCCCTGCGCGCGTGTATCGATTATAGAGGACTAAATAAGGCTACAATAAAGAATAAATATCCTCTTCCTCTAATACCTGTGTTGTTGGATCAATTAAGACATTCTACTGTATACACTAAACTAGATCTGCGGGGAGCTTACCACCTGGTCCGAGTAAAAGAGGGGGATGAGTGGAAGACAGCTTTCAAGACAAAGTTTGGTTTATTTGAGTACACAGTAATGCCCTTTGGGTTATGTAATGCCCCTGCGGCCTTTCAGTTCTTTATAAATGAGGTCCTACACGAATTCCTGGACGTTTGTGTCATAGTATACATAGACGACATCCTCATTTACTCTAAGAACTCGGAAGAACATACCCAACATGTTCGTGCAGTATTATCAAAGTTAAAAGAAAATCATCTTTTTGCTAAGTTAGAAAAGTGTACTTTTAATGTCAGCAAGGTGGACTTTTTAGGATACTGCCTGTCACCTCAAGGAATAACTATGGATGTAAAGAAAATCAGTGCTATTGCTGATTGGCCAGAACCATCCTCTGTAAAAGATATTCAGAAATTTCTGGGTTTCGCAAATTTTTATAGGAGGTTTATTGCACATTTTGCAGACATTGCGGCCCCAATAACTACCTTGTTGCGGAAAGGGCAACGATTTCTTTGGACTGATGAGGCGGCACACGCCTTTCAATTCCTAAAACAAAAGTTCACTTCAGCCCCAATTCTGAAACATCCTGATCCTGACTTGCCCTTTTTTGTTGAAGCGGATGCTTCACAAGTAGCTTTAGGAGGAGTTCTCTCTCAACGAGATGCAGTAGATGGCCAGTTACATCCTATAGCCTTCTATTCCAAAAAGTTATTACCCGCGGAACAAAATTACACTGTGGCTGAAAGGGAACTACTAGCTATCAAAGTAGCCTTTTCAGAATGGAGGCATCATTTAATGGGAGCCAAGTACCCAGTTACAATCTTTTCTGACCATAAGAACTTACAGTTTTTTGGATCACTTAAAGCACTAACACCACGTCAGATGCGCTGGTTAAATTGTTTTAGCACATTTGACTTTGTTATAACCTATAGACCAGGTGCACAACAAATTCAATCTGATGTGTTATCTAGATACGGACATACCTCAGACATGAAACAAGATAAAATAGGAGAACCCATTATTCCTCCCCAAAAGTTTTTGGCACCAGTACAACAGAAGGATTTCATCACAGATCTATATAATGCACACATGCAAATAGCACCCCAGGATTGGTTAAAGGATTCCCATAACACAATACAACGAGGTTTATTGTATCACGACAACATGCTGTTAGTGCCCACCTCTGAATTACAAACACAGGTGATAATTTGGCATCACGTCTCACCGTTGGCAGGTCATCCTGGTTGGGTAAAAACCCTGGAAAATGTGCAAAAACACTTTTGGTGGGACACTATAAGAAAGGACATTAAACAATTTGTCACTACCTGTCCAATTTGTGCAAGACATAAATCTTCTCATAAGGCCCCTGACGGCTTGTTAATACCAATGCCAACACCCAAACAACCTTGGCACACTGTGAGCGTAGACTTTATTGTAGGTTTACCACCTGTAAAATCCTTTACAACAGTGTTGGTTATAGTGGATTTTTTATCCAAAATGGCACATTTTGTACCATTACGGAAATTACCCACGGCAGCAGAATTTGCCGATATTTTTATAAGGGAAATTGTGCGTTTACATGGTTTGCCAAGCAAAGTGGTTTCAGACCGAGGGAGCCAGTTCAACTCTAGATTTTGGAAAAAAGTATGTGAAAAACTGAAAATAGATGTGGCATTATCCACTGCTTTCCACCCAGAGACAGATGGACAGACTGAACGACTGAACCAAACCTTACTTCAAACGCTACGTTGTTTATTGGCTGATTATTCTAGTGAATGGTTGGAAGCTCTCCCTGTAGCGGAGTTTGTTTATAATAATACTGAGCATTCAGCTCTACTTTGCTCACCATTCTATTTCTTGCAGGGGTATCATCCAAGAGCTATACCCATTTTGTTAGAAGATTCCCTGTTGCCTACAGTAACGGACAGACTAACGAGGTTAGGTGACATACAAGACAAAGCCAGGAAACATTTATTAAAGTACAAGGAAAGCATGAAAAGACAAGCAGACAAACACAGATCTGAGGCCCCAATGTATAAAATTGGTGATAAGGTATGGCTCTCCACAAAGAACCTAAACATAGAGGGATCCCGAAAGCTGCAACCACGTTTCATTGGACCCTTTAGTATAACTGCCATAGTAAACCCGGTAACAGTAAAATTAGATTTACCAAAAGAATATCCAGTACATACTACATTCCATGTGTCCTTGCTTAAGCCGTACAACCCAAAAACCCGACCTGAACCACCACCTCCACCCATACCAATTAAGGGAAATCTAGAATATGAAGTGAAAAGCATAAAAGACTCAAAAAGAATTAGTGGACGTCTGTTTTATTTTGTAGAATGGAAAGGATATGATGAATCTGAGAATTCATGGGAACCAGCATCATATGTACATGCCCCACAGCTGGTTAGACGGTTTTATTTAAAAAATCCAGGAAAACCCCGTCCTGTAGGAGGGCCTTTGAGGGGGGCAACTGTTAGGGTTTGTGCACCGCAAAGAGCATGTCCCCTCTCACTGCACTAGTGGGTTCTGTAAAAGTTCCCTTTTAAACTTACTATTGAAAGCCTTCTTGTTATCTCACCTTCCCCCCCCCCTAGGCTTCTGTGTATGTTGTTTAATGTGCTGTTTTGTTTACACATTGGGCCTTGCTTTTACCAAGGCTTCTTTAAAACACTCCTCCCTAGGCCATGTGTTAATTCAACTCATTTGCATAATAACTGAAACTCTGCACACCTTTCAAGAACATGTGCAGCATGTGAGGACAACACCCAGCCCTTCAAACCACACCCAGCTCTGCTCACCTTTCAAGAACATGTGCAGCATGTGAGGACCACACCCAGCCCTTCAAACCACACCCAGCTCTTCGAACCACACCCAGCCCTGTCTATAAAAGGCAGCCCCCGAGCCTCACCCAGTACTTGTGCTCGTCTACCTCCCGCTTACCTGAGAACAGATCCCTCGGCACTGGCACTCCTGCTCTCTACAGACTTTCATTGGCTTCAATGGGCGCAGCTGCTGGCTCTTCCTTCTGCCGGTTTCCGGTTCCTCCTTGCCTCAGCCTCTCTCCTACAAGCAACCTGCAAAAGAGAAAGAAGACAAGGTTAGACTGATCAGTATCTCTTGCCAGCAACAAGTAAGTGCAAAACTTTTTATTACCTGAAAGAACTTTGACAACGATTTCTGGATTCGTGTATAGACAATTTGAAGCAAGATACCTTCCACGAACATTGTGATTCAAACCCTTTGTTACAAGAATACTTTGCGGAACTTTGTGAAGCAAACATTTTTTTTATGGAACTTTTAAGAACCATTAACAGCAAGGCAAACAGTAAATCAAGGACTTGCACAAATTACATGCTGTATTTTGAAGTAAAAGTACAGTATTTGTTTTATAAAAGATTCTGGAAATATGGGAAAAGTGAGTCTGCTATTGGGAATTTAGGCTTTAGTTATATTAAGATGAATGTTTGAAATTGGTAATTCTGATAACGGTATTTGTTTAATGTTTTAGAAGCTTTACAGTGATAAAAAGCACATTCCAGAGCAGTAACACATTCCAAACCTGGAAACTAGAGACCAGGATCCAAGAGGTACTTTTAGAAGAGAATTTCTAATAAAATAAAGGGATAGTCAGGAACCCATTTAGGAATAGGTTGCACTTATCTGTTCTTTGTTTATGTTTCATTAGGCACCAGTTTCTACAGAAGTCCAAAAGGGCCGCAGATTTGTGCAGCACTTCAACAGTGGAAACGCAAGAACGGTGTTGTCTCTTTATTTTATTTTATCCACTTCCCCCCTTCCCTTGAGCTTCTGTTCTTAGTGCACTGTGTTAAAAACTAGTGTGCTAGAACAAGCAGTTTCAGGGTGGGGTCGGATTGTCTTCAACCTCCATCAGAACTGAACAAGAACTCAGGTGAGCTGGGCTTTGACAGCCTCGCAGGAGTAGCAGGACGACTGGACCCTGGTAAGTCAAATCTTTACTACTATATCCCCCACCCTACCTGCATGCCATCACAAACTCCCACCCCTACCCTCACCCCCATCACTCCACCACCTCACATATACCCCACTATCACAACCCACCCATCCCAATACCAAGCCCTGCATCCAATACCAATGTATAGACACCCATCGCAGACCTGCATGGATACCCATCAGCACAGCATGCACACTAGTGACAATCACTTAGCAAACCAAATCACAACTCACACAAGCCAAAGCTGCCTTGGGAATAACAACCATAGAGGGGAACATACCCATGCATAAGATGGCACACACAGATACAATAACACTGCATTTGCATCCCCACAGGACCCCTTCTCAACGTCATCATAGAGGAGTTGCCAGCACCATCCAGTCCCTCCGAAGAGGCCCACAGTGATGACAGCAGCTCTGCACGCCTGGATCAGGATGACTGACCTGGCCCATCAGGGCCCTCCGGACAGTCGGTTACCCTGCCACAGTCCCATACCACAACAGAGTCTCCCCCCTCAGGAAACACCAGCACAGCACCCACCCAGCGGGCCCATGCTACTGTCCCCAGGACACGTCAATCAGCAGTGTGTCCACCACTACAGGGACCCCAGGCAACCCCACAAACCCAGGATGATCAGGGACCTGTGGTCAGTGGCAGTGGGCACACGGTTCAGGGTACAGAGGCACAGGACAACAGGGAAGCTGGGAGGACTTCTGTGTGACAGGGGAGGACAGGCCCAGGGAACCGACTCTCAATGAGGCACTCATAAACATCCTGGGAGCATACTACCATTCCCAGAAGACCATGGGCAGATACTGGCCAAGTTGCAGGAGACCCAGTGGCTGCAGAAGGGACAGTACCCGGGGATCAGGGAGGACCTCAAACTCATCTACACCATCCTGGTCACCATTGCAGGGGTGCTGGGTGACATGGCCAACATCATGAGGGAGGCAGTGGCACACCAACGGTCCCCTGACACTAGCCACAGAGAAGAACAGCCCTCCACCTCCGCCGGCGCTAGTGAACAGGAGGCCCTACCACAGCAACAACAGGCCACCATTACCCCACCCCCTGCAGAAGGAGACCACCTCACAAACTGTCCCTGCGATCCAAGAAGAAGCCAGAGAACATTGCCAAGACACCTGCCAGGAAATAAGTAAAGTGAAGTTACAGTGTGTTACCTGTGTGTCACTGGAAGTACTGCTGTATTATATTACTTCTGTTGTCCGCATCTTCTTCCTATGCCTCCTCTTCCTCACTGTCCACAGGCTCTACCGCTGCCACAAGACCATCTCCAGGCTCATCCCCCTGCAGAAAAGACACCTGACGTCTCAAGGCCAGGTTGTACAACATGCAACATACAACGATGATCTGGCACATCTTCTTGGGTGAGTAGTACAGGGATCCACCAGTCAGATGGAGGCACCTGAACCTGGCCTTCAGAAGGCCGAAGGTTCTTTAAATTTTCCGCCTAGTTCGCCCATGTGCCTCATTGTAACGTTCCTCTGCCCTTGTCCTGGCATTCCTCACTGGGGTCAGAGCCATGAGAGGCTGGGGTAACCAGAGTCACCTGCAAATATTCGAAGGATACCTGTTAGCCACACTCTAACCCTTAGGGACAAACCCATACCCCTACACCATCTAATACTGGGTGGGAACCTTCGGCTCACCTATTAGCCACACCCTATGCCTCTGGAGTTGAGCCATCACTTATGGGATGGTGCTATTCCTCAAGATAAAGGCATCATGCACAGAGTCAGGATACTTGACATTCACATGGGAGATGTACTGGTCAGCCAAACACACCGTCTGCACATTCAGAGAGTAATATCTTTTTCTATTCCTGAACACTTGTTCATTTCTCCTGCGGGGGGGACAAATGCCACATGTGTACCATCAATGGCACCAATGATGTTGGGGATATGTCCCAGGGAATAGAAGTCAGCCTTCACTGTGGCCAAATCTTCCACCTGGGGGAATACGATGTAGCTGCGCATGTGTTTCAGCAGGGCAGACAACACTCTGGCCAACACGTTTGAGAACATTGGCTGTGACATCCCTGATGCCATGGCCACTGTAGTTTGGAAGGAACCACTTGCCAAGAAATGGAGCACTGACAGTACCTGCACTAGAGGGGGGGATACCTTGGGCTGGCGGATAGCTGACATCAGGTCTGGCTCCAATTGGGCACACAGTTCTTGGATTGTGCCCAATCAAGTCTGTATGTAATGATAATGTGTCTGTCCTCCAAGGTCGCAAGGTCCACCAGGGGTCTCTACACTGGAGGATGTCTCCACCATCTCATATTCATCCTCCGCGGTCAAAGCCTATGGAGGAAAACAGAGAGCAGAGGGTCATAATCACACATCTATTGCAGTAATGATGCATTTCAACATTTACAGAACCAGTATGTGAATCAGAGAGTCAGTTGCTGTGCCAATGTCTGCTGTGATGCAGTTAGATGCCATGCCCTGTGCCCCCCTGAAATGGCGGCTGCCTGACCTGTGAAGAAGGACAAGTGGAAATGAGGTAATTCCGCTGGCATTGTGCACCGTTGCGCTAGGCGGTCTACGGCCACCACGCAACTTCGCATTGGTTAACATTGGGCCCTATGGGTTCCAGGAGCCAATGGCGATGTACGCCAGCAGTGACAGTACGCACCGCCGCGGACGTGACCATTTTCTATCTGTTCACTCACTTGCTACCTGACCTTCAACAGGAGAGGACCTACACTGCAATTGCTGCTGTGACCTGTGTCTGGAAGCGACAATGGCTCATGTGTCTGGGGAAAGGGCCCCAGCCTTCACTGTGGAGGAGTTGGAGAAACTGGTGGATGGGGTCCTACCCTAGTACAAGTTACTCTATGGTCCTCCAGACAGACAGGTGAGTACACTGTGAGCATGATGCGTGGGCCATGAATGTATGGAGTGCTGTGTGTGTGAGGCACATCCACATGTAGGGGGGGCTGAGGGGTCCTGGCCAGTGTGCTGCATGTATGGTGGTCAATGTATGTATATCAGTGGATGGGAGGGATCTGGTGGGCCATGAGTGTGATGATCCGGATGGTTGACTAATTCCCTTTTCTGCTGTCTTTTCCATGCAGGTCAGCGCCCACAAGAAAAAGGGTATTTGGCGTGCCATCGCCAAGGAGGTGCGGACCCTGGGGGTCTTTGATAGGCAGAGCACCCACTGCCACAATCGGTGGGAGGACCTGCGCTGCTGGGCAAGGAAGACGGTGGAGGCCCAGCTGGGGCTGGCCTCCCAACAAGGAAGGGGTGCCCGTCGTACCCTAACACCCTGATGTTCCGCATCCTGGCGGTGGACTATCCGGAGTTGGATGGGCGCTTGAAGGCATCACAGCAGCCACAAGGGGGTGAGTACAGATTCCGATTCATTACTTTGCACACGTTAAGGTTGTACCTGGGTGGGGAATGTGGGCTGTGGGTGCCCCTAGGCCAGAGCGAACTGGCAGGGTAGGTCCCTTGTTGGGCAGGCTCTGAAGCACTCCAACCCCAATAGTGTTAGTGGGCATCTACTACTGGGCAGGGTCCTGTGGGTTCAGGTGTGCAGCTAATGGCGTTAGGCATTGTACCCCATGGGCTGGTGACTATCTTAGTAACGTAACTGGTAGTGCATGGCCTAGTGCATAGGGCTGCTCCCTGTGTGTTGTGTATGCCAACGGTAGTGGCGTTGCTGGCATTGACCAAGTGTATCCTCTGTCTCTCTCCCCCTTTTTGTCACCCTGTCCTTGTGTGCATTAGCATCATCTGGTGGAGGAGCAGAGGCACAGGCGACGGAGGGAGCTGCATCCCACATGGGTCTGGAGGCCGAATCCACAGACGGTGAGGGCACCAGTGGGACGGAGGGCGAGGGGAGCACCACGATGGGGACAGGAGGGGAGACCACAGACAGCGACTCCTCCTCCGATGGAAGCTCCCTAGCGGTGGCGGACACCTCTGTGCCCACCCCAACAACAGGTACAGCCACCACCCCCCCACCAACACCGCCCTCCCAGCAGCCCCTCAGTGTGTTTCCCGTGCCCGCTCACCCAGGAGGGTGGGCATCTCCTTTGCCCCAGGCACCTCAGGACCTGCCCCAGTCAGCCCTACTGCCCTCAGTGAGGAGGCTATTGGCCTCCTGAGATCCCTCACTGTTGGGCAGTCAACCATTCTGAATGCCATCCAGGGTGTCGAGAGGCATTTGCAACAAACAAATGCATACATGGAGGGCATTCACTCTGGTGTGGCGGCCCAACAGAAAGCATTTCAGGCTCTGGCCTCAGCACTGATGGCAGCCCTTGTCCCTGACTCTAGCCTCCCCCCTCCAACTTCCTCTACCCAGTCCCAATCCCCCCAACCCCAGCCTATCCCAAGCACACCTTCAGATCAGCATTCACCCAAATCAACACACAAAAGTGGCTCAGGCAAACACAAGCACCACACTTCATCACACAGGCACTCACACAAGCACCATCCCCATGCAGACACACCAACACCCACTGTCTCCACTGTGTCCCCTTCCTCCTCGTCTTCCACCTCCCTCCCAGTAGCATCTCCGCTCACACCTGCATGCACTACATCCTCATCCACTACCTCCAGCACGCCCATCACAACACACCCCTCACTGGCAGTCACCATCCCCACATTCATGCACACGTCCCCTGTGTCCTCTCCTAGTGTGTCTGTGACCCCTCCTTCCAAAGTAAACAAACGCAAGCACCCACCTACCCAACATCCATTCACCTCACAACAGCATCCAGCCCATGCACCTGCACCCAAACTCAGCAGACAGACACCTCCTACAAGCACTCCCTCTTCCTCCTCTCCCAAACCCTCTCCCTCTTCCTGCCCCAATGTCCCTAAGAAGCTTTTCCTGGCCAACTTTGACCTCTTCCCTCCCCCTCTCCCCTGTCCTTCCCCTTGGGTCAGGGTGGTCAGAACCCAGCCCAGCACCTCAGCCACCAAATTGTTGTCCGCTGTGGTTCCTGCATCTATCAAAGGCTCATTGGGGGCACCAGTCAGCCCAGCCAGTGTGCCACCAACCCCTGCCAAGGCCAAAACCATTCTGCCACCTGGAAAGGTGAAGAGGGGGATAGGATCCTGCAAGGGGAAGGAGCCACAACCACCCAGCAAGTCCATCTCAAAGACTCCAGCTGCCAGACCCAAGGTGGCACAACCATCTGCCAAGGTTAGGAAGGGGCACAAAACACCAGGCAAGGCACTTCAGCCGTCCGAGCCTGCAGGTGAAGGCCTGGTGGCTATCAGCACAACCGCCAGCAACGCCACCTGCACCTCGGCCAGCACTGGCAGCAGCCCCGTCGCTAGCACCGCCGCAAGCACTGCCACCTGTCAGCAGCAGCAGCGCCAGAGGGCAGCTGTCCGAGGCTGCAGGAGAAGGGAGAAGGGCTGGAACCTCCCTCCACCACTGGCAGCACCGGCACCTGCACAACGGCCAGCACCGCCACCTGCACCGCTGACAGTAGCACCACTGCCAGTAGCAGCAGCCCCAGTGGGCAGTCATCTGAGGCTGCAGAAGACGGGCTGGAGCCTCCCTCAACCACTGACAGCACCCCCACCAGCACCGGCACTACCACCAGTGGAGTCTAGCCCTGCCTTTATGGACTATCATGCAACCTGGTCCCTGCAAATCTCATGCCTCACACACCCAGGAGAGGGACTGTGAACTGCCACCCCCCAAGTGTTGCATCACTGGGCACAAAGCCCCCTCCAGAACCAGTGGAGAAAGGCATCCACTCACCCTATCCTTGGCAGGATGAAGCAGACTGGGCACAAAGCTCCCTCCAGAACCAGTGGAGAAGCCATCCACTTGAGAGACTGTGGCCTTGCACACCCCAGGACCAAGCAGTATGCAAACCACCCACTTGAGAGACTTGAGAGACTGTGGCTCTGCACTCCCCAGGACCAAGCAGTGGGCAAACCACCCACTTGAGAGACTGTGGCCTTGCACTCCCCCAGGACATTGCTGTGGTCATGGAGCCCCTGCCAGGAGCAGTGTCGTTATTCCATCTTCCGGCTGAGGTGCCCCTCTTCCCCTTCCCCCTGAGGTGCCTGTGTTTTTTTGACCTGATGCCCCTGCAGTGTTCTCTCCATATTGAGGCAGGAGTCAAGTGTGGGCTTGGCCTATGCGTTTTGGGCCAGTGGCCCACGGACATTTTGAGTGGACAATGTACCACCTTATGTACATATTGTATATTTTTGTAAATACAATTTTTCTGATTATTACAGATATCTGACTGTTAGACCTGACATGCCTGACAACTTTTTGCCTGCCTCCCTCCACTTTTTGGACACTGTTTTTGCTGGCTTTTAGACTCTCCGCACTTTACCACTGCTAACCAGTGCTAAAGTGCATATGCTCTCTCCCTTTAAACATGGTAACCTTGGATCATACCTGATTGGACTATTTAATTTACTTATAAGTCCCTAGTAATGTGTACTATATGTGCCTAGGGCCTGTAGATTAAATGCTACTAGTGGGCCTGCAGCACTGGTTGTGCCACCCACTTAAGTAGCCCCTTTACCTTGTCTCAGGCCTGCCATTGCAAGGCCTGTGTGTGCAGTTTCACTGTCACCTCGACTTGGCATTTAAAAGTACTTGCCAAGCCTAAACCTCCCCTTTCTCTACATATAAGTCACCTCTAATGTGTGTCCTAGGTAACCCCTAGAGCAGGGTGCTGTGTGGGTGAAAGGCAGGACATGTACCTGTGTAGTTTACATGTCCTGGTAGTGTAAAACTCTTGAATTAGTTTTTACACTACTGTGAAGCCTGCTCCCTTCATAGGCTAACATTGGGGCTGCCCTCATACATTATTGAAGTGGTAGCTGCTGATCTGAAAGGAGTAGGAAGGTCATATTTTGTATGGCCAGAATGGTAATACAAAATCCTGCTGACTGGTGAAGTTGGATTTAATATTACTATTCTAGAAATGCCACTTTTAGAAAGTGAGCATTTCTTTGCACTTAAATCTTTCTGTGCCTTACAATCCGCGTCTGGCTGGGTTTAGCTGACAGCTCCTTGTGCATTCACTCAGACACACACCCCAAACACAGGGCACTCAGCCTCGCTTGCATACATCTGCATTGTTAATGGGTCTTTCTGGGCTGGGAGGATGGAGGGCCTGCTCTCATACAAAGGACTACCACACCCCCTACTGGGACCCTGGCAGACAGGATTGAACTGAAAGGGGACCTGGTGCACTTCTTAGCCACTCTTTGAAGTCTCCCCCACTTCAAAGGCACATTTGGGTATAAAACAGGGCCTCTGCCCTACCACCTCAGACACTTGCTGGAGAAGAAACCTGAACCAGAACCTGCATCCTGCCAAGAAGAACTGCCTGGCTGCTCAAAGGACTCACCTGACTGCTTTCTACAAAGGACTGCTGCCTTGCTGTTGGCCTGCTGCCTTGCTGAACTCTTGCCTTGCTGCAGAAGTGCTCTACAAGGGCTTGGATAGAGCTTGCCTCCTGTTCCCTGAAGTCTCAGGACCAAAAAGAGTTCCTTCTTTCAACTGGACTCATTGTGCGCTGAAAAATTTGACGCACAGCTTGCTCCGCGGTGATAAATTCACTGCACGCCGATCCGGAAAGACGCCGCTCGACACCACAAGGAAAAGATCAACGCAATGCCTGCAGTGCGACTGGAACTTCGACGCACGGCTCGCCTGGACAACACCACCCGACTTCCAGAGAGGAAATCGATGCAACGCCTGCCAGGAGGGAGAAAATTCCGCGCACGGCCCACCGGAACGACGCACAGCCGGATAACAAGCCCAGGATTCCACGCACAGACCCCGGGATATCTGGGAATCCCACGACCCACAGAGGAGACTTGTCCGCATGCCGGAAAATGACACACATCTTCCCCGCGTGAAAAATAACGACGCAAGTCCGTGTGTGAAGGGGCGAAACTGATGCACACACCATTTTTTTCACGCATCTCCTCCTCTGCGGCCCTTTGCGGAGATTTTTCACTCCAACCCAGGTACTTTGTGCTTGAAAGAGACTTTGTTTGTTTTGAAAGACTTAATACACTTTATAGCACTTTTCAGTGATATCTCTACAATTTCCTATTGCATCTTTTATCATTTTGACCTGCAAATATCAAGATAAATATTATATATTTTTCTAAGCACTGTGTGGTGTATTTTTGTGGTGCTATATTGCGTTATTGTATGACTTATTGCACAAATACTTTACACATTGCCTTCTAAGTTAAGCCTGACTGCTCAGTGCCAAACTACCAGAGTGTGGGCACAGGATAATTTGGATTGTGTGTGACTTACCCTGACTAGAGTGAGGGTCCTTGCTTGGACAGGGGGTAACCTGACTGCCAACCAAAGACCCCATTTCTAACACTGGCTATTTCTAAAATATCACTGATTTGACTCAATTCCTTTTGTCCTTGCATTCTTCCAGGGGGTTACGGGGTGTAAATGTAATGTTGAATGTGTTTGTGTGTATGGTGTTGTGGGTGAGGGTGTTGCGTGTTGTGTGTGTGTGTCACTCTCTTTTTCCTCCCTCCCTTCCCTGTGTGCTAGGTGCAGTACTCACCGTGGTCGTCGCCGCCGGCGTTCATACTCCTGGTAGATGAGGAGGTAGACCAGCATGGACAGGACCTGCAGCTCGGGGTCCTGGTTCTTCGTTGAGTGTAGAGAGGTGAGTGGTTTCCCTTCCAAGGCCTGTTTCCCCCGTGCTTTTGATTGTGTTGGTACTGCCCTGGAAAAGCTAATGGATGGGCGGGTTGTGATGGGGTGGGTGGTACACTGTCTTCCGCCTGGCTGTTGGCGGTTACCGCTGCTGTGTTTGTTGCTACCGCTGTGGCGGTCGGAGTGTTAAAGTGACTGGCTGTGTTGGCGGTTTCCGCCGTGGTCGTGATTCCATTTTTTTTTACCTCCGGCCTGTTGGTGGCATTATTGCTGCTTTAACACCGACCGCCAGGGTTGTAATGAGGGCCTCTGTCTAATGTCACACATTCAGCTGCTCATAACTTTGTAACCAGAGGCACGTCCTTGCTCTGACTTTTTGACCCCATACTGTCAACGTTCAAAGAGAAACTACAAGTCTCAGAATGCAACTTGTATGTTAGAAAGGATAGATTGACAGGTTGCATCACACAGGACGCACATGATCTTTTCAGTAAAGAATATCTCTTGTATACAGAGGTCAAATTGGGTGGGATCAGAGGGACATGATGTGCCCTACTTTTTGTGAAAAGACAACCGTCCTAGGATGGTGAATTCCAAGAGTTTAAATGCTTCAGCTGAAGTGTCATTCGGGGAGTCTCCTGTGCTGTGAAACCGAAGGTGGGCAGACTGCTAAAGAAGAATCAATGCTGGTAATGGCTTTAGTTGATGGACTCACTTGAAGCTTTGTGATGACACAGATTTAGGGCCTCATTAGGAGTTTGGCAGGCTGACCATCGGCCTGCCACACCGTGGGGAGGAGACCGCCACGAAGCTGGAGGTCCTCCCCGGCCCTATTACATTGGTTCCACTGGGCTGACTGACGGAATCCTCTGTATTAGGAGGGTTCCGCCAGTCAGCACAGTGTAAACAGTGTGGCGGCATTAGCCTTGGCTCCTCAGGGAGCCAAGGCTGATTTCGTCGGACAGAAGGTGCTCCAAGTGCCCTTGGAATGCTCACTGTCTGCTGTAGCAGACAGTGTGAATTCTGAGGGTGCTGGGCGGGGGGGGGGGCCTGGACTGGACTGGCCATGACATAGTCGTGGGCAGTGCAAGGGGGCCCCTGTGGCCCTCAGCACTACCTTTTCACCCTGCTTTTTATGGTGGGGACCCCACCATGAAAAGGCTGGCAGAAAGGGAAGTCGTGATCAGCAGAGCGGTGTTGTACTCAGCGCCACAGTGGCTGACCACGACTTCGATTGCAGCCAACCAGCTGAGATCCGTGATCATGGTGGTGGCAGCAGCAGTCTCCTGGTGGTTCGACTGCCAGGGTCGTAATCTGGCAGTCGGACCACCAGGAGTGCAGCAGCCTCACCACCACTGCAAGTTTGGCAGTCTCATGACCGCCAAACTCATAATAAGGCTCTTATACTTTTTTGATTGGTAGTGCAAGGAAGTTACCAGCTGAGCTGTGCAGTGCTTACTTTTAAGGGGCAGTTATGAAAAAAATTGCATTATGTACAGTTTAGGTATTACTAAAATCTAAAATCTGGAAGCACCATTTTATAATAAACCTTTTTTCCCATTTTGTAGCTGTTGGAAAGTGGGTTATTGGTAGTGGTAAGTATGACCCTACCACTGGCACTAAGGCCACTAACCAAATATAGGTTTAGTAAAGTTCTCAGTAATTCAGCCTCTTGCTCAACCCTTGATAGCTGTAACCGAGCAGGCAGGCCTAACTTAGGAGACAAGAGTGTAAAGCATTCAAAAACATCAAGACAGTTAATAAGTGAGACACAACACACAATAAAAATGCCCCACCAATTTATAAATATAGGTTATACTTTTATGAGTAAATAGACACCACAACGACAAAGATCCAATATAGGAAACCAGAGATATGACTTTTAAAAGAATAAACACTTTCTAGCGCCTAGAAACACAAGGTGCCCACTTTACCAAAATCCTCTAAACTTCTCCAATCTTCAGGAGGCATTTTCTGGAGTCCTCCTTGCAGGTACAGAGGGTCCAAAACACAAATCCAGGTGTCTGGAATTCACTTGGATGGTCCTTGGAAAGATGGACCACAATTCCCACAATGCACCTGGCCAAACCTTAAAGGTTCACTGGATGCACTCCAGGCTTGGGACTTTTGCTGGGGATGAAGCAGGTAAAGCTCTATTAACCAGTAGCTGCAGATACTCCACTCCTGAGTCCTCCTTGAAGCAAGACACAGTCCCCAGGGCTGCAGTACCAGATTGTGCAGCAGGCACAGTTCACTCAGAAGTGCAGACAAAAGGTGCAGATCCAGATTCCAGCAGGGCAGTCCTTCCTTCTCTTGTAGTTTCAGGCAGCAGATCTGAGTGGCTATGCACCTCTCACATATTTATTCCCAGCCCCTGGGCATCAGGCAGGGGGGCACCAAACCAATAGAATGCAGAGTGACGCCAAGATGCATGACCACTTCCTCCAAAGTGTGGCATATTCCTGTCCCAGAAAGCACCATTCTTCCAATATCCATGATGTCTGAAATTAAGAGCTGACTAAACCATCCTCCAGTGTGGCTTATTTCAATAGCTCTCCTCCTCCTAACATCTGAAAATTCCTTCCTTAAGCCTGCTATCTTGCTGAGGGGTCCAGAAGGTGGGGGTTAGGTGATCTGGCATTCCCTCCTGTCTTGCTCTCCTTGAGGCTGTATGTTTTATTACCCCTCCCCCTGCTCTGGCATTCCTGTGTAGCCCCTAAGCTGCCCTTCACCAGATAGGCTCTTCCCTGGACAGCCACTTATCACTTAATCAAGCAGCTCTGCTAATCCTGAGACGGGACCTTTAGTATGCTAGATTTTGGCATACAGAAAGAAAAGCCTTATTTTCTGTACAAGCTGTGATAAATTCACCAATGTCAAATTGCCAGATTTATGAAAAAAAATCTTTTAAGACCTTGAATTACTTTTCTGCGCTTTTCCTTACTATAATTACCATGAAATACAATATAGCCTATGAAGGCCAGTATCTATAATGGGAGAAAAATAAAATGATCAGTTTTTCCCTAACCAGGGTTTATAAAACATCTTTTATAAAGCCCCTGCTTATAGTTACATGGCCACCGCCCCTGGAACACCTAGGGGAGACCCTGGGGGTACCTAATATGGAGAATAAGGTAGATAATCACATTTAAAGTGCCTATAGCACCAAAGTCGATTTGGGACACCATTTCCATTTAAATGCAGTCTGCAGAGTCAGGCTGCATTTAAAAATGGCAGAAAACCTCCAGCAGTGTCCACATGTAAAGGAGATAAATTCTGATGGGCCTCTACTTCCATGCCCTATTAAGTACTGGGGTCTTATAGGTAGTTGGCACCCCTTTGCCGCATTTTTTACTAGGGGCTGTCATGCAAATGGTAGGAATTTACCTTTTAAAGAGAGGCTGCAAGGCAGGTCTAAATTTAAAAGGACAGGAAGCACACAGCAATGCACACACGCAAGAGCAGAAATTCTGATGGGTCTCTAATCTCCATGCCCTATTATATAGTAGGGGCTTATAGGCAGATTGTACACCCTTGCCCTGTTATATACTAGGGACTTACAGTGTCTGTGAAGACAATTGGAGGGGTACCTTAATAACTATTGTACTCTACTACATGTGTGTTTTAACATAGCACTGGCCTAGGTCTGGCTAACAGAACCCAAGGCACAGTCAGTAAGTTATCAGCACCAGTCAGCAACAAAAAATGGGGAAGAACAGGGCAAAAAGATGACTTTGCAACAGTAGCAGTCTACCTTATACTGGATGTAATCAAGTTTTACAAAATTACTATATATTCACACTGCTTTCTGGCACAGACTGGGTCCTGGTTGCACTAAAAATACACAAATCACTATTCTCCACTAAACCAAGCAAGATTTAGGCCCTCATTATGAACACGGCAGTAAAAACACTGACCGCCAGCATCCCCGCCGGCCATATTAGGAACATTCCTGTGGGCTGGTGAGCGGAAACATTGTTTCCGCCTGCCAGCCCACAGGAAGGCCTGGCCGGGACATTTATGGCGGCTCCACATGGAGCCGTCGCCAATACCTCTGTGCGGCAGGTGGAGCTGCACCCGTCGTGCATTTTCGGGCAGTGACCTGCGCGATGGGGCACTGCACCGGGGACCCTGCACTGCCCATGCCAAGTGCATGGGCAGTGTAGGGGCCCCCAGGGATGCCCCGGTGCACTCCTTACACCAGCCTTTCCCTGGCGGGTAAACCCATCAGGGAAAGGCTGGTGGCTGAGGAAACATTATCCAAGGGGCAGCACCACTGCCCTGTCGGATAATGTTTCCGACCCCCGCCAGGCTGCCTGACGGAGGCAGCCTGGCGGTGAGTGAGGGCTGCCAATGGCGGACCTCATGGGGTACATTATGTGAGGGTATGGCCCGCCATGCTGGCTTGCGGTTTTACCCACCACCGCCGGCATGGCAGTGCCACACCGCCATGTTCATTATGACCGCCTTAATTCTGTGGCTGTCTGGTTACACCCAGACGCCATTAGGTTTCCTAATGTACTACAGTGGATTTTCCACTGATTAACTTAACTGTCTTTTAGGTATTTCACATTTCTGCTGCACATTATTTTATATTTCTCTCTTGTTATTGTGGCTTTCCTCTACTCTCCGCCATTGGTTCTCTCCTTCATTCTTTTCCTCGTGTTTATTTCATAACATTTCCTTCCACTCCAATATTCTTTTCTCCCTCTTTGTATTCCGATTCCCCTTTCGTTTTACATCTCATTCAGCGGTCTGTTCTTGCTTAGAAGTGTAATCCAGCGGCAACAAGCAAATCTCGCAGCTGAGAGGCACCGAGGACGCAGGTGAAAACGCTCAGCGAGTGTTTGGGAGGCTTCGTGAGATCGGCAGTCACCGAGACTTCGCTGCCCTTTCAAGGCACAGCTGTGGCAAAAGAGCACGTGAGGAGGGGGAGGAACAGGAGAAGGGAGGAACGGCGGGGTGTAAAAGAAAGTGCGGTCCGGGGGACGGGAAGCATAGGAAGAAGGCAAGAGCGACTGATGGAGGAAAAAATAAGGCCGACAGGTAGGTGCCAGTCAACAGCTGAGGCACGAGAGCTTGTGATAAGATCCAGGAGAGAGAAAAATGGTGAACCGGACATAATGCATTTGTATTTCACCTGGAGGAATCGGGCACCACGTAAGAGAAAACAATCCTTTTTCACAAAACATAACATTTTATGTAGTTTGTGTTGTAAACGTTTAAAGTCAATATTTTTCACTAAAAGTGTCGGTGGTGTTTTCATTATTCTCTGCAGGATCCTCGAGTTGTTCGTGCCTCCCTCACATAACTGCCCGCGCTGCATAAAGTCTGTCCGTCCAAGTTACCAAACAGTATTAAAAAGCCTGCACTTGCGCTTTTTAGAGTAAAACACAAGCGTATTCTCTCATGGTGCTACAACAAGCATGAAACGCATCGCCTGTTACAACAGACAAAAAACATTTTTTTACATGATAGATTTTATAAATCGCAGTTAGTAATCTTGCACCCGTGGTTCCTTTATTTTATAATATATAGCGATTGGTAGAAATGAGTGGGAGGGAGACCCTGCCAGTTACTCCAGGCAAGTGGTTGTTCGATTGCTGTGATTTATCGTTCTGGACTCAGCAGAGGTGGAGGAGAGTCCGAAGAGTAGGGAGGCTGAAACCAAGGGTGGTACAATGGGCAAGTCATTGTTCAAAGAGGAAGGGGTGGACTTTAAAGGTTTCCTGTTCGACCCAGTACTGGTTCGTGCTTATTTCGCCTTTCCACTCCCAAACTCCTGGTTCGGTCAAAGATGGAGTGGGTAGAAGAAAAAGAATTGGAGACCAAAAACATAGGCTAAAAGGAGGGAGGAATAAACAGTAGATAGTAGGGAAGGGTAGAACGTGAGAGTGGAGAAGGGAAAGGATGGGGATGGAAAATAAAAACAAACGAAGGGGATGTTGGGAAGTCGGTTGAGACAAATAAGTAGGAATACAGAAGAAGAAAATTAGAAAACAGAGCTCTCTAGTTAGATTTACCGCTCGTGAGCGAGTAACTCATCCATTTCAGTTTTAGGGTTTGCATCCTGGGACTTGTGGGACTTTTTATGAAATCGGGACAAAAAGAACCCAGAATGCAAAAACTGGTATTAGGTTATCTACTCAGGCATGGACGTGACAAACGTAAGATCTGTGTAAGGGGAAAGAAGGATAGTGGAACAAAATGGCTAGGTGGAAACCAGGGGAAAAGAGGGAGGAGAGCAAGAAGGGAGTATGTAGCTTAGGGAAAGCAACAGAGTGGGATGGAAATGGGTTCAAGTGAAAGTTTGATGAGGGAGTTTTAGAAGTTTATAATGCAGTGTGCTCGTGTAGAGCAGATGGAAGGCGAGAGGGTAAAGAGGGGCTTGGAAGAACAGAGTGGGGAGAAAAACTAAACGTTACCACCCTTTTTCGCTGGCCTCTGTAGAAAAACACTGGTCAGGCCAGTAAAAACCAGCAGAGGTGGCAATCCCAAGTGGGAGAATTTGACTCAAGGCACACCCAGCAAGGTGGGGGATCCTAACAGATTCAGGGCTGCTCTTGCTCCCTGTTGCCCTATTCCCCTTCGGCCTGAACAACTGCGAAGCCACCTGTGCCCCCCCTCACCCAAAGTGGTCATCAGCCACCCTGCGAATGGGATGTTGATAAGGGGTAAGGAGAGGTAGGTGGTTGGCACTTGTAGAAATGATTCAGCATAGTAAAATCCGTGACCCTCAGTATGGCCTGTTAATTGCAGTGCTGTTAATGGCACCTGCTAAAATCTAGCTCTGGCGAGTTGTCATTTTTCGGATGAGATGCATACTTCCAGTGGTCAAAGTGCATTATGGGAACTGTGATGCTGCCTGCAGTGGAGGAGGAGACAGTGAACATGGGGGGAGGGGTCAGAGTTGTGGCTAAAAAAATAAAATATACTGTACTTTTGATTTAGTCTGAAAAATACATTAAAAAAAAAAAAGTTGTTACTCATTGGGAAATGCACTATAGCACATTATAAAACTTCTATTATTTAATGCACTGCAGAGGACTGTTTGAAACTAGAGAGCCACAGAATTATAGCCTTCATTACAAGAGTGGTGGTCGCTCGACCGCCAGCCTCACAGTAGCGATCTCCCTGCTGCGAACCCAGCAGTGAAGACTGCCACATTATGAGATAGGCGGGTGGCTGTAGCCAAACCGCCACAATGCCGCCTGACCCGCCAGTGCGGTCACACCGACATCCCCAATCCTGTTGCCGGCACATTCACACACACACCCTTCCACTCATCAGCATACATGCACACCCCCTCCCTCCAAATTCACACTCATGCACCCCCCTTTCATCTACACACAGACGCCCTCCACGCACGCGGACATGCACTCCCATTCAGACACACACACACACACACACACACACACACACCAACCACACGTGCACCCAACCCCCCCCCCCCCCCACCACCAGACCCCTGTCGGACGATCAACTTACCTTTTCCGGCGAGGTGGTCATCCTGGAAGGGATGGGTCCCAGTGTTTTCTACCACCAGCACTGCCACGCCAACAAGACTCCACCCGTCATATTACGTAAACAGGCGGAATTCCTTTCAGGACTCGAAGTCATAATGAGGGCCTAAGTCTTGAATGCTGCAGTGGATAAAAGTGACTTGTGTATTTTTTAGTGCTATGAGGTCACAGCCTGTGACAGAAAGCACTATGTAATTCATTATTTTAAACTTAAATTACACATAGTATAAGATAGACTGCTACAAAATGTGCAACATGTTTAAGATAAAATGGTTCTTCCAAAATTATAGATTTTTAGAAATACCCAGACAGTACGTAGTGCAATTTGTTTACATTACTTTCCCTTCTACACCCCCTGGTGTAGTGTGCGCAACATAAATACATGTACAGTTACAAGCACACACTTCACAGCCCAGTTGTTAACTGTTAGCACTGCCACTCAAAAAGAATAAGTCTTTGTCATCTCAAAGTTTTGAGTGATTAGGTCAATAAAAGCCAATATCTGCTCCAAAGCACCCTTTACGTTTGTAGATTAATTTGTACCTCACATTTGCATTTCTTTCAGGCAAGCAGGCACCCTGGCAGGAAGGTTTCTTTAGCTCTGTGCCTGCTTTGGTTTCACCACACATACCCCTCACTGAATGACACTTCAGCTGAGGCACTTAAACTGTAAGAATTAACCTTCCTGGGACTATTGTCTTATTACAAAAAGTAGGGGAACAGTGTTTCATAAATCATAAAAGTGTGGGCATGTCATGGCCCTCCGATCCCGCCCACTTCAACCACTACATACTTTCCAGTTATGCGGTTTTGTGGTTTAATATGCAGATATTTATGTTTACTGCAACAAAATCCACATAGCCTGTATACAGAGGGCATTGTCGTCATAATCGTCAAAATACTTAATTTGGCTGCTTTTCATCCATAAGTCACAAAATACAATATACAAAAAAAGATAAAATTAAGAAATAGAGTTTGAAATAAGAAACAATATAATACAATACCAAAAAACACACATCCATAAAAGAGCTTCAAAACACACAATGAATTGCAATGAGCCAAAGAATTAAAAAAAAAAAAGAAAAAAAAAAAATGCCTCACTATCTAAAGCGCACCTTCAAAGCACTTAATACAAAATTTAAAACAGCATAGATGACCCTTTGGTTCTCCAGCTGGAGCAGACTAACTCTCGCGGCATCATGGGACTTTGTTCCTAAAGTGCATGGGACAGGGTGTAAAAACCACCATCATTGGGGCGCATAAAAAGTGCAGAACAAAACAAAGTGCAACATGCTTTGTTCCACTGGGAGCTGACAATGGCAGTGAGGTAAAGAGGGAAACCAGGTCCCTTTTTGTGGAAAGGCCAGTAAAAAATGTCAAAACTATATTAATAAAAATGTGTACTTTCCATTCACAATAAGCTGCAAATAAAGTGCCAGTTGTGATAAAAAGATCGTGGTCGGCGTCTGCTGCCCTCCCCAGCTTCTCTGGCAGCTGCTGCTGCTGCCTTTGCCTCTTGACTGGGAGTCTCCTGACTCTCAGGTCGAGGCCCACTTCCATCCGCAGGCTCGTCCCTGTGCCTCGTTCCTGGTGATCTAGTGGCCATCCCAAGTATTTTTCTTTTCTTCTCTCTGTCGCTCTTTCACTCTTGTATTTTCTGCCTTTTTCTTCTATCACCCCTCATTTTTCCCTACTGCTTTTTCCTTTGTCCCCTCTTCCTCAGCCCCCCTGCGAAGCACCTTTCCGGCCCTCCCAGCTGACTGCTGCCCCACCCCCTTCCTCTTCTCAATGGCGGCTGCGGTGCAGGTGTGCCAAAGGCAAGCCCGTCTGCGCCTGGACAGCATCCAGCATCAGGAACCCTGGATCTCTGTTAAACTACCCCCTGGATTGCCTCCATTACGACTCCGAGACCCTCCTCTGCCTTAACACTGGACGTCTCAATAACTGCTGCACCATCTCCCCAAAAGACACCCACGGACCTTTTACCTGCAGGAACTGCAACTTCAGCGCCAACCTCAACAAACCGAAGATACTCTCCGCACACAAAGATACCAACAACCTCCACAAATCCATCAACTTCCTGCTTATGAACATCCACTCCCTCCACAAACACGCCACCGAACTCTGGGACCTGATTGACACCACCCGACCAGACATCGCCTTCCTCACCGAGACCTGGACCAACCACACCTCGGGTCCAGACATCGCCATTGCTATTCCAGACGGTTACAGTATCCCAAGGAGGGACTGGCCTCCCGCCCAGGTAGAGGACTCTCCAACGTACACAAGTCCTCACTACGTGTCAAGGCCGTCCGAGAAGATCACTGCACCACCAGGGGACACCTTCACTTCCTGGTCCACTCAAACCACAACTCCTCCATCCGTGGCATCCTGGTGTACAGGCCTCCCTGCCCGACCAGCTTAGATAGACAATGTCGTGGACATCGCTACTCCTCAGGCCTTGGTGTCAGTCAACTACCTCCTCCTCAGTGACCTGAACTTCCACGTCGAGGACCGCACTGACCCAAAAACCACAGCTCTACTTGAAAACCTCACTGCCCTCGGCCTCAGCTGGTCTCCACACACTTCACAGGACACACAGTGGACCCCATCTTCACGTCAAGCGACTGGATCACAATCAAGACCATCTCCACCCGAGACTGTAGCGATCACCACTGCATACATTTCACAGTCACTGCACCCCCAGGACTCCCCCACAGGAAATGGAACAAAATCACCAATAAGCGACTCGCCTC
This sequence comes from Pleurodeles waltl, assembly GCF_031143425.1. NCBI lineage: Eukaryota > Metazoa > Chordata > Amphibia > Caudata > Salamandridae > Pleurodeles > Pleurodeles waltl. The sequence continues at coordinate 832,411,340 of NC_090440.1, read as the reverse complement.
CTCGCTTACCAAATCCCTCCCTCGCACCTCTGATGAAGCAAACAGCAGCACGCAAGCTCAACGCATGGATCGCCGAATGCATCAACACTCTAGCCTCTCTCCGGCTGACATCGGTCAAACGCTTACTTAAGAAGGCCAGCTGGTTCACCCCCTGAATTTCAAGAATCAAAGCGTACCCACAGACGTTTAGAGAAAAAATGGCAGAACAGCCAATCCAGTGAAGACCTCGCCTCATTCAGAGCCACAACCACTGCCAAAAAATCAAGAACGCAAGGAAGGACGCACTCCGGGAGTGCCTCAACTCCTCCGCACACAACTCAAAGGAACTCTTCTCAGTCATAAACAAATTCACAGATTCCCCCTCCAAAGCCACCAGCATCCCCCGCCACAGGACCTCTGCGACAAACTCGCCTCCTTTTTCCATTACAAGATCCAGGACATCTACGACAGCTTTCTGTCACCTGGCACCGGAAAATGTGACCAAAAGAGCCCCCCTCCCCCGACCATCCACGACTGGTTCACGCTCACCAGAAGAAACAATCAACATCCTGAACGGTACCCACTCCGGAACCCCCTCGGACGTCTGCCTGCACCACATATACATCAGAGCCAGCACATCCATCGCCCGAGCTTCGTAACACAATCAACTGCTCCATCAGCACGGGCACTTTCCCTGAGGACTGGAAACATGCAGAAATACGCCCTCTCTTGAAGAAACCTTCGGCCGACCCATCAGAACTGAAGAATTTCTGGCCCATCTTGCTGCTACCTTACCCTGCCAAAGTAGTAAAGGAAGAAATCAATGTACAACTATGGAATTTCATTGAGTCCAAAAACTCCCTGGGCAGCTTCCAGTCCGGCTTCTGCAGCACTGAGTCAGCACTCCTGGCAGCCACTGATGACCTCTGATTACTCCTAGACCGCGCCCACACCGCAGCACTCCTACTCCTCAAACTCTCAGCAGCTTTCGGCATGGTGTCCCACAGCACTCTGCGCACCAGACTCCACTAGGAATCCGTGGAAGAGCCCTGGAATGGATCCACTCCTTCCTTTCCGGGAGGACACAGAGGGTCAGACTCCCACCCTACTCTTCCAGACCCACAGGAGTCAACTGCGGAGCTCCCAAGGATCCTCACTGAGTCCCACACTGTTCAACGTATACATGGCCCTTCTTGCTGCCATCGTCCGAAGCCACGGTATGAACATCGTGTCATATGCTGATGACACACAACTCATCTCCCTCACCGAAGACCCGGACACAGCCGAAAGGAATTTTCACGCAGGAATGGAAGCCGTCACCACCTGGATGAGAGGAAGCTGCCTCAAGCTCAACTCCGACAAGACGGAGCTCATAATCTTCGGAAACGCCACCTCTGCTTGTGATGACTCATGGTGGCCCACATCCCTCAGCTCCACTCGTGCACCGCCCGAGCACGCCTGCAACTTAGGAGTCATCCCGACTCTTCCCTATCCATGACACGCCAGGTAAACTGTCACCTCCTCCTGCTGGCACACACTCCTCAAACTCTGGAAGATCTTCAGAAGAACCCAGAGCAGACTGTTGCAGGACAGTCACCCACACGTTAGTCACATGCAAGCTCGACTACGGCAATGCCCTCCATGCAGTCACCTCAACTAGGGACATCAAAAAACTTCAACTCCTCCAGCATGCGCCGCCAGAATCATTCTGGACCTCGCTTGCTGAGAACACTTCTCTTAACACCTGAGAACCCTCCACTGGCTACCGGTTGAGAAGCGAATCACCTTCAAGCTTCTCATCCACACGTACAAGGCCATACACAACGCAGGACCATCCTACCTGAACCACCGTGTCTCCTTCCACACCCCCGCCAGATCCCTCTGCTCCACCCAGACGGCCTTGGCCACTGTCCCTCGCATAAGCAAAACCACTTCCAGAGGACGATCTCTTACCTACTCTGCAGTGAAGAGCTGGAACAACCTCCCCTTGCACCTCAGACAAAGCTCATCGCTCACCATCTTCAGGAAGAACCTAAAGATGTGGCTCTTAGGATGAGGCCTCTCCCCCTCCTCCCTCACTGCTTTGAAACCCTCACGGTTGACTAACCTCACTTTACAAACATATATTGATTGATTGAGGGCAAGTAACCGCTGGGTACCCGTGACTGATACTACCAAAGCATTGTTTAAAAAGTTCTTTAAAACGGCCAAGTGAAATGGTAGTTATACTTTCAGGATTATTAAAGATGGGCATACCTATCCTTTCACAACTAATCTTAATATCTTTTAGCCAAGAAATATCTTGATACTTGTCAAGGGTCATACAGTCCCTGATCCTACAAAGCCCCGCCGTCTGAATTCTATTCCACAGCACCAAAGGCTGTAGCACAGTATAGTCACCATAAGTGGAGAGCCCTTCCTCTTTATGACAAAATGCGGCAGGAGTGGACTGCAGGACGGCCAGCACCCTTCGTAAGAATTTATTTTCGAGTGTTTGAAGAGTTCTACTGTCTACGTGACCCCATACTCCCGCCCCATAAGTGGCCACCGGGACACATTTGTTTTTAAAAACAAATGATTTGTTTTATTGCCCTGTGGCCCAACCACTTAGAAAATCTTAAAAGGGCGCCTATAGTTCATTGGAATTGCACAGCTCTAACATTAAGTAAAAACTTCTGTTGGACTTTTTTGCTTATGCAGGGTCATCCCCAATCTTTTTGCCTCCTGCCTCCTATTGTTTCTGACCTGTTGCTGTTGGCTTTGGAACTCTGAGCAGTTTACTACTGCTAACCAGTGATAAAGTGCATATGCTGTCTATGTAAATTGTATGGTTGATTGGTTTATCCATGATTGGCATATTTGATTTACTATTAAGTCCCTACTACAGTGCAGTAGAGGTGCCAGGGCCTGTAAATCAAATGCTACTAGTGGGCCTGCAGCACTGGTTGTGCCACCCACATAAGTAGTTCTGTAATCATGTCTCAGACCTGCCATTGCAGTGTCTGTGTGTGCAGTTTTAACTGTAAATTCGACTTGGCAAGTGTACCCACTTGCCAAGCCTCAACCTTCCTTTTTCTTACGTGTCAGACACCCCTAGGATAAGCCCTAGGTAGCCCCAAGGGCAGGGTGCAGTGTATGGTTAAGGTAGGACATATAGTAATGTTTTTTATATGTCCTGACAGTGAGATATTGCTAAATTCGTTTTTCACTGTTGCAAGGCCTGTCCCTCCCATAGGTTAACATGGGGGCTACCTTTAAATATGATTAAAGTGTAGATTCCCTTTGGCAGCGGATTGACATGTGGAGTTTGGGGTCTCTGAGCTCACAATTTAAAAATACATCTTTTAGTAAAGTTGATTTTAAGATTGTGTGTTTAAAAATGCCACTTTTAGAAAGTGGGCATTTTCTTGTTTATACCATTTCTGTGACTCTGCCTGTTTGTGGATTCCCTGTCTGGGTCAGTTTGACAGTTGGGCTGGTTGCACCTCACACTAGACAGTGACACAAAGGGAGCTGGGGTGTAGCCTCCATATCCTGATGAGCCATCAGTGCTAGGAGGGAAGGGGAGTAGTGGTTACTCATACCTGAAAGAGCTGTGCCTGCCCTCACACAATGCAGTCTCCAACCCCCTGGTGAGTGTCTGGGGCCTGGCCTGTGCAAGGCAGGATTTCACATTTCAAAAGAGACTTTACTTTGAAGTGGGCCTACTTCAAAGGAGAAATTGGGTATAAGGGCACCCAAAACCACAGACTAGAGAAACCATTCTGGAAACAAGAGGAACCTCTGCCTGGAGAAGAGCTGAAGAGCTGAGGAAGAAGAGCTTCCCTGCCTGTGACTATGCTTAGTGGAGCTATCCTGCAGTTGCTGCTTCTGCCAAAGTAGGAGGGCAAAGACTGGACTTTGTGTGCCTTCCATCTTGAGAAGAAATCTCCAAGGGCTTGATTTAGAGCTTGCCTCCTGTTGTTTGAAGTCTCAGGGACAGCAAAGACTTCTCTCTGCCAGCACCTCGAGTCTCTGGAGAGACTCCTACTCTGCCCTGTGGTGCCCATCCACTTCCTGGGACCCTGAAAGGAGAAGCTGGCAGCCTAAAGACAAGGAAATCGATGCACAGAGAGCTGTGCAGAGGAAAGATCGACGCTACTCCGATCTGCAGTGGAAGAAACGACGTGCCGCCGGCTCCACTGCTGAGAATCGACGCTCGCCGGAAACGCGACCGAAGAATAGACGCACGGTGCAGGAGAAACAACAAGCTGCGTCACTGACTGCGGCTGGGAGATCACAATGATTTTTTCGGATCATCGTTCGGCGGGATTTCTGACTCAAGTACCACTGGGCGTGGAAAAACAACGCAAGGCCTGCCTGGACCTGAGAGTGCTGACCGGATCGACGCATTGCTCTCCTGCAGAGAGAAGAAATGACGCGCCCGACCCGGCGAAAGGAGAAACAGAAGGTCCCGCTTGTGAGTGGAATCAACGCATCGCAAGCCCTTTTTGACGCACACTCGCCCGTGCAGGGTTATTTTTGACGCATTTTTATTGATAACTTGATTTGTGTATTGTGGATTTTTGTCGTTTTTAGTATTGTTTTGTTTTAGATAAATATTGTGTGTCATTTTGTAGTGTTTTCATTAAGTTACTGTGTGTGTTGTTACAAATACTTTACACCTAGCACTCTGAAGTTAAGCATACTGCTCTGCCAAGCTACCAAGGGGGTGAGCAGGGGTTAGCTGAAGGTGATTCTCTTTTACCCTGACTAGAGTGAGGATCCTTGCTTGAACAGGGGGTAGGTAACCTGACTGTCAACCAAAGACCCCATTTCTGACAATTCTTAATAATGAAATTAAGATTTTTCTGGTGTGACTGTACAATGACCGATTTCTTTTCTATCAGTGTAACAAAAATAATGAACCACTTATGGTGGTCTCAAATGATTCAACTCTTTAAGTTCTTGCTGCCAGAATAGGATCACAGGATGCAGTAAAGTCAGCAGGAACCATTTTAAGAAATGTCCTGAAACATTTAGATTTTGGACTTAATGATTAGATTTGGTGATGCCCCAAAGCTCTGCAAATCATGGGAGTCAACAAGAATGCCTGATGTGGTCTTACATTTTTTACATCAATGTTTAATATCAGCAAAGCAAAACTATTGCAAACTAACGTTCTTGAGTTCACAACAGAAGCCAACAACATTGATGATGTCTTTGAAGATATAGGTGAAGAAGTGGAAGACAGTCCCATGAGCTGACAGGCTCATGCTGTGCAAGTGTACTGTATTTTAGAAGTCATGTTTTATGAATTACATCATGGCAAAAAGAAAACTCTGCTGCCTATGACTGCCCACACAATCTATGACAAGTGCAAAAGTAAAGAGCTAATCACTTAAATTAATTGGATTGGTTTATCAACAAGTTATAATGACATAGTACGGAGCAGGAACTTGTTAGCAGCGCATTCTGTAATATCTTGCAAATCCTACAGCACACCAATTCCAAGTCACTTTACCAGAAAAGGAATTACAACTGCTGCTTTTCATAATTTTGATTTTTGAAGACGGCTCTTCTTTATCTGGAACATCCAGCATACGTGATACTGCCATGGTGCTTTTTCAAGACTGTTCCAATGAAGTAGCTGCATGGAAAACAAGCCGTGTCAGCTGTAGGCATAAACAAATGAAGCTGCAAACTTCTAACCCAACTACTTTGCCAATGTGTGCAAAATCACTACAAGCCATCATCACGTCCCAGTCTACCTGAACGTGTCAAAGTGGCTGAGGGTTTGGCTCTTCTACCGGATGCTGCTGTCCACAAAGCTGATTCAACTGACTTTTATCATATTGCTTACACAGCTCTAAAAAATTCTAAAATGTGCGTGCCCAGCTTGAAGACCAGCCTATCCTGCTAATTTTCTGTAATGAAGGTGTTTTCTGCATTGTAGCTGACATTTTTATGAGTAATCCAGTAGAATTTGATGATCGTTATCTAATGATGAGCATTTTCCACATGGCAGAAGTAGTATTGTAGTGTAAGTTATCTCAGTAGATGTGGCATAGACAATGTACTTTATTGAGGCTGAAATCTTTTGAAGCAAAACTGTACAGTCATTATTGAGCGGAACTCCTTGTGTTAGTTGTTTACAAGGTAAGCTCATCATATCTGATGCTATAGAAACATTGCATTGGAAAGCTTTCTGGATAAAGAATGACAAATTAGGTTTTGCATATCTTATCTCCGAAGTGAACAAGGCACAGGATGAACTTCATTTAAAAGACCTAATGCAAAGCCAGGCAATGTTCGAAATGAGAAAACCTGAAAGCTAAGTTCGTAGGGTTTGTCAAAGGATGTGAAGAAAATTCAGAACTTTGCAAGTACTGGAGAAATGTTTTTTTATACTTGATAGCGCTAGTGAAAAACCTGGTACATGGTGATTGGGAGATGCACATGAAGCCTGTGGAGTACTATGTTTTGTGAATTCAATTGCATAAATTACCTGAGATATGGGTCCTGGTATTTGGAAAGGGCGAAGAAGCTGGAGGTGGAAAAACCATACCTCAACAGAAAATTCATCCAAAGACCTTTTGTGGTGTAAGACAGTAAAGGAAGGTTAAATGCTGTGGTTCCAGATATGAAACTGGAACAGACAATCCAGAGATCACAGAAAAGCTGCCAGGGGATTGTTGGTCAGACACGTAAAACTGAGTACGCTGCTTAATGGTAGCTAGTTTAACATGAAGTCCTTTTTATTTGCAATGTCTTCAAAGAGATGACAAATTCAAAATTAATGGACCATCATGACAATGTTGCTCACCATGGACCTGTGGGAAAGCAAGGGGAATATTTTAAAGAATATGATGGCAACAAGGGGAAGCCCCTTTGAAATGACTGAGCCTGTGCAACTACACAATTTCGTGACCAAATAATATGTGGATAACGATATACCGACATGTCTACTAGATGTCCCGGAACATGGATCGAAACTATATGTGGAATAGAAGCAGGAGAGATTTGTATTGAAAGAGAAAAAGCTGTTTGACATAATCAAAGCTAAAACTTACAAACTTTAATTGCCAAAGTAAGTTTGTCCAACCAGCCACTACAAAACCGGTTACAAAAAACAACTTTTGCAAGCACCTAGAGAGATGAATGTAGCAAAATAAGGGAGTGAATTTATCAAGGACGTTCTGTTGCATGATCTTCCAACAAACGCATTATTTGATAGAGATGCTGCACCCAAACCAATGAAGCACTAACTCTAACAAGAGCCCTCCAAAAAAATTTCACTTGAAGAATTTCAATTTGAAAAGGTGTCCTCATTGAAAACTGTTTTTGACTATGTCACAATTGCAAATTGTCAAGATTTAATCTATGCAAAACTTTGGAGAGGTTGTTCAGACTGTTCTACAGATATCAAAGTCAGTGTGCACCTTGAAGGAACTGCACATAGTTTAAGAAAAGTGTCAAAGACAATCTGTCAAAGAATGTGAGGAATCAGATGAATGTGTTCAAGTGGAACAGCCGACGATGCTTCCATCAAAAATTTGACCCCTATATCTGTGCAACTTGATGGTCATCAACATAGAAGCAGATGAACTTGGAGATGTTAACTTACCAAAACATTGCTGATGCTTCAGTGAACACAAAGGCCCTCATTACGAGGCTAGCGGCAGTCTCCCCTCAGCGGACCTGGCGATGAAGACCACCACATTATGAGATAGACAGTGTGGCTACAGCCAAACCGCCACAATGCTGCCTGGCCCCCTGGTGTGGTTGCACTGACGTGGCCGGCAGTGAGTACCGCTGGCCCGGCGGAAGCCCTAACGGTGCTGGCTGTATTACAAGGCTGCAGTCCGCCAGGCTTTTTGAGGCAGTCACCCCGCCATGAAAAGCCTGATGGTCACACACTCAGCGACAGGAATCCCTAGTCCGGTCACCGGCACACACACACACACACACACACACACGTCCACGCACCCACCCTACTCATCAGCATACATACACACACCCCTCCAAATTCACACTTGTGCACACCCCCCTTCATCCACACCCCCGTTTCTTTCACACACATACATATGTCCTCCACGCACACAGACATGTACTCGCGCACACCCATTCAGGCACACATACAGCACACACCACACACATGCACCCAACACCCCTCTAACCCCCCTTTTCGGATGATCTACTGAACTTTTCCAGTAATGTGGTTGTCCCGGAGGGGATGGGTTGTGGCGTTTTTCACCACCAGCACCAAACCGCCATACAGGACTCTGCCACGCCATAATACATATCTTAATATGGCGGGCGGAATTGTGGCAGTGCTGGTGGTGGAACCGCCTCTTCAACTCCGTCGGTCAGGCTAACTGAGTTGGATGCCTGCCCTTAAATGGGTGGAAGTCCTTTCAGGACTCGTAATGTGGAGGTCTGGAGACTGCTAACACTGGTTGTCTGCTGGCTGCAGTCGCTTCAGCGATCTTCTTCAAAAAAAGACCCCTGAAGTCCTAATGAGGGCCTGAATTACCAATTATTTCAAGTGGGATGATTGTCAGCGTTTGGTGCCCGCCGAGAGAGAGAGATTCAGAAGGTACTGGCCATATTGTTCAAGAACTTGCCATCAAATTGGAGGACGTTGAACTTGCATACATACATTGTGCATGTGTGGAAAATGAGTTATGTCACACATTTGATAATCTTCAGGACAGTTATTTCAAGAGATCAGCCCCGCTAAGTGACCTTCCACCATCATATTCTGTGCATGGAAACATTAAAAAAGAATTAAACTTGATCAGAAGATGTGTAAATGTTTTGGAGCATGCATGTGTAGAAAAAGTTCTGTGTGAATTTGGTTCGGAAGCTATTGATAGGGTGCTAAAACCCACAAAAGTTCTAAAGCCTCTACCCACAGAACGTACACACACGCACACACATGTACTTGAAAAGCCTGTGCAACAAAAAGATGTCCTTGTTGATATGCTCTTGTCAAATGTTCAACATTCTTCAAATATACCACACGCTATTGCTGAAACAAATAGAATTATGAAAATGTGTCTGAAACAGGAGTGATCATAAACATTGTTTGGTGTATAGCTCAAAGGATTAAAAACCATTATTTCATTTCTTTATATGTCTCTTCTTCCTCTACTATAGCTGCCATTTTGGAAAATGGCAGACGGGTTGCTCTAAGAAGTCATTTTCTGTATGTAGGACTACTTGTGTCCCTCCCCCCCTGAAACACCTATGTTTTGATACCAAAATGAAGTATACAGGTTTCATGGTTCTTAAAATATTACATCATCACTACAACACATCCTCCATTTTTAAAAAATGTCATTGAGAAAAATTCGGCCTAGATCAGCAATGTCTACCAAGCTGAATTACTTCTCTATTGATCCAAAATGATTTATTTTTTATTTTTTAATGGAATCATATCAAAGGGCCAGGATTAGTAAAAATAAATAAATAAATAATGCATTTTTTATAATCCACATAATATTGTGGTGACCTATAAAAACTTTACAAAAATTAGATTTTATCACGAAAGTATTTCAATTCTGATGATAGAATTTAAAATGTGGACTTTAGCAATTGCAGAATACACTAAATGACCAGCAGTGGCAGTGATGCAAAGAAGGATTCTTCTGCGTTGCTAAGATAAAAAGCAATCAGTCCGCAAGTATTTTGATTTCTTTTCATCAATTAATATGGTAAGACAAACTCACATTCGTTCATTGTTTTGTCAAACGACTAACAGTATCTGAAAATCCTCAATACCTTAATTAAAAGTGGGGTCTTCCAGTGTGAATACAATTTCTGTCAAGACGATAATAATAGGAATTATGGTGCTCATGATAGCTCATCAAGGGCTTTCACTGCCACTAAAATTAGTGTTTCTTTTAGATTCTTTTGTTAGCAGTATGACATCAGAGGAAATCACTACATGCAGGGCAGGAATAGTTTGTCGTAAATAAGAATGACCGACTTCCTTGATCTTTTGAGGGCATCTCATTTAGCGTATTCCTCTGCGCTTTGTATGTGGGTCTCTGATTCTATAGATGGATTGTTTGTTGGGTATATGCTGGCTTTCCGTAGCTCCATCTCACTTTCAAAAAGGCCAGAATGGTTTGCAGGGTTCAGTCCATTCCCCATTACTCCCAATACTTGCCTTGTACTCCTAATTACAGATGCTTACCTAGTGCTTTATTGCCGATACCTCATGCTCCTCTGTGTCATCTTCATCCCAGACACATGCTGAATTTGTATCCTGACATGATAAACAATAGCAGGATCTTGTCTGACAGGGGGCCAATCCATTGCCTAACATATATTTATCTTGTTACTTAAGGGGGGAGCGGATGAGATAGGCCGGATGCCCAACTGATTAGTGTAGTGAGGACATGATGTACATTAGAGCAGTATTTTAGTTTTCTAAATTTCTATGAGGGTCTGGTTCATGAAAAATATTCTTGAATTCACTGTTACTTAACTGCTAGTAATATTTGAAAATAAATATTTTGGAATTTGTAGTACATAATTGTTATTATTCCCACTAAGTGTAGCTAAAACGTTCCTCTCTCAACTTATCACCTGGCTTTGTTGTTATTGGTGAAACAGAAGTAAAGGCATTTGCAGTGAGAAGGCTATGCTGTCCCCTGGTTGGCAATGCGATCTTTCCATGGATGTCCTAATATAGGTGCTAGCGTTGTGTAGAGAGTGGTAGCAAATGATGCATGGGATAGCGGAAAGTATTAGAGGTTCCAAAACACAATTAAAATGTGAATTTATGGTGAACTGTTGATTATCAAAATGTTTCAGGCACCACTTTACTTATCTGTAACGCTTTATCAAAATCAGAAGTTTGTTAGATGCCATTAGTTTGAAAATCGGCAAATCATAATAATTGTAGATGCACTAACAGTAGACTTTTCCATCTGCAGATTATGTGGAATGACCAGCAGTGGCAGTGTTGCCCAAGAGACGTTCTCTGCATTACTGAGGGGGGAAAAAAAAATCTGCAAGCATTTTTCATTCTTCACACGCCTTTATATGGTAAGGGAATCTCCCATTCAATAATTTTGTTTATTACTGAAAGAGGTTCACAGCGTCTGAAAGTCCTCAGTGCCTTCCGAGTTGGGTCCTCCACGTGATGAATATAATTTCTGTCACGCCAGTGATGATTTGCAGTACATTATACTGATCATAATAATCAGAGACTTTCGCTGCCTCTAAGGCTGACATCTACTTTAGATGCTTGTGCTAGGAATATATCATCAGAAAAAATAACTTCTTTAGGGACTGGATTGGTTTGTCGTAAATGAGAATGACTGACTTCCTTTCTCTTTGAGGGCATCTCATTTAGCGTATTCCTCTGCGCTTTGTATGTGGGTCTCTGATTCTATAGATGGATTGTTGTTGGGTATACGCTGGCTTTCCGTAGCTCCATCTCACTTAGAAAAAGGCCAGAATGGTTTGCAGGGTTCAGAGTCCTTTCCCCATTACTCCCCCTACTTGCCTTGTACTCCTAATTACAGATGCTTACCTAGTACTTTATTGCTGATACCTCATGCTCCTCTGTGTCATCTTCATCCCAGACACATGCTGAATTTGTATCCTGACATGATAAACAATAGCAGGATCTTGTCTGACGGGGCCAATCCATTGCCTAACATATATTTATCTTGTTACTTAAGGGGGGAGCAGATGGGATAGGCCGGATGCCCAACTGATTAGTGTAGTGGGGACATGATGTACATTAGAGCAGTATTTTAGTTTTCTAAACTTCTATGAGGGTCTGGTTCATGAAAAATATTCTTGAATTCACTGTTACTTAACTGCTAGTAATATTTGAAAATAAATATTTTGGAATTTGTAGTACATAATTGTTATTATTCCCACTAAGTGTAGCTAAAACGTTCCTCTCTCAACTTATCACCTGGCTTTGTTGTTATTGGTGAAACAGAAGTAAAGGCATTTGCAGTGAGAAGGCTATGCTGTCCCCTGGCTGGCAATGCGATCTTTCCATGGATGTCCTAATATAGGTGCTAGCGTTGTGTAGAGAGTGGTAGCAAATGATGCATGGGATAGCGGAAAGTATTAGAGGTTCCAAAACGCAATTAAAATGTGAATTTATGGTGAACTGTTGATTATCAAAATGTTTCAGGCACCACTTTACTTATCTGTAACGCTTTATCAAAATCAGAAGTTTGTTAGATGCCATTAGTTTGAAAATCGGCAAATCATAATAATTGTAGATGCACTAACAGTAGACTTTTCCATCTGCAGATTATGTGGAATGACCAGCAGTGGCAGTGTTGCCCAAGAGACGTTCTCTGCATTACTGAGGGGGGAAAAAAAAATCTGCAAGCATTTTTCATTCTTCACACGCCTTTATATGGTAAGGGAATCTCCCATTCAATAATTTTGTTTATTACTGAAAGAGGTTCACAGCGTCTGAAAGTCCTCAGTGCCTTCCGAGTTGGGTCCTCCACGTGATGAATATAATTTCTGTCACGCCAGTGATGATTTGCAGTACATTATACTGATCATAATAATCAGAGACTTTCGCTGCCTCTAAGGCTGACATCTACTTTAGATGCTTGTGCTAGGAATATATCATCAGAAAAAATAACTTCTTTAGGGACTGGATTGGTTTGTCGTAAATGAGAATGACTGACTTCCTTTCTCTTTGAGGGCATCTCATTTAGCGTATTCCTCTGCGCTTTGTATGTGGGTCTCTGATTCTATAGATGGATTGTTGTTGGGTATATGCTGGCTTTCCGTAGCTCCATCTCACTTAGAAAAAGGCCAGAATGGTTTGCAGGGTTCAGAGTCCTTTCCCCATTACTCCCCCTACTTGCCTTGTACTCCTAATTACAGATGCTTACCTAGTGCTTTATTGCTGATACCTCATGCTCCTCTGTGTCATCTTCATCCCAGACACATGCTGAATTTGTATCCTGACATGATAAACAATAGCAGGATCTTGTCTGACAGGGGGCCAATCCATTGCCTAACATATATTTATCTTGTTACTTAAGGGGGGAGCAGATGGGATAGGCCGGATGCCCAACTGATTAGTGTAGTGGGGACATGATGTACATTAGAGCAGTATTTTAGTCTTCTAAATTTCTACGAGGGTCTTGTTCATCAAAATATTCTGTAATTCACTGTTACTTAACTGCTAGTAATATTTGAAAATAAATATTTTGGAACTTGTAGTACTTTATTGTTATTATTCCCACTAAATGTAGCTAAAACGTTCCTCTCTCAACTTATCACCTGGCTTTGTTGTTATTGGTGAAACAGAAGTAAAGGCATTTGCAGTGAGAAGGCTATGCTGTCCCCTGGCTGGCAATACGATCTTTTCATGGATGTCCTAATATAGGTGCTAGAGTTGTGTAGAGAGTGGTAGCAAATGATGCATGGGATAGCGTAAAGTATTAGAGGTTCCAAAACGCAATTAAAATGTGAATTTATGGTGAACTGTTGATTATCAAAATGTTTCAGGCACCACTTTACTTATCTGTAACGCTTTATCAAAATCAGAAGTTTGTTAGATGCCATTAGTTTGAAAATCGGCAAATCATAATAATTGTAGATGCACTAACAGTAGACTTTTCCATCTGCAGATTATGTGGAATGACCAGCAGTGGCAGTGTTGCCCAAGAGACGTTCTCTGCATTACTGAGGGGAAAAAAAAAATCTGCAAGCATTTTTCATTCTTCACACGCCTTTATATGGTAAGGGAATCTCCCATTCAATAATTTTGTTTATTACTGTAAGAGGTTCACAGCGTCTGAAAGTCCTCAGTGCCTTCCGAGTTGGGTCCTCCACGTGATGAATATAATTTCTGTCACGCCAGTGATGATTTGCAGTACATTATACTGATCATAATAATCAGAGACTTTCGCTGCCTCTAAGGCTGACATCTACTTTAGATGCTTGTGCTAGGAATATATCGTCAGAAAAAATAACTTCTTTAGGGACTGGATTGGTTTGTCGTAAATGAGAATGACTGACTTCCTTTCTCTTTGAGGGCATCTCATTTAGCGTATTCCTCTGCGCTTTGTATGTGGGTCTCTGATTCTATAGATGGATTGTTGTTGGGTATATGCTGGCTTTCCGTAGCTCCATCTCACTTAGAAAAAGGCCAGAATGGTTTGCAGGGTTCAGAGTCCTTTCCCCATTACTCCCCCTACTTGCCTTGTACTCCTAATTACAGATGCTTACCTAGTGCTTTATTGCTGATACCTCATGCTCCTCTGTGTCATCTTCATCCCAGACACATGCTGAATTTGTATCCTGACATGATAAACAATAGCAGGATCTTGTCTGACAGGGGGCCAATCCATTGCCTAACATATTTATCTTGTTACTTAAGGGGGGAGCAGATGGGATAGGCCGGATGCCCAACTGATTAGTGTAGTGGGGACTTGATGTACATTAGAGCAGTATTTTAGTTTTCTAAATTTCTATGAGGGTCTGGTTCATGAAAAATATTCTTGAATTCACTGTTACTTAACTGCTAGTAATATTTGAAAATAAATATTTTGGAATTTGTAGTACATAATTGTTATTATTCCCACTAAGTGTAGCTAAAACGTTCCTCTCTCAACTTATCACCTGGCTTTGTTGTTATTGGTCAAACAGAAGTAAAGGCATTTGCAGTGAGAATGCTATGCTGTCCCCTGGCTGGCAATGCGATCTTTCCATGGATGTCCTAATATAGGTGCTAGCGTTGTGTAGAGAGTGGTAGCAAATGATGCATGGGATAGCGGAAAGTATTAGAGGTTCCAAAACGCAATTAAAATGTGAATTTATGGTGAACTGTTGATTATCAAAATGTTTCAGGCACCACTTTACTTATCTGTAACGCTTTATCAAAATCATAAGTTTGTTAGATGCCATTAGTTTGAAAATCGGCAAATCATAATAATTGTAGATGCACTAACAGTAGACTTTTCCATCTGCAGATTATGTGGAATGACCAGCAGTGGCAGTGTTGCCCAAGAGACGTTCTCTGCATTACTGAGGGGGAAAAAAAAAATCTGCAAGCATTTTTCATTCTTCACACGCCTTTATATGGTAAGGGAATCTCCCATTCAATAATTTTGTTTATTACTGAAAGAGGTTCACAGCGTCTGAAAGTCCTCAGTGCCTTCCGAGTTGGGTCCTCCACGTGATGAATATAATTTCTGTCACGCCAGTGATGATTTGCAGTACATTATACTGATCATAATAATCAGAGACTTTCGCTGCCTCTAAGGCTGACATCTACTTTAGATGCTTGTGCTAGGAATATATCATCAGAAAAAATAACTTCTTTAGGGACTGGATTGGTTTGTCGTAAATGAGAATGACTGACTTCCTTTCTCTTTGAGGGCATCTCATTTAGCGTATTCCTCTGCGCTTTGTATGTGGGTCTCTGATTCTATAGATGGATTGTTGTTGGGTATATGCTGGCTTTCCGTAGCTCCATCTCACTTAGAAAAAGGCCAGAATGGTTTGCAGGGTTCAGAGTCCTTTCCCCATTACTCCCCCTACTTGCCTTGTACTCCTAATTACAGATGCTTACCTAGTGCTTTATTGCTGATACCTCATGCTCCTCTGTGTCATCTTCACCCCAGAAACATGCTGAATTTGTATCCTGACGTGATAAACAATAGCAGGATCTTGTCTGACATGGGGACC
The DNA here is from genome assembly GCF_031143425.1 of Pleurodeles waltl. Classification (NCBI taxonomy): domain Eukaryota; kingdom Metazoa; phylum Chordata; class Amphibia; order Caudata; family Salamandridae; genus Pleurodeles; species Pleurodeles waltl. Next base: position 832,395,680 of record NC_090440.1, on the reverse strand, counting down.
GATCCATTGCCTAGCATATATTGATCTTGTTACTGAAGGGGGGAGCAGATGGGATAGGTCGGATACCCAGCTGAATAGTGTACTGGGGACATGATGTACATTAGAGAAGTATTTTAGTCTTCTAAATTTCTATGAGGGTCTTGTTCATCAAAATATTCTGTAATTCACTGTTACTTAACTGCTAGTAATATTTGAAAATAAATATTTTGGAACTTGTAGTACTTAATTGTTATTAATCCCACTAAATGTAGCTAAAACGTTCCTCTCTCAACTTATCACCTGGCTTTGTTGTTATTGGTGAAACAGAAGTAAAGGCATTTGCAGTGAGAAGGTTATGCTGTCCCCTGGCTGGCAATACGATCTTTTCATGGATATCCTAATATAGGTGCTAGAGTTGTGTAGAGAGTGGTAGCAAATGATGCATGGGATAGCGAAAAGTATCAGAGGTTACAAAACGCAATTATAATGTGAATTTATGGTGAACGGTTGATTATCAAAATGTTTCAGGCACCACATTACTTATCTGTAACGCTTTATCAAAATCAGAAGTTTGTTAGATGCCATTAGTTTGAAAATGGGCAAATCATAATAATTGTAGATGCACTAACAGTAGACTTTTCCATCTGCAGATTATATGGAATGACCAGCAGTGGCAGTGTTGCACAAGAGAAGTTCTCTGCCTTACTGAGGGGAAAAAAAAAAGTCTGCAAGCATTTTTCATTCATCACACGCCTTTATATGGTAAGGGAGACTCACGTTCAATAATTTTGTTTATTACTGAAAGAGGTTCACTGCGTCTGAAAGTCCTCAGTGCCTTCCGAGTTGGGTCCTCCACGTGATGAATATAATTAGTCATGCCAGTGATAATTTGCAGTACATTATACTGATCATAATAATCGGAGACTTTGGCTGCCTCCTAAGGCTGACATCTACTTTAGATGCTTGTGCTAGGAATATATCATCAGAAAAAATGACTTCTTTAGGGATTGGATTGGTTTGTCGTAAATGAGAATGACTGACTTCCTTTCTCTTTGAGGGCATCTCATTTAGCGTATTCCTCTGCGCTTTGTATGTGGGTCTCTGATTCTATAGATGGATTGTTGTTGGGTATATGCTGGGTTTCCGCAGCTCCATCTCACTTTCAAAAAGGCCATAATGGTTTGCAGGGTTCAGAGTCCTTTCCCATTACTTCCCCTACTTTCCTTGTACTCATAATTACAGATGCTTACCTAGTGCTTTATTGCTGATACCTCATGCTCCTCTGTGTCATCTTCACCCCAGAAACATGCTGAATTTGTATCCTGACGTGATAAACAATAGCAGGATCTTGTCTGACATGGGGACCGATCCATTGCCTAGCATATATTGATCTTGTTGCTGAAGGGGGGAGCAGATGGGATAGGCCGGATGCCCAGCTGAATAGTGTACTGGGGACATGATGTACATTAGAGAAGTATTTTAGTCTTCTAAATTTCTATGAGGGTCTGGTTCATCAAAATATTCTGTAATTCACTGTTACTTAACTGCTAGTAATATTTGAAAATAAATATTTTGGAACTTGTAGTACTTAATTGTTATTAATCCCACTAAATGTAGCTAAAACGTTCCTCTCTCAACTTATCACCTGGCTTTGTTGTTATTGGTGAAACAGAAGTAAAGGCATTTGCAGTGAGAAGGTTATGCTGTACCCTGGCTGGCAATACGATCTTTTCATGGATATCCTAATATAGGTGCTAGAGTTGTGTAGAGTGGTAGCAAATGATGCATGGGATAGCGGAAAGTATTAGAGGTTCCAAAACGCAATTAAAATGTGAATTTATGGTGAACTGTTGATTATCAAAATGTTTCAGGCACCACTTTACTTATCTGTAACGCTTTATCAAAATCATAAGTTTGTTAGATGCCATTAGTTTGAAAATCGGCAAATCATAATAATTGTAGATGCACTAACAGTAGACTTTTCCATCTGCAGATTATGTGGAATGACCAGCAGTGGCAGTGTTGCCCAAGAGACGTTCTCTGCATTACTGAGGGGGGAAAAAAAAATCTGCAAGCATTTTTCATTCTTCACACGCCTTTATATGGTAAGGGAATCTCCCATTCAATAATTTTGTTTATTACTGAAAGAGGTTCACAGCGTCTGAAAGTCCTCAGTGCCTTCCGAGTTGGGTCCTCCACGTGATGAATATAATTTCTGTCACGCCAGTGATGATTTGCAGTACATTATACTGATCATAATAATCAGAGACTTTCGCTGCCTCTAAGGCTGACATCTACTTTAGATGCTTGTGCTAGGAATATATCATCAGAAAAAATAACTTCTTTAGGGACTGGATTGGTTTGTCGTAAATGAGAATGACTGACTTCCTTTCTCTTTGAGGGCATCTCATTTAGCGTATTCCTCTGCGCTTTGTATGTGGGTCTCTGATTCTATAGATGGATTGTTGTTGGGTATATGCTGGCTTTCCGTAGCTCCATCTCACTTAGAAAAAGGCCAGAATGGTTTGCAGGGTTCAGAGTCCTTTCCCCATTACTCCCCCTACTTGCCTTGTACTCCTAATTACAGATGCTTACCTAGTGCTTTATTGCTGATACCTCATGCTCCTCTGTGTCATCTTCATCCCAGACACATGCTGAATTTGTATCCTGACATGATAAACAATAGCAGGATCTTGTCTGACAGGGGGCCAATCCATTGCCTAACATATATTTATCTTGTTACTTAAGGGGGGAGCAGATGGGATAGGCCGGATGCCCAACTGATTAGTGTAGTGGGGACATGATGTACATTAGAGCAGTATTTTAGTCTTCTAAATTTCTACGAGGGTCTTGTTCATCAAAATATTCTGTAATTCACTGTTACTTAACTGCTAGTAATATTTGAAAATAAATATTTTGGAACTTGTAGTACTTTATTGTTATTATTCCCACTAAATGTAGCTAAAACGTTCCTCTCTCAACTTATCACCTGGCTTTGTTGTTATTGGTGAAACAGAAGTAAAGGCATTTGCAGTGAGAAGGCTATGCTGTCCCCTGGCTGGCAATACGATCTTTTCATGGATGTCCTAATATAGGTGCTAGAGTTGTGTAGAGAGTGGTAGCAAATGATGCATGGGATAGCGTAAAGTATTAGAGGTTCCAAAACGCAATTAAAATGTGAATTTATGGTGAACTGTTGATTATCAAAATGTTTCAGGCACCACTTTACTTATCTGTAACGCTTTATCAAAATCAGAAGTTTGTTAGATGCCATTAGTTTGAAAATCGGCAAATCATAATAATTGTAGATGCACTAACAGTAGACTTTTCCATCTGCAGATTATGTGGAATGACCAGCAGTGGCAGTGTTGCCCAAGAGACGTTCTCTGCATTACTGAGGGGAAAAAAAAAATCTGCAAGCATTTTTCATTCTTCACACGCCTTTATATGGTAAGGGAATCTCCCATTCAATAATTTTGTTTATTACTGTAAGAGGTTCACAGCGTCTGAAAGTCCTCAGTGCCTTCCGAGTTGGGTCCTCCACGTGATGAATATAATTTCTGTCACGCCAGTGATGATTTGCAGTACATTATACTGATCATAATAATCAGAGACTTTCGCTGCCTCTAAGGCTGACATCTACTTTAGATGCTTGTGCTAGGAATATATCGTCAGAAAAAATAACTTCTTTAGGGACTGGATTGGTTTGTCGTAAATGAGAATGACTGACTTCCTTTCTCTTTGAGGGCATCTCATTTAGCGTATTCCTCTGCGCTTTGTATGTGGGTCTCTGATTCTATAGATGGATTGTTGTTGGGTATATGCTGGCTTTCCGTAGCTCCATCTCACTTAGAAAAAGGCCAGAATGGTTTGCAGGGTTCAGAGTCCTTTCCCCATTACTCCCCCTACTTGCCTTGTACTCCTAATTACAGATGCTTACCTAGTGCTTTATTGCTGATACCTCATGCTCCTCTGTGTCATCTTCATCCCAGACACATGCTGAATTTGTATCCTGACATGATAAACAATAGCAGGATCTTGTCTGACAGGGGGCCAATCCATTGCCTAACATATTTATCTTGTTACTTAAGGGGGGAGCAGATGGGATAGGCCGGATGCCCAACTGATTAGTGTAGTGGGGACTTGATGTACATTAGAGCAGTATTTTAGTTTTCTAAATTTCTATGAGGGTCTGGTTCATGAAAAATATTCTTGAATTCACTGTTACTTAACTGCTAGTAATATTTGAAAATAAATATTTTGGAATTTGTAGTACATAATTGTTATTATTCCCACTAAGTGTAGCTAAAACGTTCCTCTCTCAACTTATCACCTGGCTTTGTTGTTATTGGTCAAACAGAAGTAAAGGCATTTGCAGTGAGAATGCTATGCTGTCCCCTGGCTGGCAATGCGATCTTTCCATGGATGTCCTAATATAGGTGCTAGCGTTGTGTAGAGAGTGGTAGCAAATGATGCATGGGATAGCGGAAAGTATTAGAGGTTCCAAAACGCAATTAAAATGTGAATTTATGGTGAACTGTTGATTATCAAAATGTTTCAGGCACCACTTTACTTATCTGTAACGCTTTATCAAAATCATAAGTTTGTTAGATGCCATTAGTTTGAAAATCGGCAAATCATAATAATTGTAGATGCACTAACAGTAGACTTTTCCATCTGCAGATTATGTGGAATGACCAGCAGTGGCAGTGTTGCCCAAGAGACGTTCTCTGCATTACTGAGGGGGAAAAAAAAAATCTGCAAGCATTTTTCATTCTTCACACGCCTTTATATGGTAAGGGAATCTCCCATTCAATAATTTTGTTTATTACTGAAAGAGGTTCACTGCGTCTGAAAGTCCTCAGTGCCTTCCGAGTTGGGTCCTCCACGTGATGAATATAATTTCTGTCATGCCAGTGATAATTTGCAGTACATTATACTGATCATAATAATCGGAGACTTTGGCTGCCTCCTAAGGCTGACATCTACTTTAGATGCTTGTGCTAGGAATATATCATCAGAAAAAATGACTTCTTTAGGGATTGGATTGGTTTGTCGTAAATGAGAATGACTGACTTCCTTTCTCTTTGAGGGCATCTCATTTAGCGTATTCCTCTGCGCTTTGTATGTGGGTCTCTGATTCTATAGATGGATTGTTGTTGGGTATATGCTGGGTTTCCGCAGCTCCATCTCACTTTCAAAAAGGCCAGAATGGTTTGCAGGGTTCAGAGTCCTTTCCCATTACTTCCCCTACTTGCCTTGTACTCATAATTACAGATGCTTACCTAGTGCTTTATTGCTGATACCTCATGCTCCTCTGTGTCATCTTCACCCCAGAAACATGCTGAATTTGTATCCTGACGTGATAAACAATAGCAGGATCTTGTCTGACATGGGGACCGATCCATTGCCTAGCATATATTGATCTTGTTACTGAAGGGGGGAGCAGATGGGATAGGCCGGATGCCCAGCTGAATAGTGTACTGGGGACATGATGTACATTAGAGAAGTATTTTAGTCTTCTAAATTTCTATGAGGGTCTGGTTCATCAAAATATTCTGTAATTCACTGTTACTTAACTGCTAGTAATATTTGAAAATAAATATTTTGGAACTTGTAGTACTTAATTGTTATTATTCCCACTAAATGTAGCTAAAACGTTCCTCTCTCAACTTATCACCTGGCTTTGTTGTTATTGGTGAAACAGAAGTAAAGGCATTTGCAGTGAGAAGGCTATGCTGTCCCCTGGCTGGCAATACGATCTTTTCATGGATGTCCTAATATAGGTGCTAGAGTTGTGTAGAGAGTGGTAGCAAATGATGCATGGGATAGCGAAAAGTATCAGAGGTTACAAAACGCAATTATAATGTGAATTTATGGTGAACGGTTGATTATCAAAATGTTTCAGGCACCACATTACTTATCTGTAACGCTTTATCAAAATCAGAAGTTTGTTAGATGCCATTAGTTTGAAAATGGGCAAATCATAATAATTGTAGATGCACTAACAGTAGACTTTTCCATCTGCAGATTATATGGAATGACCAGCAGTGGCAGTGTTGCACAAGAGAAGTTCTCTGCCTTACTGAGGGGAAAAAAAAAAGTCTGCAAGCATTTTTCATTCATCACACGCCTTTATATGGTAAGGGAGACTCACGTTCAATAATTTTGTTTATTACTGAAAGAGGTTCACTGCGTCTGAAAGTCCTCAGTGCCTTCCGAGTTGGGTCCTCCACGTGATGAATATAATTTGTCATGCCAGTGATAATTTGCAGTACATTATACTGATCATAATAATCGGAGACTTTGGCTGCCTCCTAAGGCTGACATCTACTTTAGATGCTTGTGCTAGGAATATATCATCAGAAAAAATGACTTCTTTAGGGATTGGATTGGTTTGTCGTAAATGAGAATGACTGACTTCCTTTCTCTTTGAGGGCATCTCATTTAGCGTATTCCTCTGCGCTTTGTATGTGGGTCTCTGATTCTATAGATGGATTGTTGTTGGGTATATGCTGGGTTTCCGCAGCTCCATCTCACTTTCAAAAAGGCCAGAATGGTTTGCAGGGTTCAGAGTCCTTTCCCATTACTTCCCCTACTTGCCTTGTACTCATAATTACAGATGCTTACCTAGTGCTTTATTGCTGATACCTCATGCTCCTCTGTGTCATCTTCACCCCAGAAACATGCTGAATTTGTATCCTGACGTGATAAACAATAGCAGGATCTTGTCTGACATGGGGACCGATCCATTGCCTAGCATATATTGATCTTGTTACTGAAGGGGGGAGCAGATGGGATAGGCCGGATGCCCAGCTGAATAGTGTACTGGGGACATGATGTACATTAGAGAAGTATTTTAGTCTTCTAAATTTCTATGAGGGTCTGGTTCATCAAAATATTCTGTAATTCACTGTTACTTAACTGCTAGTAATATTTGAAAATAAATATTTTGGAACTTGTAGTACTTAATTGTTATTATTCCCACTAAATGTAGCTAAAACGTTCCTCTCTCAACTTATCACCTGGCTTTGTTGTTATTGGTGAAACAGAAGTAAAGGCATTTGCAGTGAGAAGGCTATGCTGTCCCCTGGCTGGCAATACGATCTTTTCATGGATGTCCTAATATAGGTGCTAGAGTTGTGTAGAGAGTGGTAGCAAATGATGCATGGGATAGCGAAAAGTATCAGAGGTTACAAAACGCAATTTAAATGTGAATTTATGGTGAACGGTTGATTATCAAAATGTTTCAGGCACCACATTACTTATCTGTAACGCTTTATCAAAATCAGAAGTTTGTTAGATGCCATTAGTTTGAAAATGGGCAAATCATAATAATTGTAGATGCACTAACAGTAGACTTTTCCATCTGCAGATTATATGGAATGACCAGCAGTGGCAGTGTTGCACAAGAGAAGTTCTCTGCCTTACTGAGGGGAAAAAAAAAAGTCTGCAAGCATTTTTCATTCATCACACGCCTTTATATGGTAAGGGAGACTCACGTTCAATAATTTTGTTTATTACTGAAAGAGGTTCACTGCGTCTGAAAGTCCTCAGTGCCTTCCGAGTTGGGTCCTCCACGTGATGAATATAATTAGTCATGCCAGTGATAATTTGCAGTACATTATACTGATCATAATAATCGGAGACTTTGGCTGCCTCCTAAGGCTGACATCTACTTTAGATGCTTGTGCTAGGAATATATCATCAGAAAAAATGACTTCTTTAGGGATTGGATTGGTTTGTCGTAAATGAGAATGACTGACTTCCTTTCTCTTTGAGGGCATCTCATTTAGCGTATTCCTCTGCGCTTTGTATGTGGGTCTCTGATTCTATAGATGGATTGTTGTTGGGTATATGCTGGGTTTCCGCAGCTCCATCTCACTTTCAAAAAGGCCAGAATGGTTTGCAGGGTTCAGAGTCCTTTCCCATTACTTCCCCTACTTGCCTTGTACTCATAATTACAGATGCTTACCTAGTGCTTTATTGCTGATACCTCATGCTCCTCTGTGTCATCTTCATCCCAGACACATGCTGAATTTGTATCCTGACATGATAAACAATAGCAGGATCTTGTCTGACAGGGGGCCAATCCATTGCCTAACATATATTTATCTTGTTACTTAAGGGGGGAGCAGATGGGATAGGCCGGATGCCCAACTGATTAGTGTAGTGGGGACATGATGTACATTAAAGCAGTATTTTAGTTTTCTAAATTTCTATGAGGGTCTGGTTCATGAAAAATATTCTTGAATTCACTGTTACTTAACTGCTAGTAATATTTGAAAATAAATATTTTGGAATTTGTAGTACATAATTGTTATTATTCCCACTAAGTGTAGCTAAAACGTTCCTCTCTCAACTTATCACCTGGCTTTGTTGTTATTGGTGAAACAGAAGTAAAGGCATTTGCAGTGAGAAGGCTATGCTGTCCCCTGGCTGGCAATGCGATCTTTCCATGGATGTCCTAATATAGGTGGTAGCGTTAGCTAGGTGCTAGTGGTAGCAAATGATGCATGGGATAGCGGAAAGTATTAGAGGTTCCAAAACGCAATTAAAATGTGAATTTATGGTGAACTGTTGATTATCAAAATGTTTCAGGCACAACTTTACTTATCTGTAACGCTTTATCAAAATCATAAGTTTGTTAGATGCCATTAGTTTGAAAATCGGCAAATCATAATAATTGTAGATGCACTAACAGTAGACTTTTCCATCTGCAGATTATGTGGAATGACCAGCAGTGGCAGTGTTGCCCAAGAGACGTTCTCTGCATTACTGAGGGGGGAAAAAAAAATCTGCAAGCATTTTTCATTCTTCACACGCCTTTATATGGTAAGGGAATCTCCCATTCAATAATTTTGTTTATTACTGAAAGAGGTTCACAGCGTCTGAAAGTCCTCAGTGCCTTCCGAGTTGGGTCCTCCACGTGATGAATATAATTTCTGTCACGCCAGTGATGATTTGCAGTACATTATACTGATCATAATAATCAGAGACTTTCGCTGCCTCCAAGGCTGACATCTACTTTAGATGCTTGTGCTAGGAATATATCATCAGAAAAAATAACTTCTTTAGGGACTGGATTGGTTTGTCGTAAATGAGAATGACTGACTTCCTTTCTCTTTGAGGGCATCTCATTTAGCGTATTCCTCTGCGCTTTGTATGTGGGTCTCTGATTCTATAGATGGATTGTTGTTGGGTATATGCTGGCTTTCCGTAGCTCCATCTCACTTAGAAAAAGGCCAGAATGGTTAGCAGGGTTCAGAGTCCTTTCCCCATTACTCCCCCTACTTGCCTTGTACTCCTAATTACAGATGCTTACCTAGTACTTTATTGCTGATACCTCATGCTCCTCTGTGTCATCTTCATCCCAGACACATGCTGAATTTGTATCCTGACATGATAAACAATAGCAGGATGTTGTCTGACAGGGGGCCAATCCATTGCCTAACATATATTTATCTTGTTACTTAAGGGGGGAGCAGATGGGATAGGCCGGATGCCCAACTGATTAGTGTAGTGGGGACATGATGTACATTAGAGCAGTATTTTAGTTTTCTAAACTTCTATGAGGGTCTGGTTCATGAAAAATATTCTTGAATTCACTGTTACTTAACTGCTAGTAATATTTGAAAATAAATATTTTGGAATTTGTAGTACATAATTGTTATTATTCCCACTAAGTGTAGCTAAAACGTTCCTCTCTCAACTTATCACCTGGCTTTGTTGTTATTGGTCAAACAGAAGTAAAGGCATTTGCAGTGAGAAGGCTATGCTGTCCCCTGGCTGGCAATGCGATCTTTCCATGGATGTCCTAATATAGGTGCTAGCGTTAGCTAGGTGCTAGTGGTAGCAAATGATGCATGGGATAGCGTAAAGTATTAGAGGTTCCAAAACGCAATTAAAATGTGAATTTATGGTGAACTGTTGATTATCAAAATGTTTCAGGCACCACTTTACTTATCTGTAACGCTTTATCAAAATCAGAAGTTTGTTAGATGCCATTAGTTTGAAAATCGGCAAATCATAATAATTGTAGATGCACTAACAGTAGACTTTTCCATCTGCAGATTATGTGGAATGACCAGCAGTGGCAGTGTTGCCCAAGAGACGTTCTCTGCATTACTGAGGGGAAAAAAAAAATCTGCAAGCATTTTTCATTCTTCACACGCCTTTATATGGTAAGGGAATCTCCCATTCAATAATTTTGTTTATTACTGTAAGAGGTTCACAGCGTCTGAAAGTCCTCAGTGCCTTCCGAGTTGGGTCCTCCACGTGATGAATATAATTTCTGTCACGCCAGTGATGATTTGCAGTACATTATACTGATCATAATAATCAGAGACTTTCGCTGCCTCTAAGGCTGACATCTACTTTAGATGCTTGTGCTAGGAATATATCGTCAGAAAAAATAACTTCTTTAGGGACTGGATTGGTTTGTCGTAAATGAGAATGACTGACTTCCTTTCTCTTTGAGGGCATCTCATTTAGCGTATTCCTCTGCGCTTTGTATGTGGGTCTCTGATTCTATAGATGGATTGTTGTTGGGTATATGCTGGCTTTCCGTAGCTCCATCTCACTTAGAAAAAGGCCAGAATGGTTTGCAGGGTTCAGAGTCCTTTCCCCATTACTCCCCCTACTTGCCTTGTACTCCTAATTACAGATGCTTACCTAGTGCTTTATTGCTGATACCTCATGCTCCTCTGTGTCATCTTCATCCCAGACACATGCTGAATTTGTATCCTGACATGATAAACAATAGCAGGATCTTGTCTGACAGGGGGCCAATCCATTGCCTAACATATATTTATCTTGTTACTTAAGGGGGGAGCAGATGGGATAGGCCGGATGCCCAACTGATTAGTGTAGTGGGGACATGATGTACATTAGAGCAGTATTTTAGTTTTCTAAATTTCTATGAGGGTCTGGTTCATGAAAAATATTCTTGAATTCACTGTTACTTAACTGCTAGTAATATTTGAAAATACATATTTTGGAATTTGTAGTACATAATTGTTATTATTCCCACTAAGTGTAGCTAAAACGTTCCTCTCTCAACTTATCACCTGGCTTTGTTGTTATTGGTGAAACAGAAGTAAAGGCATTTGCAGTGAGAAGGCTATGCTGTCCCCTGGCTGGCAATGCGATCTTTCCATGGATGTCCTAATATAGGTGCTAGCGTTGTGTAGAGAGTGGTAGCAAATGATGCATGGGATAGCGGAAAGTATTAGAGGTTCCAAAACGCAATTAAATTGTGAATTTATGGTGAACTGTTGATTATCAAAATGTTTCAGGCACCACTTTACTTATCTGTAACGCTTTATCAAAATCATAAGTTTGTTAGATGCCATTAGTTTGAAAATCGGCAAATCATAATAATTGTAGATGCACTAACAGTAGATTTTTCCATCTGCAGATTATGTGGAATGACCAGCAGTGGCAGTGTTGCCCAAGAGACGTTCTCTGCATTACTGAGGGGGAAAAAAAAAATCTGCAAGCATTTTTCATTCTTCACACGCCTTTATATGGTAAGGGAATCTCCCATTCAATAATTTTGTTTATTACTGAAAGAGGTTCACAGCGTCTGAAAGTCCTCAGTGCCTTCCGAGTTGGGTCCTCCACGTGATGAATATAATTTCTGTCACGCCAGTGATGATTTGCAGTACATTATACTGATCATAATAATCAGAGACTTTCGCTGCCTCTAAGGCTGACATCTACTTTAGATGCTTGTGCTAGGAATATATCATCAGAAAAAATAACTTCTTTAGGGACTGGATTGGTTTGTCGTAAATGAGAATGACTGACTTCCTTTCTCTTTGAGGGCATCTCATTTAGCGTATTCCTCTGCGCTTTGTATGTGGGTCTCTGATTCTATAGATGGATTGTTGTTGGGTATATGCTGGCTTTCCGTAGCTCCATCTCACTTAGAAAAAGGCCAGAATGGTTTGCAGGGTTCAGAGTCCTTTCCCCATTACTCCCCCTACTTGCCTTGTACTCCTAATTACAGATGCTTACCTAGTGCTTTATTGCTGATACCTCATGCTCCTCTGTGTCATCTTCACCCCAGAAACATGCTGAATTTGTATCCTGACGTGATAAACAATAGCAGGATCTTGTCTGACATGGGGACCGATCCATTGCCTAGCATATATTGATCTTGTTACTGAAGGGGGGAGCAGATGGGATAGGTCGGATACCCAGCTGAATAGTGTACTGGGGACATGATGTACATTAGAGAAGTATTTTAGTCTTCTAAATTTCTATGAGGGTCTTGTTCATCAAAATATTCTGTAATTCACTGTTACTTAACTGCTAGTAATATTTGAAAATAAATATTTTGGAACTTGTAGTACTTAATTGTTATTAATCCCACTAAATGTAGCTAAAACGTTCCTCTCTCAACTTATCACCTGGCTTTGTTGTTATTGGTGAAACAGAAGTAAAGGCATTTGCAGTGAGAAGGTTATGCTGTCCCCTGGCTGGCAATACGATCTTTTCATGGATATCCTAATATAGGTGCTAGAGTTGTGTAGAGAGTGGTAGCAAATGATGCATGGGATAGCGAAAAGTATCAGAGGTTACAAAACGCAATTATAATGTGAATTTATGGTGAACGGTTGATTATCAAAATGTTTCAGGCACCACATTACTTATCTGTAACGCTTTATCAAAATCAGAAGTTTGTTAGATGCCATTAGTTTGAAAATGGGCAAATCATAATAATTGTAGATGCACTAACAGTAGACTTTTCCATCTGCAGATTATATGGAATGACCAGCAGTGGCAGTGTTGCACAAGAGAAGTTCTCTGCCTTACTGAGGGGAAAAAAAAAAGTCTGCAAGCATTTTTCATTCATCACACGCCTTTATATGGTAAGGGAGACTCACGTTCAATAATTTTGTTTATTACTGAAAGAGGTTCACTGCGTCTGAAAGTCCTCAGTGCCTTCCGAGTTGGGTCCTCCACGTGATGAATATAATTAGTCATGCCAGTGATAATTTGCAGTACATTATACTGATCATAATAATCGGAGACTTTGGCTGCCTCCTAAGGCTGACATCTACTTTAGATGCTTGTGCTAGGAATATATCATCAGAAAAAATGACTTCTTTAGGGATTGGATTGGTTTGTCGTAAATGAGAATGACTGACTTCCTTTCTCTTTGAGGGCATCTCATTTAGCGTATTCCTCTGCGCTTTGTATGTGGGTCTCTGATTCTATAGATGGATTGTTGTTGGGTATATGCTGGGTTTCCGCAGCTCCATCTCACTTTCAAAAAGGCCAGAATGGTTTGCAGGGTTCAGAGTCCTTTCCCATTACTTCCCCTACTTTCCTTGTACTCATAATTACAGATGCTTACCTAGTGCTTTATTGCTGATACCTCATGCTCCTCTGTGTCATCTTCACCCCAGAAACATGCTGAATTTGTATCCTGACGTGATAAACAATAGCAGGATCTTGTCTGACATGGGGACCGATCCATTGCCTAGCATATATTGATCTTGTTGCTGAAGGGGGGAGCAGATGGGATAGGCCGGATGCCCAGCTGAATAGTGTACTGGGGACATGATGTACATTAGAGAAGTATTTTAGTCTTCTAAATTTCTATGAGGGTCTGGTTCATCAAAATATTCTGTAATTCACTGTTACTTAACTGCTAGTAATATTTGAAAATAAATATTTTGGAACTTGTAGTACTTAATTGTTATTAATCCCACTAAATGTAGCTAAAACGTTCCTCTCTCAACTTATCACCTGGCTTTGTTGTTATTGGTGAAACAGAAGTAAAGGCATTTGCAGTGAGAAGGTTATGCTGTACCCTGGCTGGCAATACGATCTTTTCATGGATATCCTAATATAGGTGCTAGAGTTGTGTAGAGTGGTAGCAAATGATGCATGGGATAGCGGAAAGTATTAGAGGTTCCAAAACGCAATTAAAATGTGAATTTATGGTGAACTGTTGATTATCAAAATTTTTCAGGCACCACTTTACTTATCTGTAACGCTTTATCAAAATCATAAGTTTGTTAGATGCCATTAGTTTGAAAATCGGCAAATCATAATAATTGTAGATGCACTAACAGTAGACTTTTCCATCTGCAGATTATGTGGAATGACCAGCAGTGGCAGTGTTGCCCAAGAGACGTTCTCTGCATTACTGAGGGGGGAAAAAAAAATCTGCAAGCATTTTTCATTCTTCACACGCCTTTATATGGTAAGGGAATCTCCCATTCAATAATTTTGTTTATTACTGAAAGAGGTTCACAGCGTCTGAAAGTCCTCAGTGCCTTCCGAGTTGGGTCCTCCACGTGATGAATATAATTTCTGTCACGCCAGTGATGATTTGCAGTACATTATACTGATCATAATAATCAGAGACTTTCGCTGCCTCTAAGGCTGACATCTACTTTAGATGCTTGTGCTAGGAATATATCATCAGAAAAAATAACTTCTTTAGGGACTGGATTGGTTTGTCGTAAATGAGAATGACTGACTTCCTTTCTCTTTGAGGGCATCTCATTTAGCGTATTCCTCTGCGCTTTGTATGTGGGTCTCTGATTCTATAGATGGATTGTTGTTGGGTATATGCTGGCTTTCCGTAGCTCCATCTCACTTAGAAAAAGGCCAGAATGGTTTGCAGGGTTCAGAGTCCTTTCCCCATTACTCCCCCTACTTGCCTTGTACTCCTAATTACAGATGCTTACCTAGTGCTTTATTGCTGATACCTCATGCTCCTCTGTGTCATCTTCATCCCAGACACATGCTGAATTTGTATCCTGACATGATAAACAATAGCAGGATCTTGTCTGACAGGGGGCCAATCCATTGCCTAACATATATTTATCTTGTTACTTAAGGGGGGAGCAGATGGGATAGGCCGGATGCCCAACTGATTAGTGTAGTGGGGACATGATGTACATTAGAGCAGTATTTTAGTCTTCTAAATTTCTACGAGGGTCTTGTTCATCAAAATATTCTGTAATTCACTGTTACTTAACTGCTAGTAATATTTGAAAATAAATATTTTGGAACTTGTAGTACTTTATTGTTATTATTCCCACTAAATGTAGCTAAAACGTTCCTCTCTCAACTTATCACCTGGCTTTGTTGTTATTGGTGAAACAGAAGTAAAGGCATTTGCAGTGAGAAGGCTATGCTGTCCCCTGGCTGGCAATACGATCTTTTCATGGATGTCCTAATATAGGTGCTAGAGTTGTGTAGAGAGTGGTAGCAAATGATGCATGGGATAGCGTAAAGTATTAGAGGTTCCAAAACGCAATTAAAATGTGAATTTATGGTGAACTGTTGATTATCAAAATGTTTCAGGCACCACTTTACTTATCTGTAACGCTTTATCAAAATCAGAAGTTTGTTAGATGCCATTAGTTTGAAAATCGGCAAATCATAATAATTGTAGATGCACTAACAGTAGACTTTTCCATCTGCAGATTATGTGGAATGACCAGCAGTGGCAGTGTTGCCCAAGAGACGTTCTCTGCATTACTGAGGGGAAAAAAAAAATCTGCAAGCATTTTTCATTCTTCACACGCCTTTATATGGTAAGGGAATCTCCCATTCAATAATTTTGTTTATTACTGTAAGAGGTTCACAGCGTCTGAAAGTCCTCAGTGCCTTCCGAGTTGGGTCCTCCACGTGATGAATATAATTTCTGTCACGCCAGTGATGATTTGCAGTACATTATACTGATCATAATAATCAGAGACTTTCGCTGCCTCTAAGGCTGACATCTACTTTAGATGCTTGTGCTAGGAATATATCGTCAGAAAAAATAACTTCTTTAGGGACTGGATTGGTTTGTCGTAAATGAGAATGACTGACTTCCTTTCTCTTTGAGGGCATCTCATTTAGCGTATTCCTCTGCGCTTTGTATGTGGGTCTCTGATTCTATAGATGGATTGTTGTTGGGTATATGCTGGCTTTCCGTAGCTCCATCTCACTTAGAAAAAGGCCAGAATGGTTTGCAGGGTTCAGAGTCCTTTCCCCATTACTCCCCCTACTTGCCTTGTACTCCTAATTACAGATGCTTACCTAGTGCTTTATTGCTGATACCTCATGCTCCTCTGTGTCATCTTCATCCCAGACACATGCTGAATTTGTATCCTGACATGATAAACAATAGCAGGATCTTGTCTGACAGGGGGCCAATCCATTGCCTAACATATTTATCTTGTTACTTAAGGGGGGAGCAGATGGGATAGGCCGGATGCCCAACTGATTAGTGTAGTGGGGACTTGATGTACATTAGAGCAGTATTTTAGTTTTCTAAATTTCTATGAGGGTCTGGTTCATGAAAAATATTCTTGAATTCACTGTTACTTAACTGCTAGTAATATTTGAAAATAAATATTTTGGAATTTGTAGTACATAATTGTTATTATTCCCACTAAGTGTAGCTAAAACGTTCCTCTCTCAACTTATCACCTGGCTTTGTTGTTATTGGTCAAACAGAAGTAAAGGCATTTGCAGTGAGAATGCTATGCTGTCCCCTGGCTGGCAATGCGATCTTTCCATGGATGTCCTAATATAGGTGCTAGCGTTGTGTAGAGAGTGGTAGCAAATGATGCATGGGATAGCGGAAAGTATTAGAGGTTCCAAAACGCAATTAAAATGTGAATTTATGGTGAACTGTTGATTATCAAAATGTTTCAGGCACCACTTTACTTATCTGTAACGCTTTATCAAAATCATAAGTTTGTTAGATGCCATTAGTTTGAAAATCGGCAAATCATAATAATTGTAGATGCACTAACAGTAGACTTTTCCATCTGCAGATTATGTGGAATGACCAGCAGTGGCAGTGTTGCCCAAGAGACGTTCTCTGCATTACTGAGGGGGAAAAAAAAAATCTGCAAGCATTTTTCATTCTTCACACGCCTTTATATGGTAAGGGAATCTCCCATTCAATAATTTTGTTTATTACTGAAAGAGGTTCACTGCGTCTGAAAGTCCTCAGTGCCTTCCGAGTTGGGTCCTCCACGTGATGAATATAATTTGTCATGCCAGTGATAATTTGCAGTACATTATACTGATCATAATAATCGGAGACTTTGGCTGCCTCCTAAGGCTGACATCTACTTTAGATGCTTGTGCTAGGAATATATCATCAGAAAAAATGACTTCTTTAGGGATTGGATTGGTTTGTCGTAAATGAGAATGACTGACTTCCTTTCTCTTTGAGGGCATCTCATTTAGCGTATTCCTCTGCGCTTTGTATGTGGGTCTCTGATTCTATAGATGGATTGTTGTTGGGTATATGCTGGGTTTCCGCAGCTCCATCTCACTTTCAAAAAGGCCAGAATGGTTTGCAGGGTTCAGAGTCCTTTCCCATTACTTCCCCTACTTGCCTTGTACTCATAATTACAGATGCTTACCTAGTGCTTTATTGCTGATACCTCATGCTCCTCTGTGTCATCTTCACCCCAGAAACATGCTGAATTTGTATCCTGACGTGATAAACAATAGCAGGATCTTGTCTGACATGGGGACCGATCCATTGCCTAGCATATATTGATCTTGTTACTGAAGGGGGGAGCAGATGGGATAGGCCGGATGCCCAGCTGAATAGTGTACTGGGGACATGATGTACATTAGAGAAGTATTTTAGTCTTCTAAATTTCTATGAGGGTCTGGTTCATCAAAATATTCTGTAATTCACTGTTACTTAACTGCTAGTAATATTTGAAAATAAATATTTTGGAACTTGTAGTACTTAATTGTTATTATTCCCACTAAATGTAGCTAAAACGTTCCTCTCTCAACTTATCACCTGGCTTTGTTGTTATTGGTGAAACAGAAGTAAAGGCATTTGCAGTGAGAAGGCTATGCTGTCCCCTGGCTGGCAATACGATCTTTTCATGGATGTCCTAATATAGGTGCTAGAGTTGTGTAGAGAGTGGTAGCAAATGATGCATGGGATAGCGAAAAGTATCAGAGGTTACAAAACGCAATTATAATGTGAATTTATGGTGAACGGTTGATTATCAAAATGTTTCAGGCACCACATTACTTATCTGTAACGCTTTATCAAAATCAGAAGTTTGTTAGATGCCATTAGTTTGAAAATGGGCAAATCATAATAATTGTAGATGCACTAACAGTAGACTTTTCCATCTGCAGATTATATGGAATGACCAGCAGTGGCAGTGTTGCACAAGAGAAGTTCTCTGCCTTACTGAGGGGAAAAAAAAAAGTCTGCAAGCATTTTTCATTCATCACACGCCTTTATATGGTAAGGGAGACTC
Source organism: Pleurodeles waltl (assembly GCF_031143425.1). NCBI lineage: Eukaryota > Metazoa > Chordata > Amphibia > Caudata > Salamandridae > Pleurodeles > Pleurodeles waltl. The sequence goes on along the minus strand of NC_090440.1, from coordinate 832,377,432 downwards.
ACGTTCAATAATTTTGTTTATTACTGAAAGAGGTTCACTGCGTCTGAAAGTCCTCAGTGCCTTCCGAGTTGGGTCCTCCACGTGATGAATATAATTTGTCATGCCAGTGATAATTTGCAGTACATTATACTGATCATAATAATCGGAGACTTTGGCTGCCTCCTAAGGCTGACATCTACTTTAGATGCTTGTGCTAGGAATATATCATCAGAAAAAATGACTTCTTTAGGGATTGGATTGGTTTGTCGTAAATGAGAATGACTGACTTCCTTTCTCTTTGAGGGCATCTCATTTAGCGTATTCCTCTGCGCTTTGTATGTGGGTCTCTGATTCTATAGATGGATTGTTGTTGGGTATATGCTGGGTTTCCGCAGCTCCATCTCACTTTCAAAAAGGCCAGAATGGTTTGCAGGGTTCAGAGTCCTTTCCCATTACTTCCCCTACTTGCCTTGTACTCATAATTACAGATGCTTACCTAGTGCTTTATTGCTGATACCTCATGCTCCTCTGTGTCATCTTCACCCCAGAAACATGCTGAATTTGTATCCTGACGTGATAAACAATAGCAGGATCTTGTCTGACATGGGGACCGATCCATTGCCTAGCATATATTGATCTTGTTACTGAAGGGGGGAGCAGATGGGATAGGCCGGATGCCCAGCTGAATAGTGTACTGGGGACATGATGTACATTAGAGAAGTATTTTAGTCTTCTAAATTTCTATGAGGGTCTGGTTCATCAAAATATTCTGTAATTCACTGTTACTTAACTGCTAGTAATATTTGAAAATAAATATTTTGGAACTTGTAGTACTTAATTGTTATTATTCCCACTAAATGTAGCTAAAACGTTCCTCTCTCAACTTATCACCTGGCTTTGTTGTTATTGGTGAAACAGAAGTAAAGGCATTTGCAGTGAGAAGGCTATGCTGTCCCCTGGCTGGCAATACGATCTTTTCATGGATGTCCTAATATAGGTGCTAGAGTTGTGTAGAGAGTGGTAGCAAATGATGCATGGGATAGCGAAAAGTATCAGAGGTTACAAAACGCAATTTAAATGTGAATTTATGGTGAACGGTTGATTATCAAAATGTTTCAGGCACCACATTACTTATCTGTAACGCTTTATCAAAATCAGAAGTTTGTTAGATGCCATTAGTTTGAAAATGGGCAAATCATAATAATTGTAGATGCACTAACAGTAGACTTTTCCATCTGCAGATTATATGGAATGACCAGCAGTGGCAGTGTTGCACAAGAGAAGTTCTCTGCCTTACTGAGGGGAAAAAAAAAAGTCTGCAAGCATTTTTCATTCATCACACGCCTTTATATGGTAAGGGAGACTCACGTTCAATAATTTTGTTTATTACTGAAAGAGGTTCACTGCGTCTGAAAGTCCTCAGTGCCTTCCGAGTTGGGTCCTCCACGTGATGAATATAATTAGTCATGCCAGTGATAATTTGCAGTACATTATACTGATCATAATAATCGGAGACTTTGGCTGCCTCCTAAGGCTGACATCTACTTTAGATGCTTGTGCTAGGAATATATCATCAGAAAAAATGACTTCTTTAGGGATTGGATTGGTTTGTCGTAAATGAGAATGACTGACTTCCTTTCTCTTTGAGGGCATCTCATTTAGCGTATTCCTCTGCGCTTTGTATGTGGGTCTCTGATTCTATAGATGGATTGTTGTTGGGTATATGCTGGGTTTCCGCAGCTCCATCTCACTTTCAAAAAGGCCAGAATGGTTTGCAGGGTTCAGAGTCCTTTCCCATTACTTCCCCTACTTGCCTTGTACTCATAATTACAGATGCTTACCTAGTGCTTTATTGCTGATACCTCATGCTCCTCTGTGTCATCTTCATCCCAGACACATGCTGAATTTGTATCCTGACATGATAAACAATAGCAGGATCTTGTCTGACAGGGGGCCAATCCATTGCCTAACATATATTTATCTTGTTACTTAAGGGGGGAGCAGATGGGATAGGCCGGATGCCCAACTGATTAGTGTAGTGGGGACATGATGTACATTAGAGCAGTATTTTAGTTTTCTAAATTTCTATGAGGGTCTGGTTCATGAAAAATATTCTTGAATTCACTGTTACTTAACTGCTAGTAATATTTGAAAATAAATATTTTGGAATTTGTAGTACATAATTGTTATTATTCCCACTAAGTGTAGCTAAAACGTTCCTCTCTCAACTTATCACCTGGCTTTGTTGTTATTGGTGAAACAGAAGTAAAGGCATTTGCAGTGAGAAGGCTATGCTGTCCCCTGGCTGGCAATGCGATCTTTCCATGGATGTCCTAATATAGGTGGTAGCGTTAGCTAGGTGCTAGTGGTAGCAAATGATGCATGGGATAGCGGAAAGTATTAGAGGTTCCAAAACGCAATTAAAATGTGAATTTATGGTGAACTGTTGATTATCAAAATGTTTCAGGCACAACTTTACTTATCTGTAACGCTTTATCAAAATCATAAGTTTGTTAGATGCCATTAGTTTGAAAATCGGCAAATCATAATAATTGTAGATGCACTAACAGTAGACTTTTCCATCTGCAGATTATGTGGAATGACCAGCAGTGGCAGTGTTGCCCAAGAGACGTTCTCTGCATTACTGAGGGGGGAAAAAAAAATCTGCAAGCATTTTTCATTCTTCACACGCCTTTATATGGTAAGGGAATCTCCCATTCAATAATTTTGTTTATTACTGAAAGAGGTTCACAGCGTCTGAAAGTCCTCAGTGCCTTCCGAGTTGGGTCCTCCACGTGATGAATATAATTTCTGTCACGCCAGTGATGATTTGCAGTACATTATACTGATCATAATAATCAGAGACTTTCGCTGCCTCCAAGGCTGACATCTACTTTAGATGCTTGTGCTAGGAATATATCATCAGAAAAAATAACTTCTTTAGGGACTGGATTGGTTTGTCGTAAATGAGAATGACTGACTTCCTTTCTCTTTGAGGGCATCTCATTTAGCGTATTCCTCTGCGCTTTGTATGTGGGTCTCTGATTCTATAGATGGATTGTTGTTGGGTATATGCTGGCTTTCCGTAGCTCCATCTCACTTAGAAAAAGGCCAGAATGGTTAGCAGGGTTCAGAGTCCTTTCCCCATTACTCCCCCTACTTGCCTTGTACTCCTAATTACAGATGCTTACCTAGTACTTTATTGCTGATACCTCATGCTCCTCTGTGTCATCTTCATCCCAGACACATGCTGAATTTGTATCCTGACATGATAAACAATAGCAGGATGTTGTCTGACAGGGGGCCAATCCATTGCCTAACATATATTTATCTTGTTACTTAAGGGGGGAGCAGATGGGATAGGCCGGATGCCCAACTGATTAGTGTAGTGGGGACATGATGTACATTAGAGCAGTATTTTAGTTTTCTAAACTTCTATGAGGGTCTGGTTCATGAAAAATATTCTTGAATTCACTGTTACTTAACTGCTAGTAATATTTGAAAATAAATATTTTGGAATTTGTAGTACATAATTGTTATTATTCCCACTAAGTGTAGCTAAAACGTTCCTCTCTCAACTTATCACCTGGCTTTGTTGTTATTGGTCAAACAGAAGTAAAGGCATTTGCAGTGAGAAGGCTATGCTGTCCCCTGGCTGGCAATGCGATCTTTCCATGGATGTCCTAATATAGGTGCTAGCGTTAGCTAGGTGCTAGTGGTAGCAAATGATGCATGGGATAGCGTAAAGTATTAGAGGTTCCAAAACGCAATTAAAATGTGAATTTATGGTGAACTGTTGATTATCAAAATGTTTCAGGCACCACTTTACTTATCTGTAACGCTTTATCAAAATCAGAAGTTTGTTAGATGCCATTAGTTAGAAAATCGGCAAATCATAATAATTGTAGATGCACTAACAGTAGACTTTTCCATCTGCAGATTATGTGGAATGACCAGCAGTGGCAGTGTTGCCCAAGAGACGTTCTCTGCATTACTGAGGGGAAAAAAAAAATCTGCAAGCATTTTTCATTCTTCACACGCCTTTATATGGTAAGGGAATCTCCCATTCAATAATTTTGTTTATTACTGTAAGAGGTTCACAGCGTCTGAAAGTCCTCAGTGCCTTCCGAGTTGGGTCCTCCACGTGATGAATATAATTTCTGTCACGCCAGTGATGATTTGCAGTACATTATACTGATCATAATAATCAGAGACTTTCGCTGCCTCTAAGGCTGACATCTACTTTAGATGCTTGTGCTAGGAATATATCGTCAGAAAAAATAACTTCTTTAGGGACTGGATTGGTTTGTCGTAAATGAGAATGACTGACTTCCTTTCTCTTTGAGGGCATCTCATTTAGCGTATTCCTCTGCGCTTTGTATGTGGGTCTCTGATTCTATAGATGGATTGTTGTTGGGTATATGCTGGCTTTCCGTAGCTCCATCTCACTTAGAAAAAGGCCAGAATGGTTTGCAGGGTTCAGAGTCCTTTCCCCATTACTCCCCCTACTTGCCTTGTACTCCTAATTACAGATGCTTACCTAGTGCTTTATTGCTGATACCTCATGCTCCTCTGTGTCATCTTCACCCCAGAAACATGCTGAATTTGTATCCTGACGTGATAAACAATAGCAGGATCTTGTCTGACATGGGGACCGATCCATTGCCTAGCATATATTGATCTTGTTACTGAAGGGGGGAGCAGATGGGATAGGTCGGATACCCAGCTGAATAGTGTACTGGGGACATGATGTACATTAGAGAAGTATTTTAGTCTTCTAAATTTCTATGAGGGTCTTGTTCATCAAAATATTCTGTAATTCACTGTTACTTAACTGCTAGTAATATTTGAAAATAAATATTTTGGAACTTGTAGTACTTAATTGTTATTAATCCCACTAAATGTAGCTAAAACGTTCCTCTCTCAACTTATCACCTGGCTTTGTTGTTATTGGTGAAACAGAAGTAAAGGCATTTGCAGTGAGAAGGTTATGCTGTCCCCTGGCTGGCAATACGATCTTTTCATGGATATCCTAATATAGGTGCTAGAGTTGTGTAGAGAGTGGTAGCAAATGATGCATGGGATAGCGAAAAGTATCAGAGGTTACAAAACGCAATTATAATGTGAATTTATGGTGAACGGTTGATTATCAAAATGTTTCAGGCACCACATTACTTATCTGTAACGCTTTATCAAAATCAGAAGTTTGTTAGATGCCATTAGTTTGAAAATGGGCAAATCATAATAATTGTAGATGCACTAACAGTAGACTTTTCCATCTGCAGATTATATGGAATGACCAGCAGTGGCAGTGTTGCACAAGAGAAGTTCTCTGCCTTACTGAGGGGAAAAAAAAAAGTCTGCAAGCATTTTTCATTCATCACACGCCTTTATATGGTAAGGGAGACTCACGTTCAATAATTTTGTTTATTACTGAAAGAGGTTCACTGCGTCTGAAAGTCCTCAGTGCCTTCCGAGTTGGGTCCTCCACGTGATGAATATAATTAGTCATGCCAGTGATAATTTGCAGTACATTATACTGATCATAATAATCGGAGACTTTGGCTGCCTCCTAAGGCTGACATCTACTTTAGATGCTTGTGCTAGGAATATATCATCAGAAAAAATGACTTCTTTAGGGATTGGATTGGTTTGTCGTAAATGAGAATGACTGACTTCCTTTCTCTTTGAGGGCATCTCATTTAGCGTATTCCTCTGCGCTTTGTATGTGGGTCTCTGATTCTATAGATGGATTGTTGTTGGGTATATGCTGGGTTTCCGCAGCTCCATCTCACTTTCAAAAAGGCCAGAATGGTTTGCAGGGTTCAGAGTCCTTTCCCATTACTTCCCCTACTTTCCTTGTACTCATAATTACAGATGCTTACCTAGTGCTTTATTGCTGATACCTCATGCTCCTCTGTGTCATCTTCACCCCAGAAACATGCTGAATTTGTATCCTGACGTGATAAACAATAGCAGGATCTTGTCTGACATGGGGACCGATCCATTGCCTAGCATATATTGATCTTGTTGCTGAAGGGGGGAGCAGATGGGATAGGCCGGATGCCCAGCTGAATAGTGTACTGGGGACATGATGTACATTAGAGAAGTATTTTAGTCTTCTAAATTTCTATGAGGGTCTGGTTCATCAAAATATTCTGTAATTCACTGTTACTTAACTGCTAGTAATATTTGAAAATAAATATTTTGGAACTTGTAGTACTTAATTGTTATTAATCCCACTAAATGTAGCTAAAACGTTCCTCTCTCAACTTATCACCTGGCTTTGTTGTTATTGGTGAAACAGAAGTAAAGGCATTTGCAGTGAGAAGGTTATGCTGTACCCTGGCTGGCAATACGATCTTTTCATGGATATCCTAATATAGGTGCTAGAGTTGTGTAGAGTGGTAGCAAATGATGCATGGGATAGCGGAAAGTATTAGAGGTTCCAAAACGCAATTAAAATGTGAATTTATGGTGAACTGTTGATTATCAAAATGTTTCAGGCACCACTTTACTTATCTGTAACGCTTTATCAAAATCATAAGTTTGTTAGATGCCATTAGTTTGAAAATCGGCAAATCATAATAATTGTAGATGCACTAACAGTAGACTTTTCCATCTGCAGATTATGTGGAATGACCAGCAGTGGCAGTGTTGCCCAAGAGACGTTCTCTGCATTACTGAGGGGGGAAAAAAAAATCTGCAAGCATTTTTCATTCTTCACACGCCTTTATATGGTAAGGGAATCTCCCATTCAATAATTTTGTTTATTACTGAAAGAGGTTCACAGCGTCTGAAAGTCCTCAGTGCCTTCCGAGTTGGGTCCTCCACGTGATGAATATAATTTCTGTCACGCCAGTGATGATTTGCAGTACATTATACTGATCATAATAATCAGAGACTTTCGCTGCCTCTAAGGCTGACATCTACTTTAGATGCTTGTGCTAGGAATATATCATCAGAAAAAATAACTTCTTTAGGGACTGGATTGGTTTGTCGTAAATGAGAATGACTGACTTCCTTTCTCTTTGAGGGCATCTCATTTAGCGTATTCCTCTGCGCTTTGTATGTGGGTCTCTGATTCTATAGATGGATTGTTGTTGGGTATATGCTGGCTTTCCGTAGCTCCATCTCACTTAGAAAAAGGCCAGAATGGTTTGCAGGGTTCAGAGTCCTTTCCCCATTACTCCCCCTACTTGCCTTGTACTCCTAATTACAGATGCTTACCTAGTGCTTTATTGCTGATACCTCATGCTCCTCTGTGTCATCTTCATCCCAGACACATGCTGAATTTGTATCCTGACATGATAAACAATAGCAGGATCTTGTCTGACAGGGGGCCAATCCATTGCCTAACATATATTTATCTTGTTACTTAAGGGGGGAGCAGATGGGATAGGCCGGATGCCCAACTGATTAGTGTAGTGGGGACATGATGTACATTAGAGCAGTATTTTAGTCTTCTAAATTTCTACGAGGGTCTTGTTCATCAAAATATTCTGTAATTCACTGTTACTTAACTGCTAGTAATATTTGAAAATAAATATTTTGGAACTTGTAGTACTTTATTGTTATTATTCCCACTAAATGTAGCTAAAACGTTCCTCTCTCAACTTATCACCTGGCTTTGTTGTTATTGGTGAAACAGAAGTAAAGGCATTTGCAGTGAGAAGGCTATGCTGTCCCCTGGCTGGCAATACGATCTTTTCATGGATGTCCTAATATAGGTGCTAGAGTTGTGTAGAGAGTGGTAGCAAATGATGCATGGGATAGCGTAAAGTATTAGAGGTTCCAAAACGCAATTAAAATGTGAATTTATGGTGAACTGTTGATTATCAAAATGTTTCAGGCACCACTTTACTTATCTGTAACGCTTTATCAAAATCAGAAGTTTGTTAGATGCCATTAGTTTGAAAATCGGCAAATCATAATAATTGTAGATGCACTAACAGTAGACTTTTCCATCTGCAGATTATGTGGAATGACCAGCAGTGGCAGTGTTGCCCAAGAGACGTTCTCTGCATTACTGAGGGGAAAAAAAAAATCTGCAAGCATTTTTCATTCTTCACACGCCTTTATATGGTAAGGGAATCTCCCATTCAATAATTTTGTTTATTACTGTAAGAGGTTCACAGCGTCTGAAAGTCCTCAGTGCCTTCCGAGTTGGGTCCTCCACGTGATGAATATAATTTCTGTCACGCCAGTGATGATTTGCAGTACATTATACTGATCATAATAATCAGAGACTTTCGCTGCCTCTAAGGCTGACATCTACTTTAGATGCTTGTGCTAGGAATATATCGTCAGAAAAAATAACTTCTTTAGGGACTGGATTGGTTTGTCGTAAATGAGAATGACTGACTTCCTTTCTCTTTGAGGGCATCTCATTTAGCGTATTCCTCTGCGCTTTGTATGTGGGTCTCTGATTCTATAGATGGATTGTTGTTGGGTATATGCTGGGTTTCCGCAGCTCCATCTCACTTTCAAAAAGGCCAGAATGGTTTGCAGGGTTCAGAGTCCTTTCCCATTACTTCCCCTACTTGCCTTGTACTCATAATTACAGATGCTTACCTAGTGCTTTATTGCTGATACCTCATGCTCCTCTGTGTCATCTTCACCCCAGAAACATGCTGAATTTGTATCCTGACGTGATAAACAATAGCAGGATCTTGTCTGACATGGGGACCGATCCATTGCCTAGCATATATTGATCTTGTTACTGAAGGGGGGAGCAGATGGGATAGGCCGGATGCCCAGCTGAATAGTGTACTGGGGACATGATGTACATTAGAGAAGTATTTTAGTCTTCTAAATTTCTATGAGGGTCTGGTTCATCAAAATATTCTGTAATTCACTGTTACTTAACTGCTAGTAATATTTGAAAATAAATATTTTGGAACTTGTAGTACTTAATTGTTATTATTCCCACTAAATGTAGCTAAAACGTTCCTCTCTCAACTTATCACCTGGCTTTGTTGTTATTGGTGAAACAGAAGTAAAGGCATTTGCAGTGAGAAGGCTATGCTGTCCCCTGGCTGGCAATACGATCTTTTCATGGATGTCCTAATATAGGTGCTAGAGTTGTGTAGAGAGTGGTAGCAAATGATGCATGGGATAGCGAAAAGTATCAGAGGTTACAAAACGCAATTATAATGTGAATTTATGGTGAACGGTTGATTATCAAAATGTTTCAGGCACCACATTACTTATCTGTAACGCTTTATCAAAATCAGAAGTTTGTTAGATGCCATTAGTTTGAAAATGGGCAAATCATAATAATTGTAGATGCACTAACAGTAGACTTTTCCATCTGCAGATTATATGGAATGACCAGCAGTGGCAGTGTTGCACAAGAGAAGTTCTCTGCCTTACTGAGGGGAAAAAAAAAAGTCTGCAAGCATTTTTCATTCATCACACGCCTTTATATGGTAAGGGAGACTCACGTTCAATAATTTTGTTTATTACTGAAAGAGGTTCACTGCGTCTGAAAGTCCTCAGTGCCTTCCGAGTTGGGTCCTCCACGTGATGAATATAATTTGTCATGCCAGTGATAATTTGCAGTACATTATACTGATCATAATAATCGGAGACTTTGGCTGCCTCCTAAGGCTGACATCTACTTTAGATGCTTGTGCTAGGAATATATCATCAGAAAAAATGACTTCTTTAGGGATTGGATTGGTTTGTCGTAAATGAGAATGACTGACTTCCTTTCTCTTTGAGGGCATCTCATTTAGCGTATTCCTCTGCGCTTTGTATGTGGGTCTCTGATTCTATAGATGGATTGTTGTTGGGTATATGCTGGGTTTCCGCAGCTCCATCTCACTTTCAAAAAGGCCAGAATGGTTTGCAGGGTTCAGAGTCCTTTCCCATTACTTCCCCTACTTGCCTTGTACTCATAATTACAGATGCTTACCTAGTGCTTTATTGCTGATACCTCATGCTCCTCTGTGTCATCTTCACCCCAGAAACATGCTGAATTTGTATCCTGACGTGATAAACAATAGCAGGATCTTGTCTGACATGGGGACCGATCCATTGCCTAGCATATATTGATCTTGTTACTGAAGGGGGGAGCAGATGGGATAGGCCGGATGCCCAGCTGAATAGTGTACTGGGGACATGATGTACATTAGAGAAGTATTTTAGTCTTCTAAATTTCTATGAGGGTCTGGTTCATCAAAATATTCTGTAATTCACTGTTACTTAACTGCTAGTAATATTTGAAAATAAATATTTTGGAACTTGTAGTACTTAATTGTTATTATTCCCACTAAATGTAGCTAAAACGTTCCTCTCTCAACTTATCACCTGGCTTTGTTGTTATTGGTGAAACAGAAGTAAAGGCATTTGCAGTGAGAAGGCTATGCTGTCCCCTGGCTGGCAATACGATCTTTTCATGGATGTCCTAATATAGGTGCTAGAGTTGTGTAGAGAGTGGTAGCAAATGATGCATGGGATAGCGAAAAGTATCAGAGGTTACAAAACGCAATTTAAATGTGAATTTATGGTGAACGGTTGATTATCAAAATGTTTCAGGCACCACATTACTTATCTGTAACGCTTTATCAAAATCAGAAGTTTGTTAGATGCCATTAGTTTGAAAATGGGCAAATCATAATAATTGTAGATGCACTAACAGTAGACTTTTCCATCTGCAGATTATATGGAATGACCAGCAGTGGCAGTGTTGCACAAGAGAAGTTCTCTGCCTTACTGAGGGGAAAAAAAAAAGTCTGCAAGCATTTTTCATTCATCACACGCCTTTATATGGTAAGGGAGACTCACGTTCAATAATTTTGTTTATTACTGAAAGAGGTTCACTGCGTCTGAAAGTCCTCAGTGCCTTCCGAGTTGGGTCCTCCACGTGATGAATATAATTAGTCATGCCAGTGATAATTTGCAGTACATTATACTGATCATAATAATCGGAGACTTTGGCTGCCTCCTAAGGCTGACATCTACTTTAGATGCTTGTGCTAGGAATATATCATCAGAAAAAATGACTTCTTTAGGGATTGGATTGGTTTGTCGTAAATGAGAATGACTGACTTCCTTTCTCTTTGAGGGCATCTCATTTAGCGTATTCCTCTGCGCTTTGTATGTGGGTCTCTGATTCTATAGATGGATTGTTGTTGGGTATATGCTGGGTTTCCGCAGCTCCATCTCACTTTCAAAAAGGCCAGAATGGTTTGCAGGGTTCAGAGTCCTTTCCCATTACTTCCCCTACTTGCCTTGTACTCATAATTACAGATGCTTACCTAGTGCTTTATTGCTGATACCTCATGCTCCTCTGTGTCATCTTCATCCCAGACACATGCTGAATTTGTATCCTGACATGATAAACAATAGCAGGATCTTGTCTGACAGGGGGCCAATCCATTGCCTAACATATATTTATCTTGTTACTTAAGGGGGGAGCAGATGGGATAGGCCGGATGCCCAACTGATTAGTGTAGTGGGGACATGATGTACATTAGAGCAGTATTTTAGTTTTCTAAATTTCTATGAGGGTCTGGTTCATGAAAAATATTCTTGAATTCACTGTTACTTAACTGCTAGTAATATTTGAAAATAAATATTTTGGAATTTGTAGTACATAATTGTTATTATTCCCACTAAGTGTAGCTAAAACGTTCCTCTCTCAACTTATCACCTGGCTTTGTTGTTATTGGTGAAACAGAAGTAAAGGCATTTGCAGTGAGAAGGCTATGCTGTCCCCTGGCTGGCAATGCGATCTTTCCATGGATGTCCTAATATAGGTGGTAGCGTTAGCTAGGTGCTAGTGGTAGCAAATGAGGCATGGGATAGCGGAAAGTATTAGAGGTTCCAAAACGCAATTAAAATGTGAATTTATGGTGAACTGTTGATTATCAAAATGTTTCAGGCACAACTTTACTTATCTGTAACGCTTTATCAAAATCATAAGTTTGTTAGATGCCATTAGTTTGAAAATCGGCAAATCATAATAATTGTAGATGCACTAACAGTAGACTTTTCCATCTGCAGATTATGTGGAATGACCAGCAGTGGCAGTGTTGCCCAAGAGACGTTCTCTGCATTACTGAGGGGGGAAAAAAAAATCTGCAAGCATTTTTCATTCTTCACACGCCTTTATATGGTAAGGGAATCTCCCATTCAATAATTTTGTTTATTACTGAAAGAGGTTCACAGCGTCTGAAAGTCCTCAGTGCCTTCCGAGTTGGGTCCTCCACGTGATGAATATAATTTCTGTCACGCCAGTGATGATTTGCAGTACATTATACTGATCATAATAATCAGAGACTTTCGCTGCCTCCAAGGCTGACATCTACTTTAGATGCTTGTGCTAGGAATATATCATCAGAAAAAATAACTTCTTTAGGGACTGGATTGGTTTGTCGTAAATGAGAATGACTGACTTCCTTTCTCTTTGAGGGCATCTCATTTAGCGTATTCCTCTGCGCTTTGTATGTGGGTCTCTGATTCTATAGATGGATTGTTGTTGGGTATATGCTGGCTTTCCGTAGCTCCATCTCACTTAGAAAAAGGCCAGAATGGTTAGCAGGGTTCAGAGTCCTTTCCCCATTACTCCCCCTACTTGCCTTGTACTCCTAATTACAGATGCTTACCTAGTACTTTATTGCTGATACCTCATGCTCCTCTGTGTCATCTTCATCCCAGACACATGCTGAATTTGTATCCTGACATGATAAACAATAGCAGGATGTTGTCTGACAGGGGGCCAATCCATTGCCTAACATATATTTATCTTGTTACTTAAGGGGGGAGCAGATGGGATAGGCCGGATGCCCAACTGATTAGTGTAGTGGGGACATGATGTACATTAGAGCAGTATTTTAGTTTTCTAAACTTCTATGAGGGTCTGGTTCATGAAAAATATTCTTGAATTCACTGTTACTTAACTGCTAGTAATATTTGAAAATAAATATTTTGGAATTTGTAGTACATAATTGTTATTATTCCCACTAAGTGTAGCTAAAACGTTCCTCTCTCAACTTATCACCTGGCTTTGTTGTTATTGGTCAAACAGAAGTAAAGGCATTTGCAGTGAGAAGGCTATGCTGTCCCCTGGCTGGCAATGCGATCTTTCCATGGATGTCCTAATATAGGTGCTAGCGTTAGCTAGGTGCTAGTGGTAGCAAATGATGCATGGGATAGCGTAAAGTATTAGAGGTTCCAAAACGCAATTAAAATGTGAATTTATGGTGAACTGTTGATTATCAAAATGTTTCAGGCACCACTTTACTTATCTGTAACGCTTTATCAAAATCAGAAGTTTGTTAGATGCCATTAGTTTGAAAATCGGCAAATCATAATAATTGTAGATGCACTAACAGTAGACTTTTCCATCTGCAGATTATGTGGAATGACCAGCAGTGGCAGTGTTGCCCAAGAGACGTTCTCTGCATTACTGAGGGGAAAAAAAAAATCTGCAAGCATTTTTCATTCTTCACACGCCTTTATATGGTAAGGGAATCTCCCATTCAATAATTTTGTTTATTACTGTAAGAGGTTCACAGCGTCTGAAAGTCCTCAGTGCCTTCCGAGTTGGGTCCTCCACGTGATGAATATAATTTCTGTCACGCCAGTGATGATTTGCAGTACATTATACTGATCATAATAATCAGAGACTTTCGCTGCCTCTAAGGCTGACATCTACTTTAGATGCTTGTGCTAGGAATATATCGTCAGAAAAAATAACTTCTTTAGGGACTGGATTGGTTTGTCGTAAATGAGAATGACTGACTTCCTTTCTCTTTGAGGGCATCTCATTTAGCGTATTCCTCTGCGCTTTGTATGTGGGTCTCTGATTCTATAGATGGATTGTTGTTGGGTATATGCTGGCTTTCCGTAGCTCCATCTCACTTAGAAAAAGGCCAGAATGGTTTGCAGGGTTCAGAGTCCTTTCCCCATTACTCCCCCTACTTGCCTTGTACTCCTAATTACAGATGCTTACCTAGTGCTTTATTGCTGATACCTCATGCTCCTCTGTGTCATCTTCATCCCAGACACATGCTGAATTTGTATCCTGACATGATAAACAATAGCAGGATCTTGTCTGACAGGGGGCCAATCCATTGCCTAACATATATTTATCTTGTTACTTAAGGGGGGAGCAGATGGGATAGGCCGGATGCCCAACTGATTAGTGTAGTGGGGACATGATGTACATTAGAGCAGTATTTTAGTTTTCTAAATTTCTATGAGGGTCTGGTTCATGAAAAATATTCTTGAATTCACTGTTACTTAACTGCTAGTAATATTTGAAAATACATATTTTGGAATTTGTAGTACATAATTGTTATTATTCCCACTAAGTGTAGCTAAAACGTTCCTCTCTCAACTTATCACCTGGCTTTGTTGTTATTGGTGAAACAGAAGTAAAGGCATTTGCAGTGAGAAGGCTATGCTGTCCCCTGGCTGGCAATGCGATCTTTCCATGGATGTCCTAATATAGGTGCTAGCGTTGTGTAGAGAGTGGTAGCAAATGATGCATGGGATAGCGGAAAGTATTAGAGGTTCCAAAACGCAATTAAATTGTGAATTTATGGTGAACTGTTGATTATCAAAATGTTTCAGGCACCACTTTACTTATCTGTAACGCTTTATCAAAATCATAAGTTTGTTAGATGCCATTAGTTTGAAAATCGGCAAATCATAATAATTGTAGATGCACTAACAGTAGATTTTTCCATCTGCAGATTATGTGGAATGACCAGCAGTGGCAGTGTTGCCCAAGAGACGTTCTCTGCATTACTGAGGGGGAAAAAAAAAATCTGCAAGCATTTTTCATTCTTCACACGCCTTTATATGGTAAGGGAATCTCCCATTCAATAATTTTGTTTATTACTGAAAGAGGTTCACAGCGTCTGAAAGTCCTCAGTGCCTTCCGAGTTGGGTCCTCCACGTGATGAATATAATTTCTGTCACGCCAGTGATGATTTGCAGTACATTATACTGATCATAATAATCAGAGACTTTCGCTGCCTCTAAGGCTGACATCTACTTTAGATGCTTGTGCTAGGAATATATCATCAGAAAAAATAACTTCTTTAGGGACTGGATTGGTTTGTCGTAAATGAGAATGACTGACTTCCTTTCTCTTTGAGGGCATCTCATTTAGCGTATTCCTCTGCGCTTTGTATGTGGGTCTCTGATTCTATAGATGGATTGTTGTTGGGTATATGCTGGCTTTCCGTAGCTCCATCTCACTTAGAAAAAGGCCAGAATGGTTTGCAGGGTTCAGAGTCCTTTCCTCATTACTCCCCCTACTTGCCTTGTACTCCTAATTACAGATGCTTACCTAGTGCTTTATTGCTGATACCTCATGCTCCTCTGTGTCATCTTCACCCCAGAAACATGCTGAATTTGTATCCTGACGTGATAAACAATAGCAGGATCTTGTCTGACATGGGGACCGATCCATTGCCTAGCATATATTGATCTTGTTACTGAAGGGGGGAGCAGATGGGATAGGTCGGATACCCAGCTGAATAGTGTACTGGGGACATGATGTACATTAGTGAATTACAGAATATTTTGATGAACCAGACCCTCATAGAAATTTAGAAGACTAAAATACTTCTCTGTTACTTAACTGCTAGTAATATTTGAAAATAAATATTTTGGAACTTGTAGTACTTAATTGTTATTAATCCCACTAAATGTAGCTAAAACGTTCCTCTCTCAACTTATCACCTGGCTTTGTTGTTATTGGTGAAACAGAAGTAAAGGCATTTGCAGTGAGAAGGTTATGCTGTCCCCTGGCTGGCAATACGATCTTTTAATGGATATCCTGATATAGGTGCTAGAGTTGTGTAGAGAGTGGTAGCAAATGATGCATGGGATAGCGAAAAGTATCAGAGGTTACAAAACGCAATTATAATGTGAATTTATGGTGAACGGTTGATTATCAAAATGTTTCAGGCACCACATTACTTATCTGTAACGCTTTATCAAAATCAGAAGTTTGTTAGATGCCATTAGTTTGAAAATGGGCAAATCATAATAATTGTAGATGCACTAACAGTAGACTTTTCCATCTGCAGATTATATGGAATGACCAGCAGTGGCAGTGTTGCACAAGAGAAGTTCTCTGCCTTACTGAGGGGAAAAAAAAAAGTCTGCAAGCATTTTTCATTCTTCACACGCCTTTATATGGTAAGGGAATCTCCCATTCAATAATTTTGTTTATTACTGAAAGAGGTTCACAGCGTCTGAAAGTCCTCAGTGCCTTCCGAGTTGGGTCCTCCACGTGATGAATATAATTTCTGTCACGCCAGTGATGATTTGCAGTACATTATACTGATCATAATAATCAGAGACTTTCGCTGCCTCTAAGGCTGACATCTACTTTAGATGCTTGTGCTAGGAATATATCATCAGAAAAAATGACTTCTTTAGGGATTGGATTGGTTTGTCGTAAATGAGAATGACTGACTTCCTTTCTCTTTGAGGGCATCTCATTTAGCGTATTCCTCTGCGCTTTGTATGTGGGTCTCTGATTCTATAGATGGATTGTTGTTGGGTATATGCTGGGTTTCCGCAGCTCCATCTCACTTTCAAAAAGGCCAGAATGGTTTGCAGGGTTCAGAGTCCTTTCCCATTACTTCCCCTACTTGCCTTGTACTCATAATTACAGATGCTTACCTAGTGCTTTATTGCTGATACCTCATGCTCCTCTGTGTCATCTTCACCCCAGAAACATGCTGAATTTGTATCCTGACGTGATAAACAATAGCAGGATCTTGTCTGACATGGGGACCGATCCATTGCCTAGCATATATTGATCTTGTTACTGAAGGGGGGAGCAGATGGGATAGGCCGGATGCCCAACTGATTAGTGTAGTGGGGACATGATGTACATTAGAGCAGTATTTTAGTTTTCTAAACTTCTATGAGGGTCTGGTTCATGAAAAATATTCTTGAATTCACTGTTACTTAACTGCTAGTAATATTTGAAAATAAATATTTTGGAATTTGTAGTACATAATTGTTATTATTCCCACTAAGTGTAGCTAAAACGTTCCTCTCTCAACTTATCACCTGGCTTTGTTGTTATTGGTGAAACAGAAGTAAAGGCATTTGCAGTGAGAAGGCTATGCTGTCCCCTGGCTGGCAATACGATCTTTTCATGGATGTCCTAATATAGGTGCTAGAGTTGTGTAGAGAGTGGTAGCAAATGATGCATGGGATAGCGAAAAGTATCAGAGGTTACAAAACGCAATTAAAATGTGAATTTATGGTGAACGGATGATTATCAAAATGTTTCAGGCACCACATTACTTATCTGTAACGCTTTATCAAAATCATAAGTTTGTTAGATGCCATTAGTTTGAAAATCGGCAAATCATAATAATTGTAGATGCACTAACAGTAGACTTTTCCATCTGCAGATTATATGGAATGACCAGCAGTGGCAGTGTTGCCCAAGAGACGTTCTCTGCATTACTGAGGGGGAAAAAAAAAAATCTGCAAGCATTTTTCATTCTTCACACGCCTTTATATGGTAAGGGAATCTCCCATTCAATAATTTTGTTTATTACTGTAAGAGGTTCACAGCGTCTGAAAGTCCTCAGTGCCTTCCGAGTTGGGTCCTCCACGTGATGAATATAATTTCTGTCACGCCTTTGATGATTTGCAGTACATTATACTGATCATAATAATCAGAGACTTTCGCTGCCTCTAAGGCTGACATCTACTTTAGATGCTTGTGCTAGGAATATATCATCAGAAAAAATAACTTCTTTAGGGACTGGATTGGTTTGTCGTAAATGAGAATGACTGACTTCCTTTCTCTTTGAGGGCATCTCATTTAGCGTATTCCTCTGCGCTTTGTATGTGGGTCTCTGATTCTATAGATGGATTGTTGTTGGGTATACGCTGGCTTTCCGTAGCTCCATCTCACTTAGAAAAATGCCAGAATGGTTTGCAGGGTTCAGAGTCCTTTCCCCATTACTCCCCCTACTTGCCTTGTACTCCTAATTACAGATGCTTACCTAGTGCTTTATTGCCGATACCTCATGCTCCTCTGTGTCATCTTCATCCCAGACACATGCTGAATTTGTATCCTGACATGATAAACAATAGCAGGATGTTGTCTGACAGGGGGCCAATCCATTGCCTAACATATATTTATCTTGTTACTTAAGGGGGGAGCAGATGGGATAGGCCGGATGCCCAACTGATTAGTGTAGTGGGGACATGATGTACATTAGAGCAGTATTTTAGTTTTCTAAATTTCTAGGAGGGTCTGGTTCATGAAAAATATTCTTGAATTCACTGTTACTTAACTGCTAGTAATATTTGAAAATAAATATTTTGGAATTTGTAGTACATAATTGTTATTATTCCCACTAAGTGTAGCTAAAACGTTCCTCTCTCAACTTATCACCTGGCTTTGTTGTTATTGGTGAAACAGAAGTAAAGGCATTTGCAGTGAGAAGGCTATGCTGTCCCCTGGCTGGCAATGCGATCTTTCCATGGATGTCCTAATATAGGTGGTAGCGTTAGCTAGGTGCTAGTGGTAGCAAATGATGCATGGGATAGCGGAAAGTATTAGAGGTTCCAAAACGCAATTAAAATGTGAATTTATGGTGAACTGTTGATTATCAAAATGTTTCAGGCACAACTTTACTTATCTGTAACGCTTTATCAAAATCATAAGTTTGTTAGATGCCATTAGTTTGAAAATCGGCAAATCATAATAATTGTAGATGCACTAACAGTAGACTTTTCCATCTGCAGATTATGTGGAATGACCAGCAGTGGCAGTGTTGCCCAAGAGACGTTCTCTGCATTACTGAGGGGGAAAAAAAAATCTGCAAGCATTTTTCATTCTTCACACGCCTTTATATGGTAAGGGAATCTCCCATTCAATAATTTTGTTTATTACTGAAAGAGGTTCACAGCGTCTGAAAGTCCTCAGTGCCTTCCGAGTTGGGTCCTCCACGTGATGAATATAATTTCTGTCACGCCAGTGATAATTTGCAGTACATTATACTGATCATAATAATCAGAGACTTTGGCTGCCTCCTAAGGCTGACATCTACTTTAGATGCTTGTGCTAGGAATATATCATCAGAAAAAATGACTTCTTTAGGGATTGGATTGGTTTGTCGTAAATGAGAATGACTGACTTCCTTTCTCTTTGAGGGCATCTCATTTAGCGTATTCCTCTGCGCTTTGTATGTGGGTCTCTGATTCTATAGATGGATTGTTGTTGGGTATATGCTGGGTTTCCGCAGCTCCATCTCACTTTCAAAAAGGCCAGAATGGTTTGCAGGGTTCAGAGTCCTTTCCCATTACTTCCCCTACTTGCCTTGTACTCATAATTACAGATGCTTACCTAGTGCTTTATTGCTGATACCTCCTGCTCCTCTGTGTCATCTTCACCCCAGAAACATGCTGAATTTGTATCCTGACGTGATAAACAATAGCAGGATCTTGTCTGACATGGGGACCGATCCATTGCCTAGCATATATTGATCTTGTTACTGAAGGGGGGAGCAGATGGGATAGGCCGGATGCCCAGCTGAATAGTGTACTGGGGACATGATGTACATTAGAGAAGTATTTTAGTCTTCTAAATTTCTATGAGGGTCTGGTTCATCAAAATATTCTGTAATTCACTGTTACTTAACTGCTAGTAATATTTGAAAATAAATATTTTGGAACTTGTAGTACTTAATTGTTATTATTCCCACTAAGTGTAGCTAAAACGTTCCTCTCTCAACTTATCACCTGGCTTTGTTGTTATTGGTGAAACAGAAGTAAAGGCATTTGCAGTGAGAAGGCTATGCTGTCCCCTGGCTGGCAATGCGATCTTTCCATGGATGTCCTAATATAGGTGCTAGCGTTGTGTAGAGAGTGGTAGCAAATGATGCATGGGATAGCGGAAAGTATTAGAGGTTCCAAAACGCAATTAAAATGTGAATTTATGGTGAACTGTTGATTATCAAAATGTTTCAGGCACCACTTTACTTATCTGTAACGCTTTATCAAAATCATAAGTTTGTTAGATGCCATTAGTTTGAAAATCGGCAAATCATAATAATTGTAGATGCACTAACAGTAGATTTTTCCATCTGCAGATTATGTGGAATGACCAGCAGTGGCAGTGTTGCCCAAGAGACGTTCTCTGCATTACTGAGGGGGAAAAAAAAAATCTGCAAGCATTTTTCATTCTTCACACGCCTTTATATGGTAAGGGAATCTCCCATTCAATAATTTTGTTTATTACTGAAAGAGGTTCACAGCGTCTGAAAGTCCTCAGTGCCTTCCGAGTTGGGTCCTCCACGTGATGAATATAATTTCTGTCACGCCAGTGATGATTTGCAGTACATTATACTGATCATAATAATCAGAGACTTTCGCTGCCTCTAAGGCTGACATCTACTTTAGATGCTTGTGCTAGGAATATATCATCAGAAAAAATAACTTCTTTAGGGACTGGATTGGTTTGTCGTAAATGAGAATGACTGACTTCCTTTCTCTTTGAGGGCATCTCATTTAGCGTATTCCTCTGCGCTTTGTATGTGGGTCTCTGATTCTATAGATGGATTGTTGTTGGGTATATGCTGGCTTTCCGTAGCTCCATCTCACTTAGAAAAAGGCCAGAATGGTTTGCAGGGTTCAGAGTCCTTTCCTCATTACTCCCCCTACTTGCCTTGTACTCCTAATTACAGATGCTTACCTAGTGCTTTATTGCTGATACCTCATGCTCCTCTGTGTCATCTTCACCCCAGAAACATGCTGAATTTGTATCCTGACGTGATAAACAATAGCAGGATCTTGTCTGACATGGGGACCGATCCATTGCCTAGCATATATTGATCTTGTTACTGAAGGGGGGAGCAGATGGGATAGGTCGGATACCCAGCTGAATAGTGTACTGGGGACATGATGTACATTAGTGAATTACAGAATATTTTGATGAACCAGACCCTCATAGAAATTTAGAAGACTAAAATACTTCTCTGTTACTTAACTGCTAGTAATATTTGAAAATAAATATTTTGGAACTTGTAGTACTTAATTGTTATTAATCCCACTAAATGTAGCTAAAACGTTCCTCTCTCAACTTATCACCTGGCTTTGTTGTTATTGGTGAAACAGAAGTAAAGGCATTTGCAGTGAGAAGGTTATGCTGTCCCCTGGCTGGCAATACGATCTTTTCATGGATATCCTGATATAGGTGCTAGAGTTGTGTAGAGAGTGGTAGCAAATGATGCATGGGATAGCGAAAAGTATCAGAGGTTACAAAACGCAATTATAATGTGAATTTATGGTGAACGGTTGATTATCAAAATGTTTCAGGCACCACATTACTTATCTGTAACGCTTTATCAAAATCAGAAGTTTGTTAGATGCCATTAGTTTGAAAATGGGCAAATCATAATAATTGTAGATGCACTAACAGTAGACTTTTCCATCTGCAGATTATATGGAATGACCAGCAGTGGCAGTGTTGCACAAGAGAAGTTCTCTGCCTTACTGAGGGGAAAAAAAAAAGTCTGCAAGCATTTTTCATTCATCACACGCCTTTATATGGTAAGGGAGACTCACGTTCAATAATTTTGTTTATTACTGAAAGAGGTTCACTGCGTCTGAAAGTCCTCAGTGCCTTCCGAGTTGGGTCCTCCACGTGATGAATATAATTAGTCATGCCAGTGATAATTTGCAGTACATTATACTGATCATAATAATCGGAGACTTTGGCTGCCTCCTAAGGCTGACATCTACTTTAGATGCTTGTGCTAGGAATATATCATCAGAAAAAATGACTTCTTTAGGGATTGGATTGGTTTGTCGTAAATGAGAATGACTGACTTCCTTTCTCTTTGAGGGCATCTCATTTAGCGTATTCCTCTGCGCTTTGTATGTGGGTCTCTGATTCTATAGATGGATTGTTGTTGGGTATATGCTGGGTTTCCGCAGCTCCATCTCACTTTCAAAAAGGCCAGAATGGTTTGCAGGGTTCAGAGTCCTTTCCCATTACTTCCCCTACTTGCCTTGTACTCATAATTACAGATGCTTACCTAGTGCTTTATTGCTGATACCTCCTGCTCCTCTGTGTCATCTTCACCCCAGAAACATGCTGAATTTGTATCCTGACGTGATAAACAATAGCAGGATCTTGTCTGACATGGGGACCGATCCATTGCCTAGCATATATTGATCTTGTTACTGAAGGGGGGAGCAGATGGGATAGGCCGGATGCCCAGCTGAATAGTGTACTGGGGACATGATGTACATTAGAGAAGTATTTTAGTCTTCTAAATTTCTATGAGGGTCTGGTTCATCAAAATATTCTGTAATTCACTGTTACTTAACTGCTAGTAATATTTGAAAATAAATATTTTGGAACTTGTAGTACTTAATTGTTATTATTCCCACTAAGTGTAGCTAAAACGTTCCTCTCTCAACTTATCACCTGGCTTTGTTGTTATTGGTGAAACAGAAGTAAAGGCATTTGCAGTGAGAAGGCTATGCTGTCCCCTGGCTGGCAATGCGATCTTTCCATGGATGTCCTAATATAGGTGCTAGCGTTGTGTAGAGAGTGGTAGCAAATGATGCATGGGATAGCGGAAAGTATTAGAGGTTCCAAAACGCAATTAAAATGTGAATTTATGGTGAACTGTTGATTATCAAAATGTTTCAGGCACCACTTTACTTATCTGTAACGCTTTATCAAAATCATAAGTTTGTTAGATGCCATTAGTTTGAAAATCGGCAAATCATAATAATTGTAGATGCACTAACAGTAGACTTTTCCATCTGCAGATTATGTGGAATGACCAGCAGTGGCAGTGTTGCCCAAGAGACGTTCTCTGCATTACTGAGGGGGGAAAAAAAAATCTGCAAGCATTTTTCATTCTTCACACGCCTTTATATGGTAAGGGAATCTCCCATTCAATAATTTTGTTTATTACTGAAAGAGGTTCACAGCGTCTGAAAGTCCTCAGTGCCTTCCGAGTTGGGTCCTCCACGTGATGAATATAATTTCTGTCACGCCAGTGATGATTTGCAGTACATTATACTGATCATAATAATCAGAGACTTTCGCTGCCTCTAAGGCTGACATCTACTTTAGATGCTTGTGCTAGGAATATATCATCAGAAAAAATGACTTCTTTAGGGATTGGATTGGTTTGTCGTAAATGAGAATGACTGACTTCCTTTCTCTTTGAGGGCATCTCATTTAGCGTATTCCTCTGCGCTTTGTATGTGGGTCTCTGATTCTATAGATGGATTGTTGTTGGGTATATGCTGGGTTTCCGCAGCTCCATCTCACTTTCAAAAAGGCCAGAATGGTTTGCAGGGTTCAGAGTCCTTTCCCATTACTTCCCCTACTTGCCTTGTACTCATAATTACAGATGCTTACCTAGTGCTTTATTGCTGATACCTCATGCTCCTCTGTGTCATCTTCACCCCAGAAACATGCTGAATTTGTATCCTGACGTGATAAACAATAGCAGGATCTTGTCTGACATGGGGACCGATCCATTGCCTAGCATATATTGATCTTGTTACTGAAGGGGGGAGCAGATGGGATAGGCCGGATGCCCAGCTGAATAGTGTACTGGGGACATGATGTACATTAGAGAAGTATTTTAGTCTTCTAAATTTCTATGAGGGTCTGGTTCATCAAAATATTCTGTAATTCACTGTTACTTAACTGCTAGTAATATTTGAAAATAAATATTTTGGAACTTGTAGTACTTAATTGTTATTAATCCCACTAAATGTAGCTAAAACGTTCCTCTCTCAACTTATCACCTGGCTTTGTTGTTATTGGTGAAACAGAAGTAAAGGCATTTGCAGTGAGAAGGTTATGCTGTACCCTGGCTGGCAATACGATCTTTTCATGGATATCCTAATATAGGTGCTAGAGTTGTGTAGAGAGTGGTAGCAAATGATGCATGGGATAGCGGAAAGTATTAGAGGTTCCAAAACGCAATTAAAATGTGAATTTATGGTGAACTGTTGATTATCAAAATGTTTCAGGCACCTCTTTACTTATCTGTAACGCTTTATCAAAATCATAAGTTTGTTAGATGCCATTAGTTTGAAAATCGGCAAATCATAATAATTGTAGATGCACTAACAGTAGACTTTTCCATCTGCAGATTATGTGGAATGACCAGCAGTGGCAGTGTTGCTCAAGAGACGTTCTCTGCATTACTGAGGGGGGAAAAAAAAATCTGCAAGCATTTTTCATTCTTCACACGCCTTTATATGGTAAGGGAATCTCCCATTCAATAATTTTGTTTATTACTGAAAGAGGTTCACAGCGTCTGAAAGTCCTCAGTGCCTTCCGAGTTGGGTCCTCCACGTGATGAATATAATTTCTGTCACGCCAGTGATGATTTGCAGTACATTATACTGATCATAATAATCAGAGACTTTCGCTGCCTCTAAGGCTGACATCTACTTTAGATGCTTGTGCTAGGAATATATCATCAGAAAAAATAACTTCTTTAGGGACTGGATTGGTTTGTCGTAAATGAGAATGACTGACTTCCTTTCTCTTTGAGGGCATCTCATTTAGCGTATTCCTCTGCGCTTTGTATGTGGGTCTCTGATTCTATAGATGGATTGTTGTTGGGTATATGCTGGCTTTCCGTAGCTCCATCTCACTTAGAAAAAGGCCAGAATGGTTAGCAGGGTTCAGAGTCCTTTCCCCATTACTCCCCCTACTTGCCTTGTACTCCTAATTACAGATGCTTACCTAGTACTTTATTGCTGATACCTCATGCTCCTCTGTGTCATCTTCATCCCAGACAAATGCTGAATTTGTATCCTGACATGATAAACAATAGCAGGATGTTGTCTGACAGGGGGCCAATCCATTGCCTAACATATATTTATCTTGTTACTTAAGGGGGGAGCAGATGGGATAGGCCGGATGCCCAACTGATTAGTGTAGTGGGGACATGATGTACATTAGAGCAGTATTTTAGTTTTCTAAACTTCTATGAGGGTCTGGTTCATGAAAAATATTCTTGAATTCACTGTTACTTAACTGCTAGTAATATTTGAAAATAAATATTTTGGAATTTGTAGTACATAATTGTTATTATTCCCACTAAGTGTAGCTAAAACGTTCCTCTCTCAACTTATCACCTGGCTTTGTTGTTATTGGTGAAACAGAAGTAAAGGCATTTGCAGTGAGAAGGCTATGCTGTCCCCTGGCTGGCAATACGATCTTTTCATGGATGTCCTAATATAGGTGCTAGAGTTGTGTAGAGAGTGGTAGCAAATGATGCATGGGATAGCGAAAAGTATCAGAGGTTACAAAACGCAATTAAAATGTGAATTTATGGTGAACGGATGATTATCAAAATGTTTCAGGCACCACATTACTTATCTGTAACGCTTTATCAAAATCATAAGTTTGTTAGATGCCATTAGTTTGAAAATCGGCAAATCATAATAATTGTAGATGCACTAACAGTAGACTTTTCCATCTGCAGATTATGTGGAATGACCAGCAGTGGCAGTGTTGCCCAAGAGACGTTCTCTGCATTACTGAGGGGGGAAAAAAAAATCTGCAAGCATTTTTCATTCTTCACACGCCTTTATATGGTAAGGGAATCTCCCATTCAATAATTTTGTTTATTACTGAAAGAGGTTCACAGCGTCTGAAAGTCCTCAGTGCCTTCCGAGTTGGGTCCTCCACGTGATGAATATAATTTCTGTCACGCCAGTGATGATTTGCAGTACATTATACTGATCATAATAATCAGAGACTTTCGCTGCCTCTAAGGCTGACATCTACTTTAGATGCTTGTGCTAGGAATATATCATCAGAAAAAATGACTTCTTTAGGGATTGGATTGGTTTGTCGTAAATGAGAATGACTGACTTCCTTTCTCTTTGAGGGCATCTCATTTAGCGTATTCCTCTGCGCTTTGTATGTGGGTCTCTGATTCTATAGATGGATTGTTGTTGGGTATATGCTGGGTTTCCGCAGCTCCATCTCACTTTCAAAAAGGCCAGAATGGTTTGCAGGGTTCAGAGTCCTTTCCCATTACTTCCCCTACTTGCCTTGTACTCATAATTACAGATGCTTACCTAGTGCTTTATTGCTGATACCTCATGCTCCTCTGTGTCATCTTCACCCCAGAAACATGCTGAATTTGTATCCTGACGTGATAAACAATAGCAGGATCTTGTCTGACATGGGGACCGATCCATTGCCTAGCATATATTGATCTTGTTACTGAAGGGGGGAGCAGATGGGATAGGCCGGATGCCCAGCTGAATAGTGTACTGGGGACATGATGTACATTAGAGAAGTATTTTAGTCTTCTAAATTTCTATGAGGGTCTGGTTCATCAAAATATTCTGTAATTCACTGTTACTTAACTGCTAGTAATATTTGAAAATAAATATTTTGGAACTTGTAGTACTTAATTGTTATTAATCCCACTAAATGTAGCTAAAACGTTCCTCTCTCAACTTATCACCTGGCTTTGTTGTTATTGGTGAAACAGAAGTAAAGGC
Source organism: Pleurodeles waltl (assembly GCF_031143425.1). Lineage (NCBI taxonomy): Eukaryota > Metazoa > Chordata > Amphibia > Caudata > Salamandridae > Pleurodeles > Pleurodeles waltl. The sequence continues at coordinate 832,350,936 of NC_090440.1, read as the reverse complement.
ATTTGCAGTGAGAAGGTTATGCTGTACCCTGGCTGGCAATACGATCTTTTCATGGATATCCTAATATAGGTGCTAGAGTTGTGTAGAGAGTGGTAGCAAATGATGCATGGGATAGCGGAAAGTATTAGAGGTTCCAAAACGCAATTAAAATGTGAATTTATGGTGAACTGTTGATTATCAAAATGTTTCAGGCACCTCTTTACTTATCTGTAACGCTTTATCAAAATCATAAGTTTGTTAGATGCCATTAGTTTGAAAATCGGCAAATCATAATAATTGTAGATGCACTAACAGTAGACTTTTCCATCTGCAGATTATGTGGAATGACCAGCAGTGGCAGTGTTGCTCAAGAGACGTTCTCTGCATTACTGAGGGGGGAAAAAAAAATCTGCAAGCATTTTTCATTCTTCACACGCCTTTATATGGTAAGGGAATCTCCCATTCAATAATTTTGTTTATTACTGAAAGAGGTTCACAGCGTCTGAAAGTCCTCAGTGCCTTCCGAGTTGGGTCCTCCACGTGATGAATATAATTTCTGTCACGCCAGTGATGATTTGCAGTACATTATACTGATCATAATAATCAGAGACTTTCGCTGCCTCTAAGGCTGACATCTACTTTAGATGCTTGTGCTAGGAATATATCATCAGAAAAAATAACTTCTTTAGGGACTGGATTGGTTTGTCGTAAATGAGAATGACTGACTTCCTTTCTCTTTGAGGGCATCTCATTTAGCGTATTCCTCTGCGCTTTGTATGTGGGTCTCTGATTCTATAGATGGATTGTTGTTGGGTATATGCTGGCTTTCCGTAGCTCCATCTCACTTAGAAAAAGGCCAGAATGGTTAGCAGGGTTCAGAGTCCTTTCCCCATTACTCCCCCTACTTGCCTTGTACTCCTAATTACAGATGCTTACCTAGTACTTTATTGCTGATACCTCATGCTCCTCTGTGTCATCTTCATCCCAGACAAATGCTGAATTTGTATCCTGACATGATAAACAATAGCAGGATGTTGTCTGACAGGGGGCCAATCCATTGCCTAACATATATTTATCTTGTTACTTAAGGGGGGAGCAGATGGGATAGGCCGGATGCCCAACTGATTAGTGTAGTGGGGACATGATGTACATTAGAGCAGTATTTTAGTTTTCTAAACTTCTATGAGGGTCTGGTTCATGAAAAATATTCTTGAATTCACTGTTACTTAACTGCTAGTAATATTTGAAAATAAATATTTTGGAATTTGTAGTACATAATTGTTATTATTCCCACTAAGTGTAGCTAAAACGTTCCTCTCTCAACTTATCACCTGGCTTTGTTGTTATTGGTGAAACAGAAGTAAAGGCATTTGCAGTGAGAAGGCTATGCTGTCCCCTGGCTGGCAATGCGATCTTTCCATGGATGTCCTAATATAGGTGCTAGCGTTAGCTAGGTGCTAGTGGTAGCAAATGATGCATGGGATAGCGTAAAGTATTAGAGGTTCCAAAACGCAATTAAAATGTGAATTTATGCTGAACTGTTGATTATCAAAATGTTTCAGGCACCACTTTACTTATCTGTAACGCTTTATCAAAATCAGAAGTTTGTTAGATGCCATTAGTTTGAAAATCGGCAAATCATAATAATTGTAGATGCACTAACAGTAGACTTTTCCATCTGCAGATTATGTGGAATGACCAGCAGTGGCAGTGTTGCCCAAGAGACGTTCTCTGCATTACTGAGGGGAAAAAAAAAATCTGCAAGCATTTTTCATTCTTCACACGCCTTTATATGGTAAGGGAATCTCCCATTCAATAATTTTGTTTATTACTGTAAGAGGTTCACAGCGTCTGAAAGTCCTCAGTGCCTTCCGAGTTGGGTCCTCCACGTGATGAATATAATTTCTGTCACGCCAGTGATGATTTGCAGTACATTATACTGATCATAATAATCAGAGACTTTCGCTGCCTCTAAGGCTGACATCTACTTTAGATGCTTGTGCTAGGAATATATCGTCAGAAAAAATAACTTCTTTAGGGACTGGATTGGTTTGTCGTAAATGAGAATGACTGACTTCCTTTCTCTTTGAGGGCATCTCATTTAGCGTATTCCTCTGCGCTTTGTATGTGGGTCTCTGATTCTATAGATGGATTGTTGTTGGGTATATGCTGGCTTTCCGTAGCTCCATCTCACTTAGAAAAAGGCCAGAATGGTTTGCAGGGTTCAGAGTCCTTTCCCCATTACTCCCCCTACTTGCCTTGTACTCCTAATTACAGATGCTTACCTAGTGCTTTATTGCTGATACCTCATGCTCCTCTGTGTCATCTTCATCCCAGACACATGCTGAATTTGTATCCTGACATGATAAACAATAGCAGGATCTTGTCTGACAGGGGGCCAATCCATTGCCTAACATATATTTATCTTGTTACTTAAGGGGGGAGCAGATGGGATAGGCCGGATGCCCAACTGATTAGTGTAGTGGGGACATGATGTACATTAGAGCAGTATTTTAGTTTTCTAAATTTCTATGAGGGTCTGGTTCATGAAAAATATTCTTGAATTCACTGTTACTTAACTGCTAGTAATATTTGAAAATACATATTTTGGAATTTGTAGTACATAATTGTTATTATTCCCACTAAGTGTAGCTAAAACGTTCCTCTCTCAACTTATCACCTGGCTTTGTTGTTATTGGTGAAACAGAAGTAAAGGCATTTGCAGTGAGAAGGCTATGCTGTCCCCTGGCTGGCAATGCGATCTTTCCATGGATGTCCTAATATAGGTGCTAGCGTTGTGTAGAGAGTGGTAGCAAATGATGCATGGGATAGCGGAAAGTATTAGAGGTTCCAAAACGCAATTAAATTGTGAATTTATGGTGAACTGTTGATTATCAAAATGTTTCAGGCACCACTTTACTTATCTGTAACGCTTTATCAAAATCATAAGTTTGTTAGATGCCATTAGTTTGAAAATCGGCAAATCATAATAATTGTAGATGCACTAACAGTAGATTTTTCCATCTGCAGATTATGTGGAATGACCAGCAGTGGCAGTGTTGCCCAGGAGACGTTCTCTGCATTACTGAGGGGGAAAAAAAAAATCTGCAAGCATTTTTCATTCTTCACACGCCTTTATATGGTAAGGGAATCTCCCATTCAATAATTTTGTTTATTACTGAAAGAGGTTCACAGCGTCTGAAAGTCCTCAGTGCCTTCCGAGTTGGGTCCTCCACGTGATGAATATAATTTCTGTCACGCCAGTGATGATTTGCAGTACATTATACTGATCATAATAATCAGAGACTTTCGCTGCCTCTAAGGCTGACATCTACTTTAGATGCTTGTGCTAGGAATATATCATCAGAAAAAATAACTTCTTTAGGGACTGGATTGGTTTGTCGTAAATGAGAATGACTGACTTCCTTTCTCTTTGAGGGCATCTCATTTAGCGTATTCCTCTGCGCTTTGTATGTGGGTCTCTGATTCTATAGATGGATTGTTGTTGGGTATATGCTGGCTTTCCGTAGCTCCATCTCACTTAGAAAAAGGCCAGAATGGTTTGCAGGGTTCAGAGTCCTTTCCTCATTACTCCCCCTACTTGCCTTGTACTCCTAATTACAGATGCTTACCTAGTGCTTTATTGCTGATACCTCATGCTCCTCTGTGTCATCTTCACCCCAGAAACATGCTGAATTTGTATCCTGACGTGATAAACAATAGCAGGATCTTGTCTGACATGGGGACCGATCCATTGCCTAGCTTATATTGATCTTGTTACTGAAGGGGGGAGCAGATGGGATAGGTCGGATACCCAGCTGAATAGTGTACTGGGGACATGATGTACATTAGTGAATTACAGAATATTTTGATGAACCAGACCCTCATAGAAATTTAGAAGACTAAAATACTTCTCTGTTACTTAACTGCTAGTAATATTTGAAAATAAATATTTTGGAACTTGTAGTACTTTATTGTTATTATTCCCACTAAATGTAGCTAAAACGTTCCTCTCTCAACTTATCACCTGGCTTTGTTGTTATTGGTGAAACAGAAGTAAAGGCATTTGCAGTGAGAAGGCTATGCTGTCCCCTGGCTGGCAATACGATCTTTTCATGGATGTCCTAATATAGGTGCTAGAGTTGTGTAGAGAGTGGTAGCAAATGATGCATGGGATAGCGAAAAGTATCAGAGGTTACAAAACGCAATTAAAATGTGAATTTATGGTGAACGGTTGATTATCAAAATGTTTCAGGCACCACATTACTTATCTGTAACGCTTTATCAAAATCAGAAGTTTGTTAGATGCCATTAGTTTGAAAATGGGCAAATCATAATAATTGTAGATGCACTAACAGTAGACTTTTCCATCTGCAGATTATGTGGAATGACCAGCAGTGGCAGTGTGGCCCAAGAGACGTTCTCTGCATTACTGAGGGGGAAAAAAAAAAATCTGCAAGCATTTTTCATTCTTCACACGCCTTTATATGGTAAGGGAATCTCCCATTCAATAATTTTGTTTATTACTGAAAGAGGTTCACTGCGTCTGAAAGTCCTCAGTGCCTTCCGAGTTGGGTCCTCCACGTGATGAATATAATTTGTCATGCCAGTGATAATTTGCAGTACATTATACTGATCATAATAATCAGAGACTTTGGCTGCCTCCTAAGGCTGACATCTACTTTAAATGCTTGTGCTAGGAATATATCATCAGAAAAAATGACTTCTTTAGGGATTGAATTGGTTTGTCGTAAATGAGAATGACTGACTTCCTTTCTCTTTGAGGGCATCTCATTTAGCGTATTCCTCTGCGCTTTGTATGTGGGTCTCTGATTCTATAGATGGATTGTTGTTGGGTATATGCTGGGTTTCCGCAGCTCCATCTCACTTTCAAAAAGGCCAGAATGGTTTGCTGGGTTCAGAGTCCTTTCCCATTACTTCCCCTACTTGCCTTGTACTCATAATTACAGATGCTTACCTAGTGCTTTATTGCTGATACCTCCTGCTCCTCTGTGTCATCTTCACCCCAGAAACATGCTGAATTTGTATCCTGACGTGATAAACAATAGCAGGATCTTGTCTGACATGGGGACCGATCCATTGCCTAGCATATATTGATCTTGTTACTGAAGGGGTGAGCAGATGGGATAGGCCGGATGCCCAGCTGAATAGTGTACTGGGGACATGATGTACATTAGAGAAGTATTTTAGTCTTCTAAATTTCTATGAGGGTCTGGTTCATCAAAATATTCTGTAATTCACTGTTACTTAACTGCTAGTAATATTTGAAAATAAATATTTTGGAACTTGTAGTACTTTATTGTTATTATTCCCACTAAATGTAGCTAAAACGTTCCTCTCTCAACTTATCACCTGGCTTTGTTGTTATTGGTGAAACAGAAGTAAAGGCATTTGCAGTGAGAAGGCTATGCTGTCCCCTGGCTGGCAATACGATCTCTTCATGGATGTCCTAATATAGGTGCTAGAGTTGTGTAGAGAGTGGTAGCAAATGATGCATGGGATAGCGAAAAGTATCAGAGGTTACAAAACGCAATTAAAATGTGAATTTATGGTGAACGGTTGATTATCAAAATGTTTCAGGCACCACATTACTTATCTGTAACGCTTTATCAAAATCAGAAGTTTGTTAGATGCCATTAGTTTGAAAATGGGCAAATCATAATAATTGTAGATGCACTAACAGTAGACTTTTCCATCTGCAGATTATATGGAATGACCAGCAGTGGCAGTGTTGCACAAGAGAAGTTCTCTGCATTACTGAGGGGAAAAAAAAAAGTCTGCAAGCATTTTTCATTCATCACACGCCTTTATATGGTAAGGGAGACTCACGTTCAATAATTTTGTTTATTACTGAAAGAGGTTCACTGCGTCTGAAAGTCCTCAGTGCCTTCCGAGTTGGGTCCTCCACGTGATGAATATAATTTGTCATGCCAGTGATAATTTGCAGTACATTATACTGATCATAATAATCAGAGACTTTGGCTGCCTCCTAAGGCTGACATCTACTTTAGATGCTTGTGCTAGGAATATATCATCAGAAAAAATAACTTCTTTAGGGACTGGATTGGTTTGTCGTAAATGAGAATGACTGACTTCCTTTCTCTTTGAGGGCATCTCATTTAGCGTATTCCTCTGCGCTTTGTATGTGGGTCTCTGATTCTATAGATGGATTGTTGTTGGGTATATGCTGGCTTTCCGTAGCTCCATCTCACTTAGAAAAAGGCCAGAATGGTTTGCAGGGTTCAGAGTCCTTTCCCCATTACTCCCCCTACTTGCCTTGTACTCCTAATTACAGATGCTTACCTAGTGCTTTATTGCTGATACCTCATGCTCCTCTGTGTCATCTTCACCCCAGAAACCTGCTGAATTTGTATCCTGACGTGATAAACAATAGCAGGATCTTGTCTGACATGTGGACCGATCCATTGCCTAGCATATATTGATCTTGTTACTGAAGGGGGGAGCAGATGGGATAGGTCGGATACCCAGCTGAATAGTGTACTGGGGACATGATGTACATTAGAGAAGTATTTTAGTCTTCTAAATTTCTATGAGGGTCTGGTTCATCAAAATATTCTGTAATTCACTGTTACTTAACTGCTAGTAATATTTGAAAATAAATATTTTGGAACTTGTAGTACTTAATTGTTATTAATCCCACTAAATGTAGCTAAAACGTTCCTCTCTCAACTTATCACCTGGCTTTGTTGTTATTGGTGAAACAGAAGTAAAGGCATTTGCAGTGAGAAGGCTATGCTGTCCCCTGGCTGGCTATACGATCTTTTCATGGATGTCCTAATATAGGTGCTAGAGTTGTGTAGAGAGTGGTAGCAAATGATGCATGGGATAGCGAAAAGTATTAGAGGTTACAAAACGCAATTAAAATGTGAATTTATGGTGAACGGTTGATTATCAAAATGTTTCAGGCACCACATTACTTATCTGTAACGCTTTATCAAAATCAGAAGTTTGTTAGATGCCATTAGTTTGAAAATGGGCAAATCATAATAATTGTAGATGCACTAACAGTAGACTTTTCCATCTGCAGATTATATGGAATGACCAGCAGTGGCAGTGTTGCACAAGAGAAGTTCTCTGCCTTACTGAGGGGAAAAAAAAAAGTCTGCAAGCATTTTTCATTCATCACACGCCTTTATATGGTAAGGGAGACTCACGTTCAATAATTTTGTTTATTACTGAAAGAGGTTCACTGCGTCTGAAAGTCCTCAGTGCCTTCCGAGTTGGGTCCTCCACGTGATGAATATAATTAGTCATGCCAGTGATAATTTGCAGTACATTATACTGATCATAATAATCGGAGACTTTGGCTGCCTCCTAAGGCTGACATCTACTTTAGATGCTTGTGCTAGGAATATATCATCAGAAAAAATGACTTCTTTAGGGATTGGATTGGTTTGTCGTAAATGAGAATGACTGACTTCCTTTCTCTTTGAGGGCATCTCATTTAGCGTATTCCTCTGCGCTTTGTATGTGGGTCTCTGATTCTATAGATGGATTGTTGTTGGGTATATGCTGGGTTTCCGCAGCTCCATCTCACTTTCAAAAAGGCCAGAATGGTTTGCAGGGTTCAGAGTCCTTTCCCATTACTTCCCCTACTTGCCTTGTACTCATAATTACAGATGCTTACCTAGTGCTTTATTGCGGATACCTCATGCTCCTCTGTGTCATCTTCACCCCAGAAACATGCTGAATTTGTATCCTGACGTGATAAACAATAGCAGGATCTTGTCTGACATGGGGACCGATCCATTGCCTAGCATATATTGATCTTGTTACTGAAGGGGGGAGCAGATGGGATAGGCCGGATGCCCAGCTGAATAGTGTACTGGGGACATGATGTACATTAGAGAAGTATTTTAGTCTTCTAAATTTCTATGAGGGTCTGGTTCATCAAAATATTCTGTAATTCACTGTTACTTAACTGCTAGTAATATTTGAAAATAAATATTTTGGAACTTGTAGTACTTAATTGTTATTATTCCCACTAAGTGTAGCTAAAACGTTCCTCTCTCAACTTATCACCTGGCTTTGTTGTTATTGGTGAAACAGAAGTAAAGGCATTTGCAGTGAGAAGGCTATGCTGTCCCCTGGCTGGCAATGCGATCTTTCCATGGATGTCCTAATATAGGTGCTAGCGTTGTGTAGAGAGTGGTAGCAAATGATGCATGGGATAGCGGAAAGTATTAGAGGTTCCAAAACGCAATTAAAATGTGAATTTATGGTGAACTGTTGATTATCAAAATGTTTCAGGCACCACTTTACTTATCTGTAACGCTTTATCAAAATCATAAGTTTGTTAGATGCCATTAGTTTGAAAATCGGCAAATCATAATAATTGTAGATGCACTAACAGTAGATTTTTCCATCTGCAGATTATGTGGAATGACCAGCAGTGGCAGTGTTGCCCAAGAGACGTTCTCTGCATTACTGAGGGGGAAAAAAAAAATCTGCAAGCATTTTTCATTCTTCACACGCCTTTATATGGTAAGGGAATCTCCCATTCAATAATTTTGTTTATTACTGAAAGAGGTTCACAGCGTCTGAAAGTCCTCAGTGCCTTCCGAGTTGGGTCCTCCACGTGATGAATATAATTTCTGTCACGCCAGTGATGATTTGCAGTACATTATACTGATCATAATAATCAGAGACTTTCGCTGCCTCTAAGGCTGACATCTACTTTAGATGCTTGTGCTAGGAATATATCATCAGAAAAAATAACTTCTTTAGGGACTGGATTGGTTTGTCGTAAATGAGAATGACTGACTTCCTTTCTCTTTGAGGGCATCTCATTTAGCGTATTCCTCTGCGCTTTGTATGTGGGTCTCTGATTCTATAGATGGATTGTTGTTGGGTATATGCTGGCTTTCCGTAGCTCCATCTCACTTAGAAAAAGGCCAGAATGGTTTGCAGGGTTCAGAGTCCTTTCCTCATTACTCCCCCTACTTGCCTTGTACTCCTAATTACAGATGCTTACCTAGTGCTTTATTGCTGATACCTCATGCTCCTCTGTGTCATCTTCACCCCAGAAACATGCTGAATTTGTATCCTGACGTGATAAACAATAGCAGGATCTTGTCTGACATGGGGACCGATCCATTGCCTAGCATATATTGATCTTGTTACTGAAGGGGGGAGCAGATGGGATAGGTCGGATACCCAGCTGAATAGTGTACTGGGGACATGATGTACATTAGTGAATTACAGAATATTTTGATGAACCAGACCCTCATAGAAATTTAGAAGACTAAAATACTTCTCTGTTACTTAACTGCTAGTAATATTTGAAAATAAATATTTTGGAACTTGTAGTACTTAATTGTTATTAATCGCACTAAATGTAGCTAAAACGTTCCTCTCTCAACTTATCACCTGGCTTTGTTGTTATTGGTGAAACAGAAGTAAAGGCATTTGCAGTGAGAAGGTTATGCTGTCCCCTGGCTGGCAATACGATCTTTTCATGGATATCCTGATATAGGTGCTAGAGTTGTGTAGAGAGTGGTAGCAAATGATGCATGGGATAGCGAAAAGTATCAGAGGTTACAAAACGCAATTATAATGTGAATTTATGGTGAACGGTTGATTATCAAAATGTTTCAGGCACCACATTACTTATCTGTAACGCTTTATCAAAATCAGAAGTTTGTTAGATGCCATTAGTTTGAAAATGGGCAAATCATAATAATTGTAGATGCACTAACAGTAGACTTTTCCATCTGCAGATTATATGGAATGACCAGCAGTGGCAGTGTTGCACAAGAGAAGTTCTCTGCCTTACTGAGGGGAAAAAAAAAAGTCTGCAAGCATTTTTCATTCATCACACGCCTTTATATGGTAAGGGAGACTCACGTTCAATAATTTTGTTTATTACTGAAAGAGGTTCACTGCGTCTGAAAGTCCTCAGTGCCTTCCGAGTTGGGTCCTCCACGTGATGAATATAATTAGTCATGCCAGTGATAATTTGCAGTACATTATACTGATCATAATAATCGGAGACTTTGGCTGCCTCCTAAGGCTGACATCTACTTTAGATGCTTGTGCTAGGAATATATCATCAGAAAAAATGACTTCTTTAGGGATTGGATTGGTTTGTCGTAAATGAGAATGACTGACTTCCTTTCTCTTTGAGGGCATCTCATTTAGCGTATTCCTCTGCGCTTTGTATGTGGGTCTCTGATTCTATAGATGGATTGTTGTTGGGTATATGCTGGGTTTCCGCAGCTCCATCTCACTTTCAAAAAGGCCAGAATGGTTTGCAGGGTTCAGAGTCCTTTCCCATTACTTCCCCTACTTGCCTTGTACTCATAATTACAGATGCTTACCTAGTGCTTTATTGCTGATACCTCCTGCTCCTCTGTGTCATCTTCACCCCAGAAACATGCTGAATTTGTATCCTGACGTGATAAACAATAGCAGGATCTTGTCTGACATGGGGACCGATCCATTGCCTAGCATATATTGATCTTGTTACTGAAGGGGGGAGCAGATGGGATAGGCCGGATGCCCAGCTGAATAGTGTACTGGGGACATGATGTACATTAGAGAAGTATTTTAGTCTTCTAAATTTCTATGAGGGTCTGGTTCATCAAAATATTCTGTAATTCACTGTTACTTAACTGCTAGTAATATTTGAAAATAAATATTTTGGAACTTGTAGTACTTAATTGTTATTATTCCCACTAAGTGTAGCTAAAACGTTCCTCTCTCAACTTATCACCTGGCTTTGTTGTTATTGGTGAAACAGAAGTAAAGGCATTTGCAGTGAGAAGGCTATGCTGTCCCCTGGCTGGCAATGCGATCTTTCCATGGATGTCCTAATATAGGTGCTAGCGTTGTGTAGAGAGTGGTAGCAAATGATGCATGGGATAGCGGAAAGTATTAGAGGTTCCAAAACGCAATTAAAATGTGAATTTATGGTGAACTGTTGATTATCAAAATGTTTCAGGCACCACTTTACTTATCTGTAACGCTTTATCAAAATCATAAGTTTGTTAGATGCCATTAGTTTGAAAATCGGCAAATCATAATAATTGTAGATGCACTAACAGTAGACTTTTCCATCTGCAGATTATGTGGAATGACCAGCAGTGGCAGTGTTGCCCAAGAGACGTTCTCTGCATTACTGAGGGGGGAAAAAAAAATCTGCAAGCATTTTTCATTCTTCACACGCCTTTATATGGTAAGGGAATCTCCCATTCAATAATTTTGTTTATTACTGAAAGAGGTTCACAGCGTCTGAAAGTCCTCAGTGCCTTCCGAGTTGGGTCCTCCACGTGATGAATATAATTTCTGTCACGCCAGTGATGATTTGCAGTACATTATACTGATCATAATAATCAGAGACTTTCGCTGCCTCTAAGGCTGACATCTACTTTAGATGCTTGTGCTAGGAATATATCATCAGAAAAAATGACTTCTTTAGGGATTGGATTGGTTTGTCGTAAATGAGAATGACTGACTTCCTTTCTCTTTGAGGGCATCTCATTTAGCGTATTCCTCTGCGCTTTGTATGTGGGTCTCTGATTCTATAGATGGATTGTTGTTGGGTATATGCTGGGTTTCCGCAGCTCCATCTCACTTTCAAAAAGGCCAGAATGGTTTGCAGGGTTCAGAGTCCTTTCCCATTACTTCCCCTACTTGCCTTGTACTCATAATTACAGATGCTTACCTAGTGCTTTATTGCTGATACCTCATGCTCCTCTGTGTCATCTTCACCCCAGAAACATGCTGAATTTGTATCCTGACGTGATAAACAATAGCAGGATCTTGTCTGACATGGGGACCGATCCATTGCCTAGCATATATTGATCTTGTTACTGAAGGGGGGAGCAGATGGGATAGGCCGGATGCCCAGCTGAATAGTGTACTGGGGACATGATGTACATTAGAGAAGTATTTTAGTCTTCTAAATTTCTATGAGGGTCTGGTTCATCAAAATATTCTGTAATTCACTGTTACTTAACTGCTAGTAATATTTGAAAATAAATATTTTGGAACTTGTAGTACTTAATTGTTATTAATCCCACTAAATGTAGCTAAAACGTTCCTCTCTCAACTTATCACCTGGCTTTGTTGTTATTGGTGAAACAGAAGTAAAGGCATTTGCAGTGAGAAGGTTATGCTGTACCCTGGCTGGCAATACGATCTTTTCATGGATATCCTAATATAGGTGCTAGAGTTGTGTAGAGAGTGGTAGCAAATGATGCATGGGATAGCGGAAAGTATTAGAGGTTCCAAAACGCAATTAAAATGTGAATTTATGGTGAACTGTTGATTATCAAAATGTTTCAGGCACCTCTTTACTTATCTGTAACGCTTTATCAAAATCATAAGTTTGTTAGATGCCATTAGTTTGAAAATCGGCAAATCATAATAATTGTAGATGCACTAACAGTAGACTTTTCCATCTGCAGATTATGTGGAATGACCAGCAGTGGCAGTGTTGCTCAAGAGACGTTCTCTGCATTACTGAGGGGGGAAAAAAAAATCTGCAAGCATTTTTCATTCTTCACACGCCTTTATATGGTAAGGGAATCTCCCATTCAATAATTTTGTTTATTACTGAAAGAGGTTCACAGCGTCTGAAAGTCCTCAGTGCCTTCCGAGTTGGGTCCTCCACGTGATGAATATAATTTCTGTCACGCCAGTGATGATTTGCAGTACATTATACTGATCATAATAATCAGAGACTTTCGCTGCCTCTAAGGCTGACATCTACTTTAGATGCTTGTGCTAGGAATATATCATCAGAAAAAATAACTTCTTTAGGGACTGGATTGGTTTGTCGTAAATGAGAATGACTGACTTCCTTTCTCTTTGAGGGCATCTCATTTAGCGTATTCCTCTGCGCTTTGTATGTGGGTCTCTGATTCTATAGATGGATTGTTGTTGGGTATATGCTGGCTTTCCGTAGCTCCATCTCACTTAGAAAAAGGCCAGAATGGTTAGCAGGGTTCAGAGTCCTTTCCCCATTACTCCCCCTACTTGCCTTGTACTCCTAATTACAGATGCTTACCTAGTACTTTATTGCTGATACCTCATGCTCCTCTGTGTCATCTTCATCCCAGACAAATGCTGAATTTGTATCCTGACATGATAAACAATAGCAGGATGTTGTCTGACAGGGGGCCAATCCATTGCCTAACATATATTTATCTTGTTACTTAAGGGGGGAGCAGATGGGATAGGCCGGATGCCCAACTGATTAGTGTAGTGGGGACATGATGTACATTAGAGCAGTATTTTAGTTTTCTAAACTTCTATGAGGGTCTGGTTCATGAAAAATATTCTTGAATTCACTGTTACTTAACTGCTAGTAATATTTGAAAATAAATATTTTGGAATTTGTAGTACATAATTGTTATTATTCCCACTAAGTGTAGCTAAAACGTTCCTCTCTCAACTTATCACCTGGCTTTGTTGTTATTGGTGAAACAGAAGTAAAGGCATTTGCAGTGAGAAGGCTATGCTGTCCCCTGGCTGGCAATACGATCTTTTCATGGATGTCCTAATATAGGTGCTAGAGTTGTGTAGAGAGTGGTAGCAAATGATGCATGGGATAGCGAAAAGTATCAGAGGTTACAAAACGCAATTAAAATGTGAATTTATGGTGAACGGATGATTATCAAAATGTTTCAGGCACCACATTACTTATCTGTAACGCTTTATCAAAATCATAAGTTTGTTAGATGCCATTAGTTTGAAAATCGGCAAATCATAATAATTGTAGATGCACTAACAGTAGACTTTTCCATCTGCAGATTATATGGAATGACCAGCAGTGGCAGTGTTGCCCAAGAGACGTTCTCTGCATTACTGAGGGGGAAAAAAAAAAATCTGCAAGCATTTTTCATTCTTCACACGCCTTTATATGGTAAGGGAATCTCCCATTCAATAATTTTGTTTATTACTGTAAGAGGTTCACAGCGTCTGAAAGTCCTCAGTGCCTTCCGAGTTGGGTCCTCCACGTGATGAATATAATTTCTGTCACGCCTTTGATGATTTGCAGTACATTATACTGATCATAATAATCAGAGACTTTCGCTGCCTCTAAGGCTGACATCTACTTTAGATGCTTGTGCTAGGAATATATCATCAGAAAAAATAACTTCTTTAGGGACTGGATTGGTTTGTCGTAAATGAGAATGACTGACTTCCTTTCTCTTTGAGGGCATCTCATTTAGCGTATTCCTCTGCGCTTTGTATGTGGGTCTCTGATTCTATAGATGGATTGTTGTTGGGTATACGCTGGCTTTCCGTAGCTCCATCTCACTTAGAAAAATGCCAGAATGGTTTGCAGGGTTCAGAGTCCTTTCCCCATTACTCCCCCTACTTGCCTTGTACTCCTAATTACAGATGCTTACCTAGTGCTTTATTGCCGATACCTCATGCTCCTCTGTGTCATCTTCATCCCAGACACATGCTGAATTTGTATCCTGACATGATAAACAATAGCAGGATCTTGTCTGACAGGGGGCCAATCCATTGCCTAACATATATTTATCTTGTTACTTAAGGGGGGAGCAGATGGGATAGGCCGGATGCCCAACTGATTAGTGTAGTGGGGACATGATGTACATTAGAGCAGTATTTTAGTTTTCTAAATTTCTAGGAGGGTCTGGTTCATGAAAAATATTCTTGAATTCACTGTTACTTAACTGCTAGTAATATTTGAAAATAAATATTTTGGAATTTGTAGTACATAATTGTTATTATTCCCACTAAGTGTAGCTAAAACGTTCCTCTCTCAACTTATCACCTGGCTTTGTTGTTATTGGTGAAACAGAAGTAAAGGCATTTGCAGTGAGAAGGCTATGCTGTCCCCTGGCTGGCAATGCGATCTTTCCATGGATGTCCTAATATAGGTGGTAGCGTTAGCTAGGTGCTAGTGGTAGCAAATGATGCATGGGATAGCGGAAAGTATTAGAGGTTCCAAAACGCAATTAAAATGTGAATTTATGGTGAACTGTTGATTATCAAAATGTTTCAGGCACAACTTTACTTATCTGTAACGCTTTATCAAAATCATAAGTTTGTTAGATGCCATTAGTTTGAAAATCGGCAAATCATAATAATTGTAGATGCACTAACAGTAGACTTTTCCATCTGCAGATTATGTGGAATGACCAGCAGTGGCAGTGTTGCCCAAGAGACGTTCTCTGCATTACTGAGGGGGAAAAAAAAATCTGCAAGCATTTTTCATTCTTCACACGCCTTTATATGGTAAGGGAATCTCCCATTCAATAATTTTGTTTATTACTGAAAGAGGTTCACAGCGTCTGAAAGTCCTCAGTGCCTTCCGAGTTGGGTCCTCCACGTGATGAATATAATTTCTGTCACGCCAGTGATAATTTGCAGTACATTATACTGATCATAATAATCAGAGACTTTGGCTGCCTCCTAAGGCTGACATCTACTTTAGATGCTTGTGCTAGGAATATATCATCAGAAAAAATGACTTCTTTAGGGATTGGATTGGTTTGTCGTAAATGAGAATGACTGACTTCCTTTCTCTTTGAGGGCATCTCATTTAGCGTATTCCTCTGCGCTTTGTATGTGGGTCTCTGATTCTATAGATGGATTGTTGTTGGGTATATGCTGGGTTTCCGCAGCTCCATCTCACTTTCAAAAAGGCCAGAATGGTTTGCAGGGTTCAGAGTCCTTTCCCATTACTTCCCCTACTTGCCTTGTACTCATAATTACAGATGCTTACCTAGTGCTTTATTGCTGATACCTCCTGCTCCTCTGTGTCATCTTCACCCCAGAAACATGCTGAATTTGTATCCTGACGTGATAAACAATAGCAGGATCTTGTCTGACATGGGGACCGATCCATTGCCTAGCATATATTGATCTTGTTACTGAAGGGGGGAGCAGATGGGATAGGCCGGATGCCCAGCTGAATAGTGTACTGGGGACATGATGTACATTAGAGAAGTATTTTAGTCTTCTAAATTTCTATGAGGGTCTGGTTCATCAAAATATTCTGTAATTCACTGTTACTTAACTGCTAGTAATATTTGAAAATAAATATTTTGGAACTTGTAGTACTTAATTGTTATTAATCCCACTAAATGTAGCTAAAACGTTCCTCTCTCAACTTATCACCTGGCTTTGTTGTTATTGGTGAAACAGAAGTAAAGGCATTTGCAGTGAGAAGGCTATGCTGTCCCCTGGCTGGCTATACGATCTTTTCATGGATGTCCTAATATAGGTGCTAGAGTTGTGTAGAGAGTGGTAGCAAATGATGCATGGGATAGCGAAAAGTATTAGAGGTTACAAAACGCAATTAAAATGTGAATTTATGGTGAACGGTTGATTATCAAAATGTTTCAGGCACCACATTACTTATCTGTAACGCTTTATCAAAATCAGAAGTTTGTTAGATGCCATTAGTTTGAAAATGGGCAAATCATAATAATTGTAGATGCACTAACAGTAGACTTTTCCATCTGCAGATTATATGGAATGACCAGCAGTGGCAGTGTTGAACAAGAGAAGTTCTCTGCCTTACTGAGGGGAAAAAAAAAAGTCTGCAAGCATTTTTCATTCATCACACGCCTTTATATGGTAAGGGAGACTCACGTTCAATAATTTTGTTTATTACTGAAAGAGGTTCACTGCGTCTGAAAGTCCTCAGTGCCTTCCGAGTTGGGTCCTCCACGTGATGAATATAATTAGTCATGCCAGTGATAATTTGCAGTACATTATACTGATCATAATAATCGGAGACTTTGGCTGCCTCCTAAGGCTGACATCTACTTTAGATGCTTGTGCTAGGAATATATCATCAGAAAAAATGACTTCTTTAGGGATTGGATTGGTTTGTCGTAAATGAGAATGACTGACTTCCTTTCTCTTTGAGGGCATCTCATTTAGCGTATTCCTCTGCGCTTTGTATGTGGGTCTCTGATTCTATAGATGGATTGTTGTTGGGTATATGCTGGGTTTCCGCAGCTCCATCTCACTTTCAAAAAGGCCAGAATGGTTTGCAGGGTTCAGAGTCCTTTCCCATTACTTCCCCTACTTGCCTTGTACTCATAATTACAGATGCTTACCTAGTGCTTTATTGCCGATACCTCATGCTCCTCTGTGTCATCTTCATCCCAGACACATGCTGAATTTGTATCCTGACATGATAAACAATAGCAGGATCTTGTCTGACAGGGGGCCAATCCATTGCCTAACATATATTTATCTTGTTACTTAAGGGGGGAGCAGATGGGATAGGCCGGATGCCCAACTGATTAGTGTAGTGGGGACATGATGTACATTAGAGCAGTATTTTAGTTTTCTAAATTTCTATGAGGGTCTGGTTCATGAAAAATATTCTTGAATTCACTGTTACTTAACTGCTAGTAATATTTGAAAATAAATATTTTGGAATTTGTAGTACATAATTGTTATTATTCCCACTAAGTGTAGCTAAAACGTTCCTCTCTCAACTTATCACCTGGCTTTGTTGTTATTGGTGAAACAGAAGTAAAGGCATTTGCAGTGAGAAGGCTATGCTGTCCCCTGGCTGGCAATGCGATCTTTCCATGGATGTCCTAATATAGGTGGTAGCGTTAGCTAGGTGCTAGTGGTAGCAAATGATGCATGGGATAGCGGAAAGTATTAGAGGTTCCAAAACGCAATTAAAATGTGAATTTATGGTGAACTGTTGATTATCAAAATGTTTCAGGCACAACTTTACTTATCTGTAACGCTTTATCAAAATCAGAAGTTTGGTAGATGCCATTAGTTTGAAAATCGGCAAATCATAATAATTGTAGATGCACTAACAGTAGACTTTTCCATCTGCAGATTATGTGGAATGACCAGCAGTGGCAGTGTTGCCCAAGAGACGTTCTCTGCATTACTGAGGGGGGAAAAAAAAATCTGCAAGCATTTTTCATTCTTCACACGCCTTTATATGGTAAGGGAATCTCCCATTCAATAATTTTGTTTATTACTGAAAGAGGTTCACAGCGTCTGAAAGTCCTCAGTGCCTTCCGAGTTGGGTCCTCCACGTGATGAATATAATTTCTGTCACGCCAGTGATGATTTGCAGTACATTATACTGATCATAATAATCAGAGACTTTCGCTGCCTCCAAGGCTGACATCTACTTTAGATGCTTGTGCTAGGAATATATCATCAGAAAAAATAACTTCTTTAGGGACTGGATTGGTTTGTCGTAAATGAGAATGACTGACTTCCTTTCTCTTTGAGGGCATCTCATTTAGCGTATTCCTCTGCGCTTTGTATGTGGGTCTCTGATTCTATAGATGGATTGTTGTTGGGTATATGCTGGCTTTCCGTAGCTCCATCTCACTTAGAAAAAGGCCAGAATGGTTAGCAGGGTTCAGAGTCCTTTCCCCATTACTCCCCCTACTTGCCTTGTACTCCTAATTACAGATGCTTACCTAGTACTTTATTGCTGATACCTCATGCTCCTCTGTGTCATCTTCATCCCAGACACATGCTGAATTTGTATCCTGACATGATAAACAATAGCAGGATGTTGTCTGACAGGGGGCCAATCCATTGCCTAACATATATTTATCTTGTTACTTAAGGGGGGAGCAGATGGGATAGGCCGGATGCCCAACTGATTAGTGTAGTGGGGACATGATGTACATTAGAGCAGTATTTTAGTTTTCTAAACTTCTATGAGGGTCTGGTTCATGAAAAATATTCTTGAATTCACTGTTACTTAACTGCTAGTAATATTTGAAAATAAATATTTTGGAATTTGTAGTACATAATTGTTATTATTCCCACTAAGTGTAGCTAAAACGTTCCTCTCTCAACTTATCACCTGGCTTTGTTGTTATTGGTCAAACAGAAGTAAAGGCATTTGCAGTGAGAAGGCTATGCTGTCCCCTGGCTGGCAATGCGATCTTTCCATGGATGTCCTAATATAGGTGCTAGCGTTAGCTAGGTGCTAGTGGTAGCAAATGATGCATGGGATAGCGTAAAGTATTAGAGGTTCCAAAACGCAATTAAAATGTGAATTTATGGTGAACTGTTGATTATCAAAATGTTTCAGGCACCACTTTACTTATCTGTAACGCTTTATCAAAATCAGAAGTTTGTTAGATGCCATTAGTTTGAAAATCGGCAAATCATAATAATTGTAGATGCACTAACAGTAGACTTTTCCATCTGCAGATTATGTGGAATGACCAGCAGTGGCAGTGTTGCCCAAGAGACGTTCTCTGCATTACTGAGGGGAAAAAAAAAATCTGCAAGCATTTTTCATTCTTCACACGCCTTTATATGGTAAGGGAATCTCCCATTCAATAATTTTGTTTATTACTGTAAGAGGTTCACAGCGTCTGAAAGTCCTCAGTGCCTTCCGAGTTGGGTCCTCCACGTGATGAATATAATTTCTGTCACGCCAGTGATGATTTGCAGTACATTATACTGATCATAATAATCAGAGACTTTCGCTGCCTCTAAGGCTGACATCTACTTTAGATGCTTGTGCTAGGAATATATCGTCAGAAAAAATAACTTCTTTAGGGACTGGATTGGTTTGTCGTAAATGAGAATGACTGACTTCCTTTCTCTTTGAGGGCATCTCATTTAGCGTATTCCTCTGCGCTTTGTATGTGGGTCTCTGATTCTATAGATGGATTGTTGTTGGGTATATGCTGGCTTTCCGTAGCTCCATCTCACTTAGAAAAAGGCCAGAATGGTTTGCAGGGTTCAGAGTCCTTTCCCCATTACTCCCCCTACTTGCCTTGTACTCCTAATTACAGATGCTTACCTAGTGCTTTATTGCTGATACCTCATGCTCCTCTGTGTCATCTTCATCCCAGACACATGCTGAATTTGTATCCTGACATGATAAACAATAGCAGGATCTTGTCTGACAGGGGGCCAATCCATTGCCTAACATATATTTATCTTGTTACTTAAGGGGGGAGCAGATGGGATAGGCCGGATGCCCAACTGATTAGTGTAGTGGGGACATGATGTACATTAGAGCAGTATTTTAGTTTTCTAAATTTCTATGAGGGTCTGGTTCATGAAAAATATTCTTGAATTCACTGTTACTTAACTGCTAGTAATATTTGAAAATACATATTTTGGAATTTGTAGTACATAATTGTTATTATTCCCACTAAGTGTAGCTAAAACGTTCCTCTCTCAACTTATCACCTGGCTTTGTTGTTATTGGTGAAACAGAAGTAAAGGCATTTGCAGTGAGAAGGCTATGCTGTCCCCTGGCTGGCAATGCGATCTTTCCATGGATGTCCTAATATAGGTGCTAGCGTTGTGTAGAGAGTGGTAGCAAATGATGCATGGGATAGCGGAAAGTATTAGAGGTTCCAAAACGCAATTAAATTGTGAATTTATGGTGAACTGTTGATTATCAAAATGTTTCAGGCACCACTTTACTTATCTGTAACGCTTTATCAAAATCATAAGTTTGTTAGATGCCATTAGTTTGAAAATCGGCAAATCATAATAATTGTAGATGCACTAACAGTAGATTTTTCCATCTGCAGATTATGTGGAATGACCAGCAGTGGCAGTGTTGCCCAAGAGACGTTCTCTGCATTACTGAGGGGGAAAAAAAAAATCTGCAAGCATTTTTCATTCTTCACACGCCTTTATATGGTAAGGGAATCTCCCATTCAATAATTTTGTTTATTACTGAAAGAGGTTCACAGCGTCTGAAAGTCCTCAGTGCCTTCCGAGTTGGGTCCTCCACGTGATGAATATAATTTCTGTCACGCCAGTGATGATTTGCAGTACATTATACTGATCATAATAATCAGAGACTTTCGCTGCCTCTAAGGCTGACATCTACTTTAGATGCTTGTGCTAGGAATATATCATCAGAAAAAATAACTTCTTTAGGGACTGGATTGGTTTGTCGTAAATGAGAATGACTGACTTCCTTTCTCTTTGAGGGCATCTCATTTAGCGTATTCCTCTGCGCTTTGTATGTGGGTCTCTGATTCTATAGATGGATTGTTGTTGGGTATATGCTGGCTTTCCGTAGCTCCATCTCACTTAGAAAAAGGCCAGAATGGTTTGCAGGGTTCAGAGTCCTTTCCTCATTACTCCCCCTACTTGCCTTGTACTCCTAATTACAGATGCTTACCTAGTGCTTTATTGCTGATACCTCATGCTCCTCTGTGTCATCTTCACCCCAGAAACATGCTGAATTTGTATCCTGACGTGATAAACAATAGCAGGATCTTGTCTGACATGGGGACCGATCCATTGCCTAGCTTATATTGATCTTGTTACTGAAGGGGGGAGCAGATGGGATAGGTCGGATACCCAGCTGAATAGTGTACTGGGGACATGATGTACATTAGTGAATTACAGAATATTTTGATGAACCAGACCCTCATAGAAATTTAGAAGACTAAAATACTTCTCTGTTACTTAACTGCTAGTAATATTTGAAAATAAATATTTTGGAACTTGTAGTACTTTATTGTTATTATTCCCACTAAATGTAGCTAAAACGTTCCTCTCTCAACTTATCACCTGGCTTTGTTGTTATTGGTGAAACAGAAGTAAAGGCATTTGCAGTGAGAAGGCTATGCTGTCCCCTGGCTGGCAATACGATCTTTTCATGGATGTCCTAATATAGGTGCTAGAGTTGTGTAGAGAGTGGTAGCAAATGATGCATGGGATAGCGAA
Organism: Pleurodeles waltl; assembly: GCF_031143425.1. Lineage (NCBI taxonomy): Eukaryota > Metazoa > Chordata > Amphibia > Caudata > Salamandridae > Pleurodeles > Pleurodeles waltl. The sequence continues at coordinate 832,329,264 of NC_090440.1, read as the reverse complement.
AAGTATCAGAGGTTACAAAACGCAATTAAAATGTGAATTTATGGTGAACGGTTGATTATCAAAATGTTTCAGGCACCACATTACTTATCTGTAACGCTTTATCAAAATCAGAAGTTTGTTAGATGCCATTAGTTTGAAAATGGGCAAATCATAATAATTGTAGATGCACTAACAGTAGACTTTTCCATCTGCAGATTATGTGGAATGACCAGCAGTGGCAGTGTTGCCCAAGAGACGTTCTCTGCATTACTGAGGGGGAAAAAAAAAAATCTGCAAGCATTTTTCATTCTTCACACGCCTTTATATGGTAAGGGAATCTCCCATTCAATAATTTTGTTTATTACTGAAAGAGGTTCACTGCGTCTGAAAGTCCTCAGTGCCTTCCGAGTTGGGTCCTCCACGTGATGAATATAATTTGTCATGCCAGTGATAATTTGCAGTACATTATACTGATCATAATAATCAGAGACTTTGGCTGCCTCCTAAGGCTGACATCTACTTTAAATGCTTGTGCTAGGAATATATCATCAGAAAAAATGACTTCTTTAGGGATTGAATTGGTTTGTCGTAAATGAGAATGACTGACTTCCTTTCTCTTTGAGGGCATCTCATTTAGCGTATTCCTCTGCGCTTTGTATGTGGGTCTCTGATTCTATAGATGGATTGTTGTTGGGTATATGCTGGGTTTCCGCAGCTCCATCTCACTTTCAAAAAGGCCAGAATGGTTTGCTGGGTTCAGAGTCCTTTCCCATTACTTCCCCTACTTGCCTTGTACTCATAATTACAGATGCTTACCTAGTGCTTTATTGCTGATACCTCATGCTCCTCTGTGTCATCTTCACCCCAGAAACATGCTGAATTTGTATCCTGACGTGATAAACAATAGCAGGATCTTGTCTGACATGGGGACCGATCCATTGCCTAGCATATATTGATCTTGTTACTGAAGGGGGGAGCAGATGGGATAGGCCGGATGCCCAGCTGAATAGTGTACTGGGGACATGATGTACATTAGAGAAGTATTTTAGTCTTCTAAATTTCTATGAGGGTCTGGTTCATCAAAATATTCTGTAATTCACTGTTACTTAACTGCTAGTAATATTTGAAAATAAATATTTTGGAACTTGTAGTACTTAATTGTTATTATTCCCACTAAATGTAGCTAAAACGTTCCTCTCTCAACTTATCACCTGGCTTTGTTGTTATTGGTGAAACAGAAGTAAAGGCATTTGCAGTGAGAAGGCTATGCTGTCCCCTGGCTGGCAATACGATCTTTTCATGGATGTCCTAATATAGGTGCTAGAGTTGTGTAGAGAGTGGTAGCAAATGATGCATGGGATAGCGAAAAGTATCCGAGGTTACAAAACGCAATTAAAATGTGAATTTATGGTGAACGGTTGATTATCAAAATGTTTCAGGCACCACATTACTTATCTGTAACGCTTTATCAAAATCAGAAGTTTGTTAGATGCCATTAGTTTGAAAATGGGCAAATCATAATAATTGTAGATGCACTAACAGTAGACTTTTCCATCTGCAGATTATATGGAATGACCAGCAGTGGCAGTGTTGCACAAGAGAAGTTCTCTGCATTACTGAGGGGAAAAAAAAAAGTCTGCAAGCATTTTTCATTCATCACACGCCTTTATATGGTAAGGGAGACTCCCGTTCAATAATTTTGTTTATTACTGAAAGAGGTTCACTGCGTCTGAAAGTCCTCAGTGCCTTCCGAGTTGGGTCCTCCACGTGATGAATATAATTTGTCATGCCAGTGATAATTTGCAGTACATTATACTGATCATAATAATCAGAGACTTTGGCTGCCTCCTAAGGCTGACATCTACTTTAGATGCTTGTGCTAGGAATATATCATCAGAAAAAATGACTTCTTTAGGGATTGGATTGGTTTGTCGTAAATGAGAATGACTGACTTCCTTTCTCTTTGAGGGCATCTCATTTAGCGTATTCCTCTGCGCTTTGTATGTGGGTCTCTGATTCTATAGATGGATTGTTGTTGGGTATATGCTGGGTTTCCGCAGCTCCATCTCACTTTCAAAAAGGCCAGAATGGTTTGCAGGGTTCAGAGTCCTTTCCCATTACTTCCCCTACTTGCCTTGTACTCATAATTACAGATGCTTACCTAGTGCTTTATTGCTGATACCTCCTGCTCCTCTGTGTCATCTTCACCCCAGAAACATGCTGAATTTGTATCCTGACGTGATAAACAATAGCAGGATCTTGTCTGACATGGGGACCGATCCATTGCCTAGCATATATTGATCTTGTTACTGAAGGGGGGAGCAGATGGGATAGGCCGGATGCCCAGCTGAATAGTGTACTGGGGACATGATGTACATTAGAGAAGTATTTTAGTCTTCTAAATTTCTATGAGGGTCTGGTTCATCAAAATATTCTGTAATTCACTGTTACTTAACTGCTAGTAATATTTGAAAATAAATATTTTGGAACTTGTAGTACTTTATTGTTATTATTCCCACTAAATGTAGCTAAAACGTTCCTCTCTCAACTTATCACCTGGCTTTGTTGTTATTGGTGAAACAGAAGTAAAGGCATTTGCAGTGAGAAGGCTATGCTGTCCCCTGGCTGGCAATACGATCTCTTCATGGATGTCCTAATATAGGTGCTAGAGTTGTGTAGAGAGTGGTAGCAAATGATGCATGGGATAGCGAAAAGTATCAGAGGTTACAAAACGCAATTAAAATGTGAATTTATGGTGAACGGTTGATTATCAAAATGTTTCAGGCACCACATTACTTATCTGTAACGCTTTATCAAAATCAGAAGTTTGTTAGATGCCATTAGTTTGAAAATGGGCAAATCATAATAATTGTAGATGCACTAACAGTAGACTTTTCCATCTGCAGATTATATGGAATGACCAGCAGTGGCAGTGTTGCACAAGAGAAGTTCTCTGCATTACTGAGGGGAAAAAAAAAAGTCTGCAAGCATTTTTCATTCATCACACGCCTTTATATGGTAAGGGAGACTCACGTTCAATAATTTTGTTTATTACTGAAAGAGGTTCACTGCGTCTGAAAGTCCTCAGTGCCTTCCGAGTTGGGTCCTCCACGTGATGAATATAATTTGTCATGCCAGTGATAATTTGCAGTACATTATACTGATCATAATAATCAGAGACTTTGGCTGCCTCCTAAGGCTGACATCTACTTTAGATGCTTGTGCTAGGAATATATCATCAGAAAAAATAACTTCTTTAGGGACTGGATTGGTTTGTCGTAAATGAGAATGACTGACTTCCTTTCTCTTTGAGGGCATCTCATTTAGCGTATTCCTCTGCGCTTTGTATGTGGGTCTCTGATTCTATAGATGGATTGTTGTTGGGTATATGCTGGCTTTCCGTAGCTCCATCTCACTTAGAAAAAGGCCAGAATGGTTTGCAGGGTTCAGAGTCCTTTCCCCATTACTCCCCCTACTTGCCTTGTACTCCTAATTACAGATGCTTACCTAGTGCTTTATTGCTGATACCTCATGCTCCTCTGTGTCATCTTCACCCCAGAAACCTGCTGAATTTGTATCCTGACGTGATAAACAATAGCAGGATCTTGTCTGACATGTGGACCGATCCATTGCCTAGCATATATTGATCTTGTTACTGAAGGGGGGAGCAGATGGGATAGGTCGGATACCCAGCTGAATAGTGTACTGGGGACATGATGTACATTAGAGAAGTATTTTAGTCTTCTAAATTTCTATGAGGGTCTGGTTCATCAAAATATTCTGTAATTCACTGTTACTTAACTGCTAGTAATATTTGAAAATAAATATTTTGGAACTTGTAGTACTTAATTGTTATTAATCCCACTAAATGTAGCTAAAACGTTCCTCTCTCAACTTATCACCTGGCTTTGTTGTTATTGGTGAAACAGAAGTAAAGGCATTTGCAGTGAGAAGGCTATGCTGTCCCCTGGCTGGCTATACGATCTTTTCATGGATGTCCTAATATAGGTGCTAGAGTTGTGTAGAGAGTGGTAGCAAATGATGCATGGGATAGCGAAAAGTATTAGAGGTTACAAAACGCAATTAAAATGTGAATTTATGGTGAACGGTTGATTATCAAAATGTTTCAGGCACCACATTACTTATCTGTAACGCTTTATCAAAATCAGAAGTTTGTTAGATGCCATTAGTTTGAAAATGGGCAAATCATAATAATTGTAGATGCACTAACAGTAGACTTTTCCATCTGCAGATTATATGGAATGACCAGCAGTGGCAGTGTTGCACAAGAGAAGTTCTCTGCCTTACTGAGGGGAAAAAAAAAAGTCTGCAAGCATTTTTCATTCATCACACGCTTTTATATGGTAAGGGAGACTCACGTTCAATAATTTTGTTTATTACTGAAAGAGGTTCACTGCGTCTGAAAGTCCTCAGTGCCTTCCGAGTTGGGTCCTCCACGTGATGCATATAATTAGTCATGCCAGTGATAATTTGCAGTACATTATACTGATCATAATAATCGGAGACTTTGGCTGCCTCCTAAGGCTGACATCTACTTTAGATGCTTGTGCTAGGAATATATCATCAGAAAAAATGACTTCTTTAGGGATTGGATTGGTTTGTCGTAAATGAGAATGACTGACTTCCTTTCTCTTTGAGGGCATCTCATTTAGCGTATTCCTCTGCGCTTTGTATGTGGGTCTCTGATTCTATAGATGGATTGTTGTTGGGTATATGCTGGGTTTCCGCAGCTCCATCTCACTTTCAAAAAGGCCAGAATGGTTTGCAGGGTTCAGAGTCCTTTCCCATTACTTCCCCTACTTGCCTTGTACTCATAATTACAGATGCTTACCTAGTGCTTTATTGCTGATACCTCATGCTCCTCTGTGTCATCTTCACCCCAGAAACATGCTGAATTTGTATCCTGACGTGATAAACAATAGCAGGATCTTGTCTGACATGGGGACCGATCCATTGCCTAGCATATATTGATCTTGTTACTGAAGGGGGGAGCAGATGGGATAGGCCGGATGCCCAGCTGAATAGTGTACTGGGGACATGATGTACATTAGAGAAGTATTTTAGTCTTCTAAATTTCTGAGGGTCTGGTTCATCAAAATATTCTGTAATTCACTGTTAACTGCTAGTAATATTTGAAAATAAATATTTTGGAACTTGTAGTACTTAATTGTTATTATTCCCACTAAATGTAGCTAAAACGTTCCTCTCTCAACTTATCACCTGGCTTTGTTGTTATTGGTGAAACAGAAGTAAAGGCATTTGCAGTGAGAAGGCTATGCTGTCCCCTGGCTGGCAATACGATCTTTTCATGGATGTCCTAATATAGGTGCTAGAGTTGTGTAGAGAGTGGTAGCAAATGATGCATGGGATAGCGAAAAGTATCAGAGGTTACAAAACGCAATTAAAATGTGAATTTATGGTGAACGGTTGATTATCAAAATGTTTCAGGCACCACATTACTTATCTGTAACGCTTTATCAAAATCAGAAGTTTGTTAGATGCCATTAGTTTGAAAATGGGCAAATCATAATAATTGTAGATGCACTAACAGTAGACTTTTCCATCTGCAGATTATATGGAATGACCAGCAGTGGCAGTGTTGCACAAGAGAAGTTCTCTGCATTACTGAGGGGAAAAAAAAAAGTCTGCAAGCATTTTTCATTCATCACACGCCTTTATATGGTAAGGGAGACTCCCGTTCAATAATTTTGTTTATTACTGAAAGAGGTTCACTGCGTCTGAAAGTCCTCAGTGCCTTCCGAGTTGGGTCCTCCACGTGATGAATATAATTTGTCATGCCAGTGATAATTTGCAGTACATTATACTGATCATAATAATCAGAGACTTTGGCTGCCTCCTAAGGCTGACATCTACTTTAGATGCTTGTGCTAGGAATATATCATCAGAAAAAATGACTTCTTTAGGGATTGGATTGGTTTGTCGTAAATGAGAATGACTGACTTCCTTTCTCTTTGAGGGCATCTCATTTAGCGTATTCCTCTGCGCTTTGTATGTGGGTCTCTGATTCTATAGATGGATTGTTGTTGGGTATATGCTGGGTTTCCGCAGCTCCATCTCACTTTCAAAAAGGCCAGAATGGTTTGCAGGGTTCAGAGTCCTTTCCCATTACTTCCCCTACTTGCCTTGTACTCATAATTACAGATGCTTACCTAGTGCTTTATTGCTGATACCTCATGCTCCTCTGTGTCATCTTCACCCCAGAAACATGCTGAATTTGTATCCTGACGTGATAAACAATAGCAGGATCTTGTCTGACATGGGGACCGATCCATTGCCTAGCATATATTGATCTTGTTACTGAAGGGGGGAGCAGATGGGATAGGCCGGATGCCCAGCTGAATAGTGTACTGGGGACATGATGTACATTAGAGAAGTATTTTAGTCTTCTAAATTTCTATGAGGGTCTGGTTCATCAAAATATTCTGTAATTCACTGTTACTTAACTGCTAGTAATATTTGAAAATAAATATTTTGGAACTTGTAGTACTTAATTGTTATTAATCCCACTAAATGTAGCTAAAACGTTCCTCTCTCAACTTATCACCTGGCTTTGTTGTTATTGGTGAAACAGAAGTAAAGGCATTTGCAGTGAGAAGGTTATGCTGTACCCTGGCTGGCAATACGATCTTTTCATGGATATCCTAATATAGGTGCTAGAGTTGTGTAGAGAGTGGTAGCAAATGATGCATGGGATAGCGGAAAGTATTAGAGGTTCCAAAACGCAATTAAAATGTGAATTTATGGTGAACTGTTGATTATCAAAATGTTTCAGGCACCTCTTTACTTATCTGTAACGCTTTATCAAAATCATAAGTTTGTTAGATGCCATTAGTTTGAAAATCGGCAAATCATAATAATTGTAGATGCACTAACAGTAGACTTTTCCATCTGCAGATTATGTGGAATGACCAGCAGTGGCAGTGTTGCTCAAGAGACGTTCTCTGCATTACTGAGGGGGGAAAAAAAAATCTGCAAGCATTTTTCATTCTTCACACGCCTTTATATGGTAAGGGAATCTCCCATTCAATAATTTTGTTTATTACTGAAAGAGGTTCACAGCGTCTGAAAGTCCTCAGTGCCTTCCGAGTTGGGTCCTCCACGTGATGAATATAATTTCTGTCACGCCAGTGATGATTTGCAGTACATTATACTGATCATAATAATCAGAGACTTTCGCTGCCTCCAAGGCTGACATCTACTTTAGATGCTTGTGCTAGGAATATATCATCAGAAAAAATAACTTCTTTAGGGACTGGATTGGTTTGTCGTAAATGAGAATGACTGACTTCCTTTCTCTTTGAGGGCATCTCATTTAGCGTATTCCTCTGCGCTTTGTATGTGGGTCTCTGATTCTATAGATGGATTGTTGTTGGGTATATGCTGGCTTTCCGTAGCTCCATCTCACTTAGAAAAAGGCCAGAATGGTTAGCAGGGTTCAGAGTCCTTTCCCCATTACTCCCCCTACTTGCCTTGTACTCCTAATTACAGATGCTTACCTAGTACTTTATTGCTGATACCTCATGCTCCTCTGTGTCATCTTCATCCCAGACACATGCTGAATTTGTATCCTGACATGATAAACAATAGCAGGATGTTGTCTGACAGGGGGCCAATCCATTGCCTAACATATATTTATCTTGTTACTTAAGGGGGGAGCAGATGGGATAGGCCGGATGCCCAACTGATTAGTGTAGTGGGGACATGATGTACATTAGAGCAGTATTTTAGTTTTCTAAACTTCTATGAGGGTCTGGTTCATGAAAAATATTCTTGAATTCACTGTTACTTAACTGCTAGTAATATTTGAAAATAAATATTTTGGAATTTGTAGTACATAATTGTTATTATTCCCACTAAGTGTAGCTAAAACGTTCCTCTCTCAACTTATCACCTGGCTTTGTTGTTATTGGTGAAACAGAAGTAAAGGCATTTGCAGTGAGAAGGCTATGCTGTCCCCTGGCTGGCAATACGATCTTTTCATGGATGTCCTAATATAGGTGCTAGAGTTGTGTAGAGAGTGGTAGCAAATGATGCATGGGATAGCGAAAAGTATCAGAGGTTACAAAACGCAATTTAAATGTGAATTTATGGTGAACGGTTGATTATCAAAATGTTTCAGGCACCACATTACTTATCTGTAACGCTTTATCAAAATCAGAAGTTTGTTAGATGCCATTAGTTTGAAAATGGGCAAATCATAATAATTGTAGATGCACTAACAGTAGACTTTTCCATCTGCAGATTATATGGAATGACCAGCAGTGGCAGTGTTGCACAAGAGAAGTTCTCTGCCTTACTGAGGGGAAAAAAAAAAGTCTGCAAGCATTTTTCATTCATCACACGCCTTTATATGGTAAGGGAGACTCACGTTCAATAATTTTGTTTATTACTGAAAGAGGTTCACTGCGTCTGAAAGTCCTCAGTGCCTTCCGAGTTGGGTCCTCCACGTGATGAATATAATTAGTCATGCCAGTGATAATTTGCAGTACATTATACTGATCATAATAATCGGAGACTTTGGCTGCCTCCTAAGGCTGACATCTACTTTAGATGCTTGTGCTAGGAATATATCATCAGAAAAAATGACTTCTTTAGGGATTGGATTGGTTTGTCGTAAATGAGAATGACTGACTTCCTTTCTCTTTGAGGGCATCTCATTTAGCGTATTCCTCTGCGCTTTGTATGTGGGTCTCTGATTCTATAGATGGATTGTTGTTGGGTATATGCTGGGTTTCCGCAGCTCCATCTCACTTTCAAAAAGGCCAGAATGGTTTGCAGGGTTCAGAGTCCTTTCCCATTACTTCCCCTACTTGCCTTGTACTCATAATTACAGATGCTTACCTAGTGCTTTATTGCTGATACCTCATGCTCCTCTGTGTCATCTTCACCCCAGAAACATGCTGAATTTGTATCCTGACGTGATAAACAATAGCAGGATCTTGTCTGACATGGGGACCGATCCATTGCCTAGCATATATTGATCTTGTTACTGAAGGGGGGAGCAGATGGGATAGGCCGGATGCCCAGCTGAATAGTGTACTGGGGACATGATGTACATTAAAGAAGTATTTTAGTCTTCTAAATTTCTATGAGGGTCTGGTTCATCAAAATATTCTGTAATTCACTGTTACTTAACTGCTAGTAATATTTGAAAATAAATATTTTGGAACTTGTAGTACTTTATTGTTATTATTCCCACTAAATGTAGCTAAAACGTTCCTCTCTCAACTTATCACCTGGCTTTGTTGTTATTGGTGAAACAGAAGTAAAGGCATTTGCAGTGAGAAGGCTATGCTGTCCCCTGGCTGGCAATACGATCTTTTCATGGATGTCCTAATATAGGTGCTAGAGTTGTGTAGAGAGTGGTAGCAAATGATGCATGGGATAGCGAAAAGTATCAGAGGTTACAAAACGCAATTAAAATGTGAATTTATGGTGAACGGTTGATTATCAAAATGTTTCAGGCACCACATTACTTATCTGTAACGCTTTATCAAAATCAGAAGTTTGTTAGATGCCATTAGTTTGAAAATGGGCAAATCATAATAATTGTAGATGCACTAACAGTAGACTTTTCCATCTGCAGATTATGTGGAATGACCAGCAGTGGCAGTGTTGCCCAAGAGACGTTCTCTGCATTACTGAGGGGGAAAAAAAAAAATCTGCAAGCATTTTTCATTCTTCACACGCCTTTATATGGTAAGGGAATCTCCCATTCAATAATTTTGTTTATTACTGAAAGAGGTTCACTGCGTCTGAAAGTCCTCAGTGCCTTCCGAGTTGGGTCCTCCACGTGATGAATATAATTTGTCATGCCAGTGATAATTTGCAGTACATTATACTGATCATAATAATCAGAGACTTTGGCTGCCTCCTAAGGCTGACATCTACTTTAGATGCTTGTGCTAGGAATATATCATCAGAAAAAATGACTTCTTTAGGGATTGGATTGGTTTGTCGTAAATGAGAATGACTGACTTCCTTTCTCTTTGAGGGCATCTCATTTAGCGTATTCCTCTGCGCTTTGTATGTGGGTCTCTGATTCTATAGATGGATTGTTGTTGGGTATATGCTGGGTTTCCGCAGCTCCATCTCACTTTCAAAAAGGCCAGAATGGTTTGCAGGGTTCAGAGTCCTTTCCCATTACTTCCCCTACTTGCCTTGTACTCATAATTACAGATGCTTACCTAGTGCTTTATTGCTGATACCTCCTGCTCCTCTGTGTCATCTTCACCCCAGAAACATGCTGAATTTGTATCCTGACGTGATAAACAATAGCAGGATCTTGTCTGACATGGGGACCGATCCATTGCCTAGCATATATTGATCTTGTTACTGAAGGGGGGAGCAGATGGGATAGGCCGGATGCCCAGCTGAATAGTGTACTGGGGACATGATGTACATTAGAGAAGTATTTTAGTCTTCTAAATTTCTATGAGGGTCTGGTTCATCAAAATATTCTGTAATTCACTGTTACTTAACTGCTAGTAATATTTGAAAATAAATATTTTGGAACTTGTAGTACTTTATTGTTATTATTCCCACTAAATGTAGCTAAAACGTTCCTCTCTCAACTTATCACCTGGCTTTGTTGTTATTGGTGAAACAGAAGTAAAGGCATTTGCAGTGAGAAGGCTATGCTGTCCCCTGGCTGGCAATACGATCTCTTCATGGATGTCCTAATATAGGTGCTAGAGTTGTGTAGAGAGTGGTAGCAAATGATGCATGGGATAGCGAAAAGTATTAGAGGTTACAAAACGCAATTAAAATGTGAATTTATGGTGAACGGTTGATTATCAAAATGTTTCAGGCACCACATTACTTATCTGTAACGCTTTATCAAAATCAGAAGTTTGTTAGATGCCATTAGTTTGAAAATGGGCAAATCATAATAATTGTAGATGCACTAACAGTAGACTTTTCCATCTGCAGATTATATGGAATGACCAGCAGTGGCAGTGTTGCACAAGAGAAGTTCTCTGCCTTACTGAGGGGAAAAAAAAAAGTCTGCAAGCATTTTTCATTCATCACACGCCTTTATATGGTAAGGGAGACTCACGTTCAATAATTTTGTTTATTACTGAAAGAGGTTCACTGCGTCTGAAAGTCCTCAGTGCCTTCCGAGTTGGGTCCTCCACGTGATGCATATAATTAGTCATGCCAGTGATAATTTGCAGTACATTATACTGATCATAATAATCGGAGACTTTGGCTGCCTCCTAAGGCTGACATCTACTTTAGATGCTTGTGCTAGGAATATATCATCAGAAAAAATGACTTCTTTAGGGATTGGATTGGTTTGTCGTAAATGAGAATGACTGACTTCCTTTCTCTTTGAGGGCATCTCATTTAGCGTATTCCTCTGCGCTTTGTATGTGGGTCTCTGATTCTATAGATGGATTGTTGTTGGGTATATGCTGGGTTTCCGCAGCTCCATCTCACTTTCAAAAAGGCCAGAATGGTTTGCAGGGTTCAGAGTCCTTTCCCATTACTTCCCCTACTTGCCTTGTACTCATAATTACAGATGCTTACCTAGTGCTTTATTGCTGACACCTCATGCTCCTCTGTGTCATCTTCACCCCAGAAACATGCTGAATTTGTATCCTGACGTGATAAACAATAGCAGGATCTTGTCTGACATGGGGACCGATCCATTGCCTAGCATATATTGATCTTGTTACTGAAGGGGGGAGCAGATGGGATAGGTCGGATACCCAGCTGAATAGTGTACTGGGGACATGATGTACATTAGAGAAGTATTTTAGTCTTCTAAATTTCTATGAGGGTCTGGTTCATCAAAATATTCTGTAATTCACTGTTACTTAACTGCTAGTAATATTTGAAAATAAATATTTTGGAACTTGTAGTACTTAATTGTTATTATTCCCACTAAATGTAGCTAAAACGTTCCTCTCTCAACTTATCACCTGGCTTTGTTGTTATTGGTGAAACAGAAGTAAAGGCATTTGCAGTGAGAAGGCTATGCTGTCCCCTGGCTGGCAATACGATCTTTTCATGGATGTCCTAATATAGGTGCTAGAGTTGTGTAGAGAGTGGTAGCAAATGATGCATGGGATAGCGAAAAGTATCAGAGGTTACAAAACGCAATTAAAATGTGAATTTATGGTGAACGGTTGATTATCAAAATGTTTCAGGCACCACATTACTTATCTGTAACGCTTTATCAAAATCAGAAGTTTGTTAGATGCCATTAGTTTGAAAATGGGCAAATCATAATAATTGTAGATGCACTAACAGTAGACTTTTCCATCTGCAGATTATATGGAATGACCAGCAGTGGCAGTGTTGCACAAGAGAAGTTCTCTGCCTTACTGAGGGGAAAAAAAAAAGTCTGCAAGCATTTTTCATTCATCACACGCTTTTATATGGTAAGGGAGACTCACGTTCAATAATTTTGTTTATTACTGAAAGAGGTTCACTGCGTCTGAAAGTCCTCAGTGCCTTCCGAGTTGGGTCCTCCACGTGATGCATATAATTAGTCATGCCAGTGATAATTTGCAGTACATTATACTGATCATAATAATCGGAGACTTTGGCTGCCTCCTAAGGCTGACATCTACTTTAGATGCTTGTGCTAGGAATATATCATCAGAAAAAATGACTTCTTTAGGGATTGGATTGGTTTGTCGTAAATGAGAATGACTGACTTCCTTTCTCTTTGAGGGCATCTCATTTAGCGTATTCCTCTGCGCTTTGTATGTGGGTCTCTGATTCTATAGATGGATTGTTGTTGGGTATATGCTGGGTTTCCGCAGCTCCATCTCACTTTCAAAAAGGCCAGAATGGTTTGCAGGGTTCAGAGTCCTTTCCCATTACTTCCCCTACTTGCCTTGTACTCATAATTACAGATGCTTACCTAGTGCTTTATTGCTGATACCTCATGCTCCTCTGTGTCATCTTCACCCCAGAAACATGCTGAATTTGTATCCTGACGTGATAAACAATAGCAGGATCTTGTCTGACATGGGGACCGATCCATTGCCTAGCATATATTGATCTTGTTACTGAAGGGGGGAGCAGATGGGATAGGCCGGATGCCCAGCTGAATAGTGTACTGGGGACATGATGTACATTAGAGAAGTATTTTAGTCTTCTAAATTTCTATGAGGGTCTGGTTCATCAAAATATTCTGTAATTCACTGTTAACTGCTAGTAATATTTGAAAATAAATATTTTGGAACTTGTAGTACTTAATTGTTATTATTCCCACTAAATGTAGCTAAAACGTTCCTCTCTCAACTTATCACCTGGCTTTGTTGTTATTGGTGAAACAGAAGTAAAGGCATTTGCAGTGAGAAGGCTATGCTGTCCCCTGGCTGGCAATACGATCTTTTCATGGATGTCCTAATATAGGTGCTAGAGTTGTGTAGAGAGTGGTAGCAAATGATGCATGGGATAGCGAAAAGTATCAGAGGTTACAAAACGCAATTAAAATGTGAATTTATGGTGAACGGTTGATTATCAAAATGTTTCAGGCACCACATTACTTATCTGTAACGCTTTATCAAAATCAGAAGTTTGTTAGATGCCATTAGTTTGAAAATGGGCAAATCATAATAATTGTAGATGCACTAACAGTAGACTTTTCCATCTGCAGATTATATGGAATGACCAGCAGTGGCAGTGTTGCACAAGAGAAGTTCTCTGCATTACTGAGGGGAAAAAAAAAAGTCTGC